>NC_142190.1:9935833-10561666 GCF_026936395.1 Plectropomus leopardus
TTATTAAACAGGATCTGGCATTTCATACAAATTCTTTTAAATTTCATGTCTGTTGTTACACAATTCTGCACAGCCTCATATTTCCCCAAATCTCCTTCATCCCCATACTTGTTTGGGTGAGAATGGAACAGGGATTCTTCAGATTCAATTATGCTGATGGAAACATCCTACTGGGGACATGGTCACCTCATAGGAATACAAACTGGTATTATTCCCCAGAGCAGCATGAAAAGAAAACACCTTTTGAAGTGATTTACTTAGATTTAATTTTCTCCAGACGTCATTATGATCTGGTGATGATAACGGTCAGCTTCCTTAAGAGAGCATTATTATTGCCCAATCTGCCCGTTTATTTGCTTTGTTATAATCCCTCTTCACTATTGTCCAGCTGGTAATTACTCGCCATCTTTCATCTCTGTTGAATCTCTGTGGTTTGTAGTTTAGGCTCACACCTGTGTTCCTGTTTGTAATCTCACATATCAGCCCTGTTTTACTGTTTACTGATAGCTTTCTGCCACATTGGAGCTGCAATAAGTTACTGCAGATGCAAAGCGAACCCTTCCTGGAGTTTTTGCTGCTCAAAAATCTTTCAAAAAGCTTAAGGCTTTCCACTGGCAAAGCCTTGTGGGAGGATTACTGAAGGTGCCTGCTGGGCACAGGCCCGGGCCCAAAGTGTACAAGAGGGGCTCAGCTGCAAAATATCACTGCTATTAACAAGTACTGACCAAGGAGAGATTAAGGTTTACAACAAAGAGATGCAAAGGAACTGTAAAGAGACAGACTCAGACTAATAAAAGGGGCAAATAACCACAAAGAGAAACAAAACAACAACAAAAGGCACAAAAAGGCACCCTGCCTTCACAAATAAGTTGACTGTTAAATTTCTTCCTTTGACATGACTCTAACGCAAACAATAATGCATACAGTATGATCCAAATGTGTGGTAATGTAACCCACTTTATTATTATTTTGTAATTTGGTAAGATCTGTGCTGTTGGTTCTTCATTTGTTAATGTAAAATTAATAAAATATTATTGGGGAAAAAAGCACAAAAATGTGCATAACAATGACAAAAGGTGTAAAGTAACTATGCAAACAAGCTTAACAACTATAAAGTGTGTGTATCTTGCTCTTATGTAGAGGTGGGTGATCAACCACTTATGGATATATTCTGGGCTATTTGGTCAGCAGATCAGTTTTAAATATTGCAGGGAGGGATGCTACAAACAGTAGCAGCCTCAGTGAGCTGGAAAGGGCTGTAGGCGATAGCCTCGAACTCTGGTCTGTGACCAGCAAACCTCCAACATTAAGGTAAACAGCTTTACCTTGCTGTGCCTTGAACTCACAGCATGCCAGCTCAGCTCGACTGCTCGCGGCCGTTTGACAGCATGGCTCAGTGTGTGAAGAGCCATAAGCAAGTTTGATCAGCTGGTTTATTCAATCCCTTCTTTATCTGCTTGACACTGATGAAAACTTGTTGAATTCCTGTTGGTTACAACCACGGGCGAATTAAGAGCACCTCGGCACAGAGATGAAAATGGCCACATCACCTCTCCTGCATACGAGCAAGACACAGGCTTTATTGTGATTTTACCTCTTATTTTCAGTGTTGTTTTGCATCTCTTTGTCATTGTTTTGGTTTTCTTTTAAGTAAGTTTGTGACTTTTTTGGTCATTTAATGTTTTTTTGTGTATCTATTTACTATTCCTTTACATCTCTTTGTGATTGTTTTGGTCTCTTCCTGTTTGGTACATGTTACATCAAGTGACATTTTGCAGGTGAATGCCAGGAGGTGCCCAGCCCATTCTCACGCCAAAGTTGTCAAATTTATATATATTTTTTTTATTTAACCCGCATTTAACCAGGTGTGTCTCTTTGAGATCAAGGATCTCTTTTTCTTTTTCAGACAGCAACATAAGAAAAGTTATAGACAACAACCACAATAAAAACAACAAGATATACCATAAAAATGTGGAAATGTTAAAAACCTATGCACAATTACAAGTACCAACTGATTCATTCACCCTTGTACTGATAAGAGCTTTAAAATCAGCCAGAGAGACAATTTCTCTCAGTTTCAGTCCTTTTGGAGGCTATACAAAGTGAGGGTAGCACACAAAAGCTTTCTTTCCCAGCTCAGTCCATGCACAAGAAACAGACAACAAAACTAAATCTTGAGATCACAGACTATAGCAACAGTCAGATCTCTGTTCAATCAAACTGAAAATGTATGAAGATAGGACTTTGTAAATAAACAAATACTGGTGACTAAGCCTCTGAAAGGTCAATGGTGGCCATTCTGCTGCTTCCAACCACCACTTTTGCAGTGCTTTTAGTGTAAGATCCTGAAGCCAAAAGCCACCATTTGCATTTCTGTGATGTGCCACTGGAGGTCATCAGTGGAGAACGTGACTGGACAAAAATGTTCACAGTGTTATTATATGTTGCTGGACAGCTGTTGGGTGCCTGCCATGGTAGCATGATCCAGGGATGATTAGCATCAGTTGAGAACGTAGCTGTATGGAACCCTATTGTGTCTGCATGATACGCCGCTGGACGTTTTCAGTGCAGAATGCAATGGGACAGAGACATTTGCAGTGTTATTGTAGATTGCCAGAAAGCTGGACAGTGCCTTCAGTGGTTGCATAATAGATGAATATCCAGCATCAGTTGAATGCAGCTGAATGGAACCTTTTGCGTCTGCATGATACGCCACTGGACGTTTTCAGCAGAGAACGCAGCCGGACAGTTTGTGGTGTTATTCATGTTATCCACGGTTGCAAGGCAGGTTTAGTGCGTGGTTCATCGTAAAGAAAACAGGCTGTGTGGACATCACAGTATTAGCAATAGGGGCAAAGCAGATCAAACGAATGAAAAGACTGAAGCATTTCCAACACCTGTAATGAGAAACAAATCTGTTTTTGGTGACAAAGAAAAAATAACGTAATCTACAACCTTGCTTTTCCTGGACCTTCTAACGGTGTCTTTAATAGCTGTGGATTATGCAGTTCATTGACATTCTCTCCAGTTGATTGTGATTTCCTATTCAAGCCTTTGATGCGGGCCAGATTTAAACATTCTGTTTGTGAACCGTCCATACCTTTGGTCTGTCGAGAGCTTGGCAGGATTGCAGGCTGACAAGCCAAGCAATAGTCACCTCCCCCGAAAAGAGCCAGGGGTGGTGTGAGGTTCATGGTGTTCAAAGCACCACTCTCCGCCTTCATCATTATGTGGGTTGATGCCAGAGTGTCGACTGATTTAAATGAAAACATATCTTCAGTTGTAATGAAGTCTTTACATACAAGACTATATTATTTAGAGCACCTTTATTTCACATTATTAAGGTGATTTACGGGTTTTCCCTTGAGTGTCTGCCACAAAATGATTTTTTTTTCTCCAGATATATCAATTTCCTAATGTTTTAATGAAATTAGGTTGTGCTCATATTTTTGGAGATATTATTTAAAAGCAAATATACACAAGTCCTATATTCTCCACATGATAAATATTCATGCCACTCAACCAAATGTGAGTTGAATCCCTCAGGCTGAGTGAGGGTTTTTTTTGTGTGTGCAATTTTATCCTTTGGCTTTGTTTCATCCACAGTGGTGTGTGTGTTTTTCATGGATATTTCGCAGTATTTCAAGTAATTGCATGCATGTACTCTTGGGAGCAGGGTAAAAAAAAGAGGCACTACTCCCCCTAAATTGCCAGAGAGGTTTAGCGGTACACCCCTTTGAAAAATTGCTTTTAAAATCATTTCAGTCTACTTTTTAGAGAAGGATTTTGTTTTTAAAACAGACTGGCTAATCTCAGAGCTCTTGACGCCTTAACTGATGGTGGACATGATGAGAAATTGAAAATGTATTATCTAGATTGTTGGGGGATGAGGGGAAATGATACCACATCCAAATGTGTGTTTTACACATTATAAATAGTGTTTTACACATTATAAATAGTTTTCAATTAATACATGACTTTACGTTGTAATTTACACCTCCTTACATTCAGTCATTCACCAATTAGCCAGGAAGGTACTGAGTCAGGTCTAGATGGGATTTGTCACCAGCCGGGGTCAAAAGGCAAGGATGAGTCTATTTCAGGTCTTATTTATTGACCATTTGAGTTGTATTTTCATCCGCTGTCTAATAGCCGGGGACAGGTAGGTTTAGTTGCTTTATTGCTTTATTGATTTTAATAAAACATTGTTGGCCTCAACCTTTCCAGTCTGCATGGTTTTAAGTGGCGGAAACAATTGATTGCTGGTGTTATAAAAGAGCGTTATTGCACACAACTCGAGTGTGAAGTTCTGGAAGAAAATGAGCCTAACTGAAGCACCTGGGAAGTTTTACAAATCAGTCTGTTAGAGCTGTCATCGACTTAGCTGGTGCCTGTTGATACGTCTGTACTCTCATTTTGGGAACTCACTCCATGCTGTTTGCAACATGTGTGGTAGCAAGTTGATGGCATTTGCTAATTATTGCGATCCAATTTTGGCTCAATGTGGTTTTGAAACATAAAATATTGTGCTATGAAATATCATACAACACACCTAATTAAAACCTGGGTCAGTTACTTTGAGGGAGATTCATTTTTGCTTTGGCTTATTGCCCCTTCTGCTGCCCGAACACACAATAAACAACAGCGTCGCTGACAGAATATCTCAAGATTGTTGTTGTTGTTGTTGTTGTTGTTGTTTTAATGATGTGATTTAATAATGATAACAATCTGTTATTTCCATTAAACAAAAGGTGGGGATTTCAGAAATGGCAAGACATGACACATTAAAATTAGGTTAACATAACACGTTATCATGCTCAGCATATCAGTGCAGTCAAATGTCTAATACAGACAGAAATTTTGTCTTTCTGTTGCACTGATGTACATCAGTGCAGGGTGATTGTAAGATTTTGCAGGGGAAAGGTGCTATTCATTGTCCCACTGGGATACCTCTTGTGGTCCCTGTCTATTTAGCAGTGTCCTTTGAGGCTTCTCATATTGCTGCCCCCCAATACCAGCTGCATCTCCCTCTCTCTCTATCCTCCTCCTCGTCACTGTCAAGATTTTCTGCTATGTGTAGGAGGGCCCCCACTCCTTGTCTTTTATGTTTTTAGTGGCGCTTTTACTTAAAACTGAGATATTGGTCTATGTGAGTGGGTTTCAGATAAAAGCTACTAAGTGTATCTTCCACAGTTTGTTGATTCATTTGCACACAACATGTCAGAGTGCCCAGTGGGTAGCCTTTTAGTAACAGATGTCATAAACTGCTGATCATTAGTTGCAGCTTCGATGAATGCCACTACAATAACTTTTCAGTGGTTTCATTTTAAATTTTTCATTTGAGTAATTAACAGAGTATGAATGGCGAGCCGTTTGTCTGCTGGCATATCATACTGCCTTTCCACCTTTCCTCTATAGTTGGCACCCCATATGGCTGCCTACTTCCTTATAAGAAGCTCTGCAATTGACAACTTCATTAAAGTCTGGTAGGTTGCACTATAGGTCTTGCAAGTGAAGACAGGACAGTTGAAAAGAGAAATATTGACAATATTAAGTACAGGGAGAATCATTTATAGCATGTTGTCTTTGCTGACAGCTTTTCATAATTTAATGTCAGTGGAAGAGGAGGCCTCAGTACATACCATTACCTCCAAATTAATATGTTATATAATAACTTTACTAGGCCATGAAATGTATTTCTTTGCTTTACATTTGAAGAGAAAATTACTGTACTATTGAAACATTTGTCAGATTTTTATATCTGTCAAACCTCATGAGGAGCAAAGTATGGGTGAATAAGTGCAATGAAATGATTTTCTGCCTCTTTTTGTCTTTTCGCTGTGCGCAGCTTCCCTCCAAACTCCGTTACCGGGAGATGACACACCTGCTGCCAAGTGAACCGGAGGACTTAAAAGGAAAATCCACCCTTGGATAATGTTAGTGCAAAATTTTAAATCTAAAAAGAAGTTATAACTCTTTGATACTGAAGGCCTGACACATGAGCATGACCTCTGCCTTTGATGTTTGCCACAGTCAAAATGGAGCTGCATTGGAAATATCTTGATGCAGAGGCACATCGTCATCTGTGTTTGGCTTTGTTACACAGCAAACAGAAAATGGAGCTGTTGTGTTTTAGTGAGAAACAGAAGCAGTACCACTTGAGCTCTCTACAGCATGTTGTTAGCGCTCCCCAGGGGTGTCACCAAATCCACCAAAACAGATTCTATTCGGGATTAACACTCAACGTTATAATCAACATGTTTACCACATTTCACCACAGCATGAAAATCAGGGAGAGACTTTAAAGTTGCTTGATTTAACACAGAGAACAGAATTTATCTTTTGAAGCAGTTGTAAGTATAGCTCAATCATGGTGTGCTTGAGAAAGTAATTAAAAATAATTATAAATAATGTAAAATTGCACATGATTTCTGGCAAATTAACTAAATCACCCCAAAACATTGCTAGATGAAATTAAACTCAGAAAAAGTTGGCGAACTTCTAAGTATCAGTAGAAATGAGTTATTTCGGAGTGAATTAAATTTAACTTTGATTTCTTTTCATGTGTTTTTTTTTCTATGTGGGTCTATAAGGTGTAACTTTAAATAAATTATAAGCACATAAAATGATGAATTAATTAATGATATATGCATTAATATAGACCAGATGAATGAGTGATGAACGTGACAGTATCAAAAGACTATATGCAAAATCAGGGGTGGAGGTTGCAACATGTGACAGTTGCAACAGTCCTTTTCACCCAGTCATAAACATGCCAGAATTATGGTATTCATACTGCACATGCTCAGTAAGACCATCCTTTCCACCAGTATAATAGAGGACACATTCAACATCTGCTACTGCAATCACTGTAAAAAATACAATTTAAAAAAAGTATTTAAAGTTTTTTTTTTAAATTCTGAGATATAAACGTAATATTTTTCAGTTGTATTCTTTCATACTGTTTTGACCTTTTGTGTGAATGAACCAAAACTTACTTAGTTTGAACTGATTGTACTGCTGACTACAAATGACATGGTTAGCACATGTCCAGGTCAGTGTGTCCAGCCATCACATGATGTTCCGTCACGGCTGATAGGGTTTAACAACTTGTTGCAACCGTCTCCACGCTGAGCAGTCATAATAAAATCCCACAAGAGCATTTTCCATCATGCACAAGTCATTGTGATTACAATAAAAAATATTTGACCCAAATTTGAAAATTGTCAAATGTTGCTTGCTACATTTGCATATTGATGCCTTTACAAAAAAAAGAATGTTAAAATGTATAGACTACATTTATGAACAGGTCATTGTGAGTTACGTAATCATTGGAGTTAACATAATAAAGTGATAATTTCAATTACATTTTTTATGTGATGATGTAATATTTCATTTTTTTGTATTAATATCTACATCTTCTTCATTGTAATGGTCCATTAGTAAAGAGCCAACCATTACTGTTTATTGTACACTAAAGTATGTAAGTATTTATTTATTTTTTTTTCATTTTTTGGACTTTTTGATGTTTCCAGCATTTTTGCCAAAACATAGCTGTGTTGAGCAGTGGTCCTCCTGCATAAAGAGTTTCCTTGCCAAATTTGATGTATTTTCTACATGTTGAAACTGTAGCCAGGGTTGGGATCAGTTGCAAAATCTGACTTCTTCCATTCAAATGTACACTTTTATTGATATGTGTTATGTTATGATATGTTATCATGTTTAAAAGTGTTTAAGTGCATCTGCCTTAATGAATCAGAGGTTCATTGCTCCACCCCGCAAGCACGCTCGGTGACACAAATCAAACACACCCATGACGTGACAGGTGCATTCTGGGTGCGGTAAAATGCGAGGAGCTAACATCCCATGCATCCTCGAGCTCACTTTTACTTAACAGATCCATGACTTTTACATTCCGGAGCTTTCACCCGCTGTGAGGTGCGTAAAGCCTTTCTGCTGTTTGTGACAACACTCGTGTGACTGCAGAGCCTCACTCAGCTCAGAGAGGCTGTTCGGACTGGATAAACTGGGACCACAGAGGCTGTGTGGACTGGATAAACTGGGACCACAGAGGCAGTGTGGACTGGATAAACTGGGACCACAGAGGCAGTGTGGACTGGATAAACTGGGACCACAGAGGCTGTGTGGACTGGATAAACTGGGGCCAGAGAGGCTTTGTGGACTGGCTTTATAAGGCTTGGCGGATGAAGGAGCAGAGAAGTTGAACCTGGAGCAGAAGCAGGAGGGCTTGGCGGAGCTCGACAGACAGGTGAGTACAACAAAACACGTGCTCTGCTCGTGTTGACGTGCGCGTGTGCATTACACGTTTTGCAAAAACTACAGCTTTATTTTTAGTGCTGTTAATGGGTGTAGCTGATGTTTATGTTGTTTATATCTGTGTTGTTTTGGAGATGTTTTATTCTGCTGTAGAAGTGTCAGATAGTTAGTTCTGGTTGCACCAACCATGGTTTCCACAGGTTTTGTTTGATTGTTTGTTTTTAATGTGTTGTCAATCACTTTTGTTCAGTCGTTAGAGTCTTGTCCTCTTTTCTGATTGCATAATTGATGATTAGTTGTATAAAAAAGCACAGCACCTCTGTAGACCATAATTTTGTTGTGGTTTTGAGATCGTGGCTCTTTGGTTTGATGTGTAGGAAGTTATTTTGAAGTTAATGCACTTTATTTGAGAGTCTAAATGTGTAACTTGTACTTGAGTAACATTTCTTTTAAGGTCCAGTGTATAGGTTTTAGGAGGGCAAGCTATATTGTCAAAAATTGAATATAATATTCCTATCTATGTGTTTATTTAAACTAAGAATCCTTGTGTTTTCTAAGACCTTAGAATGGGCTGTTTTATATCTGCATGAGGAGCAGGTTTGCAAGTAAAAATTAAATAATAATACTTAATGAGCATATTTGAATTTTTGTAATATTTCTATGGGACTGATAAAGTCTCATCTCATGGTGAAGACATGACCCACCTTACTCTGCCTTACTCTGCCTCTGATTGGTTTATCCTGATATTTTTGCCCCAACCCTAACCAGTCTCACTCCTCATGCCTAAACCTAACCAACACAACCAAATGTAACAAGTACTAGTGAATAATAAAAATAAAAAATAGGGCAGGTCATGCCTTTGCCATCCTATGAAAAGAAAATTTGCGCTTGGCACAAGAAGTTTCAGTTTTTGTTATTTCCAAGCTCAATGCTAGTTTCCTGTTTAATCCGACACATTAGACCTTTAAAGTAACAGTTCTTATATTTGAGTTCTCTTTCCAGTTCTTATATTTGAGTCCCCTTGCAAAAGCCTTTTCCCTTTTTTACTATTACTCTAGTCCTATATTTAATGGAAAGACAACCTTCATAAACTGACCTCTTAAAGTACTTGAATCTGTCTTTAAAATGTGTTTAGAGTCAGCAATGGTCATCTATACCTTGTAAAACTATTGCATAAATAGCTCTGGGTGTTTAAGCACACTACTCTTTGCTGTTTATAGATCATGCTCCTCCGACTCTTATGTGGTGTGCAAAATAAATGAGGAGGAACGCAATCAGCTCAAAACTGCTTTCAGATTAAGCAAGTCCCCACAGATGGGATCAGCAGTGTACAATTTGACCCCTGAACCCATAATAATGTTCTGAAATCCCTGCTGTAATCAACTACAAGGCCCTGACAGGTTGTTGGATCTGCGCAGCTCTCCACGAGAGTCACCACAAGGGCTCTTCACTTAATGAAATCTCTCAGCTTTCTTATTGATTTGCTTCAGGTACTTTGCAGTTGTGTGCAAAACAGGGGTTATTTGATTCAGAGCAAACACAACAGTATACTTTTTTTTTCCTCGAGTGTGGAGTGTTGGTTTTCTTTCCTATTTATTTCACTTTCTATAATTTCCAAGTGTAACCCTGTACCGATTAAAATTAATGAGACATCTTAAAGTAGAAATCAAAATTATTTATCAATAAGGCAAAGCTTTTATCTGCAGACAGGGAGCAATTCAGAGCATAGATTGCTAATGCTCCGAGTTGGATTTTGCTCATCTTCAGTTGACAAAAGGCTGGTATTAAATCATTGCATCGGATAAACAAATTTCTTCTGTTATTCTATTGAAGCATGGAAACCGAGCCGTGTTCGAGGCACCTTATTTGAGTGTTTGAGGATCAACTGTGGTTCATTCTAAGAGTAAAGCAAAGCCCATGATTCTGAAACATAGCAGTTGCAGTAGCACAGCGGTGATTTTTTTTTTTTTTTTTTAACCCCCCTGACAACTTTATTCCTAGCTGTTGCCTTACTGAGAACTTTGTTGTGCATGCAGTTTGATTTTGCCCTTTAGTTCCCAACGTTGTCTGAGCACAGAACTGCAGGAGCTGCTTAAATTAGACAATACTGTTTCTGTGGAGAAAATCTACTTTGTCATTTTTGAGATCATGTTTCAGACAGGCAAAATGCTTAAGACTACACTTTTGTCCATATACTGAACTAAGAGTGCCTATGGAATATTCTGGTCAATGTTAATTTTCTGCATTTGTATGATGCAGTTTGATCACACACACAATGCAGAATTGATTATTTTTGCACAAGTTGTTTGTGGTGAATGCTTTGTTGATTCAGATTAGGCCTTTGGTCATTTCAGTGAGTAAATACAAATTTAGTTTGCTGTTATCAAGAGTGTGTCAACATTTGAGTTGACGGGGAGTGTTTAGTTAAGCTTTGTTTAAAGAAATCAACCAGAGGAGTATATGATTTTGGGGAATATGCTTAGTGTCTTTCTTTCCTGATAAGAAACGAACAAACAGAGTTGCACTGATGGTTCGCAGAATCTCTGAGTCTTATCATCACTGTGAGGTTGTGACATTTGGCACCATTATGGCTGTTCAGAGACCTTCACGATAACCTGTGCTCACTGACCATATCTGGCAACCCACACTTCTAGGCAGATGGAGAAACAGTTGTTCAACAACAAAAAGGCTGGTTACATTATGTAATTCCCCTTTAAAAAATGCCATTTTAGGGGAAGTAGCATACTGGAACTATAGAAATAAAATACCTTCATCAGATGTGTGCCGTATCCAGGTTAGAATGGCTTATCCCCAGTTGTAGAAATAAAATATATACAAAATCAAATAGCTGAAAAGAATACTTCGCCCCCAAATGACCATTTGCACTATATCAATTACCCACCCTGTTTTATGTTGACTTTGTGAAGAAAACTTCACAAGGAATCCAAAAACATAGAAAGTTTTTGATGATTTTGATGAACAGCCAACCTAAGCACAACATGTGTAGTACTATCCAAGTCTCATTTATCAAGTCATACGCTGCTCAGTACTTCCCAAACAGACAGCCCTTTACAACAGGGAACTGAATTAAAAGCAAAACTTATCTGTGCACTCCTCAAGGCCAGACTCCAGACTGACAATAAAGTAATTTTACTGCATGGAAGCTGCTGGTCTACAACTGCCTCAATCAGTTTGTAAGTTAGTATTATTGTGTGACTTTGTTGAATCAGAACAAAACTTTTAAAACACCAAAGTCACACTGTAACGCTCAGACTGCAGATTGAGGCAGTGACTTTGCAGACCAGCAGCTCCTGTGTCAGGCAAGGTAAAATAACTGTTTTTGTCAGCGGAGTCTGGCTTTGACAAGAAAACGTTTTCACTTTTATGACTTCACTTCATCAAGAATTTTCTTTATTCCTTTAAAATCACTCCAAAATCCAACCCGACTGAGCGTGTGGCTCCCTATTGTGCTCTTCTGAAAAGGCAGTGTGTTTTCAGGTGAGGGCATCCAAGGCAGAGGGAGAGCAGGGAGCGGAGTGCCAGGAGGCAGTGCGTTCAAGTGCTATAGCCCTGACATATGTGTATGTTCTGCCTATTCTACAAAGGCATTACAGCCGTGTGTTTGAAACTTGTGTAAGCGACACAATGAAATGAGCCGCACATCAAACGGAGGGAGCGAGTACTCCCACTCTGAGTTCATTCAAGTTTATTGTACTAAATCTCTCTGTTAGGATATATTTCTATCAAGCAGAACTAGAACCAACTTTGGTTTGATGTCCTTTTCAGTGATGGCACATGCATCCCCTCTTTCAACATGCCTAATGGTTGTGAAAAAAAAAGTGACACACAGACATGGCAGTCTGTCAGTTGGCAGCTGTGGTTTTGAAAAGCTGGTTGTTGCCTTTGGAGCGAGCTCCAGTGAATGTGCTCCGTTCTCCACATGTATCGCTTGAGCTGACTTTGTGATCAAAATGATATTAAATGAGGTGTGCCAGGGGAGAAGGAGGTTACAGAGAGGTGAATGTATTAGTTGCAGCATTTCAGAGTGAGCATAGAGAATGATGGAGATGGAGATAAAAAGCTGGCAGGCCCCCTATTTCCATTAGCATGCTCTCGGTGTTGCATCCTCTCTTCCCACAAAAGTACATATTGGCTGCTCAAAAAGGCAGTAGAAGATGCCAAATGACATCAAATGCTGATTTGCATATCAATATCTTCGCTGCAGCCCCATGCACTTTGGAGAGGCAGGGACTACACTTAATGCAGGAGGCAGTTTGGCCATTAGAACACTATAGAAAACATAAGTGGATGATAAGAAACCTTACAAATAGCTTTTAAAGTCAACATGTTAACATTGCCCTCCGTAGACAAGGCTTGTTGATCCAGCCATGGTCAGAAGTTTAGATTTCTCTCTGGTCCCATTGGAGAGATAAATTGGCAGTCTGCATGGTCACTAAAACTTCATGTAGACTGTGAGATTTTTACAATCTATTAAATTTCCTGCAGTCTACACTGCAACATGGATCCTAATTAACTTGTGTATGACATCATGTTTGATGTATGCAGACTGTGCGATGGCATTACCTACTGGATCGCAGGCTACGACCTACGTCCATTGATATTAATATGCAAGAACGAAACTTTTGCCAAACTTTTTTTGGCATGCTCCATCCATCTATACTGCAGCAATAGTAAGAGCAAAATGTAAACAAACAAACCGAACCCTTGCTATAATGGCATTTATGTGTGTCGCAAAAAAGTCTGAAGAGGAGGAGGAGGAGGAGGAGGAGGAGGAGGATGTGGGAATGGTCCAGGAAGGGGAAAAGAGGCAACAAGAGCTCAAAGTATTTATTAGCATCTACTAGCACTTAGCAGTGTCATGCTAATCGGTGTGTTGTTTCATGCTGAATTTCTATAGGTTGGTCAGTGGATGTAGGTCATAACATTAGTCACACAGTGAGATGGTCAACCCAAAATTTCTGACACTGTCAGAATTTTATTCCCGCCTCTCTTTGATCGTAAGACCGTGACAACACCGTCACAATGGTCATCTTTCATCTGGGACAGCCCCAAATCACACAGTCTATACCGGGTTTTGATCAAGCAACAATGTTGTCAAGTTGTCAGCATTGAGTGTGGGTCGTGGCATAACATCTATTCAGTTGAATTACATGTTTAAACTTGATTCTGGGTTTATAGTAAAATGATCATGAGTCCTTTTTTATTTTCCCATAAAAAAAATCTTATTTTTGCCTTAAAATCTCTGTAATACTTCCTAATTTGAACGTGTGCTTCTCTTGGCGATTTGGAGACAGATAATTATTTGCACAGTGGTGGGTTTACACACAGGTATCATTTCCAGCGTTTTAAAGGACTAAGGCCAAAGGCTTAATTATGTGGAATAACGAAAATGGATGAGGAGTCTAAGTGTACCTGACAGCCAATTGAAGGCTTACATGATAGCAACAGGAGCTCATGGGCAGGTTGATATAGAACAGCACTTTGGAGGATCTTGTTCCTGGTCCCTGTTGGGTATGGATCTGTAACCAAGCTGGTCAGGAGAAGCCAGCAGTTCTGAGAGGCTCCGAGCACCAACAACAAGTCAATTTGGGTTCAGAAAATTTTTTTTGAGTCTTCGATGTGTGTACTCGATCCACTTGATTGACTCAAATACCTCTAGTCATCAGTCAGATGAGTTCAGATGTGACAAAATGAAAAACGACTCAAAACCCAATGACTCTCCACTCCATTTGAAGTTAATCCTGCTGACTGGAATCTAAATGTTAGGGATCTGAAACTTGTGTCAGAGTCGAAATGCTATCGCACCCCTGTCGTCATCACAGGAAGACATGACAAGGCAAACCACATCATTTTGCTTTTAAATGTTTATGAAGCTTATGTTATAGTAAGAAAATAAATTTCTGAAAGCATAACATTTCTGTAAATTTATATTAACCTAATGTTTAAGAACTTAGAATTAGACGTACATTAAATTTAGTAATGGGCACATTATGACTTGTGTGGGACTTGACCAGGGATTTGACTTAGGACTATGGTGAGGAGTGTGCTCTTTTGCACCGTTACCCACATCGAACAGTGACTGTGTTCTTCGCACAATTATATTTAATGATTATTCTGAATGTGACAATATTCTAAATTTGTTATGGGTCATGTGAACAGCATATTATGCCTGGATATTCAAATGTTTTTTTTCCAAATGTAGCATTTTCTGATCAGGATAAGTGGGAGGTGATGATATTCAGGTGTTATGAGTGTTTTTTGGACATGTATACAGTGTATTTGGAATACATATCTCCATTCAGGTTTTTACTGTGATTTGTGAGACACAGCCTCTTGCCAGTTTATGCTCTGTGCGTGGTCATGGATGTGCTGTCCATGAACCAACCAAAAGGTTTACAAAGCTGTAGAGATGCATGCTGAACCCCCCAACAGGCATGTTAGCTGTGTCATGGCTGTGCATAGAAACAGGAATATTAGTGGAATATTCATTTTTATTGACTTGTAAATGGCTTAGTTGGTGGAATATTTTGTGCAATAATGTTTAATGTTTTTTTTTAAAAAAAAAAAAAAATAATTCTAAAGTCTATCAAAAAATATCTGGACGACCTTTTTTTTTTACCTTATTTTATATTACACACAACAATTGTATTTCACTGTTATTGGTGGCATTACAACTACATAAACATGAAAACAGTAGGGATGGATTATGAATGCTAATATCATCATCGGTATCGGCAAATATCGGCCTTATAATGAAATATCAGATATTTCTGCTAATTTCTGCCGATATTACAAACCAATGTATTTTATTATTTTTGACAAACTGAACAGATACAAAACATTTACTCTCATTTAAAATGATTTTCTTATTTTGCACAATGAATGAATATTACATACACTGAAAAGTATTTCATGTCTCCATCTGCTGGTGGGCCAGCACTATAAGAGTATGCATAATATGATGTTAATTCCACTGCAGAAGAGCCTTGATCATCACAAAAATTAAGTGGGGATGAAATATATCTTGGTATTGGTTATTAACCAAATAGGTTGTTTTAGGCATTTCGGATATCTGCAAAATATCCAATATCGTGCATCCCCAGAATACAGTCATTTCATAAATCCATTTCAATGAAGCTGAGTCAGAAATGACCACATTAATATGATTATACGGATATTTACTGTTGCCCAAGTGGCCTCTTCACAGGCATGCAGCATCCATTAACAAGTGATAGTGGTTCATTGTCAGTATAAATCAGCTGTCCCCTTTAAGGTATTATGTTTTTGTACAATAAATGACAAAAGCTGAATAGAAACTGAATATGTTTCAGTTTTTCAAACAACCCTTGACACTGAGCAGAATTTGTCAGGCCCGGTGTATTTTTACATCCATATCAGTGTAGTCAACACCTTTAACCGCTAGAAACCTGTTTTGGCAAAAACAGAAGATTGTAATTGCAGATATTTAGTGTGACAACCCTGATGTGCTTTAACTCAGTGATAATGTTGCAATGAGAGGTTCATGAGGCACAGCTGGAGCTAAATTTAGAGTCATTTTGACACTTCTGGCTCAGTGCTTTTAAAGTTTTAAGTGTGGTTTACAAATTAGAATCTCATTTTCATCACCTAAGGTAGCAAGATCCTTGGAACCTTTTTTTCTCTCCTTTCTTTGCTTCTGTTGTCAGTGACAAGTGCTCAATTCAGAGGTTTTTCTGCACTTAATATCACACACATCATCTGTCAGTTACACCGTCTTGTTGAACCACTTTGACGAACTACTTGGGTCTTCTATTCATTCAACACAAGCAAGAATTTCAAATCCCGACGTTTCCTCTCCTCCTTGTGATTTTGTCTGTAGCTACCAGACATCTATTGTATAGAACACAAATAAGGATAATTACTGTTATTACATACAAGCATGAATAAGCAAAAGCAGTCATTTAACAGTTGCCATGAACTGACTGGTGGATGAGTAACTCTTGGTCTTTTAGCAGCGACAAAAAGTAGCAACATGGACATTTCCACAAAGATTTCATAAACTGTGATGGATGTTTACAACCGACAATCTGGGCTATAATTTCACTGTTTGCCTTTTATTTTCACTTTCAAACAAATTTGGATAACCTTGGGGTTTGTTTCAAAGCC
Organism: Plectropomus leopardus; assembly: GCF_026936395.1. Lineage (NCBI taxonomy): Eukaryota > Metazoa > Chordata > Actinopteri > Perciformes > Serranidae > Plectropomus > Plectropomus leopardus. Next base: position 9,952,277 of record NC_142190.1, read on the forward strand.
GTCTGATCGTCCAACTGAGGGCCGGGCTTGGCCATCGGGATGTTCAGGAAGACTCCCGAATGGCTGCTCCTTTCTTGGCCAAACTGGACTGTGGTCATAGAATTTTTATTTTTCAATTTCTGATGTCGGTAGTTACTGTATAGTCCTTGGCTGTGGCATGGGCGGACAGCAGAGAGTGGAGCGCTGCCTCTTAGACTGGGCCAATCTAATACTTTGAATATTAAGAGGGGATGCAAGTGGCCCCTCCCAGTTTGGACTCATCCTCATTTTTGTTAAAATCTGTTGGCAGTATACTGTGACTTTGTGTTCCAGCTCACATAGGCTTTCCTGGCTTGGTCTTGTTTTGATTCAGTGCAGTATTTTTTGTTTTTTTAACAAACTAAAGGAGACAGGCAGCAAGGCCTTCAAAAATGTCTTTTAGGGCCTCGAGCATCATCAGATTCTCTTTTTTTTCTACCTCAAAAATTGTATATGTGTTAGAATTACTGCCCCCCCCAAAAAAATGAAGTATCAACTGTGGTGATGTTGCAATTTAGAATACCGAGTTGAAATTGGGTGAGCTGGGTTTAAAGCTGGAGATGAGGAGCATTTTCTGTCATTGTGTGTTTACTTTGTTGTGCATGTTGCTATTTGTCTGAATTATTCTGCGCTGTTATCTTTCAGCTTGAATCATGATGAGTATGACGTGACTGACATTTTGCATCAGCATACTGTGTGTGTATGTATGTGTGTGTGTGTCTGTATGTGTGCGTACAAGTATCAGCACCGGCTGTGATAAAAGTGTAGGATAAAGGGAGTTGTTATGTGAACAGAAATATTTAACACTTGTCCTTATTTATATTGGAACTGCCAACAAAGCGGGTAACCACTCTCAGTACGGCACTGCTGTTCAGTGTTTGAATAAAGGTCTTCTTTTATTACATTCTTGAGAAATAATATGATTAGAAATTTTCAGCCGGTTCCTGGAACAGTACGTTATGGAGATGAACACATACATAAAACAGCACCAGGGCCCCTTAGTAAGAGTGATGCTGTGCATTAATGACACTGTGCAGCCATTAAATTTAAGAGTTTAATATTTACTTTGTTTAGCTATACATAACAAAAATGCAGTGATTTTTTTTTCAGGTCTAAAAGCACAGACGCTGCACATCAACATCCTTTTTACAAATAAATGTCAGTGGGCTGTCAGACTTTTTTTTTTCTTTTTCTGATATATGTCCCTGAACCCTGTGATCATTCTGTGTCCCTTCTCTGAAGTCTGAGGTTTTTGCAGGTCTGAAAACAGTGCAAGGGAAGTTTTTATTTTTCAACAACAGTAGTTTGTTGGGTTTGAGTGTGGAAGTGGATGATTGAAGAACAAATTGATTATCACATTCAAGTCTTTGGATCATTTTGTGGACAAATCGGGAGAATTTGAAGGAGAGCGACTGAGAGACAGAGTGTGAGAAAGTGCAAGAGTGACAAAGCTAGCGACGCAGAAAGCAAAAAGGGGGTAAATGTCAGAGTACAAGAGAGACAGAAAGACAGAGAGAGAGAAATGGAATGCATGGAAAACCCCGGTGCCCTGGCTTAGAGAAAAGATGTGAAGGGTTTGCCATACATTCCTTCATTTGTAGGGCACTGTCGCAGATAGATTTTTGGAACTGGACTGTTAATTAGGAGTATATACACCGTTCAGTTATTTAAAGCATACTCGGGGCAGAGACGGCGCAGCAAAACGTCTGGCACATTGAAAATGAGACTGTAACTGTTCATTCTGCTGGGTCTAAAACTGTGTTCACTTACAAACAAATGCAAACACCCCTGGAGTGACAAACTGCTGCTGGGAAAAAAAAAAAACTCATGGAGAGCTCCACCTGCTGTGCTGCATTCACGGACCCACAATAATCTCAAATTTTAATGTGTTAAAGGGAGGACACAGATTTATGTCACTGTGTGGGAAACACTGACATTCATACTAGATGTTATCAATATTTTCATTTTATACATCCCTCGTGGAACAAGCTGCAATACATCGCCTACCCCTGCTCTCATGTATTATTTATTTATTCAGTTTTTAATTTGACATTTTGTTTTGGTTTGATAAACCAGGTAAAGATTTAAGAATTTATACTATAATAAGTATTTGGTTTAGACCACACAATAACGAAGTTGTCAACACATTCAAGGACATTTTTAAGTGTTTACTAAGGTATTTGTCAAGAATAAATAAGTGCAAATTCAAAACTGGTTTACAATCCATTAAAAGGGCACTTCATTGATTCTAATAACCAAGGTCAGTTTACTACTGTCCCTTGTCTTTGGAGGAACTTAAAAATTTTGTGAAAATAACTACTGATGATGTCATCGGGATTATCTCAGCTTGGGTATTGTTGGGTGGGGGTTTAATTGAAGTGTTTCTTGTAGACTATTTGTACTTATTAATCTTCATTTTAGCATTCGCATTATGTTCGCATGGGATTCTTGTGTGTGGGTGTGTGCGGAGATGCCTTTGTGTAATGTGCATTTCTGCTGTAATCCAGATGGCTTTACATTACACGTGCTCAATATTAGTGTGTGCAGAGCTCGTTAGACGCCTGTTTATGTGGATGCGTTCTCTTCTCTCCTCTCCACCCTCCTCCTCTTGTTAGTTTCTGCAGCCCCCAGAGCTGCTGCGAGCTGCCTCCCTGGGGGCTTAGCCAGATTGAGTCAGGCGGACGGTTATCTAGGATGTGCACAGCCTTGTCATAATTGCCCCCCTCACGAGCTCACCACTGCCGTTATTTCACACGCTAAACCCTATTAACTGTTGCATATGTTACCATGCCTCGCCTTTATTGTGCAACTTTGAACGCTGGTGCCAATTAGCAGGGTTTGCTCTGGCCTCTCTCGGTGACGGTATTAGGAGTGCGTCCTTGGAATTATGGCTCATTAGTTCATTTGTTTACCCTGGAATCATTTTTAGATTTAATGTTGGCAAAAAGAGCTAGATGTTTTCTTATTTGGTGTGACCTTTTTCCAATTACTTTTGAGGAGGGTAGCGCAACCCCTATTACTACATTGAACCTCCGAATGGTGTAGTATTTGCTTATTAGTAATGGGATATATTTTTTGGTTGAATACTGGGTGTAATGTTGGATCAAAATAAAGAACTGGTTCGGGAGCAGAATCCTTTAGTAAATTTTCTCTTTATAAATGCAAAAACATTAACAAACATTCAGAACATGGACATGTCAGAAAGTCTAATTATGGAAATGAAACTGCACACTGAATAGATAGAACAGCTCATAGATGTCACAGTAAGCAGGAAAAAATTACAAACTCTGATGCAATATTTTATGTGAAAATCTGAGCCAAAAAGAGCCAGTTTACCTAAAATGTGGTGGAGGGGCCATTTGAAGCGGTCACAGTGTGCTGAAAGGTGTCAGCATTTTTCCTACCTTTCTTTCCTTCCTGTACTTTTTCTCACTGATACAGGAGTGCCTGTGGCTGCTTCAGAAGACATCTCCACCGTGTCTTAGGTAAGCTGGCTCCTTTTGGCTCCGTTTTTGTATTTAACCTACCACAGAGCACCTTGTTTTACCGCAACTAACTCAACACACACTGAGCAGGACAGTCTCTACTCATTCACTTTTACTGATACATTTTATGTATCAGTGTTTTAGCCAACTTGCCTCTCCTAAGAGGCAAAATGAAACTTTCCTTGATTCCAAAAAATTTGAAACAATAAGCCAAACAAACAGAAACAAGCCTACCCTCTAACCTAACTCCAAACTGTATGTGAGCTCAGAAATTCTTAAGCTGGGGTAGTTAGAGTGAAAATTAACAAAAATGTAGTATCAAAATTTAACTGCCATCGTGATCGTGGTTAATTTTCATGCAGTATAGTTTATTTGTATCTTTAAAACTGAAGATGCATTTCAAATTGTGTAATCCGTTTGAAAGCCCAATAATGGACAAGAGTTGGAAATCAGCTGCCGCTATAAAATCTTTGTGGAACACATCTTTTCTACTTTAAAAGGTGGCAGTGTAATCCCGGTAATTGGACTGTCACTATGAAATAAACACTGAAATACGTTTATTTGATACTAAATATCTGTGACAGTCTGGAAACCTCAGTGGTATGTCGTGCTCACCCTCACTATGGAAATATAGCCCTATAACATCCAGATTGTTAGATTACTGAGAGTGCTCACGGTATGAGAAGTGAAGGAGAACATGAATTTGACAAATGACACCACAAGTTGTCTCCTTATGTGGAACGGAGCATGTTAACCTCTTCTGCCTCGACTGAGTCGCAGAGGCCTGTGCAAGGTCCTCTGGGAGTGTATGTCCTCCTTTGGCATGCTGTGCAGTCCTTCGCTGACATACTGATACTTTCTTGTCATTGATCATATGCTGGAAGCAGGGCATTGCTCCGGTTTCATCATGCTTGCTAGACCCTGCTTGCTGCACCGGCTAACCTATCTGAGGTCATTATACTCTACAGTCGCGACCGGGCACAACTATACCTCAGGAGGACTCGCTTTCCATTTTCACACACAGAAAGTTCGAGACTGACTTTCCCTTGTTACCATCTTTCTTGTGAGCTGCAAGGAAGATGGCAGTAGTGTATGGCAGGGATTCATTTTCCACATACTGTTTGTCAGAGTTATTGTAAATGATATTCCAGTCATGTTATCCACACAAAAAGTAATGAAAAGAAACTTAAAATTGAATCTGAAGCTGTGTCCTAAACTGGAGGCGAGGCTGGTTATGGGAATAGTTAATCCTCCTGTCTGTTATCAGACGGTAGGTGCTGTAGCCATCTTTCTTGGCACCAGGACTGCAGTATGTGGCTGGATTGGCGTTCTCACATCACTACCGTGCCTCTGAGGTGCACTTTACACTGGCCATATGTAATAGTTAAATATGGTGATTACGGATGTCAGTTTGGGTCAGTTTTGCTTTGATAGCGAACGACTTTGCCTCACTTACCCCCACTATGCTTAAGTGAGATTAACCTATCTGAGATACAGGCATTGCCATCTTGCGATGGTGATGTCAACGAGAGCCAGAGTCTGCACAGTGTTGATATCCTCATTGGGGTTGTTCCTGCCAAAAACAGTTGTCTGATTAATCGCGAGCAGCTCCGATTAATGCAAGCACACGGATTGGCACACAAAGCTGTCAATCATGGCGGAAAATCCCCTTTTTGTATAATTTAATAGCTCATCAAAACTGATCTTATCATAAAAACAAACACTTGAACAGACATTAGGGTGATGAGAACTAACTTCAGTGACAGAAACCATCTTTGGGAAAAATTTATTTGGAGTGTACTTTGAGTTTTTAGTTTGGCCCCATTCACTAACATGGGGGGGCGGGCTTTATGACCTATACTGAGAACACAAGGGGACGATTGAGACTGAAAAGTCCCACTTTGGGGGAACTGTCATGTTGTCCATCTTTATATACAGGCTATGATTGGGTCGGGACAGCATTACCAGCTGTAATCCCAGAATGGGAAGCGTCATAAGATTCACCAGACCCAGGTGGTGTGCAATGCAGTGAACTTGATTATTAGTTGTAATTCTATATTGTTACTGGTTTGTTCAATTGATTTCATTAGAAATTTCCTATACATTTAACAGAGTAATACTTTGTATGAAAAAGTTTTCAAAGCAGCATTGAATCTTTGAAGTTTGGGGCTTGAGCAGAAACTTAGACCTTTGAACAGAGTTCTCCTATAGTGTGCAATCTCTGTACAAGTTGAGATGTGCTGGCTTCTTATTGGGGTAGACTGAAATGCAAAAACACTGAGAAGACAGCCTGGAAATAAGACTTCAAGAGTCTGGTGATGGTTATGAGTTCCAGGAGACAGCCTTTCTCTACAAAGCTAAACTTTTTGTCTACTGTCTGTCCAAGTTTTTTCTTTTGTAGGCCAGAAGGGATCTAGAACAAAATAGATTATAGTGCTTTAACTGTTCACCCAACATGGCATAGAAAGTGGGGGAAAAAAGATTCTGAATAAGGTTTGCTTCACACACTCAGTGCCTGCCAGCATAGCTACTTTTCCAAGTTTATCCCTTATTTTAATCCTTTTTTCGCTGTGGTACCTTGTCATTCCTCCCCTTAATCTCTTCGGGAATAGTTCTTACTAGTATTTACTAAGTGATTTTGCTACAGTACATTGGAGTTATTGTGGCGTTCCTCCACAGCACTTATTTGAGGAGTGATATAGTCTACCAAGAAATCTAAGAAATGTCTCCAGATGGATAATGGTCTTTCTGTTGTTTAGTCTCGCAACAGACGTATGTGCTGTTCCCATGGGAATACATGGTGTCTTCAAATACCATACATAACGTAACTTGCTCAACTGTGTAAGGGTAGTATTTTATACTTTGTCACTTTGTGGGTAAGAGAAGAAAAATGCTCTCAAGGTTGTTCTCTATTTTTGGAAGACTAAAGAAGTCATATCTATAAATCATATGTAAAATGTAAGAGGAGGGAATGGAGTGTTTTCTCTCTTTGTGCTGCACTTTGCTTTTTTGATTGGGTAAGTGGATGGTAAATGCAATTTTATTTTTCCTCCTTTGACCCAACTCCTACCTGCAGTGATGGACAATTACACTGATATTAGCATATTTCTTTAAACCATAAGGGAATACAGGCTGTAAGTTTACTGTGAGACAAATGTCTGATGTCTGATAAGAACCAGTCAGGTAAGAGAGTTGATGATTGGGAGGTCTCAGTATACAAGAGTCATTGTGGGGAATTGTAATTTAGAGTTTCATGTCCCCTCCCCATTAGTACAAAAGGATTCAGGTTCGCAAAGTGTCCATTTAATTCTTACTTGGTACGGCACAGTTATGGAAAATTCAAATAGCATTAAAATCACTCTCAATCTCTGCAGTTATTAAAAATCATGGGATGTCCTGAGGTCCCATTCAAATAGGGTATTAAATTAGAATAATAGAGGTTTGATATTAGATTTATTGCGCTGCTGGACTGCCTGAAGAACAGACAATCTCTCAATTTTCTTTCACTTTGCATATCTGATCATTTTTATACTTGGCAGGTTTGACATGTTATAATTTATATACAAATTATTTCAAATAATGACCTTAGTAATACATTCAGTGCCATTATAGACTAAAAGACATTCAGCAAAGAAAAATAGCTTATTAGTGTATTCGTGTTATAGGCACTCATAATGACTACAGTCTTTTGTGTGAGTGTATGTAATGGAGTTGTTGGACTGCCACACCATCCTGAGCTCTCATTTCTTCTTCTCTTACATATTCAGCTTACAGTCTCTGAATATCAATTGAGATGTATAAATATTAATGATATGTCACAGTTGTGGGTTTGTGTTATGTAAGGTTTGTGTTCATTTTTTTACCCTAAAAGCTTTAGAGTAAGTATGATATGAAGTATTACTGAGAGATCCTCTTACTTAATTGAAGTATAAATCACCTGTGGATCACACAGGGCAGCCTATGCTGGGCTCTGTATGGCACTGTGGCTCAGGTGTTAGCGATGCTGCCTCACAGCAAGGCGATCCTGGATTTGGACCACACTAGGACGGAGCAGGCCTGAGGGCCTTTAGCAACCAGAGAAAGCATTGGCTTCATTTATAAGTGCATACAGTAACAGTAGATTCAAGGCCAAACCAGAACTAAGACAAACGCCAACCGTTGTATTGCCTTATGTTGCCTTGTGTCTCAGCCGAAAAGTTGCACTTGAGCACACAACAAAAACTGCAGCCAACCAGCATGTATGTTCTTCTCCTTTGTGAGAGGAAATAACTCTCCATACCAACAGGCAGCGGTAGTCTGTATGTATCAGTCAAACAGGGAAATCAGAAGTTTGTTTAGACCTCATGCCCACTTGACATCTGTTTGCTTTCCTCACTTGCATTTCTCTTCTCATGCACTGAGCTAAATTGCCAATCGCAGTCATTTCTCTCACTGACAACCTTCACTGGCTCCACCGCCAGTTAAACATGCTGAATTGGCTGAAAGACAATCGACAATGACTGAGCCAACAGTCTGAAATACACTGCAAAAACTACAGCAAGCAGACGCTCATCAATGGCCTGACATTTACCAAGAGCTGACCATTGGCTTGATGTGTCTGGCGCTAACATGAAATGGATTTCATCACACTGTAGTTACAATTTCACAGTTAAGACCACACTTCAGCTTGGCAGTAGGCCGTTCTTGAAGCACATTCTTGTTCTTGGTCTCATGGACTTGTGAGCCGTCATCAGCCTAATACCGTCCAATTCAAAATCTGCATTTAGCCAAGTACAAAGGCCCAGAGGTGTTAGCGTATTAGCCCACCCATTTTTACAATGGATGTTTTTGGAGATGGTTGGTGTTAAATGGCAGTAAAATAATTCACAATATTTCAGGGTATTTTTGCGATAGCGATATTATTGATGATATGTCAAAAATACTGAGAATTGTTTCAATGTCATACAATTGCAACAAAATAAATGTAATAGTTGCATATGTTAATATAAATGTAGATCAGAAATTACACATCTAAACAATGCAAAATACCCATATTGTCTTCAATCTGTAAATGTTTCCACACCACTGAAGTTGCGCCTGTCTGGTAGCAATGTCGCTTTCAGCCTTGCTTGTTGTTCCTATCTGTTACGATATGATGCCATTCTGTCACCAAATTGAAATATTGTTATTATCACTGTATGAGTTTTCTAATCATACAAAAAAAATACTGATATTAGTGTGAATGATGTGATATGGCACATTTGTAATAAGAGATGCTTTTCAGTTTTATAACCTGTTGTGACCTGTTGCCTTTTGGGAAAGTGTTTGTTCAGTTTTTGTACAGTCTAACACAAGAGTGCTTAAAATGATCCTAGTCCTAAATGCTAAATAGTGTACTAAAGTTGCCAGTGGACAAAATGCTCTCAGTCACCAGCAAGAGGATTGTGTTTGTCTTTGACACTTGCACCACTGTTTGTTTCCAATCAATGAAAAGAAATGCATCATATGTGTTGGGTTGTTTTTTGATACAAACCTCACACAGAACCATGACTCCTAAACCGGGGTATGAACTAAACCATGACTCATGTGGACTGTTACATCCCTAGCTCCTTGGTGATTCATCATCGGCATTGATATTTCAGTAACATTTGAAAATAGGATAAAATACTTTTTGGAAACACATTTAGGTGTCAGAGTGGAAAAGCAGTTTGAACTTCCAAAAAAGTTTGAAGTTGGCATACTCTGTATGGAGAAAGCCTTGGTGTTCTGGTAAATGCTCACTGTTCTACTAATAGATGCAATCAGTGAGTTCAAAGTGGCTGATTTCCATGCTGTCAATCATCAAACACCTGTGACATCACCACTTGGGGTGTGACCAGAAGTGTAACCTGCTCGGAAGATTCAGCCCATATGTTTATTGAAATTTTTTTTCTCTCCCACAGTTTTTCTCCCAATTTGGCATGCCTGTTTCTCTGCACTGCAGTTCTGTTGACCTGGAGAGGGAAGACAGACACGTTACCTTCATAACACGAGGCCAGATTTGCATATGTGAAAGCGCAGGGCAGATTTGCACTGTGCCTTTCATTGAATTTGCAGTTGCAATCTGCGGGTAATTAGCGATTGAATTAAGGCAGCAGCTCACCACACACTCAGCACCTGGGACTGGCTTCCAGCTACAGTCTGTGAGTGAAGGAGAGCTCTGTGGGTGCAGTTCAGTGGTGGGATTTCTCTGAGGTCCCCAATCTTAGATGAGAAATGAGACTTTAGAGATGCTGTAGAGAAATATTCACTGACAAGGTAACTATAAAACATTTACTGAAGCTGCAGTTTATTATAGCATTTAAAAGCATTTTGGGAAATGTAGGAAATAACTAACTCCTGTCAGAGTAAACAAGAGTACAGCGTAAATCCCGTTCTGCAATGCACTGATCATCATAACAACAAACAAATGTTTATGTACACCAATGTAAGAGTAGTCAAGGGAGTTGTAAGAATATTAAAGACACCTAGGGGTAAATATATTGTTGAATTAATTAAGATAAGCAATTCATAGTACTTTATTAGCCCTGTGAGTGTAAGTCTAAGACAAAGGTTTTGCCAGGAAATGGAAATTACCCCATGTCGCAAACCGAATGGGCCCCATGTCTGCAACAGCAACAATAATGTTTATTTTATTAGCTTTTTCGTGTCATTAAAACTAATTTCTCAGCAAAATGTGTTGAATGCAGAATTTCCACGTCAGTGTGATATTGTTAAATTAATTTTGAGAGTGTGGTAATTATTGTAAACAATGAGCCAATCACCACAAGAAACAACAGCCTCAAAGGGACAGTCCAATTATTTTCAGAACAAAGAATGTCATCTTCACTGCTATTCCAGATCACAAACTGTTGCAGACAAAACAGCCTGGCAACGAAGTCGGAAATAGAACTTTATTTCAGACGTGTCAAACTTTGAAAGACAAGTTCATCCGAGGTTTGCGCAGTGCAGATGTCTTGTTTAACTTAAAGCATTTAACACCATCAAGAGACTCTCCATAAATGTAAACATAAAACTCAATTCAAGTGCAAACATGAATTACAGACTTCACTTCAAGTACCTGGTAATATATGGTTTGTAGCCTGCAGGCACCGACTGCTCATCAAAGATACAAGGCCTGAAGCACGGTTGTTATTGACAGATGACATTTTTGGGAAAAAAATGCATCAAAGGCTGGTTAGAAATTGAGGGCTATGAAATGAAAAGATAGCGTTTCTGTCTATATGAAAGTTCCTTCCTCACTTTTACTCCTGTGATTTCCATCTGGAGTATCGCTATGACTGATTTCTTTAGAGTGCACCAAAGGCATAAGAATCTGTGAGGTACACATCAGTGTACTTAAAATGACAATTGATCAAATCTCTATGAAAGGGGTTGTAGCAACAAACCCACAGAGAATAATCAAGCTAACTTTCCCCTTAGCTTTTGCCTCTATTATGAACCATGTTCCCAGATACAGCAGGCAGCTGTTGACAGCAGAAACTTCTGATAAACCTACCTGCCCAGCATTGAATGTGAAACTGACAAAGCTGGTGACTAGTCAATGAGGAAAGTACACCAGAGCCAGATATTTCCAGTAGGAGTTGGTGGAGACCAAACTAAAGCAACAAGCAGAATGAATATGTGATAGTTATTAAACTAGTGGTGTGCAGCTCGGCTCCAAATGAATGCCAATTACGCAGCATGTCTGCTGGACAAGGCTGGTCTGTCAGACAGGCAAAGAGGGCAACTGCCTCAGGCCCCCACATCCACAGGGATCCCACAAGCCCCAGGTTCACCATGTGGCAATTAGTCTGTGGTCATTTAATTACTTTGTTTGGGAATATGGGAATATTCTGCTACAGCACATCAAGTGATGTGATAAGGCAGAGGCCTTGTCTTGAAAAGGGTTGTTTTTGTCATATGTGTTTGTTGGGTGCATTATTCTCATTTCATTTGTGTTCAAAGGAATACTTCACCCATAAAATGACCATCTGTAAATCAATTAGTCACACAGTGTTACTTTGAATTTGGGAGGAAAACTTCTTCTTGCACACGTCCTTAGAAAACCATAAAGATATAAATTTACTGATTGATTGGGGTCCACAATTAACATCAGAAAAACTACATCAAAACATGTATTTACAAACTCTCACACAACTCTGCATTTTTTTCAGAAAAAAGGGAGTCTGGCTGTAATGAGAGCATAGACAAGATTCACTTTTAATTAAATTTTAAATAGTGAGGTTTCAGTGAAAATGCATGTGTTTGTGTACTGAGCATACGACTAGATAAATGAGTCTTAGGTTATATTGCATGAGTTGTGTCAGTTTATAAACAGGTGTTTTGATATAGATTTACTTAGAGCTGTACCCGACTCACAATTATATCAGTCGAATCAGATTTGGCCTTTAAGCACAAATATTCAATGATCTGTTTTGTCTTACCATATAAAGTTTTACAGTTTGAAGGGGGCTCAGCGGGATGTTCAGTGTGACAGTTGTATACCTGTGATAAAGTAAAGAAGCTAACGGTGCTAACAACAGATCACAAATGCACAACAACATTTTTTGCCATCACTAGATATCAAACAAAGGCCAGAGAGTGTGTCATATTAAGTTGCTGTGCTTAAATTCACCACATCGAAGCAGAAGAGAGAAGATAACGGTATCTCAGAGCCCTACAGTGTAGAGTCTCTCTTCTCTGTGGCGAGTGATGTGACAGTGAAGAGTGCTCACTCTGCAGCAAATCCAGGGGACCAGAACATCCCCAGAAGCACACTGCAAAGCACACTGACTTGCAAAAACCCCTTAAAAAAAACCGATTGTTTGACTTGAAGCTATCTCAGTTGACTGAGGAGACTCCGACTGATGATTCAAATCTCCGACTTTCAGGGGGCAGCCCTACTTTTGCCGTTGTTAAATGTTGTCCCCAATCAATCAACAAGTCAAGATGTCTGATGTCTCCGTGAAGTCATGTGAGAAAAATGTTTTCTTCAGGAATTCAAGGTATCATGTCATGCCTATCTTATTTACAAATAACCAATCTGTGGGTGAAGTATTCATGATCATAGGCTGTAAAAGTAATGGATATAGCTGCCTCATATCACCCATTGGTTTGTGGACTTTAAAGCCTCAAGTTCGGTATTTCGGTGTTTGCCATCTTGGTTTTTTAAAGCCAGGAGTTAACATAATTGGGTGGCACTGTGGAGAAGGCCGGGTGGATCTCACTGAGAAGGAGAGGACACGATTGGCGATTGTCTGTCACTCATAGCAAACCACACTTAATTTATTGTAACTTAAAGCCTTAATAAAATCTTAACAGGCAGATTATATAAAAAAACACCCCCTGTACAGATATCATGTAGGAGGAAATTAGCTATAGAGATCAGAACTGTTTTATTTTTTTGTAACAGGCTGTAAACATGTTTTTAACATGGGAGTTTTTGGGTATTGAGCCAACCTCAAGTGGCCATTAGAGAAACTGCAGTTGTTAGCGCTTCCCTGTTGGCCTCACTTCTCAGCCCCCATAGACTGTGACTTGCAAAGGATACACAATTCTCCGAGATTGGCCTGTGCCCAAAATGTTGTGTTTTCAGCTTGATCTGCTTCCCCCAAGTGGTCCATTAATGTCAGTTAATCCAATTTATGTATACCTAAAGGGTCATTTCATTAAAACGATATAAATGAATTCATGCGAGAATAAATTAAAACTAAAGCTTATGTACATGGCTAAATCTGTCTGACAGTTACTATTAACCTTTTTACAGCTCTCATAGCTGGGTTTGGGTCAGGTGTCAAACACAGGAAGTCAAGGACTTAAGGAAAAGAAAAACCTTTGAATGAAACAGCCATATTCCATCTTATTAAAACCGTCTTGTGTCCAGTGTGAACTAGAACTGCTTTATTGTTACTGTGAGTTCTCCGCCCTGCATGGCATGATGACCTCATGATTTATTACAGAGACGGCTGAAAATATGAACACAGCCACTGAAAATAGCATTGCAGAAATGAACATTTTTCACTGCTGCTACATCAGTAGCTTCACAACGCATGGACGACGTCCTGTGCATTCAGAGGCACTTTGAAGTAATTTCCTTATATATGATGCTACAAAATGAGACACATTCATACATATAAATGCTTATTTTTTATCAAACTAATGCATATCAAACCAGCCTGCTGTGCTTGTAACAAAGAGGGCTGACTTGTTCATTTCATTTTATGGGCACTCTAGTTCAACAGCTGAAATTAAAAATATCTTCACAGCAGCTACGTGTCCATGTGTCTCTTTGCAAACCACTCCCAGTGGCAGTAAAAGTCTCCTGAGAAATACTTCTGTGAAGGTTGGATTTTATGGACAGCCTCATCCTTGAGCTTTTCATGTGATTACATGAGCATGGCAATGAGGAAAAAAACTGAAAATAGTTTTTCTGTTTTGCCTAAACAGCTGGGGCCGGATGAGTCATTATTACACTATTTAGCAAGCAGCCAACAGTTGGAAACCCTGAAGAGCTGAAAAAAGCAGAGCTTCCTTTATCTGTACACAGAAATATATCACAGGAGCTAAATATGCAGTTAACCTGCATGTACACAACATCAACCTCAATTACATGAAATGGCAATAGCTTTGTCTGATATCAGTGTGACTTGTTTTTATAGCAAATGGCCAGCTGAAATGTCCTTCCTAATGTAGGTGGATTGCTTTAAAGTAGCACTGATAAGGCGCAGGGTAGCACCGATAAAGAATAGTCACTGTTGAGAAATTAATCTCCTTATCACTTAAGAGGCCATTTCTGTTTTTGCCAACTCATCCTCAAAGTGGTCGGGGGATTGGAAAAAACTTAACAGGTTGTTGAGGCCTGAAAAAACAGGCACAGTGATTTAGGTCAGTCATTTTGATGATCATTTGTCCAACTCTCCAACACCATATATATGGTTTCTTGAGGATAGGGCTTTGGTCTTGTCTAATTTAAAATTCCAACAAAAAGTATCTTAAAAAACAATGGATTTCTATGGAATTAACTGCTGATGATCCCATTGATTAAGTTGGCCCAGTATTAGAGCCCGAATATGTAGGATTAACATCTCTGACCTTCAAGTTGTCGAATCAAAAAAGGAATGGCGGCAGCAAAAAATAACTACATATCACTTCTGAGGGCAGTATTCATATTTGAGTTAAACTGTGAACAAAAAACTTTTCTAATGCAGGATGTAATAATCTTCATAGCTCACAGTGGTTTACACCAAGGCCAGTAAAAACCAAAACGACAGAATAATTGTTGGCATTGTATGTTTCTGTATAACTCATGTTTGTATATTTTATATGTAGCAGATACATTTAAACTTAACTTTTCTTAATGTTTAAATTGACAATGTTATGTTTCAACAACACTGTGGTTAATGTGTGGTAAGGTCTTGGCCCCAAAACTACTTGGTTAGGGTTAGAAAAACGTCATGTTCTGGCTTAAAATACCTGCCTTTGTTGCTACAAATACAGCTGGAAATGTCCCAAACCCTTGTAAAAAATACTCACTTTTGTTGCTAGAAATCCCCGGACACATCGTGCACCTTAGTTTAAAAATAGCTGCTTTTATTGCCAGAAATGGCTGGAAATGTGCTAAACACTGGTTAAAAAAAAAACAAAAACATTTTAAAAACATGGTGTACCAAACTGTAGATAAACAATACCTTTTTTTGTTGCCCGAAATGGCTGGAAATATTCCACATGCTGTTTAAAACATATCTACTGTTTTTGCAGGTTTTATGTGCTACATATGGCTGGAAATGTCCTGAACTCTCATAAAAAAAAGTGTTTTGTATATGTTTGGAGTTGCTCTCGTACAGTGATCTGCTGGTGTCTTTTACTTGGCAGATATCTCGCCTAAGCGTCATGCCATCCACGTGTGTGAAACATAAAAGTGTCACGCATGCAAGGTTTGCAGGGACGTCCAACATTCCAACATTTTAATCCGGCAACTGTGCAGCCATTGACATTCTTGCATCTGTAAAAGCATGATGTTAACTAATGTATCCTGTGTTCCCTCAGACTCCCTTGATTATTTATATCCTCAGACACTTAAAGTATGTGTCCCCAATATGCAGTCAATCTCACTAATGATGGTGGCAGTATATCAGGATGTGAAGGAAGGTCAGCAGCTTACTCTGAATGAACAGTGACAACATGGCGGCCAGGTTTGAAAGTTGGTGAGACTGATAGGGATTGTATCCTTATCTAAACAACATATTAACCTCCTACAGTGTTGTCATAGTTGTGTATGCATTTTGCAAATTCTGAAGTCCTCAAGGAAGATATTTTGGTGTCAGCGAAGGATGAGTGGGCCTTGGCCCTTGATCGTCTAGTGAATATACTCTTTAATCCCCCAGGCACATACGAAGTACGTGGTCAAGTATGTGAGAAATGCAGCTCATGGCACAGCCTCTTGTCTATACTATGTGCATGTTGGTGAAAAAAATGAATAAAAAATAGCGAGTGTTACTATTTTGAAATTGTGATCATATTACTGTAGAATATAAACCTTTTTGGGCTGGAAAAAAATATAGACAACTAGTGTGAGATATATGTATGCCTCCCTGCATAGACAGAGGAAGTATGATTTAAACTTTTAAATGTAAACTAATCTTTTTAGTCTGGCTTTTTTGTAGTGTCTTTTTTAAAAAAATATTTTTATAGTTTTTATTTACTCTGTTTTCCATTTTTGTGCAGTTCATATGTTCTTGTTTTTAGTTTTTTAGTCAAACCCTGTAAAGCACTTTGAATTGCATTCGATTTGTTTGAAAAGTGATATATAAATAAAATTTCAATTGATTGATTGATTGAATATGGATAGTGGTACTAAACAAAAGCGTGTACATTATACAACTCTTCATAATTGTCAGGTTTATTGGTGAAGTGTATGACTGACATCACATACTGAATTTTCTTGTAAAGCGACAGGGTGAAGACTGTTTCATATGAACGGGTCCAACGCTGGTCGAATGCGCATCAGTATCCAAGTAAACGCTTGTCTCCCATATGAAATGGCTGCATCCTCACTGCCCTGCATTATTATGAGCTACTCAATGATGAACTGGTCATAGGCCACATCTTTCGCCCACATGCTCTCGCTCCCTCATCCTCGCCTTGCTGTTTCCATGCTTGACTTCAGTGCTCTGTGACTGTGTAGCTAGTGTGGCTGCTTCTGCATACATTATATTGGTGTTGAAGTTTGCTGTCTGTTGGAGAGTAAAATATTCTAAAACTGGTGTAAAATGTTTTAATAACTATTAAATATATATCATCCTGCCCAGTCACATTTATGCAAAAAATCATGCATGTTGCCCAGCATTTTGTATGATTCATTATTCTGTATAAACAGTAGGCTAGGGGGGATATGAAATATGTATATGTATAACAAATAATAAAGGCTACAGATTTACAATAAAAGAGTAAAGAGATAAGATATATAGTTTTTGTTACCAAATAATTTTAAAAATGTTAGATAAAAATTACCAACAAGAGGTGAAAGGTAAAAAGATTTTTTAAAATGATATAAAATCCAGTTTAAAAATAATTTTTCAATCATTAGTGGGTGGATTATGCAGTGCAAAAAAGGAACATTTTTATTAGGTATACCCTAATATCGTGATACCATCCAAGCCTGATTCACAGCATAGGGACTAATTTTCTCGCCCCTTCAACTCAGATTGACCTGCAGCGTCTCTGTCTCTCTGTTTTGTGCTTTAATCTAACTCCATATTATTACCAGCGACTAAAAATAAATATAGAAAAAGAGAACACCTTGTGCTTTGAGTGTAGATCAGGTACTGGTACGAGAGTTTAAGGACATGTTTTCCGTCTACATAGCTGGCCATGCGCCACAGTGATTTCTCATTGTAGCATTAAAGTCTCTCTTCAGTCTTTTCAAATTCTCTGTGCTTTATTGTGTTATAACAGAGAGACGACAGCACAGCTCCATTTGCTACTTCAGAGGCAACTACATCAGTCTTCTGTTGATGCCTCCGCAAGGATTAGAACTGAGAGAACAATTTCCCCAAAAGGACTCATGCTGTTTTCCCACAAGGAAGATAATGGATGCATGCAAAACGTCAGGAATATTTCTTTCCTCCTGCAGACAGCCGTGCTGCTTCCAAACAGCCAGGCAGCCAGTTAGCGTGCTTGTAGCCTGGGACTGGAGGTATGCCTGTTTGAGTCTGACTGCCACATCACTGAACTGAAGCATTAAGTGCATTTTTTTCTTGAGGAGGGCAGATTTTTTTATCATAGTGCTGCTACTTCAGTCTGTCAAAGGGATTCATCCCAAAATGGCCCAGAAAGACAAAGAAACCAACAATCAGGTGTTACTTTTTGTCTCTGATTGGGTAATAAAAGAGAGCTTCTCATGTTATTCTTATTTATTAATAAAAGGCTAATTTTAATGTGACAGTCACTGATTGTAATTAAAGTACATATTTAAACGTACGTTCTTCAAAGCTGCTTTGATATTTAGAGAGGGAAAGAAAATATTAGAAAGAGAAAACAATACATGAATTGGTAACATCCATATCCAAAGAGAAGGTTCGGATAATTTTTGCAGCACTGTGAAAAAGTCTGAGGCCACCCTAAAATGTTTTAGTTCAGCAATAGAATAACGATCATACATATTTATTTCCCAGTATTTTCTTTACTAAAATACAACCAGAACATACAGCCTTTTATTATGGTTATTCGATTCCATATTTAGTCTTTATCCCTTTCTCTGCTGAGCAACTCACTGGAAGCTGGCTACTACTGTATATATTTACTGCATGGTCTGGTTGTATTTTAGCAAAGATACTACTGAGAAATAAATATGTATGATCATTATAAACCTTGCTGAAATAACAAAGTTATAAGAGTTTTACATAGTACTTTTGATATGTTTGCCTTCGAGTGTACAGTTTCAGCTGCAGTCCAAAGACTTCATGCTGCTGGACTCTGGTTGATGTTACACAGTTAAATGCAGTGTAGATGCCAGTGATAGTTACGCAACAATCTCTCGTGGTTATGATAATTGGTCAAGTCATAAAATGAACGTAAGGATCAATTACAGAAATTTTGAGTATTATACCTGACACTTTTACAATGGAAGGTATGTTACGTGCATCAGTTGGTTTTTAGCTACCTAAAGAAAGCCATAAAGCCGTCATTTTAGACCATGGAAGTGTCTGGTTTACTGCTGCCCTGATTAGTTAGTGAGCACAAGTTATATAGCAAAAATATATAATAACTGGTCATGACTTTTTTTTAGGTGGGTCTGTTTAGGTAGCTAAAATACATTTTGCTGTGGCCCGTCCACATTTGGTTTAGCAGAGATGCTAACAAAGCATCACAGTACATCAAAATAAGCACAGCAAAAATGTCAAATAGGTCAGCCCGCCATTTTTAATAATATATCTTTAGACATTACAGTTATGGCTAAATATTGCAACATAAAGAAAAAAGAAGTCTGCCAATTTCATATATCTCTGAAATTCAAAACAATTTACAGTTGTCTACCCAGAAGTATTAACCCGATGATTCAGTCTATACGAGTCTGTTCCATCCATATCAAGAACAAAAAGAAAAAACTAATTTTCAGAATGTCCGCATAAAAAAATCCTTCAGCCAGGCGACACAAGACTATCTCAAGAACCAGAAATGTCATGAAAGAATAATACATTTCAGTACAGCAAGCATTCTAAATATACATCAGATGTGTGGGCTGCAAACGGTCATGGACATACAGTAAAAATATCCAGAAACAGTAATGTTAGATTGTGTTTTTTATTTTATTCTCTGTTTACACTTTTGACAAATTACTCCATTTGTTGTAGAAATCTCATTTAGAGATCTAGCTTTGCATCGAAGTGTGGTGTGGAGAAGGAGAAAACGGACGTCCTTGTGCAGGCAGCACCCAGTCTCCAAGAGCGAATATATGGCACTGCAAACGAGCCGCCGAGGACAGATGATGGTAAATTAGCTGGGGAGGAGGGAACAAATTTGGTTAATTGTTGCTCTGGCCCTCCTCAAACAGCAGCCCAATATAGGAAAAGATTTAATGACATAGAAGGAGTGCCAGAAAGAAGCTGGCAGTAAATCGTAGGAGCAGTTTGGTGATAGGGTTCCTCACTGAAGCATCTGCACTGACTTTCTTCCCCAAAGGATCAGAGAGGTTTCACTAAGAGGTTCAATAGAGGTTGGCCTTCCTTTTTGGAATTGCACATTTTTTTAAACTAAAACTCTATATTCACACTGAAAAATGTGGGATTGTCTTACTCAATTACTCACTTGTTCAGTACTGGTCAGTACATGGACTTTTTGTTGGGAATTTAAACAGAGATCAGATAAAGCAATTTCAATATTTTATTAGTAGTAGCAAGATTCTTTACAAATGTTATTAAACTAAAAACTTTTTTTTTTTTGCTGCTTACCGAGACACACCTATCATCATCATTTTGCTCTGTCTGATGAGTCACTAAGGCCATACCTGCTTTGAGAAGAGGGGATGTTAGAGAGCTGAGGAGGGTTGCATGACCATCTTTTGAAATCGACTAACGGTATTTTTGTTACATGCATCCCTGTAAAGAATCGAACCAAAAAAAATTTAATTGAGAAAATACACGTAAGGATAAGCTGAAAAGACAGTAATATGTATAAAAAAAAAACTAAGTATGTATGATTTGTATAATCAACGAAACAGAAAATGAAAAAAAAAGTATACTTTCCTTGTTTATTAATGAGGTTAAAGATAACAATGCAGTAAGAGGTCCCACCTTTTAAACTTCAATGATTTTATCACAGACCCTTTCGACCTAGCGTTCATTAATCAGTTTTTATTGGCACATGTAATTCTGATCCATCCCTCCAGATATATGCAAGACTACTAAAAAAACTCTTGCATCTTTGAAATTGTTATGAAGATGTTTTCAGTGCTGTATTTTTTAAAGTCCTGGTGTCCCATTACATCTTCCAAAATCTAGATTTACAATGCCTCAGTCTATTTAGAAGACTATCTTTCATCTCTTGCTTCTCTTTCTTATGGTGTCCCACAGGGTTTAGTTCTCGATCCTATCTTGTTTGACATTTACATACTCCTTCCTCTCACTTTTTGAAGACCCTAAATTGTGTGACTGTTGGTTGTCTGGGATGAACTCCGGGCCACTTAATACCTTGAGTAAGTGGATGCAATTGATGTATGGATGGTTGCCTCCAACTGGACAGATTAGTTATTTTAGGTGAAACAAATCAGTGAGGCTGCTTAAGTTTGCTAATTAGCTGCCTCAAAGTATGGATGAAAATTGGATGTTGCCCCTTACATCAGAAATATGGCTTTAGTTTAATTGAGGATTATGCTGACTGGGCAAATATGGAGTACTTAAGACTAATTGGTAAGTGACAGGATGTAAAAGTTGGACTTGTGAAGCTGTGGTTTCTGACAGGTAACATTGGTGTGAGTCTTGTATGCGCAATGTTAAAATTCTGAGAGTAAATTAGCAGGCATGCAACAGGGGAATTTTAGCCATTAAACTCTTGTGTTTTCTGTCAAGCTACAGTTTAGATACAACCATTAATTTGATTTATCCAGGCAGATAGTGGGGGCTGCCAAAATCTGTGTTGTGTTTATAGTACCATAACAAAACTAGCAAAGTGTAACATAAG
This sequence comes from Plectropomus leopardus, assembly GCF_026936395.1. Taxonomy (NCBI): domain Eukaryota; kingdom Metazoa; phylum Chordata; class Actinopteri; order Perciformes; family Serranidae; genus Plectropomus; species Plectropomus leopardus. The sequence continues at coordinate 9,973,456 of NC_142190.1, forward strand.
CCCACTGCTAATTCAGCCCTAAAATTAATCAGACGAAGAGAAACACTTCAGAATGAGGCCTAGAAAATAAAATAGTAGTGACAAAATAACAAGACTATCTTTAATGCATCAGGCCATGTGCACTTCAACAATAACCCTCCAGCAAAACACAGCAAGGGGCTGCATTGGTGTGGGTGCATTACTACAGGGCACCGGTGTGAAGATAAAATATGAACCAGTCCAGTTTGAAGGTTTATCAAATGCCAAGATAGTGCACACAGTGGTTTATTGCCTACTAGCTTCAGGATGGACTGTAAGACTCTGGCAAATCATCACACTGGCAAGAATTTTCTCTTCCACCTTGACTGAGCTTTGGCACAGTGCTACCCACAAACCAGAATTTATGCTGCTTGATATGTGCCCTTGCACATATTTCAGTGGCCAACAAAGGGCATTGTGGGAAAAAAAAGAGCTGTCTTGTCAGCCCACTCTGTAAATTTTTCAACAAGAAATCAGCTAGAAATTGGTGAGTCTTGCTACTTTATAGGTCAAAGGTCAGCCACACTGCATTGCACCTTGTTCTTCACTGAAATTAATGGGGAGCAATATTTGGTGTGACTGCAGCATAATTGGTTTAGCACAAATTCCGGAACAAACTCGTAACTGTCAAGAAAAGTCAATGTTTTACATGAATATATACAGTTTATTTCCCAGTTTCATTAACAATGCACCTCAGTACATCTCTGTTTCAATGTGTTTTGTCAGTGGACTTCAGTCCACCAAACCAATTAGCTAAGTTATTATTAGAGTTAATTTATAATGGTGGCACATAACATTAATAACAGGGTATTGAATGGTCTATTTCTATTCCTGCAACATGGTTTTACACACTGCAAGGGATGGTGGATGCTATGAAAGTATTTAATGGGGCAGAGTTATTAGAGAAGGACTGTAATAGAGGCACAATGGCAGCGTCCTGCAGGTCTCAGGAACTAAAAACAGAGTGGTAGCAAACTCTTTTTAGTCTCAAAGGAAACAACACAGTACTTTTGCCACAATAAACATGAGTTTTAGAGCAACTGTGAGAAAGTTTAACAAGGCTTGGATTTGTTTGAAATATGTATTATTTCCAGACTCTCTTAACTTGGTGTTTCCTTGTTCTTAGAAGCAATGGCCAAAGCTCTGAAATTAAATTAAAGTTTTAATAAACCATAGTTTTCCTTTAAAGGATTAGACCGTAGACCTAATTAGCATTTATAGTTAATCCATGAATTATGCAATTCCTCCTGTTTCTAGGTGAGGCATTTTGCTGACTCATGCAACCCATGAGTTTGTTATATATGTCTAGAAATCAGTAATACCATGAGCAGTGGTAATAATATTGAAGCCTAAGTGATATGAAGAAGATGTCTAATAGATTTGCTTGATGTTATGTGACAAATGAATGTTTGGGCGCATCATTTTAACTTGCTTTATTGTGTTTGGAAAAATCAACAGCACCTTACATCACCCAATGCATACTATCTTCACTGTTATTTGCACAATACAGTTTTCCTTTTGTGACATCCCAAAAGCTATTGTGTGCTCATTTCCAATTCCTGGGAAATATGGAGAAGCTGTGAAGGAAAGTGGAAGGGTAATGTAACTCTGAGCTGCGCAGAGTTCCTGTATTTAATAATGTCTCCAAGAGGAGTTAACTAGGGCTGGGGCGATGCGTCGACGTAGTCGACGTAATTGATTAAGTGAATACGTCGATTCACAAAACATATCAAGTTAGAGCGTGCACACTGCTCGCCCGAGCAGCGCTTGCCAGGAGTGTCTGAGCTGCGTGTCAGCTTCAGCACATCTAGAGAAACGATGGCTCACCGTTTTTTTTATGCGTGGCGCTTGCGTTTGTTGACTCTATGCCAATTCATACCGTAGTTTAAAGTCTCTCTCTGTCACAGAGATGAGGAATTACAAAGATATTTGTTTTACCTCAACTTCCTTGCTTCCCTTTCAGAACAAAAGGGAGTCTATCTGGCTTTGTCTCTGTGGACAGAATGCCATCAGTTGCGGATATAATGCATTTTATTTTGAAACATTTACAGGACGGGGTTGTCAGCTGTGCAGGAGCTTGTATAACTTCATAAATGAGTGGAATATGTGCTTATAAATATGAAAATGCAACACTCGTATCATCAGGCAGCGGTAAGCCTTAAGGTTGAGGCTGGACTATTTTGATGCAGAAAGAATGTACTCGTCATAATCATTTTTTTTAGAGAAAGTTATAGTGTTATTAAAATTGCAGACTTTAAAACACAGATTACCAGTTAGAACTGGGCTATTTTTTGTTGGGGAAATAATGCCCTGCAGTGTATGACAGGTTTTAAAATGTTATTTTCGGTAAATATATTGTTATATTAATCAAGTAATAAAAAAATAATAGTAAGATCACTTAAAAAATAATCAATAGATTAATCAAAAAATAATTGATAGATTAATTGATAAAAAAATAATCGTCAGGTGCACCCATATAGAAATTTGAATGGAGGAAGTCTTTCCAGAAATCAAGGGGAAATCAGAATTGGTTTATTTACAACTTGCAGATATTTTGCTGATGGAAATAACCTTGAGTGCAAGTGTAATCATAATCATATTAACACAAAAGCAAGTGGATTTCTCTTGGTTTTGTTTAACAGGCAGGTGAATCACGCTGATGCAAAAAAAAAATACAATGCTATTATAATCATCTCATATGGTCAAAATCATGTACACAGCAATAAGATTCCAGAGGACTTGTCTTATTGAACATGATACTTAAACTGTCCTCATATAAGCTAATTACATAAGAAACATGAGAAGATCTTCTGTCTAAAGAGCAGCTCCTTTACTGCAGAATGCTCATGAATGTCTGATATGGGAGTATGAGTGCAACAGAAATCTGAAAACAAGTGAGTTATGAGGATAGTTCTCAAAAGCATTGCATGGGCCAAAAATTCAATCGCATAAAGGTGAAAATCGAACAGTGAGACCTTTTGGGGTAGCAGGTAAAAGCTAGATGACATCATCAAAATTGACAGGTCTGTCTGTGGAGTGTACTCTCAAACATAGGGGAGGTGCGTTTCATTCATTCTCTTTTACACCTGATTTAGATGTAAAATCTCAAATTGATGCAGCATTTGTTTGGGAATGTCAACTTTGTTTAAATATCTTGATTTGTATTAGAGATCTCAGATTTCATCCTGCCTTGTTTCCTTTGAGAGATCTGTTGATGTTCATAAATTTTGATTGAACAGTCTAACATCACAGGAGTCTGTATGTGAACTTTTGCTTTGAGATGGGAACACTGCGAAAGCACTGCAGGGTGGATGTCAATAATTCTGCAAGGGTATGCATTCGATTTGATCTTGCACTGTGTGGAGAGAGATGTGATTGTTCAACTTTTTAATGTCAGGGCAGTGTTTCATTGGTTGGGTGGATATTTTAAACACTTGATAATACTTAATTTTTAACTGGTACTGTTAAAACTTGGCAGCCAATATATGCAATAGTCTGATCTGTCTTTAGAAAATAGGCTACAGATGCAGCGATGCCAATTCTGTGCATGGTTCCTCAGTAAAGAAGACAAAGATATACGCCCTTATAAAATGAATACCGACTGTTATCATAGAGGCTAGAATAAATCTGTCAACTGCCAAAGAAGTCCACACTTGAACAATGGCATGCCCTAACATGCGGTGATACCCTCAATGCAGAGAAACAAGGCCGTGTGCCACCACTATTTCCTCATTATGAGCCCGCAGGGAGGCTGCGTCGTCACTTAGAGAGATAATGTGACAGCCCAGAACAAAGAACCAGGTAAACAAAGGCAAAGCTTGAAAAACACCCTCGCTTTCTCCTGTGGGACAGTGGTATAAGAGAGGGAGGGGAAAAAGGAGAAAGCAGTCCTGCACCGAAATAGAGTGTGTTTTGATATTTGAAAGCCAAACTGAACGCTATAGATAGACAATCAGATCAACCATCAACCATCCATCTTGCAGATTTTGCCTGCAGTGGCAAGGTTGCTGTAAATCACCATGAGTAAAGGCACTGTCTATTGTTCATATTTATCACTCTTAATGCATGCTCATGTTTGTGAGCGCATGATTTATTTATATAAAGGTGGCAAACATATTTCATACGAGCATAATGTTCTCAAGGATTTAATTGCTCATAGAGATGTGCTCTCGTGCAGCTCAGTATCCAAGGATAACAATTATGTTGGAGAATTCATGATTTACGTCAAGTGCCAACATTCAATCCCACTGCTGAAAAAAAAAGTTTTTTCTATTTTGTGGAGAGGCAGAGTAAGGTCGTGAAGGATGGGTTTGTGTTTGGGTAGCTACTGTTTGTAAAACATCCCATTTTCATGTGGAGGAGACCATCATTTATGTGCTGGCACAATCTTGGATTTTTTTTTTAACTTTAAGTGCTGTTTTTCCGTACGGGTCGATCAGTATTGGTTTTTCAGGGACAATGCCGCTACTGATTTTTAGTAGTTAATGAGACCGATAAAGGATATTTGGAATTGATATGCATTTACAATAAAAATGAAAATCTTTTTGTCAATATTTAGAGTTTGAAATATAACAAACTCCAACACAAAACTTTGGTTAAAAGCCTTTGGCAAATGTGAGACTTTCAATATCAAACACAGCAATGAATTTGCAGTTTTCTCCTGTCTTTGGCTGTCTTTTTAGTTGCCTATTCATAAATATCTTAAGTTTAAACACATTTTAAAAATGTTTGCATTGAACCTAACCTGGAGCAGATTGCACCAACTGTTCAGTTGGTACAAATTGCTGAGTTGGTCTTTATTCAGACCAGTCTTTAGAATTACACCAACCAAACTTCTTTTGGCTTGGTCAGCAGTAACTCTGCATTCAAAGTGCGACCTAGTAGTTACACCGGTAACGTTCTTCACAGAGGCAGGCTGCTTGTTGCTAAGATCAGGTGTTAATCTTATCCCCAGCAAAAAACAGAAGTCAAAATTTCTGCTGTTTCTATATATAAAAAACCTGATACACAACACATGAACCACAAAATTTGAACAACAACCCACATTAGGCATATTGTATGATTGATCAAACAAACATTCACCAGTAATGACAGTTATAAAGCTAGAAAGCTAGCTAATTGGCTGGTGAAAATGTACCTTTGATCCATTTAGATGCTGATGTGGTCCTTACTCATTCATGCCTATGCTAACAACACGCTGTTGTCCATGAGTTATAATCTACGGCCAAGTTTGTTTAGTTTTTCTTTACTTCCATATTAACATTAGCCTACCTGTGGAGCTGCAACTGCGAGCTGCTGTCAATAAAGCACAGGGCTTGATATACAATATATTTCTGAATATGTTCAGAAAATGAAGTACAACTTGGACTGTTTGTAAAAGTGTGGGCATGCTCATAATATCTGTAGACATTATTTACAAGCATGTATAAATGTTTTACAAATGTAATTTTCACACTACCAGTTGCATATATATGGAAATTAATCCAAGAGGTTTGTGCCTGTGCTTGAAATGTTTTTTTCCCCAGAATAATATGAATAATTAAGTTGATGCCTGTAGGATTTTCCTCCCAAATTACAAATTATAAATGTAATTTTAAGAATTTTGAACTGGGTAATAACAGAAAATTATTTTTCCGAGCAAAGATTTTTTTTATGTCTTAAAACATGTCTGGAGGGGATTTAAGGCATTTTTGATCGCTCCACAAATCTTTCTTCCTCCTCAGTTTTTCTAATTCCAGTGCTTTGGAATTGGGAAATTGGTGAAAGTAGAACTTGGGTTTGAGGTTGTTGCAAAAATATATTTATAGAATTTGCACACATGCATGTTATTACTGAGCAAAGTCACCATTTGTCATAATTTTGCTGTAAATACATAAAGAAATTGAAACAGACAATAAATTCATGCCATATGCCACTGCTGAAACACCGATCATTACACTAACCAAAGTGTTCATGAGGTGATGATAATCGCTTGACCAGTTAAGTTAATTAGGAGAATAGTTGTGGTGGCAGCCAGAGTGTCTTTACAGTCATCCGTGCTACTGGTATGGCAGGCGGAGGAATGGCTCCTCACCACCAGGAAATTCTTGTTATTGTTCAACTCAAGCCTTTAATGTTTAATTAATGCCTTTGCGTTCCAGCTCACTGAATGCCTTTACCACTAAACTGGCAAATACTAATTCATGAAAATAAAACCCTGAGGCGAAATGGGGAGACACACCGAAGGAAAAGTGCTTAGAAAAATGATTCATTCAAACTGGATGTGGAATCCCAGTCTAATTTAACTTTCTTCAACTTTCTTTGACTGTGAAACCATTGTCATTCACTGCAAAGGCTTTTCATATCCACTTACACAAACCGCTGTTTGAATTATGGCTCTTGGTTTATCTGCTGCCTGCAAATAGCCAAGCACTCCACAGTTGCATGTCTGCCACCCAATGTGTTGGGACGCTCGAGCTGAGTCAGCCAACAGCAATGGCAAATATAATAAAGAGTTCCTTAAAATGAATGGGTTTTTGATTCTGACTTTGGAACAGGTTTTACCAACAGCTTGCAGTACTGTTATGAAGGCACTATGAGACTACTTTTACTTCACAGCTGTTTATTAATATGATCATTTCTGCTGAGCTATTCCATATTTATTGCCTCTCCCTAATCCTTAACTTTGTTAAGGCAGACCAAACATTAAATAATGTGTGCCCCGGCTTGGGAATAAGATGGTTACAGATGCTACATTTTAAAATCCTACTTTGCTTGTTATTTTTCATTTCATTACTTGAAGAAAGCCTCTGCTGGGAGGTTAAAACAAGAAATGTACGGAACTATAATGTTATTGTTATATATTATAAAAGATTATACAAAGCAAGCACCTGCTCAGGCCGATGTCTTTCATCCAGATGCAGACACATTGCTACAGAGCTACTAGAGTGGAGTGAAAAGGGGCTCACAAATACAGAGAACCAGGGAGACACAGGTGTTTCCACAGTCTACCCACTTTATTATCCCTAAAAAAAGTATTTGCAGTCTAAACAGCTCTCTAATGTACACTTAAATGGTCTTCCCACGCAACTTAAAAAAGATATTTAAAAGACAATGAACATTTTGCATTCAAGAAAAATGTGTTCTCTTCTTGTAGAGGCCATCTAGTCATGCCGATAGTTTCAGCTTCTAAAGCTTTTGTGATATCCATTATTTTATTCGAGGTCAACCAAAAGTGGACTTTTCAAGGCTGAGGTATTAACAATAGTTTGAAACAAAAAAAAACACAATTGGCAATCAATTGGCTATATGTTTTTCCTCAGAGTCACGCCTAAACACTTATATTGTCATATGCTGTATACCCCGGTAAAAAGTCAGCAAGGTATTAAGGTATGAAATAATAGATATCACCCAACTTAAATATGTATTTCAATTGCATGAGTATTTGGTATTGGTATTAGACATGGCTGAAAAAAATCAGATGCAAACAAGATACTCTAAATAGGAGTAATTTTGTATTTTCAAAATTTTCAAAATACTTTTCCCATGATTTATTAAACATAAAAAAACAAGACTAGATCAAAACCCAGTATTGCTGGACCGTGTATGCATTGCTCCAGGGCTTTTAAGTTGAAAAAAGGGCTTTCATTTTAAAACAGGAAGTGTAAGCTTAGCATTCTCACACTGATAACTGATGGGTTATCACCTAAAATAATTTGGTTGATTGGAATTTCATTTGTGGTAACTCAGTATCCAACATTTGTTTTTTAAAGCATGTGCATGATTGTTTTTGGATTTAATTTTATTAGCACACAAGATGTGAAAAACAAATTTAAAAACAAACTCTAGAATTTACCATCTATTTAAATACAAATGGTAATTTTCTGACCTTGACCTCGTGTTTTTTTTATTATTGTAACCATGACAATGAAGCCCCACCAACCCTTGTGCTTAACCTAACCAAACCTCAACATCCCATGATAAAAAGGATTTAATCATCCACTCTGAGCCTTAGTTGTGCTCATTGTATTATGTCTATTCTTCTGCTCCTGGTGTTGGGAGTTGGGTGTTGTTCACTATAAATAGACTGAATATGATTTTTTTCACTGTGTGTGTATTTGCTAATTTCACATACTGTTGATGTTTCTCGCTCTGTATTGGTATTGTTTGTGCGGGATTACTAAAGAAAAAAAAAGTCACTGAACAGATTTACTGAATTCTGACTGATTGCAAAGTGTGTTCATAAGCGTTAATGTTGATACCCTGAGGATAGAATTAATACCTCTGATATTACTTTCCATCTTCACTTTAACACATCGCTGCACTCCGTACAGTGTTAGTTCAAGGTATTTATAGCTCCATTCATCAACACAACAGATTCTATACTTTCCGAAAGAGCGAATACTGTTTAGTTCAACATTCAGTTCAAAAGAGTAGCAAGAATGAAGACCAGGTAGAGACTTAGGAAAATCAATTGCACTGTGGAAAAGAAAGCAATCTGTCAGACCACATAACTACAGCACAGTGATTTAAACACATCCAGTCAGGCGGAGCATGTTTGAAGAGTGGCTTCACTTGCCGTGGTATTGAACTTGGCCTAACAGGGAATCTCTCCACCACTGAGGTTCTACAAACAACCGTTTCTATCTGACCCTCCTTCCCAAACATGTATCTGCATCGTTTTATTTCCAATCCAAATGCTTTGGAATCGATGCAACATCACAGTGTGCAGGAAAAAACTTGACCTTTAAAGTCATTGTCAATCAAATTAAATATGATTTATATGTACAAGAATAGCTGTGATAAACAACACAAATAAGTGACTGCTTTTCAAGCTCACTATCCCTCGTAGTTATAACAGTGCATTTGATCCAACAGAAAATGAGAACTAATCTCAAAATGCAAATATGTGCTCCATGCACACAGGAACAAAATATTCTCTTTTGAGAAGTAGATGTATGTTCAGTCAGGTCTTTTTCAAGACAAACATGCTTCAGTCTAACGCCCGTGCCACACGGTGTGCTTCTGTGGCTACTTTGCTGAACTGCGTTTGTCCTATTCTCCTGAAAGCAAAATCCCAAGAAGTCATTGAGGGAATTTCTTCAAATTTGGCACAAATATCCTCTTGGACTCAATTATATATCTATTAGGTTTTAGTAGTCTAAGGTCAAGGGTACTGTGAGCTTTTGTTCCTCTCATTCTCGTGAATGCAATATCTCAGGAAGGCCTTGAGAAAATTTCTTCAAATTTGGCACAAATATCCACTTGGACTCAATGATGAATAGATTTTGGTGGCCAAAGGTCAAGGCACTGTGAGCTGACAAAACATGTTTTTGGCCATAACAAAAGGACTCATAAACTAATTGTGACAAATTTTCATACAAATAGGATACAATGATAAAGTGATGAAATTTTGGGTCAAAGGTCAACTTCACTGTAACACCATAATGTTTTCTTGCCATAATTCAACAGGATAACTCAGGAACACAAGGACATTTGGTCAATTACTGAATTAGTCACACAAATCTTGGGTGCCCACCTTGAAACTGTACTGATTTAATTTGAAGCATTGTCTACTGTCATGGCTACATATGAGTCTGGACAGACATGGATGTGAACTCTAACTTGACTGTTTTCACAGACCTGCAACTGCAAGGCAGTAATTCTAGTTTTCATGTCTGTAACAGGTATCGACATTGCAACTCTAGTGAAAGGACATATGATGCTAAGATGAAAAAATAGACAAGACTCTGAATCTCTAGATGTTCCGCAGCTGTAAACACACGCGACATACATGCGCAGCTCATGCAGGCAGTGTGGCCCAGGCATCCCCGTCCATCAGTGCATATACATATACAGATCTCAGCTATGTAGTGGAGTCATCTGGCAGTACATTTGAGAGCGTTTTGTTAAATTGGAAATCAGATTTGATTGTATACATTTATGTTTATTTCTGAGTGCAAGATAAGTCATCAAAAACATGTTAAACATTTCAGGAAGACACAGGAGAGGGATTTTGATATATTTTGATAAACACTTAAATACAAAATGTCAATGCTTTCACATATGCCATATAAATGGGCAATTTACAGATGGACAAAGCTTGAAAAAGCTTTATTTTTTTAATTTCACTGGTTCTTTTAACAGTTTGTCCCAATAATATTAATAAATCAATAAAAGAACAAAGTTAAAAATCTGAACATTTGGATGGGCAAACAATCAGCTTGGATGCCAATAAAGGCCGGGAGATGTGTGTGGAAGCTCTGGAAACTGCAAATAGGCCGTGTGAGGTCAAGGATGTCCCTTCAAGCTCAATTAAAAAGTAAACTCAAACAGTCAGTTTTTCTTAATTTCTCTTAGGGTTATAAACAGTGTAGCTGAGCAACTTGAGCTACAACAAATACAGAAAGTAAATGAGAAAAGTCATAGGAGCATATGAATACACCATACAGTGACAATTCAATCCATGGTAGACACATTTTCATAAGTCAAATTTCACACTAATAACAGGTGATGTTGTGCAGGATACAAATGCACATATACTCCTCCTGTAGTTCCTTTCTAGAGGTTAAACTGTTGCTTCACACAGATGAAGGTTTTATGTGCTGTGCACGATGACTGCTTGAGATCACTTGGGGTATGATCGATTCCCTTCAAATGTCGGGCCATTGGTGACCGAGCGTCCTGTCTTTATCACTGTGTTCATTTATCTGTATCAACAGTAGCCTGTTGCTCTCACTGATATATTGGAGGCCGCAGGGACAGTTTATAAGGCGAACCACATGGCTAGATGGGCATGTAATGGCTGCTTTTATTTTGTCGTTTCTTTTAGTTAGTGTGCTATGAAACTGGTCTGCTTCAACTGCAATTTTATACCCGCAGCTAACTCTTTAGAGAGGCATGTTTGAAGTTGCAGCCTCCCTGTAGAGGAGACCACTTTTAACCACTTTTCAGAAAGGTGGTCTCTTAGGTTTCTGCCACTGTTGAGGGGAAAAAAGAAGTAAGTTGTTCATAATGCGAATCTAAATGATGAGCTGTCAGTGGTATAGAGTGTGTAATGCGCAGACATATGAGCTTCGTTCAGCCACCTGCTGGGTATTTGCAGGGGCATGCATCAGTGCTCACCAATAAAAAACAAACTTGTGCTATGGTAAAAAGCATCATTTCCACATGGATTTTCAAAATACTGTTTTTATCTGTCACCTAATATCCAGTCTTTATCGATGAAACAAAATGTGATTTTAAGTAGAGTTGGTGCATTAATGATGCAACAATTTACATAATACTTGCAAACTGAGAAACTGCCCCGGGGCCCCCAAAAGCCCCAGGTTCACTGTTTGGCAGTTGGGTTGTGGCAATTTGCTTAATCGTGACTTTGTTTGGGTGCATGGGAATACGCACCACCAAAGCAAAGTATCAACTGACATGGCAAGAGCCTGCAGGTTGGTCCTTCTCCATTATCAGGTAATCATGCATGCCCTGTTTTGAGATATATTCTCTACCATAATCTCATTTTAAGAACTTCATTAACTGAGCTGAGAGAATCAGGACTATATCAATTAAATGTCCTGTGTGCAGGATTATGGGAATATATGGCAGAAATGATAACGAATCTTTATAACTGTGTATGATCACCTAAAACTATGAATTGTTGTGTTTTCTTTACTATAGACTAGTATACCTGATGCTTGTGATTATGTGTATTTTTTTTTTTAATTACATGCTCATTTAACACATTTGTCAGTTGTGTCTAAACAGGGTGAGAAGGACAAGCAGACACACACATGCACACACATATAAACACACAGAAAAGAAAAAAGATAGACTTATATGTGGTAAGAAAAAAGCAAAGGAGATGAATTGCTTGTTGACTGCAGCTTGTTCAAAAATTACTTTCTATTATGATTCTATGTAGCGGTACCGGTATCACTTTAAATGGGAGCGGTACTAAACCCTTCAGCTGGATGCTGCCAAATCCGACACTCTAGACCTTAAATTGTCATTAATTCAGTTATTAGACCGTAATGACAATTTATAAATATTTATTTATAAATACAGGTTGATGCATATGTAGATTTTTCTGTTGGTAAAGACAGTACAGAATGTGTCATATGGATGCACTGTTTTTATAAATAATTTCACTTACTCTACTCACAATGACCAGATGCTGCTAGAGCATGACTGAAGCTGGTGACACAGCTCAGGACTCAGCCAGTGCAGGCTTACTGTTCCTCTGCAGTTAAATAGCTTTGAGAATGTTACATTACTGCCACCATTTGGACACTGCATAAAATGGTCAGTCAATATGTAATTCTAGCTCAGTTCTGCACTACCTGAGCACATAAAACTCAACCAAACAGCCCGATTTACCTTTATACCCTCAGCTTCAATAAAGTAAATTGTCTGTTATTACAGAAAGGTGCAGAGCCTCAGTATCTTAGCTGGGCACTCCTTTGAATCCCACACACTACCACAATTTCCTACCTTGTTATCCCATAAAATTAAAATCCAAAGTGACACGAGGCTTGGTATTAAAGCTCATGGGTCTACCTTTATCCACTTCCCTGATCTTTGTGCTGCCTTTATTCCATATCCAGTATTAACGGTCAGCTCTTTTAACAGCCTTTGCATGACTAACTCTCCTAATTACTGCCACTGTCACTTTTCCCCAGTTCATTCCCTCTTCTCAGCCAAGTAACAATCCAGCCTACTGTTACCATGTTATCATTTTTCTCTACCTCATCCTTACCAAGTCTTTCTCTTTACATCTTTCTGTAGAGTTTATATGCAAACAATTACATTTTTTCTGACATAATGCATTATAGTGATGATAGTGCATTACCAGTTCCCTCAGCGGTTTGCTAAAAGATAGTCTCTTTCCAGCTTCTCTTTCTTAAATGTATTATTTTGTACTGCAGACTCTAGAAATCTCTCCCATCTTGAGTGGCAGTGCGGTATTTGACTCTGTCCTGTTTTTTGCACTTGGCTTCTGCTGCCTTATTCCTGATCAAACCTGATATCATGGGCAGATTGGAAAAGGAGGCAGTCTTTACCTTTGCTATCTGTCAGCTTAATCCCCATGGAACATAACTTCATTTTCTCTCAACACTGTTTTGTTAGCCACCCTTGACTCCTTCCCCCAAACGTTCTTCGTGTTTCATCACTCCTAATGATTAAAAGTTTCTTAAATCCTTTCCTCTCTTTCAAATCCTTTCCCCTCGGTAGTGGAAGCAGTATTTTTCTCATCTAACAATGAGATTATTACTATTTTTTTTTCTGAAATAAAGAGGCACCACAGTCCCAGTCAGCTGGTGCAGGTACCTGCAGAGTGTAGATCACTCTCAGACTGTATTTTTTTTTTTTTTTTACCATATCCTTCTCTTTATTCAAAGGGTGTAATGCTAAAATGTCATCAGAAGCAAACAAATCTTCACAAAGCTTGAGGGGCATAGGAGAGAATATTGATGAAAGTGGAAAGAACAATTCCAACAAATTGTCAGACGTCAATACAACTCAAAAGAATCAAATGGCAGTCTCGCTATTTACTTGTAATATTTGTTTTTGCAAGTAGTTGAATTCAAGCAAACAACATATTTTGTTTCCTAGCTCTGTCAAGATGAATAATGATGCTTGATCATGTGAAGTGTTTAAATCAACAGGTTTTCCAAATTAAATGACACTATATGCTGTTTTGAATTTCTATAAACACATATAAATGCAGAATCAGTAAGCAAAGGTACAAGAATTGGGTGTCAGAGGTGTTTTGGTTTCCCTAATCCATACTCCAAGTAGTAGTGAGCAATCATGTTTCAGCGGCAAGTTGACAGTCAGTTACAGAAAGCAGAAGGAGGAGGAGGCATTAGTCAAAATCGGCTGAAAAAAATCACCACCTGTTTTGATAATCCAATACTCATTTCAGATATTTTTCAAGCAAAAATGTTCAACATTTGCTGGTTCTAGCTTCTTGAATTTGAACATGTGCTGCTTTCCTTGAAGTTTCTTCAGGTTTTGGACTGTTGGTTTCATAAAAGAAGCAATTTGAAGACGTCACTTGGGGCTCTTTTGATATGAACTAAATGATTAATCGATTAATTTTTTAAAATTATCTTCAGATTAATCAATAATGAGTATGCTGATTATTTTTTAGTTTTTTTAGTTTGTTTGGGGGGCTTTTTGCCTTTTTTTAACAGGACAGTTATAGCGTGAAAGAAGGAGAGAGGGGATGACATGCAGCAAAGGGTGGAGGTTTGAATTGAAACAGCAGCTGCTGCACTAAGGACATGGCCTTTGTACATGGGATGCCTGCTCCATCAGGTGAGCACTGGGCACCAGAATACTGTTTAGCTGCAGTACCACGGCTAAATTTAATCTTTGAACCCATCAGCTATTGTCTGACAATGATTTAGTTTTTTTCGAGCATTTTCTATTTTTCCTCCTTTTTTTGATCTTTCATATGGAGATATCTGTTGATAGATATTAGCTGTAATGACCAGTACGCAGAAAAGGAAATCTTGGCCCAGATATCTGTTGGCTAAACCAGAACCCCTGAAATTTTGACCATTGCCCCTGGAGGCGTATCACTGTCATACCGATATCCGATGGGTCTCGAGATTGTTTTGTTTATGACCAGAACAGCATCTAAGCATTTTCTGATCTGATGCCCCTGTCAGAAGATGACGTATCGTGATAGTGTCTTCCAAAACTGTTCCAAAACATGGTGGTCATGGTTAAAGAAACCAGTGTTGATAGACAATAAGCGAACAATGGTTTCCCATGTTAAAATCTAGTGTTTTGTTGCCAGGCCTAAGCATCCCGATCCCCTTACTCTGCAGACTTTGTGACTCTTTAACAACATCCAACTTTCACCTTTGCTCACAGTCGACCAGAATCATACTTCCTATAGCCACTAGAGGGCTCAGTCACTTGAGCATAAAGATATGTTGTTTGTAGGCATTTGTTCAAATTGCTTTTGATCCCATATTACACTTTTCGATTTGGAAATGAAAAGATTTGGCCAAGCCAATCAATAGTATATGAGTGTACTGAGGGATATTGGGCTGCCAATTTAGTAGTCTCTCAACAAAAATAGCTATATTTCTTGTTAATCTTAAATCAGTGTTTCTGTAATATTGTATTTTGAGTAGATTTTATATTGAGATAAATAGTGTTTTTTGTGACCTGTAGTGGACCTGCCATAAGGCTGGCCTTTTGTAGTGTCAATTATAACCAGTTAGACAAAGCCAAGGACAAATAGTGGATTTAAAATAGCCTTGAAGTCCTTCTGTGGCTTGTGTGCCACACACAGGCACTGATTTCATGGCTCCAAAGTGCACACAAACAAGAGGTAACACTCAAGTGGGTCTGGAAAAGCCTGTATTAGCTTCTGAAAGCCTTAATATGATGTCATATAAAAATTGAGTCTCTGATGATTTCTCCATTTTGTGTGTTGGAAAATCTTTTTTAACCCCGTCCTTGTAAAGAGAGAAGGAAAAGGAAAAGTACTGATCATGAACAGTGGTCCTTTAGAAAGTATTAAAAGTTTTTTGTAGATCTTTTAGTTTTGGACCCTTTGTGATGAGCAGACATGCCTGAAGGATGCCGTGTTTCAGAGAAACTACAGGTATCCCAAGGTGTGCACATTTGTGACCTTGCCTGTAAATGAAAAGTACATGCACAAAGCCACAGCCTTGCCACTTACCCTGCTGAGTACATACTTTCACTTTGCTTTGGGAGAATAGATGGCTCAAAGAGGAAAGATTACTTCACCCTGCAAACTTTGTTCATTGATAAGTTATTCTAAGGAGAGGGTCTCTCATTTTCGAGTAAATTCATGTTTATGTGTGAAGGTTTGTCGCAGAAGACGTCTTGCAGTTTTTTTCCACAGGCTGAGTAGTAGTCCTGGTGACAAGCAAGCTCAACTTAATGTGGAGTGCGCCTTTAAATGTGTGACACTTAGCACCCTTAACAATTTGCATTCTAATGGTTTATAGTGGCATATGTTCACGCCGCTCTTGGTGAGATGTTTCATCATAATGGGTCATGGAAAGTAGTGCATTTAAAGTGCCAATCAAATTACATCACATATACCTTTGTGAAAATGCAAGAGATGATGCAAATAACTGGGTCCTGTCAGAGATCCATGTTCTATTTCTGTCAGTCATCTGTCTGTCTTTACTCCACACTGATCAGAAGGTTTCGAGATAAGCTCCCGACTCTTTTTACCCTCCTGCTTTCAGACGAGCAGCAGCAGCAGCAGCAGCAGCAGCTGCAGCTGTTGAGCCTCTCAGCATCCACCCAGCTTTACTCACAAATTTCTCATTTGATTGAACACAGGCAGAAAAAAAAATATCAGAAAGCTCCACGCCAGGCTTAGGCCACCGTCCACCCTGATCCGTGACAGAGTTCATAAGTTGCTCAAACATCTCTGCCCTCCAAACAAGTTCACAACGGAAGCGGAGGGTGCCGTAGCTCAAGGATGCGGCTTTGAAGAAAGAATGAAGCAGCCTCGCTTAAGACTTGAAACCCTCTCGGGGATCTTCCACCATTTCCTCTCAGTGCAGGGAATGAAACCTAAATGCTGTCATTTGCATATATTTTGTGTGGAGAGCAGAGAGAAAAGCGAGGAACACTTTGGGGAGCATTTTAAATTAGGAATGTGTTTATTTCCTGGACTGGCCTGTTTAGCATTAAACGAAATCCAATCTCTGTTTAGACAGCAGCAAATTAGGCACAATTAATTATTTTTTGTTGTCCTGGGTATTGGGATTAGTCCAAGCTGTTTATACCCATCCCTCTTCACTGATGCTCTAAAGTATTCCAAAAAGGCGGCTGAAACATTGATGTGAGCGCTAACAGATTTACTGTATGGTGGTAGGGGATTAAAGATGTTCAGCATGGCTAGGCCCAAGAAACGACGAGAAGCTCTTAGTCAAAAAATCTCACACACATCCACAGTTCATTATCTCATTGAGGTGCCTTCCTCAGGAAGCACAGCAGTGTTTTCACCGCAGTATACTGCTGTTTCCTTCATTATCTGGCTCCTGCCTCTAAAAGAGAAGCTTCAGCTTGCTCTCAGCCAGTTGTTAACTTTTATTCTCACACACACAGGATCAGCATCAATTATTTAAAGAGATGGTAGTTAGTGCTGGCTTTGCACATCTCTTAGCACAATCAAGAGCTCTCGTTATCATTTCTTACTGCACAGGGAATAGATATTTGCAACCTGTAATGTACCTGATGTAATTTGCAGTAATTGTAGCAATCATGATTTTTATTTTGCAGGTTTTTTGATGGATGGATTACTGTCAATTTGGTACACAGCCCATAGTCATGTTCCTCTCAGAAAATACTAATTCTTATTCCTGTTTTTAAAATTGACTGCATGTGGTGAATGCGAGAAACAAAAAAAAAGTTTTCTCCCCACATAAAATCAAACTTCCCTTTTGTTCTAGCTGATATACAACTGTCTTTGCAATTTGTTTACACCAACACAATCCACAACAGCAGGATCACTAGCTCTGCATTTAAAACATGCATACCACAAACAACTGTAAGCCTACAGTGTGTTCACCTTCAACAAAGACATCCCTCTTGTTATTGCAGCACTGAAGATGGAAGGTGCTGCATAAAATACCTTCAGTTTATATTTGAGATGTTTGCTGTGACATTTCTGTTCCTATTTAGTAATGATCCTCAGATTATAGACGGTGGTCTTTCAAAAGTTCCCAGCTCGCTCTGAACCAGACAGGTTGGATTTCACTATATGATACACACTGAAGCACTGTTTAGAGATGATCAGCTTGAAACAGCTGCTCATAATTTCAAACTTGACCTAGTTATAAAAGAAAATGTTCATTAAGTCGAGATCTGTGCATCACAAAATAAAAACAGCTTGACTGCACATTATATACTGCACTGTATTGCAACAGCAGATGTTGTATAGAAATTATGATAAGTACAGAAGAGAAAAAAGAATGTGGGAGGGATTACATTTCACTAATATGTATTCAATAGCAAATCAATCATGGAACACATCAACTGTTGGTCGGACAATGATAAGTCTTCGGCAAGGGGCCAATATTTCCAGATCCAATGTAGCCAATAGCCGGGCCAAGACTTCAACTTCTGTGCGCCAGTCATTTTGCCTAATCTCTATAAAAAGATACTAGGGCTGCCTCTTGAAAGCCGGAGACTTGAATCATCATGCAGAGAGAGAGATTGCTTCAAGTCGAGCAGTTGCAGCTGCAGACATGCAGGCAGCAGCACAGAGGGTGAAAGAGAGACTGCATCGAAAGGTGAAGAAGTGGTGAATTAACATCCCACAGCAAGTTAATGTAATACAGTCGGTGGCTTTATATGATATCTAGTTTTGCGCATTTGCGATCCATCATTGGTGTGATTATCTTGTTTGTTATATGACGTGAATGCTGCTGTCAGACTGAATGTCTGCTGAGCCTGCTCAAACTTTAAAGCTTTGGATGAGAAACAAAATGAATCGTTGAATATTCGTATTAAACAACCAAATATGATTGAACTGGCATATTTCTGAGTTGGGTACAGCCATGACAGATACCTGCATATAAATGCAAATAATAAAAAAAAGCTAGCATTAAGCTAGCTCATCGTCAGACGATACCTGATAAATTCTGAGATTGTTTTTTAGCCTGTGCGTTCGATCTCTTCACGTGGACTGTTTACTTGCTGTTAAAAAATGATTTGTCAATACTCAGAATCCAAACAGAAGCAGAACACTTCTGATAACAAGAAATTATTTCCTGTGCAAATACAGATTGGTTCTTCATACAAATGCAGATATCTGTTTGTAAACATTACTAGCATTTTAGCTGTAAAAGTATATCATTTCTAATAGACAAGATTGGTTAATCTGCAATGCTTTACAGCATAGCCTAAAATGCTCTGCATTTATTTTCCTGAAAACATCTGATATAAGAAGCTTGTTCCAAGACCATGTCTTAGAAAACATTCCTGTCTTTACAGTATACCATAGCAGATATTAAGGTAGTAAATTCTGTCTCCTTTTGACTCAAAGACACTGGTTCAGTTGTCCATCAGCCTTATTCTGTGTGAAGGAGTCCACTGAGATGCCTCTAGTGGTCCCAATTTATTTACTGCTGGCAGGAGTCACATCATCCACTCCTTTAAACTGTTAACCTGCAGTGTCACAACAGTCGTGGTCAAGCTGGGCCATTTCTCAACCTGCATTTATGTTATCGCAAGGATAATGCTGCCTTATCTCCTTAAAAGCATAAGTGTGTCATAATTAATAAGCTTATTTGTCATTATTTTTTCACACTATAATCAGAGGTGTAAACAAACCCAAACACAAAAAACCCTTAATGCTGTGTTTAAATAACAGTTTAATGAATCCATTTGCTTGTGTTCCTTAGTTAATCAATTACCATAAAATCTTAATTGTGAAAAGTGCATTAAAACATTTGCCTGCTTAATTAATGATAGATACGTTTATCAAAGCACAAACCTTGGCTACTTGTTTTTCTTTATAATGGGACATTGATTTTAAATGTGCAAATGCAACATTTTTCAAGAGGTTTATCCACTTACAAACTCACATTCACAAAATATATAATAAACAACACATTATTGTACTTAACAACTTTGGTTCAAAAGCCATGTAGTAACGTTGGGCAGGCTACCAGTAGATTTATTGGTGGGGTGTGCCTTTCCTTTAGCTAGTCCAGTATCATAGTAGAAGCTGCACCCATGTTTGAATCATCCAATATTGATGTCTTATCTGGCAAAAGGTTCGCCTATTCTCAAGTCCCCTCATGTTATGTGTACACCTCTCCAATGGCATTTGGAGAAGCTCAGCAAACACATTTACATGTAGCTGTCAGCCTCTTATTAGATATCCTAATATCCTAGTTTTTAAATTAATTATTTTCCATGTCAAATTGTAACAATCCGATCCATCTAGTCGCTTACTCGTGTATGAATAATGGGTTCGTGATTTGCATACTTTATTTATCCCTTCATTATGTACTTGTGTTCCTTACTTACTCTGTTGCTCACTGACATTCCCTGCCATGCTTTTCCAGTAGAGACACAACATTGTAATTATGTGGAATTTTGCAGGCTTTCTAGCATTTTTGTGAAAAGGATTTTCTGGGATTGCTTGTTTTAACAGCCTGGCAGGCTGCCTTCTTTGGTCCCATGATGAATCCTTCACTCTTCTCCATGGTACATCCTCCATCTTTCATTCCTGTGATGCCTCCCTCCACTGATAGAGATGTATTCCATATTTTATACACTCAAGATTTTTCAAAATCCTTTCACAAGAAAGGTTTAATTTTCCTTCTATTTAATCCATCTTCCATCTAGCTTAATGGAAATTAATGATTTGAGCAACAGGTCCTCTAAGCCATACAATTGTGTACGTGGTTTGTTCCTACTCTCTATAACAACCCACAGGAGTTTTTCCTAAATTAACACCCTTACTGGTGTGGTTAGGTAGGGAAAAGAATCATAGTTTGGATTAAAATAAGTAAATTTGTTATATATCTAAACTTATATATGTACATAACATCAATTCATGTTACATACTTAACCCTTTAACAACCAGATAAACGTCAGTTCTGTTTAGTCTCTGCACCAAGTGCAACAGGAAGTTACTCTCTCAAAAAGATGTAAATGCAAAACCTAAATTACCAAATACATCAGGTGCATTGTACAAGAAAGAAACATTTAAAATATATATTGAGACCAAGGGACACAAAATTAGAGCATTATTTAAAAAACAATTTTTTATAGGAAAATTGGATTATAGACAAACGTACAATGGTGAGTTTATTGATAAAATTAAATAAGAGCTTCTGGAAAGGGGTAACTGAGAATAGTTAATATAATCTATGCCACCTTGTACATGTAGGTGTCAATGTAAGTGTAAAGCCGTAGGAAATGTTAATTCCTTCCCCATTGTCTTCGTGCCTAAAATTTTACCCTGCACAATGCCTTACTTTGTTATGACCTTCCCCATTAACCTGTTGGGAGGGAGTCCTTAAAGCAAACCTTGTAGCTCTTATTCACATATTCTGACTGTGACACTATATCACCTCTGCACCGCAGTGAGACGATTAAGTGTCCATTCAGTCCTACTTCAGACTAGAGGACCATAGCAGAGGAAGTGAGTTCACCACAGTCTGGCCCTCTTTTGGCCTTGCTGAGCCTAACATTGCTGATCCTGGATAAAGGGTCTCCAGAACAAGGTTTCAATGGGCTTAGTTGGAGAAGACTTTTAGCTTTTTATATACTGGTGTCTTCTCTTTATGTGCCATGAGTTCTGTGATCAGTTCTGATAACAGTCGATCTAACACCTTAAATGCGGTGATCTGGGAACACTAAAAAAAGATCAGATGGGGCTCTTAACTGAGCCATTCCATATAGGTTGCCATGGCTCTCTAAAACTTGAGCTGCGGTTAAACCTGAAGATAGCTGGTTAAAAAATTCAGGCTCTTGTTGGGCCCCTATACAAGTGTCTATGGTATCTTCCCATAGAACATCGATTTTTCATGGCACGCAAATGATTTTCTTTGATTTAGTCATCTTTGACATAGTCACAAGCAAATACTGCAATGACCTACAACACACAGTGATAGTGCTATCCATAGTATACTTAAAAAAAAAAAAACATCTGGACTACTAAAACACTACTGATGTGGCACCTCTTAAGATTTGCCAGTGAAATTAATATGAAGAGGCAAGAACTTTAAAATAGGACCTTAATCCACTTTAAGTCTTCATCATCACTGTTTTGAGTATAATCTTGAAAGTATAATTGATCCATGGTAAGCCCTCCTGCTCTTAAGAGGAATATGGCCTGGCTGTATTTGCATTACAGGGCTAATCAGAGTTGAGGTATTAACTCCTGTTACTAAATTTACCACTTGAAATATTTTGTCAAGTTGCCAAAAGAAATTGTCACACAGATTGATTTGGAGCGTTTCCTAAGAATGTGCCCTTTCCTTGAAACGACACATGTGAAGCCTCACCGGGTGAGTTCGACAAAATGAGGGACTACTAACATTAAAGGGAATGTATTTGACCTATGATTCACACAAGAATATTGATTAGTGCAGCTTTAAAAAAAGCTACAAATGCATCCTGGTGCAACCTGGGGTGCAAATACCATCTCCATGTGAGGTCCCTATGCTGCTGGTTACCTTAACAACAAGTATGCAGCCTCCTGAAAAGCAAGACTGAAACATCACTGAATCTTTATGGAAGATGGCATCTATCTTCTTCATCTGATGCTGATGGCTCTTTGTTGTGGTGAGGTCAGCCATCCCCTACATGAGATTCAATGTGCAGTAAGGACTAAAGGGTATATCATCATTATCTACTGTTTATGAAGCTTTTTTCTTCCTCACAATTAGTGCCCCATGAATGGCGTTGCATCCTTAATGTGAAGTTATGTTATTAATGTAAAGTTTCATAGATTAGGTTTAATCAGTGAAAGTTACTGTGGTTAGGCATATGGAAAAGAAGTATGGTGGGGACGTACCTTATGACTCAAAGTTTGAGTCACAATTCACAATTCAAAAAACTCATCTCCTGAGGAAAGTCCCAGGGGAAAGTCTCGTGTTTTGTGACCCATCTATCACCCCAACCCTCCTCCTTACAGACTGTTTGACAGTGTCCTCTTGCCAGTGCATTGATCATGTGATGGCAGCCTTCCAAAAAAACATGGGTTGTACTTGAATTACTCACTCATGATTACGGGGGATTTATACAAGTTTGGGTGCATTACTTTTTGTAGGAAAATGTAAGAACAGTTTATGAGAACAGCCTGGTACAGTACTGTGCAAAGCTCTTAGGCCACCGTAAACTTTGATATTTTATCAAGGTTATAATGATCGTACATATTTATATCTCAGTAGTGTCTTTACTAAAACACAATGAGAACATTCAGGAAATATGCGTACAGTAAAAACAATGCTAATATTTCAGAGTAAAACAACTTTAACAGGCTGAAGTGTGTGACCTTCCTTTCCACTTAGCATATCTGGAACTCTCTTGGGCAGACAACATGAGATTTACAATACTGATTTTCTGGTGTATTCAAGACATGTCTAAAACTCTATGTTGTTTGAGCTGTCTTTTGTTAAATGTTGACATCAGTCTGAAGATGCCATTATGTTATGACTTCCCCCTTTTTTTAACAATAGATAGATAGATAGATAGATATCCTCATTATAACTTTGCTAAAACAACTTTTACACAGTAAGAGTTTTGCACAGTATTGTATGTATATATATATATATATATATATATATATATATATATATATATATATATATATGACAACTATACAAGCAAAAGCAAACAATAGCCCTTAAAGACTAAATGAGTATCAGCTTCTTGATATTCATATTTTGTAACATTACTGAACAAATATGATAGTAAATCCAGCGCTATGGTTTAAAATTGTTACGCTGAGTGCGCAACAATTTGAATGAATAAGTATGAGGAGAGAAAATGTATAAAGTCACAGCTACTATAACAGCCCGGCTCTTTGTGTCAGCATTTGGTTTCAAGTTGTTGCTATTTGCATAACAGCCAGGTCTTAATAAATGGAGGAGGAGAGCTTCGACTACATATACAGAAGCACAAATGAGGTAATAGGGTGCACCTGGTGAGACAGGCGGCGGGGCGGACTGATGAATGGATGAGCCACAGGTGTGTGAGGCTAACTCTAATTCTGTGTACTGAATATGTAGTGAGTTCACACTGGAACATGACACAATGAAGTACACTTATACTAGACGAACAGAATCCCTGGTTTGAATGGGTTGATGGGAGCTATTGTTTCACATTACAGCGCCCAACAGAAATGACGGAGCCTCTCAAAGTGTGAAACAAAGTGACACAATTGTAGGCTGTGGTGTGCCGGCTGAGCGCACAGCTGAGGTTAAAAGAAAAAAAAGAAAAAGAAGAAATGTTTTTTGTTGCCATCTGGAACCTTGAACCAAGCTTCAGACTAAAACCAATGAGATTTAAACACCTCTTACTTACCCTTTATTTCTTACTCAGGCTAATTGTACAATTCATTCTTTCATTTTGACCAGTGCTAAACTAAATGTCACATCTAATTTCTGAGATTTGGGAACATCATTACCACTAAGGCAGATGGGTCAGGCAGACAATCAAAGGGGTTGTAAACAAGCAAACAGCTTAGCCAGACTCTGTAAACTACTTTATTTGGAGGTAAAACCTTAAGTGAGCACACCCGAAATGTCTGTAAAAATCCCGCATTGCACAGCAAAACTGTGCACACACAGACACACATGCACACACACTTAATTGTTAAAAGCACCACGTTTCCTGTCCAGTAAAAGTGAAAGACCGCAAGGGTTATTGCCCACAGAGTTTTTTGTGGGGATATTTTTATACACCTTTTTTTTTCTTTTCATGAACTCAGAAAGCAGCGAGGTCATTCCAGCATTCATTACAGCTTAATGTCATACCAGAATTAACTAAATTCAGTGGAATCACTTTAATAAGTGGATTAATTCACAGAGGCAGAGTAAATCTGCCTGGAGCTTTCTCATACACTGGAACTTTGGTGAACTTTGATATGTGGATTTGACCATTGACCAGTTGTCTTGTCAATGCTGACCTCTGAGGGAACCAAAAACCAGTGAGAATCCAAAATTGGAGAAGCAATATAGTTAGCTGTGTCAGACCCTGCTCTGCTGGGGTATAAACTTGTCTATGAACGATATGCAGCGTGGTTTGCAGTCAGCCGTGAGACAAGAGGAGGTGGTGCAAATATGTTCCCATGAGTTAACTGGATTAATTTATTATCCTGTTTGCTAACAAGAGTTCAAGCATCAAGTGCCCTTTTTTGCAAAAACACAAATATATTTCGTCGTGCAACTTTCTGATGTGACTGGGTAATTAATAATATGCAGAAAAAAATAAAACCAAGCATTTCAAGTAACACATTTATAGTTGCTCTTCTCCTACACCTGGATAATTAGGTTAAGGTGGGGGGGTCATTGCCCTCCTGAAACAATTGCTAGGCCTAATGGCAAACATAATTGGAGGCTGACTTTACTAGTATCCGTGTAAGCAGAGCTTTTGGGGAAGGAGGATAAAGTTTGGATGAAGGAAGACCTGGCATGGCTTTTTTTCAAAGGTGTTCCTTGAACTCTGACCACTTACTTCAACAGCGTAATCGAAGTCCTGAAATTCAGTCACAGCTTGGGCTGTACATGACTCAGAATTTTGGAAGTTGAATCAGATTTGGCTGTTCAGTAGGAATATTTGATGATTCAGAGTTGTTGTTTTTCCATATACATTTTTAAAGTTTGAATGGGCTCAGTGGGACGTTCAGTGTGACAGTGCCATTCATTTCATATAGTAAACAAGCAAACAGTGCAAACAACTAGTTGTGAGTGCACAACATTTTTTTGGCAACACAGTGTATTAAACAAAAGCCAGGGACTTTATCTTAAGTTGCTGTGCATTGTAAATTAACCATTTCTAAGCTAATGTTTTCTCAGAGTGTTTCTTCCTCTCAGTGCCGCTGCATCGCATCAGCTGCAGCTTTAATCAAAGACTGTCATGAAATTAAAGAGCACTCACTCAGTAGCAAAATCAAGGAAACAGAATGTCCCCAGAATTATACTGCAAAGCCCACTGGCTAGCAAAAATGATAAATAAATAAAAAGACTGCTCGACTTGAAGCAGTCTTAGTTGACTGAGGGATCTCTGACTGATGACTGGAATCTTGGACGTTCAAGGGGCAACCCTAGTTATGGTCTTTGGTTTTGGAGTGCCATACCAAGGTTTTTGGTTGCAATGCACCTCTATCTACCAATTACATTTTTATCCTGTCAGACTGGTCAGCCTCAACAGAAATGTTGAACCATTTGGATACGCTTTTATACAACTAGATTTCTGAGATATTTGAAATATTAATAATGACGAATTGTTCAACATATGGACAGGGAGTTCAGAACTCTTTGAATTCAGGATACCCAACATGCCCTGTTAATAATTGAGACATGCCCTCACCTTTCTGCCCCTCCAGACCAGCACTTGACCTTGCCTGTGGTTGCATTGCCTCCTCAGGCTCAAAAACACACCGGGTTAAGAAGAGATATTTGATGGAGGGATGCAACGACCGGAAAAGTGATCAATACTTTTTGAGAGGTCAGTCAGGTCAGCTGGATGAAGTCCAGCAAGGAGTAAGCCACCGCTCGCACCATGTAAGAATATCCCGTTGGCAAGAAGAAAGAAAATAACTCTGACAAACAAGGTCTGGAGGGCGAAGGAAAAGAAGATCTGTAGGCAGAAACCTCAAGTGACATTGCTTTAGGCTAGTGAAGGGAGGGGCTGGGAAGCAACAGTGATTTGAAAAAGCATCAGTGAGAAAAAATCATTTATAAATAAATCTGAGATCGTTTAAGGTTATGACTAAAAAGGCCTAAAGCCAATAAAGGAGAGAAGGCGACTAAACAGAAAAAGAACTCTGGCCAACAAGGAGAACTTTTGCATTTACTTTAGGATTTTAGAGCAGCCGGTGTTACACTGCCATCACCCTGAAACCTCAAGCAACATCAGAGCACCATATATCCTATGCTTCCAGAAAAGCAGAGCTCATACATATCCTGCCAAAGGTCTTGCTCAAGTACAGTGCACTTAGCAGCAGATCAGCGGAGCAGACGAGCTCTGTGTATCAAACTGCCTCCCTATGCTATGGTTAACAAGTCATAAAGATTTATTAGTGAGTAGGCACAAGAAAGAGCTGTTATTGGATGCTGGGGAATAGCGAATGCACGTAGACATAGGCCAGTAATTTATAGTCCCGCCAGAGTTACTCTTCACGGCTGAAGACATAAAGTTATATTATGATCTGACAGTCAGAGGCATCATGGGCATAATTTAAAATAACCTGCTCTAAAACCATATTTTTTTCCTGAAACAAGGGATTTGGATTGTATCAGTTTCATCACATCCTGTGTGCTTATGAATTCTCATATCAGTTATTGACTTGGTAATTTAAACCATCCCAGAAGAGTTGGCTGTCACTGGTGTGTTCGGGGATCTTTTATGGCTCTATTTTACATGTTCAAAAAGTGCCCCTGGGTAGTTTTGACTGAGTCAGGTCAACCCCTCAGACTATAGACAATCCAATGTAATCCCATTCCTACGCATCATATTTGGCCATTTGGGCAGAAGCTAAAATGATGTTTTATTTTGACACAGAAAGAGTCTAGTCTCAAACTCAGACTAAATCCATACCAAACTGTAAAACTAAGCAGTGCTGATCAAATTTGAACTAAAATAATGTTACTGCATTTTCTCTTTCTCACCTAAAATGTTTTAAGAATCATATCTTAGGTCATTGTTTGAATGTAATACGAGATTGTTTGTTACCGGCTGCCATATTTTTATTTATTTTTGGATAAGCAACTTGTATTATGTTACCTAGTGGGAGCGTTAATTGGTCCGCTGTGGTTCTTTGCATTCTAGTAGTTGTAGGTTTTCTACCTCTTGAGCAAAAGCAGATGCCACAGTCCCTCGTCTGTTTTCTGCGGTCATGTTGCTCCAATCTCAAAGCTATTGCGTTGTCTTTTTACTTAATAGACAGCCTAGTTCTGTAAAAGACCATCTATCCAGCAGTGAAATGCTGGTTGTGCATGCATTCGTCATCTTGTGTCAAATAAGAAAGCATGAAGACTTAACAGGTTGTTAACAAAGCCATGAAACAAGACTGACCAGAGTATCAATTATGAGTGTGTAGCCATGCCGATGTATTTGATGTGTTACGAGATGTCAGAGTAATTTTAGGGCCACTCTGTCACTGTCATGGTTACCAGCAGCAACTATTGTGTTACTGAAGCAGCTGAATGGACCATTGTGGACTCTTTACTGACAGCTATCTCAGTGTCTTTAAGCCCTGTCTCAATCATTCTCACCAGCGAGCCACGCTGTCCGTGCTGGCAGAAACAGTGCTGCTGCATTAACAATCACATTCTGGGGAAAGAAAAAAGTATGGGTTTATGAGGGTTTTCAGTGGAAAAAGCCGAGTAAGTAATGATGGAGAGAAATGTCTGTGGAAGAATACTTCATTAGAAGTGAAAGTCTGGATTTCTGAACTGTGCAAATTAGAATTAATGTCAATAAAATCAGTTTCAACTGTATCTTACAGGCTTCATCAATCTCTAGCTGTTCAAAGAACTAGAGGATGGCACCATTCAGTCAAATAAAAAATGCTCACCCAGTGCATGAGCCAGAATAGTTTTCTGTTACCCAGGTTTGCTTCCTTGCATGAATGCATGCTTCCTTCCGTGTGCCTACCTGCTCTGGGAAAATTTTAAAAATATTACTTTGCAACTTTGCAGTGTGTCAAGCTCTCTAGGCTACGAACCAGTTCTCAATCCCAAGTTGTCAAATACTGAAGCTTTGCCAAGCCCCTTGGCATCACATAGCAACGCACAGGGCACCCCTTAGTGTATCAATGTGATGCACTGCTGGAACACATTGTAATACCTGGTTAATGTTGTGAAAAAGTTGTAGTAAGGTCTATGCAACAAATTTATTTTAAAAGTAATGTTCAAAAGTAATGATATAAAATAATGTTTAAAACGATTTTGGGGTCCATATCTTTGTACCCAGGTATCTTGAGCATTACCCATGTGGGGCTGTGAGGCTGTGTTTTATCCACCAATGCAATTTGGCATGGGGCCATTATGGAACCCGTGGACAATTGCATAAAGGGCCTGTTTTCATCCCATTTACTACCCACATGGGCCCCACACTTGTATGGGGCCCATGTGTTGGATATGTAAGTGATATAACTAGGGCTGACCTGAATGGTTCAAAGCTTTGATTGTTGCCATGGTAATTGATGTCCAAATCAGTATTCTAATGCTCTTTTTTTAAACAACTACCCCAAAAATCCAAAATAGCCCATGAACTAAAAAAAATATGAATTCAACATAATCACATAATTCATTGAACTGAACTAAATTTAAAAAAAATATTTGAAAGGGAAGATGAAATTTTCCAATAGAGTGTAAGAGTGATGTATTGCACAAAGAGTGAATAACTGCTGCTAATTTTCAACTCATGTACCCAGTTGTACTTTTGCATACAGACCTACAGTGTTGTTAAAGTTATATACCACAATACACCAATACACTGTCACTTATAGCCTCTGGACATTTTCAGTGCAATTAGCTAAAGGTGTGTGTACAACTCTAGTTTGCTTTTAGCCAGCATTTGACTTTTGTTGTTAAATATTTTAAGTCTGGAATCAATTTGATTTCTGTTGGTAATGCATCAAGAGTTGAAACCCCTTTATAGAAAAAGCAGATTGTCTAAATTTAGATTTACGATATGTTATTTAACTATTGACATTAATGCTGGTCCTAGTTACTCTGCGACTGTCTTGTATTTGAATAAATTAATTTACATTAATTATTAGTTATTCCCAGGCAAAGACGTTTAAACTCAGAAATAGGCTTAGTTTTGTGATAAGTTGACCACCTGTGACGGATATGCTACCACGATGTTTAAAAAGGCAGGCATCTGAAATGGTTTTAATATTTAGTTCCAGAAAATGCCAAAGGAAATATCTCAAATCTACAACAAGTTTGGCAAATGCCCTGAAAACTGTAAGTAACAGCTCAGATGTCTTGCATAGTATTTGTTTTGTTGGCTGTTATGGCCGATGTTACTGCGACCTGCATGCTAACAAAGTGGCCAAATGTCACATTATTTTAGGTGCATCGACTGAAAAGCAATGTTTAAAAAAATGTCCTTTCGTCTGTCATTACTAAAGGGCATGACAAAGTGTTGGTATTTGACAACCTGAGAATGACAATGGGCTGAGGCTACTGTACATCTCACTCTCAGAACATAAAGCAAAGGAGAGTGTGTTACCAAATCAGCTGTATATGGTTTATGGTTTTAATTTAAATTCCTTACATGTTCTGGTGCAGTGTCGGGGCTGAAAGGATGTGTTTCCATTATTTTGTGAGTTAGTCTTGTGGAGAGAGTTGTCCTTTGGGTGTGTATTGGACAGCAGTGCTTCCGGCAAACTGAAAGTACGTTAAGCACTACAATAAAGTAATTTTGAGCGCAATCAGTGGTTATAATGTTAAAAATGATGAGGCAGGTTCAATTAAGTGGGAATATATTTCAGAGAAGAAACAAGATTATCTCTCTATGGCTTTTGTTGTGGAGCAAAATTTCCCATGCATGTACTGTATAATTAATTGGAATAACGTTTACTTCTCCGCAGTCTGAGTCATGCGGGAAGAGGGAATACTGACAGAAATGAGGGATATCAAAGAAGAGACAGTGAAACAAAAGAAACATTGGATCCCACTTCTTAATAGACATAGGCAAGAGACGCACATTTCCAAATATACTCAGACACTCTAACTGGATACTAAAAGAAAGACAACATATAACATGAGAGAATGTCAGTTTGAGTTTAAACACCAGCACAGCAACATCCTCATGGTGCCTACTACCTGCTTCACATCCAGGGTGGTGCACAGTCAGTCATTTTAATTAGCCATCCTTGGCATGGCTGCGATATATCACGTGTGAACAGAAGAGACTGCTTGGAGGGGCTAGTTGTTAGTGATAACAGCAGCCATGGTGGGGCTTGTAGTAGTCTGTGAGCTTTTCAGGCAGATAGAAAGTGAGTCACGGCTGGTAAAGTGAACATAATTAACCTCAAGGGAGCAGGACGGGAGGCAAGAGCCTCAGTCCCTGATCTCCAGCCTGGCAGCTTCCAGGGTGAGGAAGTCAGTACAGATAGGCCTGCATGTGTGTGTACGTGCATTTGATTTCTGTGATTAAATCTGTGTATAACATATTTATTGCATAAAACATTTTAATTTGAACTGTGTGGATATTAGGATGCAAGAATGACAGATGATATCTGAGGATTCCTGTGAGACGTTGCCACACAGGTAGATATTAACAAATGGACCAGCAGGTGACTTCAAAGTAAGATGAAAAGCTGACAGAGGTTAATGTCAACACAAAGATTTATTTACTGCACCATATGCCATCTGTAAAGTTCAAGGACAGATAATATTTATGTTAATGCCCTACGGGCCATGGTTTCTTCACTGGCATTCATGCCCTTTTTTTTAAACAAAAAGGGTTTTCTATCACTCCTGAAGGTTCTGTATGCGACAGTCACAGCATTTATATGGCAGCAAACAAATATTTGCTACTTAAATATATGGTGGAGTAATGGTGCCCTGAGCACACAATGAAGTCACACTACCTCTATATGTGTTGAAATGAAGCTGCAACCTCTGTGGCTGAAAAATTAAGCCAACATCGAAGTGCCAAAAACTGCACTTCCTTGGATGACCACTTGAGGCTGCCCCCAAAAGTGAGACAGTCCCAATAGAACCTCATGTTAAAATGCCCAGCTTTACAGCAGAAATAAACATGTCTACAGCATGGTACAAAATACGATTTTGGTCTCTTAAGCTAATA
Organism: Plectropomus leopardus; assembly: GCF_026936395.1. Classification (NCBI taxonomy): domain Eukaryota; kingdom Metazoa; phylum Chordata; class Actinopteri; order Perciformes; family Serranidae; genus Plectropomus; species Plectropomus leopardus. The sequence continues at coordinate 10,004,968 of NC_142190.1, forward strand.
TCCCCAATCATTACAACTGAATCAGGAGCAACTTTTTCCATAACTCACCTATTCAAATGTTATTAAGGCTTAGAGGTATGCATATTTTAGGGCGTGGCCACTTTGACTGAAAGGTGTGTGCCGTTCCTGACATGGATGAATTATAGGGAAGTCTGAATACAGCCATGGGGGCAGGGCCTCATTCATTCCTATGAGAGCTGCTCATTGGTGCATGAAGCACAAAAAGCTCTTCTCTGAGTGTGGAATTGTGTAAAATACCCGGATCTACAATAGAGCATACTTACTAGAGACTGAGCAGCTGAGCGCAGTAACTTCAGTCAGCGGAGCAACCGACTTCTGGATTAGCACCTCACTAGCTTGAATGGTGGTCCAAATGTTATCAAACAAGATGGTTTAAATCAAGCTATTGAAATAAGTCATTTCGCTCACAAAAAATGATTTACTGATTTACAGACATCTCTTTCCCAATGTCTGCCAATGGGGAAAAGTCTCTCTGGGCCAGTGTGCACCACGTGACCGACCAAGATGGTGTAATTCCACTTTTGGCCACTTTGTAAAATTTGCATCAATGCCTGCCATACCTTGGCTTGGCTCTTGATAAGTTGTTACCTGGGTCATTTTTGTTAGGTTTTCCTTGAGGGATGTTGCCCTATGTGTTGATGGAGTATTTGCTGATGTATGCACTGCCTATCGTGTGTTTTTGCCTTTAATGTGCACTTTAGTGTCAGCCACACATCTCATGTTTTGTATGTATTCAGAGCGTCCTTGTAAAACAGAGCTTGCTCTCGATGGCCTTCCAAGTTATGAGTAAATAAATAACCATGGTGTAAGACTTTGTAGGTGTAGCTGTAGCTGTCACTTTTTCAGTGTGTTTTCGGTTGAAAGTTAATTCGAATGTTTTGGTCAACTAGAAAAGTTTAGCTGGATAGTTTGATAATCAGATTATTCTGTTTTATTGTTTTTTTATCCTGTTTTTTTCTGCTAATTATAATTAGCATCAGTATTATCACAGCTGTAAATGTATTGTGCTAACTTAGCTAGTAGCCTGTGTTAGGTTTATCATCACACTCTTGTCCAAATATGTTTGGTTGCCGCTCTATAAAACCAAGATGGCAATGGCCAAAATGCCAACTTAAGGCTTTAAATATGAATCAATGGGTCATTACAGTGGCCACGTCCATTATTTTATTCAGTCTATGGTTGTAATCTGAGCTTCTCTGTTGTTTGTTTTGGTCAGACGGTTTGGCCTGACATCATGTTAGCGTCCCAAAGCTTATCCCGGGGGCTTTGCACTTTGCTCAAAGGACTGTGTCCAGATGATATGTATGCTCTGAATTTTGTACAGAGCCCCTTTAAATACATGTACTTTAGTTGAGTGTTTCCGTTTTATGCCAATTTATACTTTTAATCCACTTGACTATATCTCTTAAGGACATGCTCTACTTTTTACTCCACTATGTTTATCTGACAGCTATAGTTGCTGCTTTTCAGATTAATATTTTACATCCAAAGACACAAACACATCACAAGATTAAATATTAAACCAGAGGCTCCCAACCTGTGCTGATTCAAAACATTTTTTGTTTAGTTTAGTTCAGTTCAGTTCAAAGATTCATAGTCACTACTATGTAGTAATACCACTGCACTGCACCCTAATATTATTTAAAGGCAGTCTAAGAGAGAGACACTGCACCTCCATATCAAATCTAGTCTGTTTTGTTCATATTTTGCTTTTAATGCTAGAACAAACTTCCAAAACTGTGTGGGTGAAGACAGATAGCAAATAAAGCCATATTGCTCACTGAAATTGAATATACGCAGTGACAAGATGGGCTTTTTTGCAGTTTTGATCACATTCACAATTCTGTCTTTGCCTACTTTGTGAACTGGATTGCTGCTCTTTGAAATCTGTTGGGCCGTCCTGCTTGCATAATGCTTTTGAGATTTTATAACTGGCCCAGTGCACTTGAGTCAACACAGTCACTGGAATCTTGCTGTTTGACAAGAATATTGCATATAATAAGCAAAAACTATACTTTTCCCTTATATAGATTAATATTCTACTCCTCAAACACCTTCAGCTTGAGAAAGTTTCACACAGGAAGGGAATTAATCATCCCGAACATGTGCGATACTCGGTCTTTTCTATATATTGTAAAATTAATGCTACAATCGATCATAATCCCCCCCTTTACTCCATTATGCTTCCTCCCATTCTGCAACTTTAAAACAGCTGTGTGTGATCCTCTGTCTTTCTATATATTGCAAAATTTTTATATAGTCGTTCTTGTATTGCAAAATTAATGCTACAATCGATCATGATTCCCCCCCTTTACTCCATCATGCTTTCTCTCATCCTGCACCTTTAAAACAGCTGCTACTGTTATATGCTGTGTGTGATCCTCAGTCTTTCTGTTTTTTGCAAAATCTTTTATATAGTCTCTTTATATTGCAAAATTAATGCCACAATCGATCATGATCCACTCTTCACTCGATCAAGCTTCCTCTCATCCTGCACCTTTCAAAACAGCTGCTACTCTTCGACCCGTTTTCTAGTTTTGTTTGAGATCAACGTTGAATTCCATCATTATGACATACAGTGAATGTGTGTTTTTCTTGTGATTAATCAATTAATCATTTAAATTTTAATTACATGCATTAATCTTGCTTCCTCCTTGTTATTCTTCCCCGTTAGGACCGTTTAACTGTTTATATAAATAAACAGAAAGGTGCCAGTGGAAAAAAGCACGTCTGTGGACACTGTCCAACTAAATCTAGAGGGCGGCAGACAGATTCAACATCACTAAATCTACTCTCACGACACGTGCATGCTTTCTGTTCTTTTATAAACACCCATCTGTCACATCACATTTCCTGTCCCACAGGACAAGCCCTGCGTGTATCTCAGTTAGGATTTCAAACAGCAGGATTTTCACACACTACCAGTGCAGCTGGTGGATGGCACACTCCTATTGTGAAGCCACACTGTGAATAAATAGAACAAATTGAATAGGAAAGCGCTTCGACTCAGTTATATTTACAGCACACTGTCATAGTGAATGGTTATGTCATGTCGCTGTGGGCCACCCTGCTAGCTGGCATGATTCAAAAGGCTTTCAACTCGAAGAGTTTGAACAACTTAAAGAAGATCTGAAGTCCTCAGTCGCAGTGGGGATGCATGTCGCTGGGGCTCAGTACACCTTCTGCTGCCTTGCTTTATGACAACTTATGCATGAATGATGCTCAGTGTGCAGGTGTTTCTACCTCCAAAAGTTTAATTCATCCAAGTGCCTTAAAAGCAAAGTTAAGATATTTGTTATAATTTCAGCTACTTTAGAAAAAGTTGCACGCTCTCATTTTGTCCTCTTATTGTCATTCGATCAGCATTTCAGCAGGTTTTTTAGGGTCTGATGATCAAACGTGACACCCTGTTGAAGACTCAAAGCAGGTTATTGCTGCTGAAATAATAGCAGAAAATATAAAGAAGGACTATGATCCACTGTCACCATGCTTAATCCTGTCAACATGTCAGGTATTTGCAAACCTTAATTGGCAATTAGAAGAAAATCAATCAGTCAGACTTAATTTGTAAAGCACTTTTCATACAAACAAATTGTAACACAACGTGCTTCATACAATAGAACCAAACTCTGTAATTTAACTGATTGATAAAGATAAAATGAGATAAAATGAGAATAAAATGAGTCAGCCTGCTGTGCAGTGCACTTTTGTGGATGTTTGTTTCCCCACATTTTTCTGTGGAGTGAGTGTTCTTGAATTTTGCTACTCTTTGGAGCATGCAGACAGTTATGAACTGTCTGCATGCTCCAAAGAGTAGCACCACCACTGCGCAGAGGTGGAGAGAGGAGACACCCTCTGCTTAAAATCGGTGAATTTACAGCTCACAGCAACTTAATACAAAACAGTCTATGGCTTTTGTTTGATATTTACTCTTGGCAAAAAATGTTGTACATTTATGACCCATTGTTAGCACCATTAGCTTGTTTACTATATGACGTAAAGGCCAGTGTCACACTGAATGTCCAGCGGAGCTTGTTAATTTGGAAAACAAAACAAATTGTCAAATATTCAATGTCAATGTCAATATAGCCCTGTTTCTAGATACTCCATCTTCATATAATGGAAGACTTTTGATTTCTGACTGGTTTACTGCAGATCTACAAGTGTCGCATTTGATATAGGCCAATGGTGATTGAGAGTTTTTCTAGGTTACCAAAATAAACCTTGAATAAACAATGTTCCAGTGGCGTTTAGGGCTAATTTTTTTTTGAATATATGAATAGGGAGGACATGATTTAATTCCTGTGTCTCTTACTTGCTCCATCATAAAGGCTTTTTAGGAAAGGCAGGCATCAACTACTGATATCTAGATATTCCTGCATCATACTCCGTTGGTTTATCACATTCTTACATCTTTCAGCTTTTCCATTGCTCACAGACAAACTGATGGAGCCTTGGCTGTCCCCTTACCCTGACTAGATAATGTAGCTTTTCAATTTTTTGTGTGTTGCCACTGCAGATGCCTCATATGTCAAAAGACATAATGAGTTGCCTCTAATAATGAGTGAACTCCTGCAGAAATCCTAATGCTTATTTGCGGCTTTGAACACACTGACGACTGCTCTGGAATATAAATAACATAATCAGTAATATATGACTTATCATTTAAAAGTAGGTGACAAATGAGAGGAAAACTATTTGACAAAGTTCTGAGTCTCGTAGGTGTTTATCTGGAATGAGACGTGAGAACACTGAATTTCATAATTTATTTTCACACAAAGCATGCGGTGAGCCCTCCTGCTCTGGGGTCTCTCAGCCCATGAATTAACATTAATCACCTGTCAGTATGTGTTAATAATATATAGGTGTTTTTTTGATTTTATAGGTGGTAATTAATGTACCGGGAGAACTAAAAAGTCACAAGACAATAATAATAATGACAATAATGTTTAACACAAACAGGGTGAGTCTTTGTTATGTAAAGAGAGATGTGTGATTTTTGAACCTGAGGAGCAAAGGGATCATTTGCACGTTGTCATTTCAAGTCAGTATATTGCTTTTACATTCGATTTGACATTTGTCAGACATTTGTAAAGAAGAATGAATGCTGAACCTTACATTTCAGAATACAGTAAATCCAAGACATTGTGTTTATTTCTTGGTGATTAAAGGTACAGTTTGTTGTATTTAGGGGGATATATTGGCAGAAATGGCATATATTATAATAAGTTTATTTTTTTTTAGTATATAGAAAATAAGAATCGTCAAAGTTTCCTTTCGTTTTCTTGTAACATTTTAACAACTTTTTGGCTCATTTTTGGGCCATGTCTTGGGCCAAGTTGCTGTTCTGTCCATGTTTTTGAAAGAAATCAAACCAATATGCTCAGGATACAAAGGGTTAATGCATCAATTTGTGCTTTTTCTGCATCAATTTATGGTGTAAATATCTTTAATTTTGTTAAAATAAAATTCCTCTCCTATTTTGCTATTTTTATTGAGGGGGGTTGAAGGGGACGTGTCCCCTGTGTCCCCCCTGAAATCTTCGCCCATGGTTGGGTAAAGAGAAAAAATAGTCTTTTCTGTACTTAGCTGTGTTTGGACATGTAAGAATCAAAGCTTTGTCAGGGTTCTCAGCCACTGAGTGCTTTATGCTCAGTCATCAGCAAGTCATTTCCCATCAAACACTAAACTTGTGCAGTTGGCGGAGAGCAGCTGGGGCATGTGGCTCTGAAAACGGCAGCTGCTTCCTGTCACGAGGTCGTCGTTGCTCATGTCAGCTCGACATCACAGCAAGTGAAGTCAGTGTGTGTTATGAGCAACTTTTTTATCTCAGCTTCCACTCTCCATCTCTGAGGAAGAGGCTGTCTGTCTTTTGCTCTCTTGATCTTGTAGCAGCAGATCTCTCATTTGGATGATTGCGATAGTGCTTTTTCAGTTGCTGGTCTGTGTTTTGATGTTTGGCTTACAGTTTCCCCACACAAGATGCTGACCATGTGTAACCTGAGCTATGCTTAAAGGGTTTTTGTGGGTAAACGTTTTTTTAGTTAGCCTGACAGAATAAAAAAAAACAAACAAACAATGGCAGAAGTCCAGAAGGTTGCAGTTCAACCTTAAATTTGGTCAGTAAACTGTGATTGTGGATTTCAGAGGATAGTTTTGGTAACACATTTGCTGTTGGTTTAACCTGGAGGTTTGTTTACAACTTGTCTGAATGTCTGACAGAGTGCAAGATCACAGCAAATTTCACACTTTGCTCAGCACATTTTACGAATGCTTCTGATTCTCTGTGACATCGTTCAAGAAGGACCTTGAAACCTACGTCCAGGTGAAGTGCTTAATGGATGTCTTACATATAATTGGAAACATAATTGTGCTAAACGGCCTCTTTCCCATTACCATGTGTGTCTCTTTGAGCATTCACTGCTTCACATTTTTCATAATCCTGATGATGCAACATTTATCTACTGCAAACATAATTAACTCATTAACTGGAAAATTAAGTCCTCAGGATCAAGAACACACACCACCCACCCCTTCTCAGTATTTTTTTAAAGACTAACTCTCTCACAGTTGATGCTATTTCAGTAGTTAGTGCCGTCTTTGAAGTCGAGCACACATATTATACTGCAGCTCCCCCTAGTGGCACATCGAGGCTACTGCGATGTGTGAACAGTGCTGCACTGTGGGAGGATGAAAGTGGATCAGTCGTGACACAGCACACTTCTTCATTTTGTCTGGTCTATACATTGCACATTGTGCAGCACTCTTAACCTTTCCTTTTTGCATCCATCATTCTATGCTGTTGCTTTTTCCTAAAAGATGACAGGGAGGACATGGCTATGGTCGTAACATGCATCGATAATAAAGCCTTTAATTCTTCCAAGCCTGATCAAACCAAGTGATGATGTGTGGAGATGCTCTGCTAATGCTATTTTGTTTGTTAGTCTCTTGGGGGCAAAAATCAAAAACAAAAGTATGCTTAAGTGGCTTCTTAGGTTCTTACTAAACATGGGTGATTATTGTCACCTAGTTGAGATGCCTGCCAAGTTGCAGACCGCTGTTCGCTGCTATGTTACAGAGACATAGCAGCATTTCCAGCAGGGATAGTGCCATAAAAACTCACCTAAAAATTTTAAATTTTTTTTTAATTTAATATGTTTCTTGCCAGAACTGTGCCACCAAAATATGGTCATTTACAGAAAGACACTATCTTTTCCTCACAATTAACAAGTACCTTAGTTCAAAAATGGCATTTTCCTGACTACTTGTTGAATTTTCTTTCTTGTTGGCCTGAAAGTTGAGCTTGAAATTCTTTTTTAATAACTACTTTGTCTGATAATGGAAAAAAAAGAACCAACCACAGCTGGTCAAACAAACATACACATTATAAATCGTGACAACATGTACATCCAAAAAATTAATTTAATTTAATTTAATTTTAAAAATACATGAAAAGAATCTAATATCAATTTTGCCAAAGTCACAATCAAATCAGCACAGCACCTTATCACTTTGGTTATCTAAAATAGCTGATTAGAGGCAATAGATTTAAAACTCTCTTTCTTTAAATTGAGTTTTGTTTCTATTTTTTTCTATTGAGTACACTTTCATTAACCTGTCTTACCATGGAGGGAGGGTGAGTGGCAGCCATGATAGAGTTATCATAATTTTTGCCACCAATAAAAAGATGTGTAACAAATAAACCCTTCTTTTTTCCATAGCTCCATCAGGGATTCCTCCTAAAATATAACAAAATGGGTCTAATGGTAAATCAGTGTTGAAAATGACCAGTATGTCTGTATGAATCCCTTTCCAGAATGACAGTTTTGAACAATAGCAGAAATGTGTGTGATCTCCAACAAAACTTCATTCTTGAAACAACTCTTTGACAAAATAATGTAATAAAACGCCACGAAAAGTGCTGAAAATGCTCAAAGTGCTCAAGATAATGGAATAAGTCCCACTCCATCAGCTCCATCCTCTGATAAGTACTGTGTGATATGGTTGAAAGCTTTCAACTATTTAGTTTATTATATTGAACCTTATGTCAAAAATAGTGCACATAAGCACAGCACGTTGTCATAAATGTCTTTTTTAAAAGCGATTTGTTATGTTCATCTGTATTCTTTCAAAATTTGATATGCTCTCGTTTCCAAAAAGATTTTTTGGGCCAGTTTAGGATGGAAGAACTGATTTTAACCCCATCTAACATTTTTTGAGATGAATGGGATCATAGCTGTGAGCCAGGCGTTATCTCAACATCAGCGGCTGACTCCTCTAATGCTCTCATAGCTGAATGGTAGAAAATCTCTGCAGCCAGCTTCCAAAATCTTGTTTAAGGACCTTCCCAACAGAGAGGACAGTGTTAGAGCAGCAGATTACTGACCGTGGATTTTGGAATGACATTTTTTTGTGATAGCTTAGTCAGGACATGGGATGCAATTTAACATTCTCTCTTGCCTTTTTGAAAGCCATTTTCTGTGCATCATGTCACTTTTGACATTAAATTTTGGCTCTATATAGGGCATTGTTATCAATTTAAACATCTCACCAAGCAGTTTTCAAAGAGCCACAGTGAAAACCAGATCAAATGCACGACACAGACAGTAAAGCAAAGAAACAGGCAACTGCTTATCCAGCACCACCACCTAGAGGAAGTCTTGCAAAACAGCAGGCAGTAATTTGGAGTTAACACACATGAATGCATTTATTGTTTTGCGACAGCATAATCAAAATTTCAATGATAAAAAAATCATGAATAATGAAACAAAACAAATGAAAATGAGAGGCAACATGCATCTCCGGGTTGAAATACCACAGTGTTCAAAACAGGTGTGATTTATATCAGTTGAGTATCTTGGTTTCATGCTACAGCAAAGCTACAATTTAATTGAGAAGTCTGAAAATATTATTAAACTTTCTAACTTTCTGCTCCCCTCCTCCTGCTCCATCATCTTTACTTTTCTATTTAATTCGCACACACATCCTCCTCCCTTTTTTTCTTCCATTTACAAAAAAGAAAATTGGTTATATAACAGAGACGGGTCCAAAAATCATATCTGTCTGAGTGTCAATTTGCACTTAACCATTTTATTGCTCCCTGATATTTATGCTTTATAGTGGTTAAAATGATATTTGATGAGGGCCAATTCAGCACTGTGGATTCATTTTTGAATTAGTTTGAAGTGGCAAGGTATGTCCTTGACATTACTGTATATAGTGCCTATTTCAGTTTCTTTAATGAAAAGGGGGGAAAAATACAATTATAAAAAAGTGGAAATAGGGACATTCAACCACACTATCCCCTCAAACGGCCAGAGGTAATTCTTGCTGTAAAATTGAGCTCATCTTTTAAGTACAATATCAATAGAATAAAGTTTCTTAATTCACAAATTATGAATGTAATTACATGGTTGGATATTGCTGGCTGATAAAATGCCTATGATTTGCAATAATCAGGGTCAGAGACTAATGTAATACAAGTAACTAAGTTACATATTTTAAATACAAAATACTAGTGTTATGGTTGTCTTACGGTTTGAATTTGACACTTAACTGTATTTTGTGGGGTGTTTTTCCTCCATTCTATCCTACCTTAACTGTGATGAAACCCACAAAATACTCTCACACCTATTTTCCTTATCAAACAAGAGAAATACAACTGTACACTTTCTGAAATTTTACTTTTTCTCCATCATGGAAGACTGACAAGGCTTAATTAATAACTCATCATGATACACGCCTCATTCAAACTCAGCAGAAACGAAATAAAACTCACCCAAACCATCACTAGTACTCTATTTAGTAAGTCCACTGTTTGAACAACTACCAGCTCCGGTTTGATCGAAATAAATCCTTAATTCACCAAGTTAGACATAAAAAATATGGTGTTATTCCCCACAGTCTCTCTCTGATGTTGCTGGCCGTTGGCCGTTTACACACCTTTAACTTATTCCTCCACCACTAGGTGTTGTGGTGTCTTTTAGCTCAGCAGCAGAGACTGAGCTCTGGTGATGCATGCTGTGCACGACATACAATTAGTTCAATAGAAAGAGGAGCACCTGTATTTATGACAGTATTGAAAAACATACCTTTGGGATTTCTAAATACCAGTATACCGTAATAATGTGATGCTGCCCAAGCCGAGTAAAAATGCATAAAAAGATAGATACTCACCCATCTTTTCAGTGGTTACGTCTCCAGTGGATACACAGCTAATAGGTAGCCTACGTGGTTTGTTTACATGATGCAGAAGAAGGGCATATTTAACACGTTCAGTGTGGACAGAGAGCGCTGCTCGCTTGCTCTGAGAACACGATGCAGTGTTCTTTTAAAGCACCTATTTCCCATTAACAGATTTTTTTTTTCTGAAGTGTGTGCAGTGTACCTGCCACATGACAATGACAGTGGAGATGCCCAGTCAGGACACTGTTTTATGTTTTTTGCATGGAAATATAAGACCAGACAAATGGGCTCAGTAAGATGATGCTGAAACATTCCCAAAGAAATCCAAAGTTTTAAGGATATGTTACTTAATTCGAGTAATGTATTATGATACAAATGATATTTTAGGGCATGTATTCAGTAAGCTGTAATGGAATAAAATTTAAAAGTAACTCTCCAAATACTGCAGGTGGTCTATGATCTCACAGGTATTCAAGTATAGTCTTTAGCTGAAGTAAACTTGTACCAAAGTGTCTTTTTTTAATTTCATGACCTTCAGATAAAGGTATGTCTGCAGTAAAAGTTTGTGCTCCACTGCACCCCCTTCTGCCTTCATAGTCAACTCAAAGTTAAATCAACACTAAACCTATACGATAACTAATCTTGCATTCATAAGAGAGGTCTCCTTTTTTTCTGCCACTTCCCCTCAGAGCAGGGCTTTCAGAGACTGTAGAGTTTGAGCCAGTCCAAGTAAAACCCAGCCTGAGTCATCATAAATCTGAAAGCCGTTAAGGGAAAAGTATGGTAGGTGTTTTGACTGCAGTCACAGTGAAATTCATTGCCTGTTCATTTCAACAGAAGGAGGCGAGATCTATTTCCTGTCACAAATTCATCCCTCCTCCTCAATCTGATTAAACTTTGACCCGTGACATAGCAGAGCTCCAGTGTCCAAACGATTTGAGTTAAAGGATGAGGCTGACCTCTCTTTCAGGAGTTATGGATTGTTGTCACTTCTTGTTTGTGTATCTGCCTGTCAGAGAGATCTAGCGGAAGAGTAGGAGGGATGCTGTGAGTATGAGGACAGGGACAGAGGGCGTGCATTCATTTACACAGAATGCATCAGCACTCACAACATCAGATGAGGGTTGGTGTTCATACAGCTCCTAAAATGCCTTCACTCAAGAGTCTGGGACTCTGCAATTAAACTAACTGCAGACGGTGGATTTGAGCATCTGTTTAATGTAGATTTCATCATATCAGGGTATTGAACAAAATAAAAAAAAAAAAACGTAATGAATTTACAAAAAAAGGGGAAAAAATGCACAAGTATGCAATGAGATAAAATAAAGACAGCAGGCCACAACACAATCAGCAGATTTTCAGAAAAGCAGCCCCTCTCCCACGGCGGCCCTCCTGTCATCCCCCAGGATCACGCTGTGTCATAAGTGCAAATTATCAACATCCAAATTGCCAATTAAGTGCAAGCACAGTAATTATTCATATTGCACAACAGTCAGTTCAGGAAGTCTATTCCCCTGTATAAGTGTTTGCTGCTCATATAACTAATTTACAGTAAATTATATTCTACAGTGCTGCACTTGTGTCATATTAACTCAGTCTCATCTGGGTGGAGAATATCCCTTTTTCACTGACTGAAATATTGCCTTCATGGCAAAAAAAAGTTTTCTGTGTAACACTCATCAACAAGACTTTTCAGTTTGTCATGTTGGGCCAGAACTTTATAAAGGGTTTAGTGAAATAAAATACTCTGAATTAGGATTAAGTAAGTGGAAAACCCTCTGTGGAAATTTTGATGCTAGTGAGGTAAACTGTCGAGGGAGATGAAATACACTGTTGGCTAAAACAAGACAAGGTATCAATGTTTTTTCATTTAAATAGACTCATTTCTCACCATTGTTCAAACCATTGTTTCACCCCATTGTTTCAGATTGACTTTTTTGACCTTCATCCAGGTTGTAGAAGTGACTCTAGTGATGCTTTCCAATCACAATGTATGGGTTTCTGCAACAATCTATAGATTACTAAATGACCAAGAACAGGCCCAGGGGCCCAAAGTGTCATAATCCTCCGATGTCTCGGGTGAAATTTAGGACCTACTGTCACATTATGACTCTCATTGTGTTCAGAAACGTTGGGTCGGATAAAGACGTTAGAGATAAATAATGTGATGCCATGCAGTTACTGCAATTCCCATGATTGCAGTAAACATGTTGTGAGATAGCCGGTAAGCCATGCAGCCATTTCAGTTCCCAGTGAAAATGATTTGTATGAGGTATTCGGTCAGCAGATAGTAAGTGCTGAGTTTTGTTGGCTACAGCCTCCAGCAGTCTGTACTGTTCTTTTCGTCAAACAGTCAGCAGAACAGAAGTCAGGCAACATGTTGACAAGTCTTCCTGTGAAATGCTGGAACAAAATTTCAATGCTTTCAAACCAAAAAAATGAGCTAGAATTTACCTTCATAAATAACAGCGTATGAATACATGGTGTGTTTACCAGAGTGTGTTTATCAGCCATTTTGAAAGGTGCACACTATTAAAACCTCCCGTCTGACTGACTGAGTTGACCCATTGTGAGTGACTAAGATAAAATTCAAGCAGAAAGAAAAGTACAACTTTCTTATCTAAATGAAATTCATGAAACTGTCGTAGTTTTGGCACATTTGTCACTGGCGTCACTCAGCAGTCAAAGATGAGCATGCAGTGGTAATCACCTCAGACCTAATTACATCACAGAGTACAGAAAGACTCATTAGTCCATGTCCGATACAGTTGTCATCTCATTAATTAAATCCAAGTAGATGACAATTTTATAGATTTTGTTTTGGAATTTACTAATTGCATGCCATTGCTTATTATATTTTTGCTTTATGGTGAAAGCAGAATTGTACCATAACCTATCTATTTCCAACATCTCAGTATTTTCTTCCACACTCCCTTCCGTCTGCCTCAACCGTGCATCTTCCTGGGATACTGCAAACAGAGTCATGTGGTGTTATGAGCCTGGGAGATCATATACAGTTGAAGAAAATGAGGCATAAACCATTTGTGTGTGACTGCAGTGAACATAATAATGTGCATGGCTTGAAGACACGGATTTCTCCTCCATAAGTCTTGGGAAATGGGTGTTTGGATGGATCTGTGATATTTGCATTCAAAGCTCAGATCCTGCTCTGCTTATATCAGAACATTTCTGCCACAGAAGTTATTACATAACAGACCAAATACCGGTAGTCTGTTTCAATGTTCCAGGCCTGCTGAGTGAAGATAGGAAAGCGGTTTGATCTTAACTTTGGTCTTTTGCCTCATTATCTGAAGATAACAAAAAATTGCTCATTGCTATTAAAAGCGTGTTATCACGGTTTTAATGGAAATTCTCTCTCTTTTTCCTTTTCTGTTTTCCCTTTGACTTAGTGGTAAAGCCATATTCAGTTAAGCATTCTCTACAAAGTTTTGAATGAAGTTATATAATGCTAACAAAAAGATATGATAGATCAGACCCAGGATGCAAAATACCTGAATTCTTCAATATTTGATGTTTTTAAGTCAGTTTTGTCATTGTTTCTTTCTCTGATGTTGATATAATAGGTGCTACAGACACACAGCAGATTACAAGAGAACTAAGTGGGTCCAAACATGCTACTGATACAGGATAGCATAAAAACATGCGTAGGCTTTTGTGATTTGTAATTGGTTAACCCTTACCTAAAAAAATTGGCTTGATTTCTCAAAAAAAGGAAAAAAAAGGCAATGAGTAACTAAACAAGAAACGACCAAAACAATTAGGAAAAGTCTTCAATAAAATCATCTCAAATTAGCACAAGAAAAGTAAAAGAATAAAAACAGGAAATTACATTGAAAAAGTGATAAATAAAAATTAGAAATATAAATCAAAATAGTAATACTTTTTCTGTAACCTAATTTTAAATGTATAATTATAATAATTATAGTTTTCTTGATATTTTATGTGAGTCATATGATCATTTTTACTGGTTCTCTCTAGTTTTGTAAAGCTAATTTTAAGGGCATTTTTTCATCATCTTTCACATTTAAAAAAAAAAAAAAAATCAGCAATCTCCATTTCATGTCAAGTTGGTGATTGTTTTTTTCCAAATATTTTGAAAGAAATCAAACCAAATGTGCTCAGGCTTCAAATGTTTAAATGCTTGGGAAAGGCATTTGAATGTGGCACAAGAAAACTGATCCAGGTTTCAAGGTAAAAATCCGCAAAAATAAGTCTGAGTATGCTATCAGTCTCCATTTTTAAGCATCAAAATGAGAAAACATTGATAGCTTTCTCCTCAACTGTTAAGACACTTCTTTCTTCAGATCTTTCATTGAACTGGAGCCCCTCTTCAGTGTTTTTAAGGGCTCATTTCATATCTCATCAGGTCAGCCCCTTTCCCTCCACTAAGGGCTGAGGTTTGGGCTCAGCTCCCAGTGCTACTCTACACCATAATGAACCTTGGTGGTGATAATAAGGGGTCGAAGGAAGAGATTAATTTTTAATGAATCACTCCCCAAATGATAATGGTTTCCTGAGGACTGTCATTAAATACTTTAATGATGACTTTGACCACTGCCATCCACAGGGCACTTCGAAACAGTCCCTGGAGAGCGCTGTCATTACGGCCTGATTTGAGAAATGTCCTTTTTAAAAATGAGGCCATGTAGCAAACAGTTGTGAACCCTGTGATCACACGATCAGATGCGAATGTAAGACACGTCAAATGATACTCAGCCTCCTGCAGCGTGACATTCACAGTCAGTCTGAGAAAAATCTATTTGTAAACATAAATGAATTTTAAAAATCCAGTTTCATTTCAGTTAGTAACAACATGAATCTTATTCTCATAGCTTTGCCCATTATATTTAATGGTTATGCTGAAATTGTACTGATCTAAGTAATTTCTGAGATTTATGTAGTCATCAGAACAAAATGTTGCTTGTGTATGTTTCTGCAAACCATGAATACATCACATTTGCATGTTTAATACATATGTCAACTTTTCTAAAGTGACGTAGTTTATGCGTTGACTTTGAGTTGCCAATCTGCAGAGCACTATTTGAGTTTGTTTTCCTGGGTCTTTAGCCACCAAACCTTGGCATTTTTTAGTAACCTCTCAGTGTTTTTCCAGTAGGGATACTGCCCTGTATTTTAGGCCAAAACATGACCTTTTTTTAATCATAACCAAGTGGTTTTGTGGCAAAACTGAATTAAATGGCAATCACAGTGTTGTTGAACTGTAAAATTTCACCGCATCTGCTATGTAGTAATGTGCAAATGTAACATATCTGTTGTAGAAACCTACAATGCCAACATTTTCTCTGGTGATTGGGTTAAAAGATAAGCAGTCAAAATATGGTTGTAAAGAAGCCAAAAGTTTAGTGAAATCCCATCAATTACATTTTTACCTGTAGCAAAGTTCTACCTGTAGTCCACCTGACCTGAATGCTTTGAACTCTAGAATAGAAGCTAAACATGCTGGCAAACGTGTCACATGTAACAGGGAGAGAAAAACCAGAGAATCCAATCTGTAACCTTTTGACTGAGAGGGCACAAGTTAACCACTTAGAACATGGTGACATGCAGACAGAAACAAATACTTTAACCTCCTCTCTGGGCTTCCATCATCTCCTGAAGAGAAAGTAAACACAGCCACGGAAACCTATAAATGTCCTGTGGAGACTGACACCAGGGAACTGAATAGCAATATCTTTTCTTGTAAATAACCTGGACGCCCTTGTCAGCCTGACTCAGATCAGCACCTTGAGGGACGTCTCACAATGTGTCTGCATCTTGGCGCCATGCCTACATAATAGAGGGCACATCAGAGCAGGGGACTGCCAGCCATTCGGTGAAGTGGAACTAAAAGAGGAGGAAGCAGAGATCGAGTGAAGGAGAGGGGTTATTTTGAAGTGTGGGCAGAGTGAGTTACTGACTCACATTCAGCCTCCATGACAGCCTGTTGACAAGCTTCAGCTGCGGGCCGAGATTCCCCTGCTGCTCCGGGGGAAGCTGCTGGGTGAGCATGGCTGGAATCAACAACACTTTGAATTTCATCACTTCCTCGCCTGCCATGATGCGCAGTTTGTTTGATGCTGCTTCAATTCCTGCATGTCAGGTTCAAGCTGCAATTTTCTTTTTCTTCTTTTTTAATCTCTATGATTTTTGACATTCGCCTCACCGTATTTGTGAAGTGAAATATCTACAATTTTCCAAGCTGGTATACTGTGAGCATTTCTGAGCCAAATGCAGCAGTGAATCTAAAATCAGTTTGGTTTTCAGTACAACTTGCCATTTGTGTTACCCAGAAATTGTTCCCATTTCACCACTATTGGGGATCTTCCAGTCCCTTAAAGGGATATTTCGGTAATTTTCAACCACCTTTGGATCAAAACACTGTGTATTTATAGATGAACTGTGGTAAACTTCCCTCCATCTAACCAGTGCCTAGATATACCTCCTCCCCACGTGGTAAAACTCCTCCAAGTGACATAATATACATCATTTGGAGGAGTTTTGCCTGCTCCTGGGCTGATGCTCGAACTACAGACTGTACTTCCGCATTTTCATATTGCTCACCACCCGTGCCTCCAACAATGCAGACAGAGTTGATCAAGAGAGTTGCCCGCTCCTCTCTCTTTCTCTCAAACTTGGAATGAAATCTGACCAAATGGTAAAACTAGGAAGTGCTGATCAAATCTAAATAAAGATAATGTTACTGCACTGCTTGTTTCTCTCCTAAGATGTTTACGGAAACATATTTAAGTGAGGTTAGGTGTAATAGTGAGAGTTTGTGATCAGGAAGTGTTTATCATACTACTTCTTGCACAGTGAAAACGGAGGCTGATAAAACTGAGATTAAACTGTAAAACTAAGCAGCGCTCTTCAAATATATGCCAAGATTCTGTTACTGAGTTGCATATTGTTTGCCTCAATAAGCTCAAACATGATTGTTTACCTGTAATAAGTAATCACCAGCCACCATTGTTTCATTTGAACCCGTTTGCATTATGTCATCCCCCAACGAGTGTCTGGTCAGGTGCAATGCATTCTGGTAGTTGTAGGTTTTCTACCTCTTGTGCAATAGTGTCCTTTTTTTCTGTTTTCGCTAGTTATGTAGTACCAGTTTCAAAAGTATTTGCATCTACTGCAGAGACAGCCTAGTTATATGAGTGGATTGTCTAGATATTGGTGAAACACTTGTTTAAATGCACCTCAAAGTATCGAGGATAGAGGAGGCCTCTGGAGGAGTTGAAAACGAGAAAACACAAGTGTACCCTTTGTGGAAGTCTTTTATCAAGTGACATGATGCATACACACATCGACATTATGGGTGGGAACCACTAGAGATATGATGTTATTACTTTCGATATAGCAAGATATATATCCTTTTTTTAAACTGTAAACTATGTTCCAAGGTAAAATTTCTCCACACATTATTTTATATATATATATAATATATAATATATAATATAATAAAACTAATAGTTTCTCACTTCAGCTATTTTAATGCAGCAGATTGTATCTGTTGGACTGATTGCATTGATTTTATTATTCCAGTAGGCTACCAAAAGTTTAACTTGTATTTGAAATATCAGTCATGTATAACACTTGACATTTGTGTATCAATATAATATCAGCACACAAAATATCACAGTACTATGCTGTATCATTTTTTCCCCTGCCCCTACTCCACCTATGGCAAAGTGACTGACATCATATAAGACTCATTTGGGAGCTTCGGCTCCTCTGTCCTTGCATTTCTTCCTTAAATCTCTCTCTTACATCCTTTCTCACATGATGAAGAGGCACGAGTGAGGGAGTGGGGACATGTGTTAGCATAATGAGAAGCACCCACCATGTGGGGAGTTGCGTTTGTTTTCCTGATTCCAGATGAGATCTGTCAAGTTGACTCTTCAAGTGGTTTCGGGTGTTATACTTTAGGGGCATCCCATGTCCCTTATTCAATGTCTTGTTGCTCAGCTGTCACCATGTGAATTACAAACAAAATATATCAGTCATCATTTAGGACATTTCCCTTGATTTTTCTCCATGGTATAAAGAGAAGACCACACACACAAGACAGCCCTACTGTAAAATCTTGGAGCTTTAGATATTTCATGTTGAAACAAGCATCCAATCAAACTGACACAGGAAAACACTCTTTATATATTCAGAGCTACTAATGAGGTAATGAGGAGCAGCTGCTGAAGGAGGCAGCGGGGAGGGCTAATGAGGGGGCGAGTCACAGGTGTGCTGAGCAGGGGAGCACACTGAGGGCACCGTTGTGGACAGGTGAGGCATGGCTAGGAAAGTGCACTCACAAGATTGACACGGCTGTACCGGAGCTCTGATGTGTTTCAAATGGACATGGATGAGCACAGCAGCGTGTAGACAATAGACTGAATAAAAAATGATGCACATAGCTCCCATAATTTGAAATCTGGCATTTTGGCTGTTGCCATCTTGGACTATTTGAGCCAGAAGTGACCATATTTGGGCAAGAGGCTGGAGCTATGGAGGAGCAAGGGCTGGATTTGACTCATAAAGCAGGTTTCCATTAAATTACGCACATTGAAATTGCAAATATAAGATACGATGGCGAGTATGGCAACGTGTTAGTAGGTAGGAACTGGCTCCCTAGGGCATGATACAGTAGGCCCTACAAGAGGTGTTATTGCATCGCATAACTCTTCAAAAGTTGGGCAGATGTGGAACTTTTGAATCCACAATGCCTCTGTGAGATTTGTGGACTATCACCTCCGCATATCCCTCATATGTGGCCACTCCCTCATAAATGGGGCTTGCATAATACATTTATGGCGCCTTCGATAGGAGATAATAACGGCTAGTGCGGCGGCTGCAATAGAAGTAAACCTCCTAATTTTTTGAACATCCATGGTCATGCTTTTTGGAATGTTATTGTGAGAGGAGAAGTGCATAACATCAGTCAATGCAAACGCAGTCATCTCGCAATTGTGTTTTATCAACATTTTGAAAAAATCGCCTACACTTTACGCAAATCTGTAATGAAAACCCGCCTATAGACTGTAGTAACACCTCTCACACAGCCAGTGGCACACACAGTGGCCATGCTAATTTGGAAATATTGATGTTACATATGAAACATGCAAATTTAATGTATTTGTGATTTGTGGATACCTACAAGGGCTGCATTTTTAAGCAACCAATTTCATTTTCAACATTTTCTTCTGGTGACTAGGCTGCTACATTTTCTGGATTTACACGACACACACTTTAATTCCAGGTGTTTTAATATTCTTTTATAGGTGAAATACAGTCATGGAAAAAATTATTAGACCACCCTTGTTTTCTTCAATTTCTTGTTCATTCTAATATCTGGTACCACTAAACATATAATACAATGAACACAACAAAAAATGCAGCTGGTCACATAATACTTTATGTCCTATTTGACATTCTTAAGCTTAATTGATTCCCAGGGTATATAAGAGGCCATTTCATGTCACAAGCAGCACTGCACATGCAAAGGCCTAGAGTGGTTTCCTGCTTACATTCAAGCTGTAGCACAACTCAGAAGTTGTCAGCTCTCACATAATGCCTAAAACAAAAGAATTATGTGAAGCCACAAAGGCAGCCATCTTGGCACTGCTGGAAATTGGCAAATTGGAGAGACAGGTAGCGAAAAAACTGAAGATCTCCAAGACAGCTGTTCATTACAACAAAAAAAAACAAGCTGAACATGGCACTACCAAATTGCTACCTGGCCGTGGCAGGAAACGTCTTTCCACCCCACGAGATGACCGTGCACTCATCCGTTCCTGTGTCAGGAATCGTCGTCAGACCTCCAGGGACCTTAAAAATGAGTGGGCACTGTCGAGAAATGTGACTTGTTCGGCAAGGACAGTTCGAAACCGACTTGTTGAAGCTGGTTTGAAGTCACACAGAGCACGCAAGAAGCCCTTCATCAATGAAAGGCAGAGGAAGGCCCGGTTACTCTTTGCTCGAGACCACAAGGATTGGACTGTTGATGATTGGGCTAAGGTTCTCTTCAGTGATGAAACCAATTTTGAATTGATGCCCACTCCAGCCAACTTACTGGTTAGGAGGAAGCCTGGAGAAGCTTACAACCCAGACTGTCTTGCCCCTACAGTAAAACATGGGGTGGATCAGTCATGATCTGGGGGTTGTTTCAGTCTGAGTGGAACAGGGCAAATGCAATTGTGTGAAGGCCGAATGAACCAGGTCATGTACAGGACTACCCTTGAAAACAGTCTTCTTCCATCAGCTGGAAAACTCTTTCCTGCCTCGAATGACTGGATTTTCCAACAAGACAATGCCCCTTGCCACACGGCAAGGTCAGTTAAAGCCTGGATGGAGAACCACAACATTCGCACCATGCCTTGGCCTGCTCAATCACCAGATCTTAATCCAATTGAAAACCTGTGGAAAATCATCAAACTCAAAATGGAGAACCACAAGCCCAAAAACAAAGAAAATTTGTTTGAATTTGTCCAACAGGAATGGGCTGCTGTGACAGCAGAACAATGTCAGAAGCTGGTGGAGAGCATGCCAAGACGCATGGCTGCAGTCATCAAAAACAATGGTTATGCAATCAAGTAGTAACTCTTGTGTGTATCATGTGTTTAAAGCAAACAGAAAAGAAAACATGGAATGCTTAAAAGTAGTGTTTTTGGCGGTACAATGCCATAGCTATTGATGTAAGAATTTAAGTAATTTTGGTTATTATCAAGAAAACCATGGAAAATGAATAGTTCTTAGTTCTTAAATTAAACTCTCATGAGCTATTTTTGTTGTTATCATTATAATTGTCCAAACAAATGTACCTTTAGTTGAGCCAGGCATTAAAATTAACAAGAAATTGAAGAAAACAAGGGTGGTCTAATAATTTTTTCCATGACTGTATATAGATAAGGGTAGTGATTTATCTCCTCACACCCTTCAGAGTAAACAAGACCTATTGTGTCAGACAAAATATCTGACTGATTGTTCTGTGATGACAACCAACTTGATATACATTGTTGCTTTTTCTACTAGAGCGCACTTCAAAGTTCAAGCAATTTTAAACAAGTCAATAATGTGCCTCATACATATTGACCCGGCATTTAAGTGGAGCAAACATCGTACTTCTTCAACTGAGACTTCCATCCCATTCAAGCTTTATCTTCTCCCTACAAACACCAGGGGGGCATCTGTCAGACTCCTCTCGCTGTAATTTTCTGCTTAGTAAGCACACTCTGCTTGAATCACTAAAACTATTGGCCCAGAGTTAATTCATGTACTGTGTGAATTAGGTCCCTTTGCCCCACTGCAGTGTAGCAGTTCTAGCATGTCACATTTAAGACTTTGATTTGCTCTTGTCTCTGTCCCAAGCTTGCCTGGTATTTTTCGTGACAGGTCTCTTAATCCATCTTATTTTTTGCATGCATTAATCACCTCTAACGGAATCAGGCTGCTTGAAGAAAAGCTTCCTCTCACCTCCTGTGGATTAGCCTCTCTTCTCTGCATCAATCAATGATACAGTTGTCTTTTGCAGTTAGAATTATGCTTCTGACACCATAATGTATTTGATTTCGTTATTGATACACCACATCATTGCAGTCACAGTGACAAAAAGAACATAAAATTAGTTCTAATGGTACATTTCACATTACCTTATTTAAGTGACAAGAGAATATGATTTGTTTTATTGCATCTGTGTTAGTGCCTGTAGGTTTGGTTAATGTGGTTAGCATGGTCTTTTAGAATATACAATGAGATACCTGTCTAAAGGTTACAAATGCTCTGAGATTAATTTCTACGTGTGAGCTCTTGAAGGGGCCGGGTCCATTAGCTTACTGTAGATCCATTGATGCTTGTTCTTGGTGTTATCTCTGTTTTTGCTTTGAACTGTTTGATAAAAAGAAATACTTTAATATACTTTTAAAGGGCAGAAGGCTTGGAAAAGCACCAACAGAGAGAGACTTTTGAAAATCTGCTGGTGAGCTAAATAAAATGACTTGTATACAACCACCCGCCCTAAAAAATCAATGTTTTTTCCTGTATTCTAAGTTTTCTAAAAAAAAAAATCAATCAACTTAAAGGTCTTGTTTGAAGGATTTAGGGGGATATACTGGCAAAAAATTGAGTATTATATTTAAAGTAAGTTTTCTTTTGTGTATAATCATCTGAAAATAAGAATTGTCAAGTCTTTGTTAACTTAGAATGAGGTGTGTATATCTACAATGGGAGCAAATCCTCATCCACAGGGTCTGCCATGTTGCATTGCCATGTGTCTACAGTAGCCCAGAACATGCAAATCAAACACTGGGTCCAGGCAGGGCCATTTTCAGGGTTTCTCGCACATTTATTCATTTGTGGCGGCCAATCAGAATTAAAACACCTGCTGTCACAATTGGATTTTGGGAGCAGGAGTGTTCATTAGGAGTGCTACTGGAATATATATACTGTTCTCTAATTTATAGCACCACACTGTTGGAGTGCAGAGTGTACTTGGGGCAGAGACAGAGCAGCAGAATGTCAAGTGAATTGAAACTGAAACGTAACCGCTCATTCTGCTAGGTCTATCAGTTTACATTCACTCGCAGCAGCTGCTCCTCTTATCCATTAATCTGATCTGACCAGTTCAGTCTGGACCGGCAGATTAATTCTCCATCCTGCAGGTCGCAAACTGCTGAGGAAAAAAAGAATTCATAGGGAAAACACTGGTTTTCAGATCTTTAATGTGAAACTGTGAAACCTTTTACTGGTTTAAATCACCCGGCCCACTTGTTTTGGAGAGAAAGAGATATAATCTGTGGATAATTCACCTCCTGATAAAAACCTCTTCAACAATTTACACTGAAGGTATCTGAACCGGGGTAAGTTTAAGATTGTTTCAATCTGCAATCCTCACCACTACATGCCACTAAATCCCACACACTGCTCTTTTAATTATAGGATGTTTGAAAGTAAGTAGGCCAGACTTTTTTTCCATTGTGTCAGATACAGTTCAGTGAGAGGGTTTTAGTGCAATGGCACATTTTAATCATAAGGTGAAGGTTTCAATGATACACATGCTAACATACCTTAGTTAAATGAATTAGATGTGGCAGGAATTTGGCTTCTGTGACACAGCACCTGAGCAGACTCGAGCGTGTCTGAAAAGCTCCATTTATCTTTTTGGTGTGAAAAACTGTGACACTGTTTAGACCGAAGGACACAACAGAGAGGAGAACACACTTTTGCACATTTAACCAGCTTATTGTGAACATGGTCTCAGTCTCCTCCATCATCCCTGGCAGCTCATCCACACCTACTCAGCATGTAAGAAGGAATGTATGGGCATGTGTGTGAGAGAGATAGGGAGGGAGACAGTGTCACAAATGCAACATTATGAGAAATAAACCTATGAACATTTGTATGCCAGACCACTATTACATATTGCTACAATTAGTTTATCATTTCAGGCCATAATCCCACAGATGGAGGCTTTGCACCATTGACTCCCTAGCCAAGCACATCCACCAAATGTCTGACTGAACGCCTCTGAGAACTGGTGCTAAATCCCTGAGATGACCTGATTCTGCTGCAGCTTTTTAGGTCCTCGAGTCGTCTTTATCTATGCAGCAAAACCAAGAAAAATCGTTACGTTAGAGCTCTCTCAAAGCAACACTGATTTATATAGTCATTTAGATGTCATTCTCATTTTTCTTGCAGACGTTCTCCAAAATGACCAAGAAAAACATTTGTTTTCCACTTCAACATGCCTGTGATGAGTGGTAAAAGCATTAGTACGCTTTGTTAGCAAACCAAAATAGATGTGTCCTGAGGGCAAGCCACTTGAGACCAAATATTCAGTTTAGTTAAGATTATAAGGGGTATCTTTTTTCACTGACTGAGCCTTTAATCCTATTTTCTTTCATTGATGTCAAGAAGTGGCTGTTAACATCACGTAGCCAAACTGACCACCCGAATTTTTAAATTGATGATTAAGTGAATGCTAAAAGGTCAATACTGGGGTGTTGCATTTGGATTGCACTTTCCTCGGAAATAATTTACTAAACGAACTTGAAATCTGCGGTTCCCTAAGGATCTCAATATTATATATTACATGTTCTTTTGCACATTGTAACACATAGATGTGGAATGAAAACCGTAAATACTCTATATGTCTCACATCATACTGCAACAAAAAGTGCCGTCTGGCCACGTACTAAACTGTTGGTGCCCAGTGGCGTATCATCTCTTTCAAAAGGTGCCTTTTTGAATTGTTGTCTGACACTGAAATCACTGACTTCATTTCACGAGTTGGAAATAAGCATGGATTGGTTTTGAGCTTCCATAGAAGATCGTGACGGCCTCGATAAAAGAGGACCTGCTCCATTTGTAGATAAAAGCATCTTCAAAAATGCTGCAATTCTCATTTTCAGGTGAATATACACTAATCAAACCATAAATATGAATGAATTTTAAATGCCATTTGCCAACAGAACCCCCTAAATTCTACACACTGTACCTTTTGTAAAAGGCCCTGGTAGCACATATGTTTTGGAGGATGTTAGAAAAAAAGGCCAGAAAAGAAACTAAAAAATGAGTTGAATTTAAAAGGTTGATCAGTTTATATTTATTTCCTGGTTCTGACATTGGGATTTTAAAACAGTTGGGCAGTGATTCATCATGCCAAGATAAAAGTCCAATCAAGGAACACAGCTCTACCTGTGCTTCACTTTGGATGAGTGATTGACAGTCATTAGGCTAATTGGTGTTGAGAGAAGGTGACTTCTGTGAAGCGATGAACAGTGCAAGCAGTCACTGACGAAATTTGTTCATTTGGCTGGACTTTTAACTGTAAAAGTTCCAAGTAAGAGGGAAAACATAACTTTGTGCACAATGTTAATTTCAGCTAGAACTACACGGCAAAGAAATTAGGCCAGAAATGGTTCAGTGCAGGACGCTTTGCAGTGCCTCTGTTGTTGGAATTTTGTAACAATCTGCAATGTGTTTTCTAAAACCAAAATGCAAATGGCAATTCTACATTTACTCTCTACACTTATTTTACTTTTACAGCTGTAGATATGGGCAGTCATAAAATGTTTAACAGCTTTTTAATATTTTTAAATTAACTTGTCTTTTTGCATTCAATTTATATGCTTCATAAACTGTCATTCCTCAGATGTATTGATACGGTCATTGTTTTGTTTTTCTTGTTTGATTAAACGTGGAAAAGGTGATGTGTTGTATTTTTGGTTCAGGTAATTCAATGCTCATCTGGCTGAAATAAATAGTTTATTGTAGGTTCTATATTGAGTTCCCTTGAAATAAGTGCTTTAGGTCCTTCAAACTCACCAGTAACATTATTCTGGGAAATGTCTTGGCCCTTGATGTAAGAGTTTTTTTCATCTAATATGAATTCATGCTAATTTTCTTAGCATTATTATGTACTTTGCTCTCAAATGGGAAATACTTCCACTAACTAAATTGCATTTAATTTCTAAGAAGAGAATTTTTATTGTTCAACTTTTGAAACTTTACATGAGTTGCAGGGGGTGTTCTCGGCATCCTTTTGATTGTCAGTCACTGCTGCCAAAAATCTTTTGCTTTCCTTTTCCTTTTTAAATGATAAACCACATTTCAAAACAGTCTTATGTCTTCCAACTCAGAGTTATTGCCAAAATTTGAACTATTCATTGGCTAAAAAAACATCACATCACCAAAGCCTTGACTTCACTCCACTGGCTTCCTGTTGAACAAAAATACAATTCTAAGATTTTAGTGATTACCTGTTAAAGCATATTTAGGTTTGACTGCTACCTGAGACCCGTGTGGTTTAAATGAAAAGCATATATAGATAAATTTGCCATTTTTTTGCTGTTAAGAACTAAAGCTTAAAAGGAAAACTCCACCATATCCGGTGTTTTAGAAAGACATACCGTATATGTTGGACAGTGGCTTGCTCATAATGTTCCATTGTTTTTAAGACTTTAAATGGCTGCTTCCTGTAGTCGTCTTTGATGTTAACAGACTCAATGCAAATAATGGTATGAAGAATTTGCAGCTGCTTTTATTCTCATTTGGGGGATTTTTTTTAAGTAGAGATAAACTGTTCAAGGAGACTTTGGTATCACACTGCAGAGGATGTCCTATTTTCAGAGGAAGTGCACTAATTAGGCTGTGGATTTAAGCATTTCTTCAAGCCCATGTGATGAAACTGATTTTGTCAAGGCTTCGGCTCAGTTTTATAACCCATACTGAATAGATTCAGCAACATTTATTAGTCAAGGGCCCCCTATATTTTATTTTTCCCTCAATTGGGAAGTTCTTATTTCTTCTTCTCCTATTCCTTGTTTCACTTGTTTCAATTAGGCTATGTATTTTCATGTTTTTAAACTGTTGTTTAAATCAGTCAGTCCATTTATTTGTCACATGAAATCATATAAGGTACAATTCCACTGAAATGTTGCTACTTTGTATTTGTTCATTATTGAAGTTACAGTTCAGTTTTGATTCCTCCGTCCAAGGTCTTGCATTGCTGTTAAAGTTCGCCTCCACTCAAAAACGTGTTTTTGCTTAATGTTTGTTCACATGGATGTTTGACCTTCACTGTGCTGTGTATGTGCAATGGAATCTGGATTTTTCAATGTGAGGCAAGGGGTTGATGTAGATTTGTTATTTTTGACAAGGTTATTTACTTTTTTGTGGAAAAACAGACACAAATGATTATTTATATTTGAATTAAAATAAATAAAGCATATATTGTGCAGCCCTGTCAGCATCACATCAGTCTTAGCCTCACTCTACTTGCTTTCTGTTAAGCAGAGATGTAATTCTAAGATTGCAGTTATTACCTGTATAACACATTTAGGTTTCACTCCTTTGGCAACCCTACTACCAATATCTGTCAGTTCAGTGACACCGTGTGAAGACAAACCTGAGCCAGCCAACCCCCTGACTGTCATGTATTGTCCCACATTTAAGGCTGTATGTTTCAGCTCTTTAAATGGCTGCTTCCTGTAGTCATATTTGATTTAAACAGACTTCATGCAAATAATGATGTGAGGAATTTGCAGGCACTTTTATTCTTATTTTGGGGTATATTTGAAGTCGAGATAAACTGTTCAAGGAGACTTTGGTATCACACTGCAGAGAATGTCCTATTTTCAGAGGAAGTGCACTAATTAGCCTGTGGATTTTAGCATTTCTTCAAGCCAATATGATGAGCCTGATATTGCCAAAGCTTCGTCTCAGTTTTATACCTTACTCTGAATGGAATCAACATTTACTGTTGAAAGATCTCTTTACAGGAAATGCAATGTTTCACTTGTTTCAATTTTATATTTTTGTGCTTTTTAAGATGTTGTAGTTAAAGTCTGAAGTAGTTAAATAGTGATTCTGCCACCCAAGGACTCACAAGGCTGTTACAGTCCCCTCTACTCAAAAATGTTTTTTTTTCTTATTTTTTTTTTGTTAGTTCACGTGGATGTTTGACCTTCACTGTGCAGAGTGATGCATGTGCACAGTTTGAGAGGTCTGCTCTCAAATTCATCTGCTTTTCTCTGCTCAGCTCAAATCTCAGTTTAAGAAGTGTTTTATGTCTCAGCTGCCGTTGTATGAATGTGTGTATAAATGAGTGAATGCTGGCTGCTGTTGTAAAGCGCTTTGAGTGGTTGCTAGCACTGGTAAAGCGCTAAAAAATGCAGTTCATTGCAGTCAATTTGTGTATACTGACATGATTTTGTGTCAAGTTTAGCCAGTCATGGTCCAGCATGCAACCTACACAAGTGTGTTTAACCTGAAATCTCCAGTGTGTACTTGGGAGACATTGACCTTCTGGTGAAGCAGGGACATCCTGTTTCATTTAGAATTGAAGTAAAAATAAGCATATTTACAAAATCTGTGTTTTTTTTAGTGCAGGATAATGACTTGGTGTAGTTTTCACAGAAATGATTATTTCAGGTACAATATTTTTATATGTATAAATACATTCCAAAAAAGATCTCATGAACCTACAATATTGCTATAGCAAAGTTATAGCAACAAGCATTCTGCTAAAATTACAGATATATTCTTTTTTCAGGAGTTGGTGGAAACCTAGACAGACCTAAGAGGGGAGTTAATATTGGACTTACATTCATCAGGTGGCCAGAAACATAACCCGTTTCCTCAAAGGACATAAAGAAGATTGAAGTGTTCAGAAAAAGAGCAGAAGATAGGTGCTCTCGTGCTAGCCAATGCATGTGCCTGCTTGTGTTTCAGAGCATTTGGAACGTACTTGGCGGAGGAGAGCTGTATTATGCTGCAGGGGTAGTTTGAGAGGTTTCTATGAATGTTTTAGCTCTTTGGTCATGAATACTGGAGTCCATTGTAGCTGAGGTGCATGAACTGTGGAAGCAAATAAATGACCTAAAAGCCACTGAGTACTTTTTATTGAAATTTATACATCACAGAATTCAAAGCACTGGAATATTTTAGTTTGAAAAGCATGTATCTGAATTTATTTGTTCTGAACTCTTTTTTTTTTTTAAATTTTTGTTTCCAACAGCTTAATTTGAATATATATATATATGTATTGTTTGATGTGCACAAATTGAGATCCAAAAAGTTTCATAATTTAAAGGGTTGCTTTAATTCAGTTGGTGATATTCATCGCTGAAGCTGACAACATTCAAATAGAACTTCAGTCAAAACTGACCGGTCCAGAGGTCATTTCGATACATTCAGGCTCAGTTGCCTATTCTGTCCTTAGAATGAACCCAAATCTAAAAAACATATTCAGGAAGCACAGATAATGCGATGGAAACAGAGATTTATTCTTCCCATCGTTGCTCGTTATTATTCAGGAGATAATAAAACCATGATTGATACTTCTTTACATCTTCTTCACATAATTTTGGATGGTCAAAAGATAAAAATACCCATTCTGTTTGCAACATAGGACTTTGATTTCACTCGATAGCTGTTTCATTTCCTACACATTATAACAAAAAAAAAAGATTGCTATATGCTATAGTCGCCCCCAGCAAGTGCACAGCAGGCAGCGAGTTGAAGGCTGACCATTCCTGGCTTTGAGGAGGAGCAGCAGCAACAAAAAAAGCCTGGTGTAGCAGCTGGATTTCTTTTAAGCCCACACAAATTATACATCAAAATAAAACTTAGAACCTGCAGTTTTTTTTTTTACTTTATGTGGTCATCGTTTTCATTTAAAAAACAAAGTGAATAGTGAATATGAAAGTGAATATTGTTTTTTAAAAAACAAAAAACCCATTTGTTTTGCTTTGATTTCAGTACATGTCATTTATGATGTAATATGCTGTATGTGTCAGTGATACAGCTTTGACTTACTGTCCATTAACACCTTACTTTTTGACATGGCATTCTCTAACACAAGTATTTCATTGTTTATTAATACTGTTAATAATGTGAACAATAATGTTTTAAACTGGTTGTAACAGGAATGGCAGAGGTTATGTCTCCTTCCTGCCTGTGATGGGCGGTGTAATCAACAATAGATGGCTGCGTAGAACAAGAACTGACAACCAATGAGGAGTGAGTATCCAGAGGAGGTCACACCTCTGGCGATTTTAAACAGTCATGCAGGTGGGCTGGACAGTGCGACGAAATTTGTTTGCCAAAATTTGTTTGCCATTGGAATTGTCTGTAAACCCAAAGTTTTGAGCTGGACATTGAGTCTGAAGCCACTCCTGTAAAGCCACTGAAACGTCCAGCTCCTCGATCCACTCACGATAATATCGCCGACCACCAGCGCTGATGGAGGAGGTAGCGCTGAGTGCGCCGCATTCACCGGCTGTGGATGTTGGGTTGTTACCTGTGACTGCTGCAGCGAGGCGGCGGTGGCGTCCTCAGCAGAGGGGTCCCCTGCCATCATCGGACGAGTGAGACCTCCGGTGCTTCTCCTGACGGCCTCGGAGAGCGGAGGACTTCTTGGAGGACGTGTCCGCTGGAGGGTTGGAGCCTCCTTCCAGTGGAGGGAAATTCTGCATGTCCAGGATGTTGAACCTGTTGGTCGGCGGGAGGTTGTGAGGTGGAGCAGGTGGAGCCGGCGGGCCACAGTCCAGTGCTCCGGTTGACGTGGGGTCGAACTTGCCGTTGCTCGGGGCTCAGCTCCCAGGAGCAGCGCTGAAACAGCCTCGAGCTCCGGTGTTCCGTTAATGATGGATCCGTTACAAGAGACAGTGGGATCAGAGTCCGAGTGTCTCTGGCTGGTCGCATGCCGGTTGATGCAGCCAGAGGAGCCCAGAACTGTGATCTGTTTTCCTGGACTATGGCGACGGTGGAAAACTCCAAAATGAGCTCGTCCTTCTCCCTGAGCTCAGCTTCCAGACCAGCGATGCTTTTCTTCAGCCTTGAAACGGTAAAGTGGCATGACCGACACCCGGATCCACACTCAGCCATCAGACTAGCAGTTTGTCCGTACAAGTTGTGGGAGCTTAAAAGTTTCATTAGAAGCGACCGACTAGCCTAGCCACCAGGCTAAAAACAAACCTGCTAAGCCAGCGGCCAGTAGGCCAAATAAACTCCAGATCCAAACATGTGAGGGTTAAAATCTACGACCTCGTTAAAACACGAAGGTAAAACACCCAGGATCTAAAAGTGTAGTATAAGAAGACGCTTTAAAACTAGATAAAAACATCAACTCATGACGCAGAAAATGCTTTCAGGATTAAATGGAATAAAAATAAAATATCAGACATGACATACAAAAATCAAATGTTAACAAGCCTAGTACTTTGATAATTGTCCTTTAAAACAAAACAAAAAACAAAGAAATCTATTTATTTATTGATTTATTGATCTATAGAGATTTATATATATATATATTAGTGCTGGGCCGTTAACGGCGTTAACGTGCTGCGTTAACGCGGGATTCTTATCGCGCGATAAGGAAATTATCGCGCGCTAAACTATTCACTAAGTTGGGTCTATACAGTGAGCAAGGCACCAATTTCACTTTGTTGTTTAAGCGCGGATGTATACCTGGTCGAATTACGCGGAGGGGGCGTGAACAAGGCGGAAGCTGGTCTGCCTGAGTGACTGGAGTGATTAGGCTCAAGCTGCTGACTGTTAATGGTCTTCTTCATGACCTCTAATGTAGGCCCACAGTTCAGTTAGGGTCATGTTATCAGAGGCTGCGCCCTCTGCTGTTCATTCCAGTTAGCAGGAAAAAGCTTTTTCCACATGGAGACAGAACCTGTTCCTAAATGTCTGTGTTTAACAAAATAAAAAAAAGTTAAACACCAAAGTAAATCTTATGGAACATTATTTTTCTTTAACAAATATTATAGTAGAACAGCTTTCTCAAGCAGTTTGTGATGCATTTTCATCATTTAGATAGATAGATATTATTTTGAATGTCTTTGGCAAAATTCAAATCTATAATTTTAATCTAGATTAATCTAGATTAACTACAGGATTGCAGTGAAATTAATCTAGATTAAAAAAATTAATCTATGCCCAGCACTATATATATATATATATATATATATATATATATATATATATATCTGATTAAAGCAAGGTCAGAAAATACAACATTTTCCTGACTTAACATAAGTTTCTGAAAAAACCAAACCCACTTCCAGACCTCCATCCTAACAGGCCTATAGATAATTTTAGATAATTTTGTTGGTTGAACAGATACAGATAAATAGGTGCACCAGCCTACACCTCCAGTGGCCAGGACACGTGTTGATAATTGAAATTTCCACTATTTACCTAACTGCACCCCTCCATATGAGTAACTGTCTGCAAACACAATTGCAGTCACCTTTCAAGTATTTGAGAAGGTTTGATTCTCAAAATAACAGAGTAAAGCTAAGCTAAGCTAAGTTAAGCTAATTCCTAGCTAACAAGTAACAACCTAGCTTAAGTTAACTTTAAAATTCGTAAAAGCACTTTGGTTCAGGGATTAACAGAGGCTTGAGATGAATGTAGTTACATTAGTTAAATTAAAAAACTAAATAAAAGACATGTCAGACATGTTGTCACTTAGCTGACTATTAGCTTAGCTGTAGCTTTTAGCAGCACAAGTTAAAGCACTGTCTCAAGTTTAGCATCCTGCTATGTTGAATTAAGGACAGTAGCTCTTTCAAAACAGCAGGTTTAGCTGAAGATCAGAAAGAAATTCAATGCAACACAACTGTCTGTTACATGTTTTTTTTAAATTTCTAATGAGAGAACAGAGAACCACAGTAATGAGTCCTCAAACCCAGAAATCTGTTAGCATGTTAGCACCACCGGTTCCTTTTTCTTAATGTCAGTGGGTTTTTTTGAACAGGTTTTTGTTTAGAAGCCTTAAATAAGATTTCTGGTTAACACAAAAGACTAGACGTTTTGGTCTACGACATAAAAAAGCATCAATTTATACCCCACTGGCAAACTTTGAAGCTTTTGTGTGTCTTCAAAAAGATGGTTGTTAAAAATTGGCGAAATGGGACTAGCCTAGCAATAGCTTTTTACTTCCAGGAATTACATTCAGGCTTAAAAACATCCCGAAATTGGTGTTTATTGTTGAAGATTATCCTACTGAACAAGTGTTTAAGTATCATAAACATTTGTTTACTGTAAAACTTATTATAATCTAATGAAAAATCAAATCAAGGTGACGCAAGCTTCCAGGTTAGCCTGCAGAAATGAGTCTTCTCTGGGGCACTCTATCAGGTTTTCAGTTTCTGAGTTTGGTCTGGTTGAGTGTGCTAGTTCAATAATTACCAAGGAAATTAGTCAGAAACCACCTTTGAACTGTACATTTCATCACTTGGTTGCTACTTTCAATTTTAATCATCACAAATATTATGCTGTACGAATTACCCCTGCTTTAATTTGCAGCTCTGACAACCACAAGACTTGTACCTCCAATATCAGCGATCAATCAAATTTACTACTGGCTTCTGATGGCAGAGCAAATTATGTTGAAGAGAGCATGTCATTTTTCCCAGCAGTTTAATCTAAACAATAGCTTCCCTCCTTGCAGCTCTGATAGAGAGTTAATGAGGTGCAGATGGTGAGGCAGGCAGCAGGGAGGGCTGATGAGCAAAGGAGCCACAGGTGTGCAGGGCAGCAAACTCGCTGAGGGCACTTGGTGAGGAATGGCTAGCACCACTGAAAAACAGCAGACAGATGTGTCTCAATTTTTTTAGGACATACAACATGGAGGGACATTTCACTTCATTCATTTCAGGGTTTACCTAAAATCATTTATATATTATTATATATTACTTATAATATTATTTATAATAATAACTTAATTTATATAGCACCTATAAAACAGAGATCGCAAAGTTCTTTGACAAGCAAAGCAAAACTAGAAATTGGATACTTAGAGGGCAATACAAGAACAGAAAGCCAAAGCCATACTGAATGCAAGCAATGGTGTACAGGGAAGATTGTGATAAAATTAAAACTAGAGGTCAAATAATGCAAGATGCAGGATGCATATGTAAAACCAAATTAAAATAACACAAATAAAAAGACCCAAAACAACAAAAGCAATAAACCCACAAATAAAAGGAAATAAATAAAACATAATTGAAATAAGTAAAATAAATAAAATTAGTGGGTTAGTGTTTTCATACAAAATGAAAGCTGTTTTGAGTGGGGCACTCATGGTGTAATGTGGGGGGTGACGGTGCAGAGAGCTCGTGACATGGGCTAGTTAGCAGGAGCTCTAGGATAGCAGATTTGCTCAGAGAGTTGACAGATGATGAAAAAGAGATTTTCACACTGTTAATTTATTTTGCAATACTTAACATCAAATATGCCAGGTCTCCAGGGCATTATATTCTCTTGTTATAAATGAGCAGTAAAACACAGACAACATAACCTTCACTTGCTCGTTACCGTTTAGAGTCCTCTCACGTCACGGTCTGTTGGAGGAGTGTAGCGACACTCTGCGCTCAACTCTCAACTCTAGTATATCACAAAAGGGTCACATTTATTTATACAGTGCATTTAAAAACAACAAACATTGACCAAAGTGCTTCTCAATGAGATAAAATAAACAGAGGCATGATCAAATAAAAACACAGGAAATGATCAAATAAAAACAGCCATAAATTAGAGAAAGTAAGTCAAATCAATGACAGCATACAATATGACAAAACTATAACACAAAAGGAGCATTGCCCTAACAACAAACTAAAATACAGGTTGTGTAAAGCAGTGTGGTCGAGCATGTCATCATAATGATGGTCCAAAGGCGAAAGAAAAGAGATGGGTTGTCAGACAGGTTTTGAATGTCTTAATGGACGGGGAAAATCTGATTGTTGAAGGGAGACAATTCCACAGTTAAGGACCAAAAACTGCAACATTTTCAGAATGGAGAGGAGTGATTGGTCATCAGATCTGAGGGGTCAGGAGGTGGAATAGGAGATGAGCAATTAAGTGATATAACGAGGTGCGAGTCCTTGCTGTGATTTAAAACAAATGAGACAATTTTATGATAAATTCTGTATTTCACTGGTAAACAGTGAAGAGAACCAAAGGAAGGCACCACCTTGTGGTTTCATTTGGCATTGCAGTAATACTGTTAGAATAGTCTCTAAAAGATTAAAACTAACTTACAGTTTGTTGTACTGTGCCATTTCTCCAGCATTCCCTGAACCAAAGGGTGGACTGCAGGCAGTGGACAGCAAACAGCAGAGCAGCGACCCAGGTAAGCATCTTTTAAAAAAAAAAAAGTAATCTAGCTAAAGGGAAAAAGTTCTTGTCTTACACTTCTGCTTGCAAATGTTAATTGTATGCAGCCCATAGTGCAACCAATTGAATGCTTTG
This sequence comes from Plectropomus leopardus, assembly GCF_026936395.1. Lineage (NCBI taxonomy): Eukaryota > Metazoa > Chordata > Actinopteri > Perciformes > Serranidae > Plectropomus > Plectropomus leopardus. The sequence continues at coordinate 10,039,948 of NC_142190.1, forward strand.
ACTTTTTAAGTCTATCCTTATATAACGGTCATGTATGTTAAGAGTTTGGGCGACGTCGGCATTATTATTCCGCCTCGCTATACCAGACGCAAAGCGTAAAAAAGTTCCAAAGTTCAGCTGAAGATAATATGAGGCTTTGTTAGTCTGAGTCAGTCAAATCAAGTGACCCCTTCACATACCGAGACTCACTGTCTCTGAGCCAGTGAAGGTTTGAAGTACTTTAGGACCTATCCGTTAACAGTCTCAGGTTGACTCAACCATGTGTCCAGTACCAAACAGCAGGTGGAAAAGATTAACAAATAGTGAACATAGTTTAGTTTGACTTGGTGGAGACCAAAATTGACCTAAAAGGAGGGAGAATACAGACTTAACATCCACCAGGTGGAAACAACCAAAACCTCAAATGAATGTTAATGTTGCTCCATAGGTGTGGAAATAAGCCATATTAACTTCATAAGGAATAACTGCTTGCTTGGCTTGTAGATGTGCTCAACTTGTTAAGTCTTGACAGACTAAACTAGCAACCATATACCATTTGTTCTTCTCACATGATCATATAGACTTGACATTGGACAACATGAGCATATATATTCCCCAGCGGTAATAATTGCATATCTTTATATGGTGAAAGTACAGAAGAAATTAAGAAATTAATAATTTCTTTGAATTATTTTTATAGAGAAAGCATATAATTTTGTTATAAATTGCTACTGATTCATTTACCAAAAGTAGTAAACCGTAACAGAGATGGGTGTGTTTATCAAATAGCACTGATTTTAACCTAATTTGAGTTACATAAACACAGATGTATTTTTGTTTATTTGACAAAGTGAATATGTAATATTAAGTAACTCTTTAACAGTCAACCTAAGAAATTCCTTTGCAAAGAAATATACAGCATTAAAGACTGTAGAATATGTTAACAAAATACATCAATTTATTAAGAAAAAACATTTTCTTAGTATACTGCATTGTGAAAAGTGCAATAGTTGATCTAATAAAAAAACGAAAAATAAAAATGGCCATACAATAAAATAAACACACACACACCTATCTATCTATCTATCTATCTATCTATCTATCTATCTATATAAAATAAATAGGTGCAAATAAAAATGAATCTAGTAAAAATAAAACTGTATAGAATGTATGGTACAAAAAACAACAACAAATTATCAATGTTATTTGATAAAAATCAGAAAAAATAAAATTAACTTAATGAAATATGCAAATAAACAAAATAAATACACGTATGAAAAAATAATAAAAATAATAATTAACCTAGTAACAAAATCTGTTTAAAATATATGGTAGAAAAAAACATAGTCAGTTGATTATAATAAAAATAGAACTGAACAGAATTACAGTATATTCAAAATACTACAATGCATTGTATAAAAAAACGACTGTTGATTTTGAAAACGACTGTTGATTTTGAAAAGTTTTTAGTGAAGTAATCTGGTCGCAACAAATGTCTACCGTGCATCTACAATGCCTATTAAGGGGTTAAAGACCAGATTAAGTAGAGCAGCATATAAAAGCTTTGCATTCTTTATGTGGTTAAAGTATTTTCCGTATTTTGTACAATGAATGAATGCTATGTACACTGAAAAGCATTGTATTTTATGTCTCCATCTGCTGGTGGGCCATGATGTTAAGAGTATGTGTATTATGATGTCAATAACACTACAGAAGAGACTTTATGATCACTAAAATTTTGTGTGTGTGTTGGGGGGGATCTCGATATCAGTATTGGTTATAGGCCAAATGAGTTATTATATATATCGACATATTGGATATTAGCAAAAAATATCAATATCGACCATCCCTATAAAAAACAAATTAGACTATTATGGAAACTTTCTTCAAATTATATTGGAAATAAATCATTGTCCTATCAAGATTTATATGACATTACGTGATCAGAATAAGTTTACTTTTTAGAATAAGATTTGGTGGTGTTTGTTATGTGCAGAATAACACCATATTATGTATTAATAAATAAAAAATAATAATGTATTTATCATTATTATAATTTGATGTGAATCACACTTTTAATTGGTCCTCAGTTTGGAATAATTGTCTTGCTCCATGTGTTACTAAACCTCAGTTAGGTAGTTTGTAAGCTCAGTAATCCGAATTAGAGCCTCTGGTGACCATCTGCTGTCTGCACCGGCAGCTCCGCGCACTACTTTGTTACTGCATTCACCTCAGCCCGCCCCCTTGGTGTGTGTGTGTCTGTATGTGTGTCTGTGTGGGTATTGCCTACCGGGCGGAGTAATTCGTGTTGGTATCTATTGAGTACATGTGTGTGTGAGTGCGTGCTACGGCTGCTGCTTGTCACTCATTGTGCCGTGAACACGGGTAGCGACAAGGACCAAAATTCCGTCCGGTAGCAGTTGTTATCCCTGGAAAGGCTGATATCTGTTTCCCCCCTCTGTAGAGACACCTCGCTTGTTTAAAGTGCGTCTGCTCTTCAAGGAGAATATCTGTGACACATTACAATGCTTCAAATAAGGGACCTCATCTGGGGATTGCTGGTCATTGGCTGTGCAGGTAAGAAGCTGAGTTATTTATTATTCATATTAGGTGATTCCAAGGCTGTGGCCAGAGCAAAAACTGTGTAGATTGCAGGCCGAGCGGTGTTGATTCCGGAGCAGCATCCTCTGGTCCCGCTTGCGGCATCCTTGTCACTGACTCCGGACAGTGGCATTAGGTTAGAGCTGGTGCTCTGCAAAATTCACCACAATTGTGTCAAAAGTTTCTCTAAGAAGTGAGAGTGTCTGCTCTGTTTGAGCCGGGTGCGGCGTTGAATACCAACTGGGACGCTTTTTATCCAGTTTTTTTCTATTTCGAGTTTGGTCTCAGGAGCCGCTTGCCTCGGTGCATTTTTGAATATCTCCGCGCAATACAGAGAGGGATGCCATCTGAGATCCGTCTGACTTACTATCTTGAGTGAAGTGTAGCTTCATTTTGAGGAAAATTACCCACGCGCGCAGCGTTTTTATGCAAGTTAAGTTCACTGGTGTGGTTAAAGGTTAGTGGATGCTGGCTGAGATTATAGGACTGGTGATGCAGGGACGCTTTCGTGGTCCCCTCATGCCAGCAAATATTTCTCACACTCTGTATAGCTGCTTACAAGGCACAGTTTTCTCGTTTCAAATATCAAATAACGTTAACTAAACGGCGTATGTTCTCATCCAAAAGTCCGGCTCGGCTCGCTCACTTCTGCTGGGTCAGCCGTGACGCACCGAGGATGCAGTGTCCGAGCGTCGCTCGCTCCGATCGCGGGGATGCTTTGTTTCAGTCCACTAAAAACGGCTTTTGGGACATCTTATCAAGATCAATTTTAGTTTTTTTATAAGCACGCGCTTAAACTCTGTTTGTTGGACGGATTAGATACGTCCACGATTCCGACTCTGGCCATCATCGGATTTGGCACGAAAACGCAAATATGCACTAATGTGTCAATGTGGGATTTTAGAGTTTAACACCGGTCTGGTCGTTTAGGTTAACAGTTCGACCCTCTTTTATGTAACATAAGCTCTAGTTTCTTTATTTTTTTTTCTATTTTGCCATAGGCTGTAGGGCAGTGGAGTTTCCAACTTAGCGCAGTGCGTTTTTAGGCGCAAAATGATGTTGACATACAGGCTCAGCCTGATTTGAACGTAGTTTTTTATGTGGTTGGTTGGGAGGAAATTCGTCATCCATTGAGAACGACTGAATAGTCATTCAATGTATACAATAGAATCCAATCCCAGAGCTCCCATGGTTATGGGGGGGGGGGGGGCATTTTCCCCCTAAACCCCCACCTCTCCCGCTTCTCACATCCTCCTTCCCTCCCTGCATCTGCCCCCTCTTTCTACAGACTGCAACTGTGTGCTGCAAGTGGAGTTTGAGGACCCCCAGGGGTCCTTGGAGAGAGGAAGAATAGTTTGATTTAATAATGATTTCATTTAGTCGAAATTAGCCCAATCAGAATATACAAGGGTAATTATTCTGACCTGGGGTTTAGATTTCACCATTCTTCCTCCATATCTGAAAAGTATGCATTTTCTTTATTACTTTCCTTTTTTTTACCTCCAGGTTAACATTATTCATGGAAAAAAAACCCTCACTCACACACGATTTTGAGGCTGATATCAATATTTGAGTTTTAAAAAGTGTGGTTAAGATATCAGCTGATAGAGGATGGGGGGATAAATAGACTAAGGGCCCTTGTGTTATTAATTTAGGCTGTGTGTTCAATACATGCACTGCGCTTGACATTTTATAGTTGAAAAATAAACTTGTCAGTACCCTCTGGTGGACAAACTACTGAATATATTTATGATAAACTAAAATTGTCAAACATTTACAGCCTCATCGGCTAGGATTTAATGGTTTATGTGGGCACAATGCCTGTCAGCTTTCAGATTTGTGACTTGATAATATTTGCGAACATTTGCTCTGCATGCAACTGAACTCTATGCACCTCTGTACTGAGTAATTAAACCCAGGCTTTATTTAGTTCTGCGGAATATTTTTGAGGTATTTTCAAAGCAACAGTTTCTTGCCACCATTCACACCCACTGTGTCAACCTGTCACTGCTAGTTGTGTAGAGGGTGGTGTGGTACCAAGAACACTTAGGATATGCTCTTTTTTTTCTTTCTATATGATTCATGAACCTACCAAAATATTCTTACGCCCACACAATTCACTGCACCTCATATGGGAGGGAAAGTGAAAAGAACCAAGAGGGAGATAATTAGACAACTGTGCCTTAGCTCTGGTCGGTTGCAATAGGGGAAGAAATTCAAAGAAATTGATCACATTATTTGATAGGCCCGGGGTATATTAAAAGGGTAATGACAGTATCACACAGTTTGAAGGCTGAGCAATTTAATTACATTTATTGATTTCCAGTTCCTGTTCCAGTTCAGTGATAATTAAATTTCAAGTGTAGTCACAAACATAAGGACGAGGAGCTGCACTGGCTTCCAAGAAATGATTGAATAATGGCCAAGTTAAATAGAATATGATTTTAGATGTGGACACAGACGGTGGCCTCTCTTGTCTTGGTCTGTCTACACTGCAGCCTGATGGATTGAGTCTGGTGTGTGTTACCAGTTCTGACCTTGTGTTATTGGAGTGATATCCATGGCCATCATTCTGCAACCCGAAAGAGTGTAAGGTGATGGAGGCTAATCAGAAAGACAAAACTATTTGTCACACCTATTTAAAATAAGAGTACCCAACTTTGCTGAGAGGTGGCACTTTTGCTCATTTTCGTAGTTAACACTAAGCAGTCTGGTTCAGTTCTGTTACTTACACTTTGGGACTTGTTAGTTTTGACATTTTCATTGCCAAAAATTGTGTATGGAACCGAGAGAAGCGCTCCATTCCACTATGTTTTTTCATCATCCCTTTGTTAAAGTACATAGCACACTGTTCTGATACTAAAACAAGGAGCTGGAAACATTGTAGTCTGTTGATTGGTCAATAGAGAATTGACACTTAGCCTGCAACTTTTAAGATGGACTGTCTTCTTGCATGTTTGTGCTGACATTATGAATAAAGGGGTGGGCAATGATGGCAAACTTTTGTGTGTGTGTGCCCCTTTGTATAATTGTACTCTCTCTAAATTATGGAGGTTTTTGCTGGTCCTTGAGGGCAGTGTAGGTGGAGCGCTCAGCTGCTTCCTTAGTAGCAGTTTGTTATTTGTGGGGGGAAAATAAATCTGTTGATTCGGTCAGAGCTGATCAGATCCGATCAATGGATGAGAGGATACTCCTAATCTATTAATGCAGGAAGATGATTTAATTGTAGAGGGCTGCCAGAAGTAAATACATGTCTGGGGAAACCCTGGAGGCAAAAAAGTTGAACCTGGCTCAACTTTTTGCTAAACTGCAGTACTAGTAGTAGTCAGGAAGGTCCACTTTCAGCATCACCCAGCTACACAGCACGTTGCTGGGTGATGCTGAAAGTGGACCTTCCTGACTGAATTCTTTGTAACATGGGCGAGGTGCAGTGTTTTGGCATCTGACAGACTTTCAGAGTCACGCATCTATTGCTTAAACTGGACTTCCTCAGTTGTATTTCTGTCTGTCATTGGTATCTGAATCAGCAAGACCCTACCAATGCAACTTCTTTTTTTCCCCCCAAATACTGCACACCCAGTGCTGTGCACCTGCCCTTCCATTTATACACGTTTATGACACTCAGGACTCAAAGGCACATGGATCTACTTTGTGCTTGAACTCAGTATCTTAAGCTACTGTGAAGTGAACTGTGAAGTTCATTTAATGGACTGCTCTAGATCTAAAACAATGTTTTCATGCATCAAGCAAAGAGCTGATCCCTTAAAAAAAGAGGGTAAAAAGTTTCTCTTAACATTTGGAGGGAGAGAAAATACACAATTCGTAAATGGCTAACATATGGGACTTTAACTGCTGTGGTGAGTTCAAAGCCACTATGAAAATAATACAGGCTATTTTTGACTTAGGGGAACTGGAAAAAGCAGCCAAACAAGGGAAAATTATAAGGCGTTTTTAGTCTGCTCTCTGGGTAAAACTGGATTCTGGATCTTCAGAACTTTGCTCTGTAGTCGCAACAAGATCCATGCTGTATTCAAAGTGACATATACACATTTTGTACCAATTTATCACAGTTTATGGTGATCAAATTCTCATCAGTGTAGGCGCTGCTCAGATTACAGCTGTGCCCCCCTTGGAATCAGCTGTATACTGACTACTACTACTGCACAGTTATTATAAAAGCAAAAGACAGCATCAAAAAGTTACTTCATATTGACTCATAATTGCACGTTTGGTTGATTTGCCAGATGTTCGGCCAAATTTGTGTTTATATTATGCAGTCTATGGTTACAATCCCAAAATTTGTTACAGTTTTTTAACTAAAAAAAGAAACAGAGGAGCATTGAGAGTAATGACCATAGGACTAGTCATACTGTCATTAGTGGCTGTTTACAGATCTGTGGATAAAACATAATGTTAAGGTCAGATTAATGAAGAAAAATGAGAATGACACGTGTGGCTATGGAATTTGATAGATTATCCATAAATTCATGTCATCTCACAGTGTCTTTATGCTGAATCAAAAAAGTGCAGACAGTTCCTTGCAGATAAGTTCAAAATGACTCGGCTGGCTGTTATATTTCTTCTCTGCTGACTGTTAGATGAGGATGGGCTGTCTTTGCATATTAATCAGTGCATGAATAGGGTCCATGAGTGATTTGCATTGTGTGAGCAATGAAGGCGTCCTATAGAGAATTCAATGTGGGAAAAAGAAAGGGGGGAAAAAACTGAAAAAAAGTAGATGGGCTTGTTATGCAGAATTAGGGCTGCCCCCCCAATCCTCCAACTTTTCAAGGAGGGTGTTTTTCTCTATCAGCACAGCATTAGTTTGCAAAACTTCATACAGTATATACAGTGTGCATGTACCTGTGCAATTGGATCTATGATGGTTTGCATCATGATCTTTTTCCTTGAACATTAAAGTAAATCAAAGTAAAACTGAAAACTATCATTTCATATTTCATTTCATATCAGTGGGAAGTGACATGTAAGAACTGCTAAACATTTTCTACAACGTGTGTTCCCGTTGCAAAGTACTGCATGTGAGTATGTAAGATTAACATCCGGACTTTATTGGTGGTCTAATTACAAACTTATCTTTTTCATGATGTCCTTAGTTACTTGGTAATTTACATTCAACAAATACCAAGGTAGTTGCTAATGACCTGTCTGAAAATAATGTGATTCAATCAGCTAAACCATTTAACCTTGAGAGTAACTCTGTCAATTATATATATTTGTGTTGCAACACCATGTTTCTGCAGTAGCCAGGATCAGACAAATTAAACACTGACTTTAGCTAGGGCTGTTTCGTGATTTCAGGTTGTTCACCATAGTTGCAGCCCATCTGTAACGAGAGAAACACAGATTTTTAACCTGAATCTTCTTTTTTTCAGTGTTTTTACCAGTTTAAATCAACTGGTCCATTTGTTTGGTGAGCAAGAGATCTATGTGGATATTTTGGCTCCTGTTGAAAACCTCCTGAATGTCTGCATCTTAAGTTATCAGAGGAAAAAGGTGGGCACACTTTAGCAGGTACTGGGCCACTGGCCCATCTGCTATGAGCTGAACAGCGTCGGAGAGACACTCTTTTGTAACATGAAACTGCTTTAATTAGTGTCTTCACTGGTTTAAATCACTTGGTTCCGTTTGTTTTGGAGTGGAATAGACCTCTGCAAACAGTTACAATCTGCAGTCCTCACCTCTAGATGCTACTCAATCCTACACACTGCTCCTTTATAAAAGCTTTAAAAAACTGATTATTAAATGCAAACCAGGGCTCATTTATGGAAGTCATTTTTTGACAGTATTAGTAATTTCTGTTAATCTGTTGAGATCAGAACAAGTATGACTTCTTCAGTCGGGTTCAGTATTAGTCTTCGTAATTTACGACACACATAATGCACTTATATTATCTGGTGGTCCGTCCGTTCAAATAAACAAAACGTAAAAATTGCCAAATATACTGACGACTCATCTCAGACCCTCCATGTTCTGGTTGCTTCCCCTGGTCGAACTTAACTTGTACTGAAAAACTCTTCAGTTCTCTTCAAAGAAGACTAATGCCTCTCACCAGGGTGCACCAGTATCTGCTTCTAATGGATTCAGAAAAAAACTGTGCTTGATGTGATTGTGCCCCACGATCACATTTCAGAAGGTATACCGTCTCCTGAAGTGGTTCGAATTCAAAACAGTCTTTGAAGCCGCTGGTGCCTCCAGGCTAATAGCCACGCTGCTCATGGAGAATATGGAAGGTGATGCTGGATGGACAGTTGTCTCCTGTGACACTCAGCATCCTCGGCAGAGTCCTTTATTCTCACCTCACCACGCTCACTACATCAGCTCTGCTGATCTGTGCTGCTTTGGCTCGCAGCATTGAATTTTTTTTTTTTCCTGAGCTCTGTTTTAAGTGAGGCTGCCAAGTCTGGTGAGGATGCCCAAGGTGACGATGGACTACTTTACTGCGTAACAGAATCTCAGCATGATGTCCCTGTCCTCCTTGAACTGCCTGGAGAACTACAAGCACCGATTTTATTTGGAATAGATACTGTTTGTATCGATGTTCCAGTATTCTTTATTGTTAGCATGGGGCCCAGTGTTATTTATAGTCTGTCACTATTCTAACTTACTTCCCCCAGGACTGGCACTGGTGAACAGATGGTATTTCTGTCTGTGAAAGTCAAAGACACTTCTGAGTTGTCTTGCGTTAATACTCCAGTGACAAAAGTGATGTTTTTACACTCCTTTACTGAACAGTTTGCTTATTTCAAACACACAATAAATTTAGGCATGCTTGGATAGACAACTCTTAAATAATAAAAAACAAACTCCACTTCAGCTGCAGTAACCTTTATCAGGGATCACACATATGCATGGCAGCACAGAATGATTTGCATCCTTAATGATGGATTGCTGGCACTCTTTCTGTCATGAGTCACAAGTGCAGAAAGAAGGAGGTTTTGCTTGTTTGCCCCTTTGTTCAATGATGCTTTTGAGCGATGAGACAAGGCAGGCATGTCATCCATGTGTCGCTGCTAGATCTCAGATGCTGATGTCCAACACTGAAGCACACAGTTGCTGCATATGGTGCTCAGCAGTGGTCTTCCATCTACTGCAAAGCTATTTGCAACATTTAATCAGATATGTGATAAGTCTTACAGTTTTGTACGAGAGACTGTCAAGATCGTCCATTTACTATAACAGGACTAAAGGGCATCACATACCAGCTGTGTATTACATGCATCAAAACACCCATTGTTTCCAATGTGAGCCTGCACATAGGCGGCAACTTTCACACACTATTTACCAGCATCACCTCTCAAACCAGTGGTTTGGCACATCCTGGCTCCTGTACCTTTGCTACTTATGTATGCGTTGTGTGTCCAGTGTGTGCTACAGGCACCATGCCATACCGATGTGTGGAGTCAGCCAGCAACACATGTGGACACTTCAGCTTAAGCACACCCCCAATGAAGTATAAACAGAGTGGCTTGCGTGTTCACTACCTGTTCTTCTGTTTGTCTCTGTTATTTATATTTACACTGCTAAAAACAATGGGTCCCATATAACCTTAGATGTTAGATTCTTTCCCCCCAATTAAATGTGCTTAATTCCTTTGCACCATGGTCCCCGTTGCTGACTACTCCATGGTTTATCTAGAAAAGGGTTAGTCAGATGTGACTCATATTGCCACTTTTGCTAGTGTAAATTGTGTTTATTAGTCAGTAGGGAAATATACCACTTAGACTTAATATTCGACTGTATTTGGACTTGGTTATCCATCTTTGGTGAGCAGTGGCTACACTGACTTGCTGGGTAACTTCAACTGTCGTCCCAGCTCCTCCATGACGTTTATAGTTGCTATGCTGCAACAGAGGTAGCCAGTTCTGTATTGTTTTTGGCTACTTCACTTGTGCTGCAGCTTAGGGGCTCATTGAAGTAAAAGTGTAAGACAGTCTCTGGCAGTTTGTTCCAGGATTTCAGCAGCCTAGCTGATATCACACCTGCTTTATTTATCTTCAAGGAGGAGGATTTTCTACTCAGAAATGCTGCTTTTTGAACCACCTGGAGAGGCAGCTCATTTTCATGTACACCTGGTGTCTACAGGGATAATTGTTGCTCATTTAAGATGCATGCAGTGATGTTTTTTTCCATACAATTCATTGTAATTGTGTTTCAGTCTTTGGAATATTTCGCTCTTTACTCAGTGAATGTCTTTTTGTTTTGCTTGATAATCTTATCACTTTTCAGTGGGGCCTGTTGCCATTATCTGCATGAGCCCTAACTTCTTTTTAGTGTTACATATTAACCCGAGCGTCCTCATGGAAGCTAACATTGGTTTCCTTGTTGTTTGAGCATTTGATTGGCTGCTGAAGTAATCACTTATTTATCCTGAGCTTTTCGTTCTGCTTACATTCATTGGATGTGGGATAAAGAGATGCGACGAATTAGTGAGTGCACTCTAAATTCCAACTGACAAGGTGACGGTCCATGATGAATTCACACTATTTTAATTAAGTACACAAGTTGCACATGCTGCTTACTGACGTGAATATATGGCATGTTCAGCAAGTAAATAGGCTGCCACTTGAAATTCAAATATTCAAATAGTCAGTCGAAGACCACTCAGTTGACTGAGATTCTTAAAGTCACGCAGTCTTTTTTTGTTAATGTACAAAGTACTTTTACACTATGGACCCAGACTCAGGATGAGTCTCAGTTAGATGGAGGCAGCTGCCTGGAGGCAGGGAGGCTTTGCTCTGAGATAAAGTTATCGACTGCCTTCTGCTTAGAAGTTGTGAATTTGCAGCTCACAGCATGTTAATTTGGTATTGTATCTGGCTTTTGTTTGATATCTGGTATTGGCAAAAATGTTGCACATTTCCAATCTGTTGTGAGTTTGCACATATTAACTCGGGGCTAACTCGACTTGTTTACTATATTTCATTAACGTCACTGTCACCTCAAATGCCCAGAGGACCCATGTTCAAACTCCTAAATTGTGTATGGAAAGAAAAGCAACCAATGGAAAAATAATGGCATTGGACAGCCAAATCTGATTAGACTAACATTATTTCGAGTTTGGTGCAGCCCTATTAAGGAAAAACAAAAACTACATGAAAGCCAACTGCATGTCAAACAGCATAGACTGGCAGACATATATCTAACATGCTTTGGCATCCCCAAATCCTAATAGATATTGCTATTCTGTCTTTCCAACACCTACAAGTTTTGAGTTGCTGCCCATAAACTCGCCTGACTAATTGTGAGCAGCGCCAGTGGTTGCGAGCACACTGACTGACATAGCTCTCAATCATGATGTCTAGTCCCTTTTTTATTTTATTGTCAAGTAAATTAATTAAAATCAAACTTATAAAAAAAGGAATGAACACAAACTTACAGCAGTGGGATAAGAACTACCTAAAGGGGAGATTCGGATGGTTTGCCTTCACCTTTGGGTAACTGTCATGTCATTCATCTTTATTATAAAGTCTGTGGTTTGGTCTGACTAATAGTTGTAAGACACCAGACAGTAATTTAACATGTTTATATTGTTGCCCTACCTGACAAGAACCTGTTTCTACCTTTTCATAAGTCATACTAAACAAAAGCTATTACTTATGTCCCAAGTATATGCTGGTATATGCATTATGTTGGTGATAAATTAGCCAACACATTGGTTGGGTTGTAGCATGCACTCCATTAAAATGTGTTTTCCCGCCCTTGCTGAGAAATTTGCCAAATGGACTGCCGCCAATGTGTATTACAAAGCTGGGATAATGCCCATTAGGACAGGAGAAACCAACATGGTGTCTTATTTTGCATTTAATTTCACACCGTCACAACATTAATCTGTGTATATAATTAGTATGCTATAATTATACTAATTCACATCAAAATGTGTAAAAAAAAACAAGCTTAAAATACTAAGCTTGTTGACTTGTGATAAAGCGTAGGGAGATGTCACGTGTGCTTTTTATTTGTTGGCCACCATTGATATTAAGGGATGTGTAGGTGGCCTAATGCTGTGTGAGGAGTTTGTGTTAGCACATACATACTGTGTGCTTCGATGCTCCACCTTATAAACTCTGCATCCTCTCAGTATCACTTGCTGGGATGTCTTGGCGCTTACACAGTTTACCTGATCTAAAGTTGTCTGACACAATTTAACTGCTCGAGCTCAGAGACCAACTCAAGGATTATTCTCGCCTCAGTGATAAACAGTGTTTATTTGATGCACATTATGAGCACAAAGACAGAGCAGGCTTCCGATGCATTTTCTGGACCTCATTGTCTCACTTTACCTTTGCTGAGCTGACATGAAGAGGCAAGGCCATATTGTATCGGGCATGTGTTTTACTGAGTCTTACTCCCAGGGAGTGACTCACCATCATGATGTAATGCCTAGCAATGGCAGTTAGCTCATCCCAGGGACTTTGTGATTGGCTGGCTTCCTCAGGTGCCGTGCCGCCTCAGCCTTTGTGTGAAGAACAAAAAAAAAAACAAGTTTGTCTTCAGGGAGATGGGAACAGGGTGAGATGTGCAGCATGTGCAATATTCTGTGGACTTGTTTACTTTCTAAATTGGCACAATTGTCAGTGAGCTCATTCTTGAGGCGAGCATCCTCTGTGACTCCGTGGTGTTTTCACAACCATGCCAGCTAAAGTCCAGACTGACTTATTTCACTGCACACTGTTCACAAGCTCAGGTGGCACACACTCACTCTGTTTTCCCCAAGCTGCATAGTCACAGATATTTTATATCCTGTCTTAAGGTTTCATCTAATCTTTATAAAAACGTGGCTACTATACAGTAAGTAATGTGGGAGCTGAGTTCACAATTCTTATTCAAGACTTGGGGAGTTCTTTTTAAGCAGCCTTGCTGTGCATTCAAATAGCTGCATGTGCGAAAACGACAGACTCGAGACCAACTAGTGAATTCAGCTGGAAAGAAAACATATTAAATAGTAACTGTGGAACTGTTAAATTCTGGTAAAATGTAAGAATATAGGGATTATGTTTCTGGACAATGGTCATTTGATGTGGAGCTATTCTTTCTGAAATGGAAAAACAGCTGAGAGATGACACACTTTGTATTTTTTTGTTGCTTTTTAAAGAGGGCAAATGTGCAATCTTAGCAATTATGATGCAGTGTATGCATGTTTTAAAAGTGCAGTATTCAGTCCTGTCTGTGTACATCGCTGTGAAATCTGCTGTGAGGTAACTCTATGGAAACGAGAGGAAACACAGAGACACATCTAAGAGCTGTTGATCTGACAGCGGATGCAGCACAGACTCTGTGGACCGTTTGATCAAACTGCTGTGTCAAATATCATCTAATTAACTAGTAAAATCCTGCCTACAATCTAATATGGGAGCTGCATATAAGCAGAGCCCCGCTGCTGCCCATATGGAAATCACATGAGAACACCGATGAGGTCAGACTGATCAAAATAGATGATGTTTTTGTGTTTGGGTTGGTAGCAGGTGGTTGTAGGGTAACACCATCTAGGTGCTAAGAGGGAGTGGCTGCTGGCATAACTGAAACAAAGTGAACTGGAAAACATTTTGCAACTGGAGGGCTGAGCGTCAAAACTCAAGATTTTTTGAGAAGCAAGCAAAATGTGTGTGTAGCGGCGAGTATTAAAAAAAATGTCAAGGATTTAAAGTTAGCATCATGCTTGCTCTTGTTGGTGGGTTGTTTACTGAGAATCCCTGATTCAGATCAGATTTATTACATTTTTTTATGCATATTGTGGAGAAAGGGTTATATAATAATGTTATATAATATAGCAAACATTTTTGAAATCACATTCTCTTAGGATATAGAAATGATTTTTTTCTCAATGTAAAAATTGGGATTATTTTTCCATGAGATCTGTCAGAAATCCACACTCACAAATTAAAAATCTAATCTACATCATAAGCCACTTCTTAATAATTGAGTGTATTGTACAGAGCCTCTTGGGCATCATATGGTAGAAAAAAAATATTGATGTAAAAATCTTTGCAAGCCAAACGGACGGATTACCATACCAAGCATGGTGTTATAGATTAATTATTAATTTACTAATTTGTGTGCTCAGATTAATATGATGTGCACTCAGCATGGAAATCCATTTACACAGATAAACTGTAAGCAAAAATAATATTAGGAGGGTTGCACAGTCAAGATTCGTTCATGGGAAGGATAAGGCATTCGTTATGGACCTCTGACCTTCAGAATAAAAGGGTTGAAAGTAATGCAATTTTGCATTTATACCTATTAAATAAAACACAGATTATAAATAAAAAAGAGAATATATTACCCGAGTGTGATCAGCTTGTTTTCAGTCTATTTAGTAAGTGCAATAAAATAGATGGTTTTTAACATTTCCACTTTTACAGAATTGTAATTCCATGCATTTATTCTGAAAGCAGGGTTCCTGTGGATCCTCAATAGGTCTTAAAAGGCATTGAATTCATAAATCTAAAAATAAGGCCTTAACTGTTTATATATTTATATATATATATATATATATATAATATATATGTGTATGTGTGTGTGTGTATGTGTGTATATATGTATATAAGTATATACTGTATATATATTGTATATGTATATAAAAAAATATTTAATGAATCCTTTTCTTCAAAATGTTTGGGGTATGGAAAGAAGAATTGTGTTAGTCAGGTTTTTCTGACATTGCATTGTAAAATCCCAAAATAATTGGTAACATTGATTTGTTTGAAAATAATCAAGCGAATGCCTCTTGCATAAACATCAAACAGATCAGAGTAGCAGAACCAAAAACTTTTCACATTCGTTTTTCTTCTGCTCAGAGCAGAGGATCATCTGTCTGCGGGAAGTGCTACTTTAATGAAAATTGGCAGTTTACCCAAAATTTTGCACCATGGCTGAAACAAGGGCCTAAACAAGAGTCAGTGTGTTTTATGCAGAAAGGTTTTTGAATTCTGCATAATGGGAATCACACATGTAGAGTGAAAACTCAAAAATCACAGACACAACCCACCAACAAACAGGAAGTATTTCCCACTTCTGATTGACCCTTGTCACTACCATGCCTTAAAAGTTTTGTGTTTTGTTTAGTTAGATTTATTTTCATGTTGAAAAACAAATTAAACCTTTTCACTGAAGTAATACATAAATAAATAAATCACATTTTAGGACACACAGGACAGGGAAGTTGTCCTTAACACTTGTCAATGATGTTCATGTTTTGTCGTTACTGTAAAAATGGGCCTAAATTTAATTTTGACTGACATTACAAAAGTCTTCGAGTCTTAAATCTAATTTTACTTAAGTTGTGGGGAGCCTTTCTTCAAAATGTCTCCCAAACTGAGCATTAGGATTAATATGATAATATTTTCTCCATATGACCCCTCAGGGGCTCTGTACTTGGATACACACTAACAAGTATTCTCTTTTGACAGAGCCTGACACTGTTAATGAAAGACAAATACAAATGTACCTCACAGAAAAGGATTTGACATCTCCTTTTAAAATACCTTTTCATTTTAAAATTAGGAAAGCACCCCCAATTTCTCCTGAAAATCTGAAGACAATCACCCCCATTTGACCCAGCACAAACCCCTCTAAGGGTCCTTTCCATTATGTGTTTCTGTCCAGGCCGCTGCGTTTGATGAGATCAGGAGAGGTCTGTAATTTATTAGGCTTTCACACCAACAGCATTGTCGAAGAGCCGCTCTTGAAGAAAAGCTGCGGGAGTGGCTCAGTGTGAGCAGACAAAGGTGGAGGGCGGCAGGAAGGAGGAGGGGTTGAGGATGAGAGGGAGGCGGGACACAATGCAAAGTGTCGTCAAGGAGGAACCACTGGGTGGGCAGGGCACTTCAACCTCTGGATTCATTGTTTCCTTTTCTGTCGCTGGAGCCCCATTTCATGTAATAAAGTTCACTGAGAGCAGTAATGGTGTTAGACATGGATGAATGTTTTAGACCCTCATCCACTGATTTGATTTAAAAATAATAGTGTTGTTCGGTATGACTTCAACATTATTCAATTATCTCACTACCTTGCCGTATGCTTGCTTCACATTGCAGATCTAGGACATTGCATAGAATTCCTATTCTAAGATCTTTTCTTTACTGTTCTCGTTACTAAATTAAATGCATTTGCATGAGTTGAATGATACCTCGTGTCATGAAAAGAGAGATCTTTGCCTTGAATGATAAGTCCATGTGATGTGCCTTTTTTTTCTTGTTTTTCCCCTCACATAATATCTAAAAATAAGACGAGGCTCTGACGCTCAGCTGATAAACTGACTGCTGTAAGAGGAGCAAAATTTTCGCTTGTGTATTGTGGCCTGATTATGTCTCTGGAATGAATAGCCGCTCTCCTGACTGACAGCTGTCTCATTTTATCTGCGAGGCTTCTCTGCATAATGTGCTGCTCTGCTGCTTTAATAAGCTACCCTAACTGCAAAGTTCTGTAGTGGCGTAATTATTTTGCTCTACTGACAGTTCAGCAAATTATGCCTGCAGATGAAAAAGGATACCATAAGACTTTTTGCCCTATTTGGAGGACAGAATTTGTTCTGTTGATGATACATGAATGTTGACAGGTGATAAAGAAATGCTCCTAGTTTTTTTGGCACTCCAGTCTTGGCACAGTTGTTTGGTCGTTTGTCCTCTGTATTATTTGGCAGCTTGCAGTGTTTGTGCTGCATGATTTATGGTAAAATGCTCGAAATTCTAATGCAAAATCTCTGGCATATGAATTTGGGAATTAGAAATGCTGCAAGCACTCGTTACCTCATGGAATCATTGCATTTTGCCCAATAATACAATCTTTTAAAAAGCTTTAACCAATCAATAACCTTCAAACTAAGCTCTCTGAAGTCTTTTAAATTATTAATTTAATGCCAGCAGCGTCTGCTTTCACCCCCTGTCAAGGTACACGACCAGAGTGTAGACGCATCTAACTTTCCCCTCATGGTTGAAATGAGGAAGACAGACCAAAGGGTGTTTCAAAAGGTGTTTTTGTGCTTTCATGCCTTCCTACTGTATAGTTGGATAAACCCTAAAGGATTGCTAGGTGGGCCAATTATGTTTAAATTTTGGTTTTTCAAAATGTTTAATGTCTCCATACATCCGTATAAATAAGACATTCAGAATTTAATGAGGCTATTTTTATTAGTTTTATTCCATTACTATTTATCTCTCATACCAGATTGTGAGGTAAATGTCAAATAAAGATCAGATCAGTCTGAACACCAGAAGGATAAAATATGTTTACATCGCAGGAACAAAGGGAGCGTGTCATGCTGCATATGATTGATACTGGCTCATGGTGCAAGCAGCCAGATGGGCCGAGCTCAGACGATTCAACACGAGGGGTCGAGGGCCCGGCCTTCTTTACCCGAGCCAACCGAAGCCTCAGAGACTGCTCTGCCCAAAGGCTCCGGCTCAAAGACTTATCATGTGCTTAGCATGCTTCAGTGGTGCTCTCACCTCAATGACGCTGCGCTTAATCTGTGCAACAACAGTCTATATTGAATATATGTCTTTAGTGGCAGTAAAACGTATTCATCAGATTAGTACATTTGTAAAAAAAACATCTTAGGAAGTTATGGTTTCAGACTTCACTTTCAGAATTTATTTTTCTCATAAAGAAAAAAACAAACAATCTGACAGCAGGGAACGGAAACTCCACTTATTCAGGAGTTTTTTTGAAGTAAGTTCCAAGATCTTGCAAGAAAGATTAAAGATTTATTTATGCCTGTCCATTTGACAGTTGTCTCTTGGCACAAATAGGACATTTAGACAGAATGAAGTGTCTCGGGGCATAACTCGCTGTCGTGCACTGCTTGTACTGTATTATCATGTCTCATGCAATGTCAAAGACTGACAGGCAGTGTTATCAGATACTTTTTTTTGGCACTGTAATGCCCATCTTTTTTTAAAGAAAGCCTGACATAAAAACACTGACACACATACGTACCACTGTAGAGTAGATTCAGCTACCCCTCCCACTATATCCCTGCCTGGGTCCAGACCTTTGAATCTGCCCATTCCACTAAGTTCCAGGCAGGTAAACCTGTTTAAATGGGTTTTAATCTGTCAGACAGTGGCAGCAACCATGCAATGGTCAGCTAAAAAAACAAATAATGATGTCGACCTACAGGGAAAATGCCATGTTAGCTTGCCTAGCTGACAAATAATTGCTTGCATGGACAGTGATGTTCTCTGATTTTATTTAAGCCTGAATGACATCTATCTGTTCTCTGTCTTATCAGTCTCCCTTGACTTGTTTTTGTTTGTATAGACCATGTGGTCATGGTGATGGCACTCTCGTCATAGTGGCAGATGCGGAAGACCTGCAGGCTACAGTAACTGTCAAATGGTGTGCATTCTCCGCCTTCTCGACGTATAACGGGTGTACTGCGGTTTACTAATGGTGTGGAGTAGACATCATTTTCTAATTTATTTTATTTTTATTTAACCAGAAAAAAACTCTATTTCAAGAGTGTCCTGGCCAAGACAGGCAGCAACAAAAGTTACAGGCAGACAACATAGAACAAAAATCAAAATATATAACTTTTAAACAAACAATATAAAACACAAAAAGCGCACAACATAAAGTTCCTACAAGGAAAGACCAAAAAATTATGTTAATATATGCTACAAGTGAATCATAAAAAGAGGAAATATAAAAAGACCAGCTAGGATACACACTGATGAAGACATAAAAAGTCCTGCAACAGTGCTCTGGAACAGCCTTGAGGAAGCGTTGTGTGCAGCTATTCGTCTTTCTGCAGAAGATTCCACACACACGGAGGAGCATACGTAAAGGCTCTTTGGTCAAACTCTGACACACCATAGGCATAGACAATAAGAACAAGTTCTGTGAATGGAGAGCGAAGCCATTTTCAATTTTTTTGCTTGTCAATGCTTGACAGTGTCAGACTCTAGATGGAAATGGAGTGATACAGGTCTCCAATCCTGTCAGATATCAGGCAAAGCATACGCTGGATTCACATTCATATCCAATGATTATAAAAAATTCAGTTCTTGTCAGATGTCAAAGATGAGGGAAAGTGCCTCCTTTTATGTAGTGAGGTTGCAGGTAAAGACATGGATCTGACCCAAAGACTCTGGAGACCCAGTCCAGGTCCTGTCATGTGATCTTTTTCTTGTGGTTTTGACTAAACCTTACCCAGCTGCCATGTGCGTATATTGGCTGAATGGATTATCCCAAAAAGAGTTGCCATAAAACATTCAAAGCACTCATCATTCATCAATGTCATGTATCAGATTTTATTTTTACATTATATTATCAGCAGTGGGTTACATAGTTGCACACTATTGGCAGATTATCTTTTACTTGCTCTCTTTCGTGTTTTATGCCTAATGTTTAACTTACAAAACAGACACAATATGTGTTCGTCATGCATGTGTGTGAAATATGAATGTCTCCAGAGGAGGCATTGACAGCAAAGCAGGAGAAAGAAGAATATATCTTATAATATTCACCAGTGCAAGTCTCCATTGTAAGAGATAACTACAATATTGCTATCAAAAGGAATATCTTCTTGTTTTACTTGAACATATTCAGATAGCATGAGATTGTTCTGTTTCCATCATGATTATTAAGTGGACCAGATTTTGGCTTGCTGGAGTTTTAATGGCTTTGGAGCACATGTAGCTCGGCCAAGTTGGTAGACATCAAGATTGACTGCTTTTTTTAAGCAATGCAATAACTGTGTTCGCTGAGTTATTGCTGCGCTCAGACAAAGAGCTGGCCTCATAAAAGAGTCCTCATCTCTCTGGGCCTATATGAAAGCAGTATTTTTAAAGATGTTTTTTGTTCTGTCTGTCAAACACTTTGATACTGACCAACATACCTTGACATTGGGCGGACTGCCATTAATTTTGGTTTGGGCAAGTCTACAAAGGAGGATTTAAAAAAAAAAAAATGGTGATGCTTCAGTCAAAGCATGGAATTTACTGAGTATATCCAAACCCTCAAGAGGATGAATCCTTTACATTTTTGATTCATTCTAATGATTTTTCCACTGATGATATCTCATTATCTAATGGACAGATTGCCATGAAATTTCATGAGTGTTCAATGAAGAGACAGAATGCTTTGGCCATAAATTATTCTGCAGCCTTTACCCCAACTGCACCCTCAAGACTACTGCAACTGTAGCCCTAATAGCCACGCTGTAAGATATTTTATGATGCTTTCACAATATTGGTTTAATGAACTTTGTAGCCTCTAGGGGCTCAGGGCTTTAAACTGCTATCATCCAGTCTCTAACCTTTTCATTGCTTACATATTATTTTCCTCTTTAGAGAAATATCTAACTCACATTCGAACAAGACACCATTATTACGTTCACAGCTTATCTGTACACTCGTTTGTGGAGATTGTTACAGTATTATGTTGTATCTGTGAAATAACGATGATTTATCTCACAGCGGCTTCTATCATTATTCAGAATCGCTGTGACTAGTGAGCCGTAGGTAGATCACTTATCAGTGTCTGACCCACTGTCAGCGTGAAAGAGCAACTCGAAATGCCACGTCATGCTCCCATTTTCCTGTTTGTTTTGCTGAAATCTTTTTCTTTTCCTTCTCAAAGAAAGCATATTCTGTTATGGCTCAGTGAAAGCCTACTGTTGTTTTTCAGTGTGCCGTTTCACTCAGCTCCGCTGCGCTTTGCAGCCAGCCAAGCAGATCACTTAGTTAGCCACCCTGCTCCATAGACACCTCCTACGACTTTGTCGACACCCACTTCCTTGGACACAGCCCTGAAGGAGCGGAGCATGGAGGGAAGTCTCAAATCTTCATTAATCAGTGTGTCAGATTTCACGGGGCAAAGTCTTGCTGAAATGACTGTTAGGAGCTACAGCGATCTGTAATTTCCATGGGAAGTAGAGTACAGAAAATGAGGGAACAATGAACATGAGGAGATGGAGGACACAAATGAGCCTGATGAGAATGGCCCGGTTGTTAGTCCTGAGGTGCATGAGACTGGGTTTGGATACAGCGTGAGCTGACATGGCCAGCTTCCCAAAGACAGAGCCCTTTTACAGAAGCATTCGCTCATTAGAGAGCACATCTCGCATTGTTTATGGACTTTAATGAGCCTTGCCGCAACCAAGGGTAGAAAAACAAAGACGAGAAAATACGGTCCTTGCATTCAGAAATGTAACAGGTCCTCTCGCCGCGGACAGGAAGAGAAAGGGCTCGAAGTCCTGCCTTCACGCTAATCTGTCTATTCTGAACCGTACACGCTCCTTATGCATTTGAGTATGAGGTCTGGCATCCCCCATCCCCCAGCTTTTTTCTCCCATGTTTTTACCCTCCTGTTTCTCTCTTTCTCATTACTGCTATTGCTGAGAACAATCTCAGGGCACCATTTTGCCGAGGACATTGAGGAGCTTAATTAGTTCATTCACGGATATGGCTCCTCTTACTAGCCCAATGGCTTTAGTGCCTCGGGAGGGCCTTAAATGCCAGCTCCCTCTTGCAGAAAAGCCTCAAACTGTACAGAATATAAAATACCTGTCAGGTTAATAAGGGAGAACCCCAGCAACCTTCCTGAATTTATTTATAACCTGCTTTGAAGGACTCAGAGTGGCAGACTCTTAGCACTGTAGTGGCAGAAGGAAGAGGAAATGCTGTTCATAAATGCCCTCATGGTCGAATCTTTTTGTTATCGCTGCTGTTTTCCTGTCTTGATTTTTATTTTTTTTTATATAAAAAAAGCTTAAATTGCATAAAGGGACTACTAATGGAGCATGGGGTTGAACGAATGAGGTTCAGTGCTAAGGAAAGGTGTTTACTTTAATGAATATCCTTATAAAACCTATAAAGTTACGAAACTGAACTTGTATTTTTCCTTAAGTCATTTCCCATGGTGTGACTTTTATGCATTTCTCTAATAAAGTAATATATTTCTCACTTTGTTTCATAATATTAAAATGTTCACATTTACTCATAATCCTGAAAATAAAAGTAAATGAAGCTGATGTTAACAGCTCAGTAATACATTTTTCAACTTGAAGGCCTGAAAGGAACAAAAAAGCAATTTAGCTAAACAAACAACCTGGGATGCATTTCCTGAAGTGCTTTTTGGCTTCAGATTGACAAAAATCTTTGTTAGCGGGATTCGTGGTAAAGACACTCAAACGAAATGAGCTGCATCCGATAATGTGATTTTAAATTACAGAGCTCATAACTCGGTATGCATTGATTGAACAGAGGTTTAGGTCAGTCTCTAGTGATGGGAAAATGATACCAAAAACTCAATAACAGCATGCTCCTCCTTTTGGGAAGGGGCAATTATGTTATTCTTTTCATCCCATCTCCACTTCTTCAGTGACATCTGAACTCTCATTAGTGAGACGGGCCCCGGCAAATGGATGCATGGGAGCAGTATAGAGTGCGTGGACCGAAATGGGGAAATCAAGTTTGGAGGCTTGAGCTGTTTGCAGTGCTTCCTGTAACACTATCCTGTTTGTGGAATGGGGGGTATTCCTGAAATGACAGTCAGTTTCTGGGCAACAGAGCAGCAGCTGTGCATATCTTTGTATCCAGGGGGGATGCAGTGTGATAAAAGCCCATTGATGCAGCTGTGTTTGAACAGGGAGATTGCAGTTCGATCAGTGGCGCGAGGGATTCTCCGACCAACAGAGTGGAGGGAAAGAACTTTATAAGAATCCTGCAGTGCCTATTTTTTGTCAGAAAAGGGAGGAGCTGGCTAAAATATAGTCTATAGCAGACAAGTGAGCCTGAATGGGTGACAGTTTTATGTTGCGTTCACACGAGGGCCGTTAAAAAAAGAAAGCAATGTTTGGTGGTATCATGGGATGTCTGTTAAGGGCAAAGCCGAACTGGTTGGCATGGTAATTTTGAAAGAGGAGAGTTTATTTGTAAGCACAGTGTCACTGTTGTTTGTCAATAGAAATAATTTCCTCCACAAATTGTTCTGTATTTTAATAGTCTAAAACATACGTTGATTAAATTTGGTATCATTTTATCCTTGACTTCACAATGGAGAAAGAGACGTAGAAAACACTATTCCCACATTAACCTTTGTTGTCAAATTGAAGCCAAAAACCTGGAGCAACACATTTGCGGCTAATTCAGTTGACTAAATTATGCAGAATAAGGGTTGAGGGATAATTCGGTGTCATCTTTTATGGACTTTCAGTGGAATCATATTGTGATATGAATTCATCATGTCATTATTTAACTAATTTCTGTTATCCAAATGAATGACTCCAAGCAAATGAGTTTGTGAGGTTTTTGCTTCACACATAGTGCACTGTTTAGTCTTGTGTGACTTCATTGATTTGAAATTTTTCATGGATGAATTCGGATACATCTGCTATATTGTATTATCTATATTAGTATATGACTTACATCACATTATCTTACTTACTCAGACTATGGCTACAAAATGTAAAATACCCAACCTTTCCTCCTGGGACCCTGCGTCCTCATTTTAATTACATTTTGGGTTTGCTGCACGTTTTACGAGATTATCCTTAACTTAGATATTACGCTCTTGTTCATAGACACAGAAACTGATCAAAACTTTGGTTCAAACTTATTTATTTACGCTAAAAAAACATTCATTGTTTGATATGGCATACAAATTTTGATACATTTTAGCAACAGGATAAATCTAAAATGCTCTTAATCACAAGGTACCTGTAGGAGGACATTGGGACTTTATTATTGTCTTGTTTAAAGACATTGTTCTGTGCTTTATTACACACTTGTGACTTTTAAAAATAAACCCACTGTCCCCATATGAGGATATTCCTTTTTTTTTTCAAAAATTATTTACTGCTCAAAGACAATGCTTAGTTTAATTAGGTCCACCTAATTCCAAGTAGCTAGAAGAAAAAAAATGGATACCAAATTAAAACTTTGGTCTCATTGGGGCTATTTTACCAGCAGCACTTAGATGCCCATCTCTTCAGGAAATAATTACAGTAACAGTAGTAGTTTGCCTCCAGCCATGTACCGCCACCATGTGAATGCAGCATTAGAGGTGATCAGGACTGTGATGTTTTCAGGAAATGTATAACAGAGGACATCTTGGCAGTCATTAGTTACTTGTTGACACTCTCACTGCTGAAGCAGAGACAAGAGTGGAGGTGGAGTATAACGGAGCCACTCTCCACTGGTGTGGCCTCATTAATCACTGTCCTCTGGCTCGCCACGGGTGTAGGGGGTCCTTTGTCTATGTTTGAGGCATTCTGTGTTGGATTTGATGCAGTGCTCAGATGCTGTAGCCTGCAATCCCAGTTGGTGTCCAGGAAAGATGGCTGACTAAGAAAGCTACCTGAGATTTGTGCTATTTTTTGGCCTTACAGTGTGAATTCTCATCAAAGTCTAGATTAGAACTTCATTAAGCTTAATGGGAGTTATGCCACATCAGCTGTGAGTTTTCAGAAGCGGTTTTATCTCTGAGACTTTTTCTGAATACTCCATGCTGCTGTCTCTCTGTGTGTCACCATTGTCTGATCAGAGCTGCTTAGAGACTTATATTTCAGGGTGGAGAGATTTGTTTTCTATTGTTCTTCGTTCATCCAGACCGCTGACAAGTTTCTTAGCCAGTCATTTCTCAAGCAGAGGTTTTCATAGTGAAAGACAGTGAGGAAAAAAAAACAAATTCCCAAAGGAATTTCATTATCATTTTATGAGGCAAAAGTGTCGTTTTGAGAGAGATTAATTTTAATGAGACATCCCAAAAATGCAGCACACACATCATTTTTATTACCAAACGAAACTTGGTTATTGTGCAGACTCACAAAGTTGAGAGATGTATGAAGATAATATCTCAGCATGGCTTCTATCTTAGTTTTTAGCTTTTCACTGAACTTTCACTGAAGGATGGATGCCTGGCCTCAGAAAAGACTGAGTGTCTCTTAACAGATGCATGTGACTACTGATTTATTGGCAGCGTAATCTGCTTATCGGAGGGTGTGGTAATGATGAGCATCAAGGCTGAAGGGCCATGACTATTGGCTACAGAATGTAAACCCTGACAAGTAAGGCAATTGATCTTCCAAAGTGATGAAAATGGTACATTTTTGGACCAGAATGTACACAAAGTTGTAAGTGCAGGTAGGTTGTAAATGTAGATTTTTCTTCATAGACAATATTGTAAGAGGAACAATCTTAGTATTTAGTAATTAGTGTCGATCGGCAATCCTATGAATCCCCTGTAGGTATGTTATGATCAATTTTTGTCCATATTCATCGACTAAATCTTCATGTGTATGATTACCTGAATTGCAATGGCACTCAGGAACTTTAAATATTATTTATGAACAGAGAAGTATTATTTATTTTGATAATCAAACCATTATTGTGATAGCATTACATTTTCACGTCAACTTCACCATTGAGAGGATGTATTTGTTGTTCAGCAAGGTAAATATGCTTTAAGTTGTGGTTGCCAAAATATTTCAGTCAAACCAAAATGTGTCTGTAGCACAGAGTTTGCTCTTCTTTTACATTTGGTGCTATGCATCAGTAAACTCAGTGAAATTTAAAAAAAGCTGACCAAGGGGAACAAATTAACATTGGGCCTCAGTATCCTTCCCCTCTAGCCAGCTTTCAGAGTGCTCTCAGGGGATTTGAGACTATCTCCTGGATTTCACTTCACTTTGAGACGAGCTATGTGCTTCTTGTCACCAGTTTTGTCAAGAGAATTGAGCATTAGATTAACAGCAATCCAGCACTTTCACCTGTTCTATCTCTGATGCTGGGGTTGTGTTTGGTCCAAGTCAGTGCTTTTGATTTCAAAGAGTGATTCCTCAAAGGTTTAAATCCGTGGACCAGCTGGGAAAGTCTTGGTGGGCAAAGTCGATGAGCAACATTCCTCCATCTCCTCCATTACAATCACTGTCAACAGTATGAGACTGTGTCTTGTGAGCAGGTTCTAGTGTAAATGAGTGGAACCTTTTAAATGTGCTTGACGTAAGGCTGGATAATGTGGAGAAAATGAAACATGATATTTTTGGACTACATACTAAGATATCAATATTGTATTGTTGACTATTGGTGCTGTTATGACAGTTCCAGTGTTAGGAAAGGTTGTCTTTTTTATGCATCCAGCAGATACCAGGCAACAATACCATTCATTAGAATTTGTAATTGTGGCTAAATGATTAATGTAAGACCACTATTGAATCTCATCATGGCTTTGTTTCATCCACCAATACTTGAGAGTCATCTGGTGCTGGGCAGGTTGCGTATGTTGGAGTTTATAAAAGCTTTTTGCTGAAAGCAGCTGCGGATGGGTGGAGATTTTGGGGCCATAAAACCAAAACAATGACCTAAAAGAGGCTAAGAACTCTATTATGGGGAAGAGAACTGAAGATGAAGGGGGTGAAAATTCTCTTTGCGTTCATCATGAGCAACCCTTTAGCCATTTGACCCATAGACAATATTGATTAGTGGAGCTTAAAAGATGGCCTCAGTGAACAACAGTAACCCTAACCTTTGACTAGTCAGCCCAATAAACCCCCAACAGACCCAAGGCGCACAGCAGAGACACCTAATATCCCAGGCTTATGTTTCTAATGTTGGTAACTGGAATGAATAATCTCTGAACAATGAAAGCGATGACACTGCTTTGATGCAACATCAGTATCAAACAGACATTATTGTAATATTTACAGATGCCCACATGTCTTGAATGAAACAATTGCATGCTAGATGACAAAGTGATTAGTGAAAGTGAAGCAGGCAGCAGATAAATAGACAAGTTTCCCCCCCATTAGACTTTGGGAGGCAACAGTACCCATCATGCTGTCGCCAGTGATCACAGAGCCCATAAACAAAACCCAATTAGAGATGTGGAATAACAGAAATGGAGGGGGGCAGGGGATTGATGGAGTGGGCGGGGCCGACTCCTATAGGACCTGCTGGGCTCCAGAGACACCACAGACGTGACAGTGTCTGGACTGCGTCTGGAATATAATATAATTCTGATGAATTAATAATCATGGAGAAAATGTCATCAATAATGAGCAGGAACAACTAAAAGCCGTTCTTAGCTGAGCCATGCTGAGCAAGGGTGTGCCCCCCTCCCAATGACTGTTGATGGTGGCAGGAGGCGAGGCGCCAGACCGATATGTGATGTGATCCCAGAAGTCCCTCAGCAGACAGGGTGAAATAACGGGATTCCCTGGAGTGGTGCTGAGGAGGTAGTGGCGGTGTGGTGGGGGTTTATTGTGTGTGTGCAGAAAGGCGGGGCTCTGGG
Organism: Plectropomus leopardus; assembly: GCF_026936395.1. Classification (NCBI taxonomy): domain Eukaryota; kingdom Metazoa; phylum Chordata; class Actinopteri; order Perciformes; family Serranidae; genus Plectropomus; species Plectropomus leopardus. The sequence goes on from NC_142190.1 coordinate 10,067,782, forward strand.
GGGATGGGGCCATCATGTCTTCTGCTTGACTTCACCTGAGAGGATGAGTCAGCCTGGCATATTTGTGCCAAAGGGGGGCTAAAGGTGATACTGAGCCAAGAGGAAAACACTGCAAACAACACAGCACACACCCAGATGTACGTCTTCCACATATTGTGCATTCTTGAGCTCTGATAATCGATTTTGGGTCACCGGGGAGCAAAAACACACACACAAGCAAACGTAGTATGACCAGCTTGTAAAGTGGTCATGACTAACATTCCTGATATACACATCCAGCAGACACAGAGAAGCATTATCATTTATTTGGAGTTGAACCCCTTGAGAACAACATCTCTTCAGCTAGTACATCGTTGCCTTTCTGAAACAACTAGTCACTAACTCTGTTTGTTTGTACACTGCATACCCAAAACCAAAAAGCAGTGGGTTTATTTGGGCTTTTATTGCTGAGAGTCAAGGTTAAAGAGAGCTGTCTAAACAGTAACCTTAAACCCCCCAAAATTTAGCTAAAAAGGGCCTGAAAGCTGCTTTTAGTCTTATAAATTTTGTTCCTTTTTCTTTGCCATCACCAAATCATAACCAGGTGTTTCAAAGGGGTATATTGATTTGAATTGGTTTAGCCCAGATTGCACATTTCAAGGCATCACAAAGTCGCTTCGGGGTACTCTCCAACGATGTTCATATTAAATGGGCTTCCCTGGTGGTGAGGACAGCTCAGAATATGATATTGGGTTGTTAAACAGTGTGCTGAAAATGGTACTTTTATAATTACATTTTAACCAACATTTATTGAGTGTCAGAAGGTTTGAAAGGACTAACGTCCTTGTTTGAAGTCCATCCAAACAACCAATGAAGCTTGAAATGGTCTTCAAGCTAGTCAAACATTTTCCTATTTAAACTGTACAAATATGTCGAATTAAAGAAATTAATTTTCCTCTGAAATGAAAAGTATCAGTTTAAGTAGTAAATTAAGGCTAATTGTAAAGTTTACTTTAATTTCAGACATGACAATTCCACAAGGATCGAGTAAACATAGGATAACTCCACTCTAAAACGTTATTTTGTAGTCTGTTCAGTCTTTCTCCTTCCTTTTCCGTCTTTCTTTCCTTCCTGTCATACTCTCTCCACTCTAACCATCTCTCTCTCTGCAGCCCTCTTTCCCTCTGTATGGTTCCCTCTGGCCATGGTCCGTCATGGTTCCTCCATGCTTCATTTCTTCATTAGAGGTTCTGAGCATTTCGCAGAATAGATTTCCACTATCAGGGATCCCATGCTGCTGTGGAAGGATGGAAAGTCTAGACAGTTTGGAAAAAGTCTAACAATTCACCTTCACACTGTGGACTGCAGCTGCTGTGAGGGTGAGAATTCTATCTGTAGTGGTCGCAATGAAATCACACCGGTCGGTTATGTGTGTCCGTTGGGATGATGAAGCATCCATCTTTGTCAGATTTCCGTCAGTTTTGATGGACAAAGGTTAACTGAGTTTTACATAGTATGTCTGGACATGTTGAGCCAATTAGCATGGAGCTAGCATCCCTAGGTTTGTTTTGGTTAAAATTGAGGCTGTTGGAGGAGGCTTTAGATACTGTACACACCGCTGTTTTGCAATTTATGATCACAGGATTACAAAAACTGTTAAAAATCTATTTTATGGTTCTTCTATAAAGCACCCTATTGAAAGTCCTTTCTTGCATTCAAGCTTCAATCAGACAGAATCCTAACCCTTAAAAGTATATTTGTATGGATTAGTGTCACTGCTCTCTTAGCCTAAGGGGAACGATATAAAACTACTAATCAACGGTGTTATAGAATTTAGCTGTGGAAAAAGATGCTCAAGACACTGGCACATTGTTATAAAAGAAGAGTATATGAGTCATGGTATCTGTGGTATCTCTGGCCTTGTCTGCTCTCTAACCTAGAGTGAATGTGCAATGTAACATCCGGCCTTAATATCCTGCACATGTCCTTCCCTGTAAAATACAGCCCTCACAATGCTTTCATTACAAAAAGAGTGCTTTTAAAAAAACACTAAAGAAGCAAATGCAACCTCTTTGATACTGAATGTAAGCTGTTATGTGATTTTAAAGCAAAAAAAACAACATGCATTTTCTGCGAGGTGTGTTTCAATGTAGTATCCGTCATGAGAACTATCGTAATTACAACCAGCGTTAATTGTGACATTTTATTACACTAAGCACCAGAAAAGGAATTAGAGAGACATTTTATAGCTCAGTGAAAATACAGAGGTCAGGGTGTTGAATTGGATTGCGGAAAAAAGCAATAGACTCCATCTCCATAAGAAGCGTCAACTGTATTAGTTGCCGCATCTTAACCATACCATAACCAAAAAGTGCGCTCATGAGTCTTTTTGAAAGTATCAACAAACGTTCTTTAAGACCATTTCCGGTTACATTTGATTTGTGTTTTATTTCACATTTGAATGTAGCCGGAAATTTTGCATTTAGCAGAAGCATCTGGCAGATTATTAGGGCTTCTGTTATTGATAGCACTTGTTGCATTTTGAAAGCATCATAATGCCCCAGCACAGCTGATTTGACAGTGATTTATTCATGTGAAACTGACATGAAATATGTCAAAGCTTTACTCCTGTAAATTGCATTCAAGACATACCTGTTTTCCTGTCTCCCTCATACACATTGCTGAGATGTTTTGCATAAATTTTCTGCTTGCTGCATCATTGATTTTATCAATCTGCTCTCGCTGCAATGGTTGTACCAGTGTTAATCCACACAGTAAGCTTGATAACACTGGGTGTGGTAACTCATTTCCCAAGAGCTCTCACACCTCCACAGAGATCTGAAACCAGAGCTGATGTGTGAACGCCGAGAAATATTATACTCAGCAAGTCACTTGACTAAGTCTGCACAGATCCATCTACATAGGTTCTGGTTTCTTTGGATTAGATTAGAGGACAGTCTAATGCATCAACACTAATGAATCCTGACTTCACTCCTCTTGTAGTTTGGTAGCATATGGTTGGCAATGCAAGTGAATTGAAGAAATCTGGGAACAAGTTGAAAAAGGCAAGAAACACAGTGCTCATGATTGGTTTTTCACAATGCCACCAGGTTAGCAAACTTACCTGGAGGGAAGACCAAGGTGAAAAAAGATATATTGTTAGCCAGCATTTTTGTATTCACAGGGATGCCAGATCTCTGTAGTTATTATTTTGACTACAATGTTATTCAAACCAAATCAAAGCAACTGCAAACATTTATAAAAAAAAAAAAAAAACATGACCCAAGTTGTAAAAAAAAAAAACAGCAACAACCCTGTTTTATTGCCGTTATGCAAAAGCATTCAGCCTTGTCTGTGAAGGTTAACATCAGCAATTTCAAAAAGCCCTCTCTAAAGAGTGCTTAAAAAAGCTAAATGTTAAAGGGGTGTAAAACTGGATTAGTGTGGAAGGAAAACCAAAACAAAGAGAGAAAGAAGAATACACATTTTCAAATCTATTTGCATTTGTGTGTAGGAGTAAAAAGAAATCACATCTTTTGTTTTAATGTTAAACTGGTGGAGGGTATTTTGGGACCAGATAAGGCATGCTCACTTTTGGAAGCACTAAAACTGACATCTCCACACCTCTCCAAGCTCTAAACAACAAACAATGAGAACTTTGCTCTGTCTCTTTGTCTCTCCTCATTGCATATTACAGGCCTCATGTTGCTTGCAGCTCTGGCATTGGAGTTGCTACTTTTTATCCGCTGGAGTCACATTGCTTTGTGTCTCTTGGTAGCTCTGTGTCCTTATGACTATTTCCATCACTGTTTTCCTTTTTTATGTTCAGATGTGTGCGGCGTTGCCAGGTTTTTGGAGTCCCCTGGCAGATGTGCTTGCACAGTAGTTCTCATTATCTACAGCTAAAAAAGAGGCATAATTTAACCTCTCATGTTCTCCATGTAAACACAATGCACAGCGACTTACTTATTCACTTCGCCATTTGATTGCTGATTTGGAACAGCCCCATCGATACAACTGAGTCTCCCTCTTCCATGATGTTAACTATTTCGGGGGCCTCAGACAGAGCCTCATGTGTACTGTCACACTAGCGTACAGTAATTGCCTGTTCTCCCAACATCCCCTCTCTTTTTTTTGTGCACTCCCAAACCATGTGAACATACTGTCTGAGCTGGTGACACAGTCCAGTGAACCCAAAAGGGATAACAGTCGTGCCTCTTTTTTCATTAAAAATGAATTTAGAGAAAAGATGAGCAGATGTTCACCCCCATTTTCAAAGAGTGAAGTAAAAGTATAGGATTTCTGGCACCCTCTACCTTCCAGAAGCTGTCTATCTGAAAGGATAGCTTTTATATTTTCCACACAGCTGAATCACAACTGCTTTTGCGCCGCTGCAGAGACTAAAAGCTGTACCACATATGTTAGTGTTTCTATGTGTCTTGGTCACTAACTCAAACAGGATCCCAGACAAACGCTGCATTCCTTTCACTGTGACACTGCACTCAGTCAAACATTAGGGATCTCGTAAGAAAAGCCCAAATTGCCCTTGAACCCTGTCAATGCAGGAGAGGTGCCAGCATGAACGTATGATTGTGTAGGACCTCCATAAGCACACAGAGCTGGTATTGGGAAAAATATCACTTGTGAAATTCTCCTACTCCGTTTGCATAACTGTCAGGGGTTGTAACAGGAGATGTGAGTTTCAGTTGGTGGTCTTTGCCATAGGGATATGGGATTGAGGGGTATGCTCTGGGAACGTGGAGGTGAAGGGGGTGTGAATATGTCAGTTGTAGTAGCAGGAGTTCAGTTTCACTGCGGAATGCGCTCTTGGTATATTTATGCTGTCGGTAAGGCCAACAAACCTAGCCATGTACCCCTGCCTAGTTCCAAGTGCTGTCCACAGCTCTTGCCATGATGTAAACCATCGTTTTTTCTCTCAGTGCTTCTCTTCGAGCCATAAACCAGGCCGCTTGCTTTTCCATGAGAATTGGAAGTGTGCAGCGAGCCTTGACTGTAATCTTGATTCTGCAATAATGTCTTATTACTATCATAGCTGCTGCTTCTTTTCACCAATCATTGGTGAAGCAAAGACGTTTCACACTTGAATTGTTTTGGTTTTGTTAGGCCCAGCATTTTATTAAATGTTTGAGATGACACAATAGATGGTACAACAGTTTTATTTTAATGCTACATGGGTGGCTGCCAATTTCAATATCTAGACCTAATGCAAAAAAAAGCCAGGGTCCCTTTAGATCAGAATACAAGAGAAATATGAGAGAGCAACAAGAGACACATTATACAGTGCTCTAAAGCAAGTGGGTGTATGTTTGTTAGTTCTGCCTCTCACTGCCTGCACTTCTGGGTAGCCTCCCTTTAGTAGAGAACTCTATCATACTGTAAGTGAACAGTGGTACAGTTTTAGTGTTGAGAACAAATGGTATAAGTCTGTTGAGTTGCTGGGAAATAAAAGGCCTACTGAGTATCCTCTTGGGGGTCCAGATAAATGGACTTGTCTGTGTGCAGCTGCTGTCTATTGTCTGACTAGACGACGGCTGGAATTCCAACCCTGATGATGTTTCCTTCAGTTTGGAGCCGTTTGTCCACAGCAAGTTCTGATGAAATCTTGAACTCGCCTTAATCTCAGATCTGTTTTTACTGCCTTTGGTCCAACTTTGTTTTGATTATATCTGTCTTGAAACTGTGGTCTTTTACAGCCTAACACTTGAATGCATCTGTACTCATAAACCTGTGCATCAATTAGTTGGGTGTTGAAGGGCTTAGTGGACCTCCTGCAGATATATCTGCATTTCAGGGGGATAGAAATTCAGAGCACATACTCATATCTTGCTTCATTGCCTGTTTGATTCCCCCAATTTTAGGGTCGTCAATGATCATTTGTTATGCACGAATTGAAACGCTGCCCGCCAGTGGATATTTGCTGTAGCCATGAATGGCTGTTGTCCTTAAAGAACCTCCCTTATCAAGCATTATATAGAATAGTCTTGAAAAGTACCTGGGAACACATGGATTACAACCATAGAATGCAGTTTCCATTTTATGAAATTAAAAACACACAATCTGAAGCAGTGTAACTCACTTTGCCACCCTTCATTTTTCACTGTAGCTTCAACCAAAAAGTGAAATATCCCACTCTAAAATAAAGAAAATTCCATCTGTCTGTCTGTTTGCATCCATTTTTCTCCGTAATATGTTGCCCAATCAATCTGAAATTGCACATGGGCTTTGAGAATTTCCATAGGTAGAAACTAGCAAAGCCCTTTGTCTCATTCACCCACTGCTCATGCCCTTTTTGTATAAAAATACTTAATAATTAATGTTGACTCATTTCTTCTTTTGCCCATGGAGTGAAAACACAGACAGTGCCACTCTGCCATTGCAAGCCGCATTGTGGTCAAAGGTGGAATAGCAGTGTGAATGACAAAGTAAAGTACAATTTTTTCATTCTTTGACAGCCGTTAAAAACCTATATTGTTGTCACGTAGCGTTACAACATTGGGTGCTTTCAATTCCAAAAACAATTAGAAGTTGTGAGTATTATCTTAGCCCACTAACACTATTCCTGCTGTTTTACTAAAGTCTGCATGCAGTAGCAGTGCACATATCCCCGGGTATGGGCCAGTTTGAATTAAAGGTCCTCTTGAGAAACTTTGCTTATGCTCAGAGCAAATTACAAAGAGTGCAACAGGCTTTCAACTTGAAAAGCAAATGTTCACAAATCAACTTGGACTGTTATGACTGCCTATTTAGACTCCACCGGTAGTTGCAGCTCTAAGTGTGTGTCTGAATGATGGTTGCACTTAAACCGCATTACAGTGATTTACTGATGTAATGAAAAGGCAAGTAGAATTTGTCTTTTGTTCCATGGCTGTGATGGGCTTATTAGAACTATAATGTTTGGGACATCTTAGGTAAGCATGTGCAATGGTATAAATCCACAAAGATTTGTGAGCTGTATCAAGAAAAACACAGTTTTTCCTTTACTGTAAATGCAGAACATGAGCAAAATGCAAAGAGATGAATGAATGAGGGCCATTGTCTCTGTGCAGATGCCCCTTACCAGCTGATAGGACTGGAAAAGCCTGCACTGCAGCAAGTTCTTCCGTGATGAATAGCTGTTTTTCACATCTGCTCATCAACACATTCAACACGTCTATTTTCAGACGTGTTCATTTTCAAGGAACATGGTAAATGCTTGAATGATTCATGCAGAATGGCCTGTCGGTTCTGTTTTAATTACGACTTGCATTCGCTTGTCAGGCAGGCACTTTGAGAAATGGAGGGCTCGGTGAGTGCCTTAAATGCACACCGATATTTTCATATTGTTAGACACATTTTTAAGTAATACAAATATTAACGTAAGTGGTACCACATATGCTTTTTTATAGAAATGTCAAAAGCTAATGTACAGATTTTCCACCTAGCATATTTTAGGGAGCCTACACATAAAATGACATTAGAGACAGCTTGTTAAGAGTAGGGAGATGTATGTGTATTTGCTTACTTGAACAGACAAAGGAGGGTCCTTTCCTAACTAACGGGACCCTACCTACCAAGAACTTTTTGCACTACTGCTTGCTTATGACTGCATTTCTTTTATGATACTATCCAGTATTACACCTAATAGATACATTTTGCAAACAAATATCTGTAACCATAGTTAGACAGCACTAGTATCACTTCATGATACCGTCCTAAAGTCAATGCTGTTTCATTGCAGAAATGGAAAACAGAGATAAGACTATTCAAGTTGATGGAATCATCCTGGTTGCCAAATCCCACTGTAGTGCCAAAGAAACCGACCTTTGAATTATCTGATATCCAGGGGAGTTACTCCTGGGCTGTTGGGCTGAACTGGAATCAGAGGCCTGGAATTGGCATGGAGTAGTGTGTTTGTCCACCCAAATGTCAATGGCAAGGCTGAGCTGAGGCAACATAGCCTGAATATCAAACTGAATAGGCATTTTGTTTTCACATCATTATTCAGTCTGACATTGTGTTCATGTTAGCGCTGTTTGCCCTAACTAGTCAGTAGGATGTGATATGTCCTTTCCCCTACATTGTTTTCAGTGCACAGAAAAAGTTTTTGATGATGTCGCTAGGAGCAATTGAGACATCGATCAAATGCATGCAGTTTTTTCCTGTAAGCTGTTATTTCTCTAGGTCAACTTCCAAAAACCTGTACAGTTGAATCAATCTCATCAATAAGCATAAAACTGTTTGAATCACTAGAAAAATCAGATGCTGGGAGTTGCTCAGAGGTCTGGGATCAGGATAGAGGCTTCATCGTTTTTTGAAAGGCATCAGCGGGGTGAAATTCATATCTGATGCTTGCTGTCTTGCTATCAGGGCAAACATTTCCTTTCGGTATTCTTTGATCCTCTTAATCTCATGTCTCAGGGTTAAAAGATGAATATATGTATCGTTTTAAAAGAGATAACTTAATTTTATAGGTTAAATGCCATCAAGGAGAGCAAGAAGTTGTCAAATTAAAAAAGGAGAAATGTCACCAAGGTGGTAAATTAGTGATATTTCAGTTTGACCATTAGTGTGTGAGTAGCAGAAAAGACTCTCAAATGTCATGAAAGTAATAGTGTGTATTGGATGAATCATGCAACTTGTATGATATCCGTGGGTTACTTAAGGTAAAAGCTGAATCACCCAGCGACCTGTCTCAGGAATGTTCCATGACTCACCTCCTCAGTATTCTTTGGGCAAGAATCCTCCTCTTCCAAGACAACTTGGTCCGCTCCATCTCTGATACAGTGAGGTGGTGAAGGCTGGCAGACTCCCGACTTTTCAAGGCCATTATCACGACCACTGCTGCATCACTAACTTCATCCACACACTTCATTCCCCTAAGTGTGATTGATGGGAATGTCCCGCCTGGCCTAGCACCGTGTCATGGCATACAGCCGAGGGCAAGGACTCCTGTGAGAAGAACAGAGGGGAGGAAGGGGGTAGAGGATTTGAACTTTATTGGTGCCACCGCAAATCAGTGTGAGCAGGGTTTACACTTACACAATATATAGGAGCAAAGTCGTCACCCTTGACAACATGATGCCATGCCAGCCAAGGCTATAATAGCTCAGGGGCTCCGGGACAGGAGCAGCACACCTCTGCCAAGTAAACGGAGGTGTTAAGAAATTATAATGGCTTAGAAATGGTTATAATCATGTAAAGTTCACACAGAGTTCATATTTAAAGTGACAGCTGCATTTATAGCAGCACTCATTTCCAGAGGAATTCATGCATTGTCTTCTAAATTAGTGTGGGGATTTGTTTGGTCCAAGTAGTGTGTGCAGAACCACACAAGACACACCGTTAAAACAACACTATTCAAATCCAGAGAGGTGACATAACTCACTCAAGCACATACTTAAAGATCCAGTGTGTATGATTTAGGGGAATGTATTGGCAACAGCGACATGCATGTGTTCTCTGCTACAGCCCTGTTCATTTTCTGTGCTTCTGGCGACTTGGCACCATATTTTCATTGTTGATCAAATACAGTTGGTTGGGAAGGCTGTGAGTGTTTTTGCCTAATTGCAGGTCAACTTTTCTCAGCTTTAGTCTGGTACTTTAAGAGAAACACAACACTTTTCAGACACAAATAATTGTGTTAACGTCTTAAAGTGACACTGCCAACTGAAGTTACAGACAGGCAAGGACTGATAACATTGGTTGCCTAGCTCGCACATTAACAGTTGTCGGTTTACTATTAGCCGTTAGCCGCTAGCTTATTAACAACAGCATAACAGACGGCTAATGTGGCTGTCGGTTAATGGCACTGTTTGTATTGATACTATTGCAAATTAGTATTGTATTTACTACTAATATCTAGTATCAATTAGTGTCTGAGTATTGATTTTTTTGGCAACCTAATTAATCCTAATTCATGTCTATGTTTTCTACGGTAACCCAGAACGGACAAACCAAACACTAGCTCTGTAGGGCCATTTTCGTGTTGCCTCGCCACTGTAGTGCTCCTGCACACTTGGCATATAGAAGTTTCAGGTCTGCAACCTAACTGATAGATGCCACTAAATCCTACGCACTAGACCTTTTGAATGCAGATCTGACATACTTGCAGTTGTGTTATTTAATTTGGTAATAATTTAAACTTCAGTGGACATATTGAACATTCTTGTTCCAGTCCATTTATTTAACCGCTGCTCATACTGCTACTGCTATTGTTTGCAGATTAAATCCCACCTTTGTTGTTGGTGTTTTAACTGCTTAAACCTTTTCTCAGGACTCTGTTACAATGTACATAACCCCCCCATCCCAAGATGGGTTTGACATAGAGATCTCACAGACATTACCTTTTTTAACACAGAATTAGCTCCTCCATTTACAACATCAAAATACAATAATGCATCACTAACAATAACACAGCTGAATAATTTAATACTTAATGAAACCTGTGATCTTACTTCAGTGAGATTTAGAATGTATGACCTTTATTTGTAAAGGAGTGCTTTTGCAAAGAGGTATTGCTGCTTATAATTTAGAAAAGGATCTGATACTTCTTCCACCATCGCCCGATTCCGTCTTTTGAGGATCAAACACTCACCCCCTGTAGGCTTAAAAGCAGGCATAAGAGGTTTGTAGTTTCCCCAGCTTGAATTCTCTTATTCACAACCGCTTCCAATGTTAAGGCCAAAATGAAATCCTTTAACCCCTTCTGAACTATTTCACCACCATCCTTTGCTCAAATATGTGACCGATTCATGCTGCTGACCAATGACATGCCATACTGGTTTGAAGACCATTTTTTCTTTACTCTTATCTATGTCCATCACATACTCAAGGAAGTGGAGAGCCTCCATTTGCCTGTACACTAAAAGTGTCGACACTTCATAGAGTCCGTAGTCTGTAAGGATGAAGTATGACCGTTGCATTGGTGACCTACATTTAGCTCCTGAAAGTCTCACTCCAGCAAACATTCCTCAAGGTTACATTATACTGTAGGTCATGTGACTCACAACTGTAAACCGTGACTACAAACCAGCCACAGTTCAAATGCATGGCCTGTGGGAGCAGACCCTGACCTCCATCGGCGAGGTCGCCAGAGAGCACAGTGCACAGCACAAATGTGGGCCATTGCATTTTAGCAGCAGCTATTTTACTCTGATATTTTATTTATTGTACTGAACCAAATGTGGCCTAAAGCGCCTCGACTGATGTTTCTATGCACTGAATATAATTTGCTCTCAAATTATCCCAAGCATTACTCTGTGAGCCATTTTAAAATGTGTAATTTCATGTTGTTGATAGCAGCAGCACAGCGTAACTTTGTGGCCTTGTTTTAAGTTTGGGGTGTTCAATTTCAATAAGCTCAGCACAAGAGGTTGACACCAGCAGCAGTAATTGAAAACACTTTTCAGGGTCACGCTCCGTATAGATCTGACTGAGGAGTAATTCTAGCCAGCAGAGATGACAGACACAGAAGTCAATGGGAGTTATAGCCCTCATAGTGGGGAGTTCATAGCTGAAGATCAGGAAGGAGGCAAATGACAAAGAAAGGAAACACAAATATTTTTAATATACACACATACACATATCTATACATATATAGAAAATCTTTGAAGACATGTTTTCAAATTTGGCACAAAGGTCAGCTTGGACTCAAGAATGAACTGATTAGAATTTAATAGTCAAAGTCAAGGTCACCATGGCATCACAAAATATGTTTTCGGGCACAACTCAAGAATTCATGTGTGAATTATGACAAAAATTCACAAAGATTTTGAATAGGATCAAAGATAAAGGAATTGTATTAGATATCCAAAAGATTACAGGTCAACTTCAGTTTGACATCATGTTCTGCAAAAACACATTTGGGCAACTGTGCAAGTCATAACTCAGGAACAGAAAGGGAGACATTTTGTCAGACACTAGCTGACTACACTGATCCTGAAACCGAGTGATTGTATAGATATTTTGTAAGTGTGCAGAATGTCGATCTCTAATTGTGATAGATGTTAACAAAAGACAGTTTGAATTATCATTTAACTGTGTGGCCCTGTTTTTCTCTTTTAAACATATCTAAGGGTTTGTGTGAAACATATCTGACTGCCTTACTGTTGGTGTTCTTTATCCGCCAGACTGCTTTGAAAGCAATGACACCATCTTCCTAATTGTTAATTAATTGGTGAGCACAATGGTATTATTGGTGGTATAAATAGTGGCTAAAACTACACAAATACAATTGAAATTACAGTTTGAATTATGCATTCAGCTTTCTTTTTAATCACTCACAAAATGACTTATTGTCTTTACTTATAACTCTTATTTTATCTATTTGTTGAACAGCCTGTCATGCTGTTTTATTTTCTTTTTATTTTATGTCTTTCTCAGTCATTTTTATGGCCTGTTAGTTTGATTATATGCTGTGTTTCTTCTTGCAAAGTGATGGAGCACACAGAAAAAAACCTGTGAAAACACAATGCATAATGACTTTATTAAAGGCAGGCAGTTTGGGAGAAATGGTATGATTGCTAAACAAAGCCAGACTCTCATGGGGTTTGCCCAAAAATACTACATTCAAGGTTCATTTCATCTAATACCTCCACAATAACTTTTCCCCCCTTTCTCATCTCTATCCAAGGCACATCAGTGGTTTCTTACAGCTTTGTTTATGTTCTCAAATAAAATAACATATTCACAACTCTCTTGGGTTGCCTGCAGTTAATTCTGCTGGTGATGGTGGAACGTAGATCAATAAAAAAAACTGGAACAAACAGAAAGAGGATCCACTGTCTGCCTTACCAAGTCATCTTCATTGTATTTTGCTTGGTCAAGCTCCGAGCACATGATCTCTGGAGAGAAGGATTACAGGAGCACTAAGCTCCACATATTTTTTTCCTTCTTCCATGGCTCTAATTAATCAGGGCAGGGTTCTACCATGGGGCTTAACTGGCCCCTTGTCAATTTGCAGCTATCGTCTTGCTTAGACAGGCCTCAACAGCACCAGCCCAGTTGCGGTCCACAGTAGATAGCAACCTAAAGCGGGAGAAGCTTTTTATGAGCTGATGAGATGCTGAGCAAACGAAATTCAACCAATAAAGAGTTGAGTCTGCAGTGGGAATACAGCAACTTTTGCCTTTACATGGATTAAATGAGTGTTATAATCATTAAACTGTCTCTCATATGTTATTATCGTGATATGTGATTGCTCCTAACAACATTTCCAGGGAAGGTTTAGGTCATGGAAATACCTCCAATCTGGAAATTCCATTTTTTTTTTTTTTAATCAGGATCGCAGTGAAGAAGATTGGGACTTTATCTTGTGCTCTTAACATGACCATCATGGCTTTGGCTCCTTTCTTTGGTGGTAAATGATTTACAAGTCTCAAGAAGTGCACTTATCTGCAACTGGTTCCAAGTAGTTTAAAAAAGACTGAGAAAATATCTTGTGATTAATTTCACTTTTTATTTACTCATTCTTTTATTATCTGAATGGTAATGGAAGCGGAATTTCATGATAAAGGTCAAAAACAATATATGTACACTATGAAGCTTTTAAAATATATAAATCAGAAATAATCACAGTATTACAACTGTCAAATCTTTTTTTTAGGATTCTAATGTATAGGGTGGTTTTTCCATTCTGGTCGTGGTGGTTTGGGGTATTGATGAGCATGTCAACACAACAGAATCCAAAAGAGTGGTGATTCCAAAATGACTTGGTGTAAGTAATCACAGTCACTAGAACTTATTTAATATTTATTCTCATGTACTCTGTTTAACTTCCTCTATGGATAGGCTACATTTGTCAGGCCTTATGAAAAGCCCCATTACCTTTGCCACTTAAAAAGGGTCCATTAATCTCATTAATAGCCATTAATTGTTTCTTTTTAGTAGGGCTTTAAGCTAGAGCCAGAGAACTGTCAGCCATGCCCTACTTCTATTATCGTTTAGTGAGCAGTGCTGGGGAGCTGAGTCAAGTCATAATGCACACTTGTTAGTGTTGATTCTAGTAATCCATTAGTGACTGGTGGAAGCGAGCATTTATGTGGAGAAATCCACTGGGCATCATACTGTATATTTGTGCTATAATATCTGTACTTGAAGAAGTTGTCAACGCCAAAGATGAATATCATTTTCTTTAAGCCACATTTTTTTCCGCAATGAACAAATGTAAATGTATCTTTTAATCACTTGTCCCAGTGGTACATCATTCTCTTCAGCTTCACAATGGCTGGCACTTTCTCATCTTTTATATTTGAAGATCTATGTCGTGATATGCAATTTAAAGATGAAAAATGTTGGGCAGCCAGTCACAGTGGTGAAATGCTTTGTGCAAAGCATTAACTCTATCCTTCTAAGGGATTTTACACTATGTAGAACAGTAATTTGGGCTGTTACTGTAGATTTTTATGCACTGGAACAGAAGTGGGAGTCAAGGTCTCGCTGTCTTTTCACTGAAAGCAAGGCAAGCTCAGGTCATGGACATATTCAGGCCGCATAACCAGGAGCTACTTTGAGATTTGATACATCTTCTCAAAAACCTCATGGAATATACCGTAACCTAAGAACTGATTTTATTTGAGTTAATTTATCAGCTGCTGGTCATTAATTGGCTTCTGTTCTAAAACGTCATCCTGCCCATACGACTGCAATCACATTTCAGCAGCACAAGTGGCTTCTAAGCCGCAGTGTGATAGCTCATTGCAAATGTTAAATGAAATGGTGCGTGTTTTCTTTGGCACTGCCTGCCTCAGGGCTTCAAGCTCTATTGACAATTCAGTAGTATGTTTCAGATCTGCTGGTTTGTGTCCAGCCAGCCTTTTTATTTACAGTACGTTGGATTGCGGTATCTGAGGCGGGGAACATCTGTGAGCAATTGAGACAAAAGGAGGACAGGACCTCATCACAAGTGCCGCTGACATTAAGCTGCTTTTCAGCTGCAGCCTACTTTTTTTTGACATGAGGAGCGTGCTAAGACCCAGAAGTAGTTATTAGCTTTCACTGCTACCAATGTCGAATAAACAGAAAAGACGTAAGGGTTGTATATACTTGGATTTTGGTATCACTTGCTACTAAAGAATATTTTGGTAATAAATGTTTACACTTTCCAGTTCTCCAAAACTTTTAGATATTTAGTGCACTGTGAAATAAGATAGTCAAAAGCAACCAAGACTATACACAAAATACACCAGAGAAGCTGGAACTTTTGAATATTTAACTTATTTTTAAGCAAAAATGCCAAACCATTAATTAACTGATCACATGAACTGTAATAAAGGCAAAAGGCCAAGATAGTACTTAAAAAACTAAGACCTTTAATGCAAGTGTCAAAACATTGCTTATGTACAAAACAGACAGACAAAACCCTGCCACAGGTAAACGTATTATGTGGCATCCCTCTCCAGTCATTGCCAGTATGCATCTTTGCTGAGATTTGGAAGAGTTTTAGAGGGTTGTATTAGCTGTCAAAGCTTTGCAGACTGGCAGGAGGCTCTATCTGTTTGCTGGCCAGCTGGAAAGGAAGAAAGCAAGGTTGTGATTAAGTCTGCCTATGAGGTAGAAGGCATGAGATAGTTTAGACATGATAAGCCAAGGGACCCAAGCGTTGTTGTGTACCAGATGGATAGAGATATTGCGAGCGGCTTAAGGCAGCGTGGAAAGATGAAGGGATTATAGCAGCCAATCTTTCTGTCAATAAGTGGTTCGGAGGCTAGAAAAATTTACCTACAACAGTGTTTCCAAGAGACAGAGGCATACATGAGCAACTCAATTCAATTTCCAGTTGGAAATATCTGTTAAATAAGTTCCGGTTAGTTTTTATCCTAATGTTTAAAAATATTGGATATGTTGTTATATCTCAGAAAGAGCCTGAAAATCATAGTTTTTAATGAGAATCTGCTAAAATACGTACATATAGTAAGACTCACTTACTGTTGTATACTGTTGATTGGTCAGAGGATCGCTTCCTGACATTAGCAAATGAATTGCCTGAATAGTAATACAAACCTATTCAAGCACTGTTGATGCTGTTGTTTTGCCAGAATTTGAATGACAGAATTCACACCGCCTTAAACCAACCAAATCAAATGGTAAAAAGTTTAAACTACAGTTCGATGGTTGATGGGTGCTCAGTGGTTGATGATGAACCATATTTCTTCAAATACAACTTTTACAGTGACAAAGTTTTCAAATGGCCATTACTTCTGTCGGAAGGCTCAAAGAAATATCAACAAATGGAAAAGTTACTTGCTGACATTCCATTGGGATTTGGACAAAAGCCTCCTGTCTCGTTGGATTTTTCCATCACTGCACTGCTGAAATGATCATTATTGTTTACATTTCTAGCTGCAGTAGTGGTAGCAAGCTGTTTGTCACAGTGAAACCAGTTGTAACAAAGCCCACTGACTGTGTACCTTTAGAGCGAAATGCCATTAAATGTGACAGGTGTATTGGAAATGATATTAAATCGGGGTTTGGAAGCCATCACTCACTGGTTCGTGACAGGTTACTGATGAGAATCACAACTATTTCCTGTCTTCCGCCCCAGAGGGATATGTTGCTTTGGGCAGGAAGGGTCAGAGTAACCAAGATTGATTGTGAAGTTGGCATTGACAAAGAGTATTTGTTTTTTCTTTGGAAAACAAGTGGTAGGGTAGCATTTAAGACTTCTACTTTGTTATTTAGCTTGTGTTGTTCTTAGCTCTCTTGTGAGAGTCCACTGGATTTGTGGCCACTTTTATCAAACAGGAAAAACATTTGTGCCTTTTTGCCCTCTAAATATTCACCACATCTGAAACCAGTGCTGCTTATTTTTGAACTTTGTTCATTTCCTGAACATCCTGTAACTTCCATAATAAAGCCATTTAAAGAGCAGGCTAACACAGCGGATTTCAAGGGTGTCAGCTAACATTGAAAACATCCCAGGATCTGTACTGCTACCTCAATATTTGTGAAAACTGCTGGAGAATGTTACTTTTCAGAACTTGATTTTATTCTTATCTTACTATGTAACACAGTACAAACATAATGTTTGTACTTCAAGTTAAAAAAAAAGAAGAAAACGTGGAAATACCGTTTGAGAATGGTACATCTCTGTGTATAAAGAGATGCGATGGATTACTAGGTATTCAAAACACTGCATGAATTCTGTATTCTTATTTTAACTAGTTTCCGCATACATAGACTTTATTTTGGTGAACCACTCAAATAGCACCCAAAATACTTCCTCATATTTTTGTAGAAATGTTTTCCCCCAAGAAGTCTGAATGTAAAAATGCCCCTCACAAGTTTCCAGAGCTAAGGTCAGATAGTCCAAAACCAAAGATAGATCATATAAAACGGTGAGAGATGGTAGAAACCAAGGATATTTGGAATCATTGATTGATTATGAAAAAAAAAAATAGTGTACTAACAAGATTGTTGTTTAATTCTGTAAATTGACAAACCAATTAATGGAGCAATAGTTTATGCACTCATCTTAGGTAAGATCATTTTTTTGTGTCTTCTTAGTGTCGGACATGTGACGCTGAGGGAACACACTTTTTTCCCAGTAGCTTCCGGTACACAGTCAGATGTTTTCACTTCACTTTAATTCCTCTAGTGCTGAATATTAGAACGGATTCCTGTTTCCACTGGGCAGCAATCCTATTGTTCATTGCTTCCAATACACTGCATTCCTCCCCTGATTCAGTCATATCACGACTGGAGGGCTTACTGCCGAAATGATGGCCCAGGTGGCGATGCTCAGCCATCAGCACTTGCAATTGCAGGAGACACGAACGTGGGCTGTTCTCAGAGTGGTACAACACAAAGACGGACTATCCTATCTTTACAGAGGAACAGTAATAGAAAATAAAATAACTAGAGATCTTTGCAAGGATTTTGGATGTCTTCCACAATTTCAGCTGAAGCATGGTAGAATCTGTTCAGCAGCTTGTGACAAGCTTATGATATTGCCATTGCTTGATTAGGAAAATTACAACTCTACACTGTTAGATGAGTCATAGAAGTTGATGTTTTATAAACTACATTGAGTACAATAAAGGATCTTAGCCTTCTGTTCAACAACTTGATGAATGTGTACATTTCTGGGAACCATCCTATCAGACTCAGTATCAGTATTTTGACCTTTTGTGGCGCATGTCCTAATGTAAAAGATAAGCTCGCCCGATGGATAGTCGGATCATTTATGGGAAGACACAAGGGTCATTGCCCCTATAAAAGCCACTAATGATGTTACAATTGAATCTGTTGGCATACAGGACAAAAGACAGAGGTAGAGATAATAGAGGTTCCGATTAGGCATCTGGCTGTCCGGGGTATAATGAGATTGCCTAGGTATGAGTTGATTATGCTGTCATATTGATAAAAAATAATTGCATTTCCATAATCCCCATGAGGGCTTGATGTTGGAAAGTGATTTAACTGCAGATACACACGAATTGCAGGGCATATCCACTCATAAAGAGCAGCATATACCAGGTTTGTTAGCTCAAAAGGTCAACGAGAGAACTTAGAAACAGACACTGGCGAGCAATCTGAGGAAATCGGACTTATGTCTGCTGAAATCTGAGATGCCTGATGATAAATTATTCTGAGTTTGAACTGTGCTGAGTGTCTGCAGCATTTAAGTTAGCTTTCTAGCCACATCTGCCACCACTAGTCCAGATCAGAGACACAAAGTTGTAAGCGCTTGAGTGTGTTTCTGAATACATTACTACCTTGTAGTCACCTCATACTGTTAAATTCTGTCAGGGAATTTTGTAAGCTTCAAGTTTCAGATCTTTGTAGTATGGATGTTTTAGAGAAGATTAGCTGTTCTCACCACTTTATTCCCATTTTAAACATGTACAGAGGGAAACGCAGAGAGACAACAGTGATGCATATAGTGCCATTCTTTTCTTTTTTTTTTTTAAGATATTTTTTCTGCGTTTTTGCCTTTAATCGACAGGACAGAACAAGCGTGAAATGGGGAGAGAGAGGGGGAATGACATGCAGCAAAGGGCAGAGGCTGGAGTCGATCCCGCGGCCGCTGCTGCGAGGACACAGCCCCCACACACGGGGCGCCCACTCCATCCACCGAGCCACCAGGCGCCCCATATAGTGCCATTCTATTTTACTTTAAAGCAAAGCAACAAGGTTTTTGTACTTGCTCAAGTTCATAAATCAGCATGACAGCATACATTGAACACCAAAATGGACTGCATGCAGACATGTTTAATGTATGCAGATGATATGCTGTGTAATTCATACAAAACTCTTCCTCACCATAAGTTTTTGGCAACGATCTATACGTTCCTCCCTTTTCTGCATGGTTCTTGCTAGATTCTTCACACAGTCAGTAGTTTGAAATTTAGAAGGGATGAACAGAGGAGCCTCTCGTTTGTTGTGTCTCATACGTTAATGATAAAAAAGAAAACAAAACTTTCAAAGAGCTAATGATCCAGCGAGGACCCAGTATTTCACAGTGAATTTTTAAATGGGGCAAGCCATGTTTTAATTGGTTTATTCAGTATGTGTGCTTTGTGTATTAAAAAAAAAGGCACTAATTTCCCCGAAACATCAGACCTGGCTTGTTGTATCAACAACACCCAGCATGGTTGTTTGACAGACTCCACTGTCCCCTCCTGAGTTATAGTAGCAAGCTCATTAGAGGAAAAGTTGATTGACTGTGTAGGCAACTGTTTTGATAATTGCATCTATAAATTGAGCTTTGAAAATTGTCCTCTCTGTATAAAAACTGATCGTTAGATTTGATTTACCGTGAAACATTAATGAAAGAGAAGTGCCGAAAGGTTTAATTTGATGTGTTCCTGTGTAGTTTCACACAGTGTGCTCCAATTGCATGACAGTTATGTATAACCTGCACAGCAGTAGGACTGTTAATATTGGCAGTGGCATTAGCATAGTTTTTAGTAATTAAATATTTACCCATTTAGTCTTGAAGTGTTGTGTCAACAATAAAAGCTGCAAATAACCTTGTTTCTGGAGGACACTGACCAAAAATTGCAGTTGACAGCGGAGCATGTTACATACAGTAAGTGGGAGCACTAAGACACAGTGACAAGTAAATGAAGTGTAACAGGAAGTAGCAGGGGGTTTGTGTAAAGGCTCTGGCATGCTCCTCTAACTGAAGGTACTTAATAAACAGCATTTAAAATTTGTCAGTTTACCATTGAGACACATCAATATTTAATGATAGGCAATGTGCTGTCTGCTTAGCACTTCTTTCATAAGATCTTTTAGCTCTCCCTCCCCGAAGACAACTCTCAGATGTTGGACTTATGGGCTTCTTTCTCAGTCTGTATTCTGACATCAAACGCAGAGCAGCCTCACTAATGGCTGCTTACTTGCTTCTAACACAGTCTGGCCCTTTATTAGACCAGAGACTAATGTGACTTTTCTCTGACGTCCTATTGATTTCCAAGCCTCTACTATTTGGGCTAAATAGTGTCAGTTGTGTACACCCTTACATGTCTTTCCTACGTCTTTGTAGACAGGTTGAGTCGGGGTTGAATTGTGACTTGCTAGCCCTAATATATTCACAAGTTGTACAGATAAGACTGAGAACAGTGTTTACGCACAGTATAGCAAAAAGAGATGCAGTACTTACTGTTTGCTTGTCCTTGTTGGTCCTGAATGTCTGGGTGTAAATAGATGAAGTTGGTCTCATTGAATTGATACAGATGCAGTGACCAAACTTAGTTAGAAAGGCATGGTGCCTCCACGGCATGTTAGTCAAGTTAGGACTGCCGGGTTACTTAGTGGTCCATGTCTAGTAAGACCTTGACTTGGAGCAGTTTCGTACTGAGTCAGTGTTGAAAGAGTCTGGTCTTAATACTTCTCAGCCAGCGCTTAAGCCTGTTATCTGTGCCTGTGTGCTCTGCCACTGGCACACTCTCTGCTCTGTTGTGCTGGTTTTCAGCAATCAGCTTGGACGCCACCGCACAGTCAGTTGGAGCTGTATGGAGCAGACATGGTGGTGACTCCTTCAAATCACAAAGCAGACAGCCAAGGGCTCTCTTCTCTTGTCAAAGCAGCAGCAGTTCAAATGAAGAATCAGTTTCATACCTTTGGATTTATCTGCTGGCAATTTCTAACTTAAGCAGGCAGAGCTGACTCATGACTAGTTGCTGTAAACACACACTTGATGCTTATGACAAGAGCTGGCAGCAGCTAGCCTTTATGGTGGCAAACCAACTAGCTGATAACAACTTTCTAGCTCTGATGAATGCACTGGCAAAATTAAAATAAATATAAACAGAGAGATTAATAGAGAGAACCAGCCCTATGAATGTGTTCCTACTTGCGGCATCATTTACAGAAGAACACTTAGCTCGTGTATGACCATTAAAACATGGATGCTGTGAAAGATAATTGTATGGGCCATGTATAATCTTTATGGATAACACAATTTTAAATTAATTACATCTTCATTAGAGGAGCTATTTACAATATTCAGAGTGTTATTATAGGAGCAAGAAACTATTTGCTATGTAAGCATATACTGGTGTAATGGTGTCTTGAACAGAGAATGAAGTCACATGACTTGTGTGTGTTGTAAAGTGAGCTTCTCTGTTCTTTGTTGTGGTCTGGCTGTGTATGCATGTTAGTGCATGTGAGTTCAATATGTGTATCAGACCAGCTAGCTCATTGCAGCAATTCTGCACCGCGCTAATACGGTGGTTGCAGCTGACATCAGGACGGCATCATTGCGATGGAGAAAAGCCTAAGCTTAAGACCTCCTAAATATTATGAAGCGTCACTTAAATCAATTTGCAGTAAGTCTAGAAAGAACTGGAAAAAAGGATGTCCTCAAATGGTGACTGATTAATTACCACACACATATACTGCAAGACAATCTTAACTAGACTGTGAAGTTATATGTGGCTTCTGTTTCATTTATTAGTATTCAACCTAAATGAAACAAACTGCACTGAACAGAAAATAAGAATGTCTTGACAACAGTAACATATTAAGCAAGCAGAGAGCTTTGTCACTTGTGTAATGAATTACTGCACTAATACTTTTCAACTGTTGCTGAAGTGATCCACACATTAAATGAAATAAACAAGAAATATACAAGAGTGCATTCAATTAACTAAAAGCATGGATTTCAACAGACTGGAAAACCAAAAACAGTAACATTGTCAATCTTAAACTTCTCAACATTATTATTCATTGAAACTTACAGTCTCAGGGGCCCTCAGGATCTCTCAGTCCACAAAGTTTTTAAGTAAAAGATTCCAGGAAAGGATTATTGAAAAAAAGATAAAATATATCCCGCCGACAAGGCAACTCACTGCCATGTGGTGAACTACCAGCAACAGACTGACTGCTACTGAGCATGAAGCTGGAAACTGGGTACAGCCCTTATTGGTGTCTTTCTGTGATTGGCTGAGACTTTAATTTGTTATTAAGCAGTTATTTGTTAATAAGCAGAGTAGAAATGAACTTTTGACCCAGGCTATTTTACTTGTGTCATCAAGGAGGGGCTCAAGGATTTTATGAAATGATGGCCTTTTAAACAGTCAGAGGCAGATGCATAGCGTCCTCCCGCAGATACTGCCCTGGTTGACACCGTTAACTCCGTCAGCACCGTTGCTGTTGTTAGCACTGTTCGCACTTTTACCGTTAGCTGCTAGCCACCGGCTCAGCCACCTCCATGATATGCTCCTGAGAATATACATAGCTCCTTTAATAGGTGGAGTCAATATGAATTCCTTAACTTAACTTAAATAATACCCCAGGAGGTTTACATCATATTAAAATTGTTTCAGCAATAATCATGTAATAATAATCTATATTGCACAGTTAACAGATACACCAGTTGCCCCACTCTTGTTACATTTCTGACAGACTTCCTGTCATTTTACACATACAACCACTCACCTACATATAGCCCCAGCAGTGTTGAGCCCATTCACATTTTACAAGAGTGAGCTCAAAGTTCAGTTCACAGACTTAAATTAACTAGTTCACGATCATTATTTCTAAATTTAAATTTTAAAATAAAATTTAAATAAAATAACGTCACAGACCCCTAAAATGAACTATTTTACATTCATGTCTTCTGTTTTTAAAATAAAATAAAATCTTGTGATCATCATTCACTCTTAGATATTTCCCAATCCAGTTGAAATTGAAATTACTTCCTGATGTGACTCACATTCAAACTTGTTTTTCAGGTACGACTTGCATATAAATGTGACGTATTTTCTGTCTGACTAAGTACTGATTTCTTCATAAGTGTCTTTTAAATATCCATATGAACCTACTTAAGCAGCATTGGCAGCTGCAGTGTCCAAAGTGCCATTAGCACTAGCCATGTTGCTTTCACTAATTGTTGAATGAGTGAACAGTGCTCACATTCAAGTTGATTAGTTGCAATCTGCTGCATTTAGTTCCTCTTTTACCAAATATAAGTGCACGCTTATTCATGCACAATACTGACCACAAGTAACCACAGCTGTCGAAAATGTTAAAGATTACAACAAAAAACAACAAACAAAAAAACTTTTTATTAAGAAGTATCAGCGGCAACAATGTTCCCAGTCAGACGATACGAAACCACACTGATTCTTGTTTTGGTGACATGGTCAGATAGTGAATGTGAACTTCCCAAATCTGCCACCCGGTGTCTTACATCACTGAAATCCCTCATGTCATTCAGTGAGCACACACCTGAGCCGGCACTTACTAGGTTAACACCATCGGATCATGTAGAATCATAGGTTTGGCAGGTTGTGATCTTGGAGTAAAGAATAAAACCTGTGAGACTGGAACATGATGGTTACTGAAGTGCTCAAGCTGTTGACTGTGTTGAATGTGTTGTTAGGACATGCTGAATGAGTAAAGCGAAAGCACTTCATACTGTGCAGGACTCATTCACTTCAACAAGACTTCAGTTACTTAATAAAAAAAAATGCACTAGTGGTTCCCTGCTTTGTGGCTGTTGTTGACACACTTTCTAAGCAGCATCTAACAACGTTACCAATTTATTTTTGGCTGCTCAGATACGCACAACCAATTTACAGACCGCACACTGACCACAGTTACTTACAACACGCTTAACTTTTGCAAGCCGTGCATTTTCCCAAAAAGGCTGGGCATATTCCAAAAAAATACCCACTGATTTATTTATTTGTCCTGACAGGCAATCTCTGAACAATCCAGATCTCAGTTTCACAGAAGTCCACACATTACTTTGCCAGCTGTGTAAAGTATAGGCTGAGCAATCTGAGAACGAGTGTTAGGCTCTATCAAACAGCAGAGATCACTCTCCTCCCTGAGCTGTGTGTTTGTATCTTGGGGGACACGACTCACCGCCATCGGATCACAACACAGTGGTGGGAGTGCATGGTGGAAACACCAAGATCATTTAATACCAACAGGCTTCCTGAACTTCTGACTACAGGTCACACAATCTTCCGAAATGTTTCTCTTTGCAGTGTGTTTCAGCAGTGTCAGGGGATGAGGCATTGTCTTGACATTACAATGACATTATACAGCGAAAGTATTATTATTATTTGCAGTATCATAATTTTCTCATTTGTATTTTTAAAAGGGAAATGTTTTACCAATGTTCCAAGTTTATTTTGAAAAAGAGACTGTATGCATTTTAGAAACTGAACATTTCCTGTGAAAACAGAAGTTCACTTTGAAAAGACACAATGCATTCATCGTCTGAAATCAACAAGCTTACCCTGAGCTTGCAAAACTGACGTAGGATGATTACCTAGAGCATCGTTTTTTGATGTGTAGGGCCAGAGACCAAGCATCGGTATTTGGCGAGTTGGCAGGGAGAATATGTTGTATAAACGATAACATGAAACGAACATTCAACAATTTATAATTCTACTTACTAAAGTATTATCTGTATATGTAAAACCTGATATACAGTAACTTATTTGATTGTCCAAAAACTAAAGCACATCCATGAGCCAAACCATTGCACTGGGTGACACCTTCCCTAATTACTGTGATTTAACAAAAAATGACTGTCATATTGGAAATGTTAGATGACTGATGGCAGCAGTCTTTGTGTGGGTGCTCCCATTGTGTGGCACCCCTCTTTCCACCATTATCTGTCTTTTTACAAGAATATCATTTAGGAGGGTTAACAGGAGCTACAGATCAAATTGTTGATAAAATGTTATCTCTAAATGCTACCCTCAGGATGCTGCCGGGTGATGCTGCCAATGTGCAATCAAAACAGTGGGTGGACTCATATTGAGACATTTCACTCTGAATATAAGTGACCTTTTCAGCCTTTTGCTTACACTCCTATCACTTTAAAGTTACTTTTTGCCTCTCTCATTTGCCCTTTCCGTGCCCCCTTTTCTTGAGCACCCGAGAGGGCCGAGATTATTACCACTTTAGGGAAGTAAAAGGACAGAGGGGCTTTTCTTCAGGTAGATTAATAAGTTGACCTTGCTATTCGCTTTCCACAGCCTATTCGCTCTTTCAAAAATGATGTGATTCGCTCGCTATTAAAGAGCATGAATGAGGAAATGTTTTATGGTGATTTTGACTCAAGGAAATGGCGTGAAAAGGGAAGAGCTATTGACCAACCTGGCATATTTTCTTCCCAAAATAGAGACATACTGTAGTATTATGCTAAAAATAATTGTGGATGGTTGATTGCATTCCAGGAACAAGAAGATGTCATAAAGTGCAAAACAAAAAATTGTGGTTAGATTTTGCCATTATGGCCCAGTACAGTATGTGTGCAATTTAAATTATAAAGGCTTCAGTCATGTGAGGACATGTAGTCATGTAAACCCTCTCAAACTCATTTGTTCAGTGTTTACAGTTAGCAGCTGAGGAACACTGACCCCTAACCATGACAGATAGAGCAAATATGCGTATTTAATGCCCTTTATGAAGCCCTGATTATAGTCTGACCTCAGTAGTAAAAGGTTGTGATGTAACCTGAGACAGTGTTAATCCTTTAAGCTGACTTGAATTAAACAAGCAAACAGCACTACGCCAAGCTGCGGGGGTTTAACTGTTGGATAAAACACTGCAGCTCTGACATCACACCCTTTAAAGCTGGTTTTAAAAGGGTGCACCTTCATAATTTTAACAATGCCTTACTCTTTTGTGCCCTTGCTTGGTGTGTCATTATCATTAATGCGAAAACACGATCAACCTTGTACAGGGTAAATTGTGGTGAGGCGAGGAACGGAGCTGCAGTTCGCTCCCAAACTTTGACTTTATTTAAAGGTCAGCTGAAAATAGCAGTGCATTTTTCTCCCTCTCTTCAGTAAATGATCCAGTGTTGTTTGTAAAGCTGTTGTGCTCAAAGGCTTCTTGGCTTCACTCACCTTGCATCTGGAAGGCTTCGCATCTGTGACTTTGTGCACTGTATGTACTGTTTGAAAGTTGTTTACAATGTAACTAATTCCTCTTTTTTTTCTCTGCCTCTTTCTTCTCTGCTCCTTTGGATCACTTGCTGACTTCCTCTCATGTCTTCTTCAATAGGTGAGTTATTGGAGTACTTTTACTATACCAGTAAATAAGCCCTTAGGGGACAACTATGTGTTAAAACGAGTGTAAAATATCCAAGGTGACTTCGTCTGCTGGAAATAATAGAAAGCCATTATTTATATGGCTGTTGCTAAAGGCCAATTTGCCCCTTTATTGGCGGGTCCTGGTGGTGATTGTGACTGGTCCGTCAGCCGTCTGTCTGTCCAACTCTTGGGTCCAAAGCCAGATGCCTTCGCACGTATCATTCAGATTCCCATTAACTTTGCTGTTTATATTCATGGTCCACAGAGGATGAGTCCTAATGGTCTGAACTTTCTTCTAATGCCAACATCAGCCCAAATTTAGCTCTGTGTTAACCCCCCCCCCCAAAATTAAATTGAAAGTGAAGGGAAATACTGTAAGACCACCATATAGTTCTCTTAAGATTAAGTTTATGTAATACTTATTTGCAAATATGTTTTGACTGAAAGATATTGCTGGCCCAAACTGGTGATTTTTTTTCAGCACCATACATAAGAACTTCCGATAAGGAGGTGAGACTTTACTTAAAGTATCTGGCAAAGTGCAAAGATGTTGATAACTGAAATTATCAGTAAAATATTCATTGACATTTTTCATTTAGGGACTACAGTTTTGGTCAACTTTGCTGTTGATAGGCCCATCAACCGGTAACTAACAAATTAATATATATATATATATATATATATATATATATATATATATATATATATATATATATATATATACAACTAATAACTGAGCTGCTTACTCTGTGGGTGCTCTGGGGTGGAGACCAGAGGATGAGCACAATGCTACCACAGCAGCTTTATTGGGTTGAAATGGCATTACTAACGGTAATTGCTAAATGAGCAGCGCTGCAAACTAGCTCTGCCAGAACTGGGTGGTGCACAGTGAAGTTGACTAAAGTGTATCAAAATGAACCCTTAGACCAACATGTGCAACTTGTCACAAATACCCTGATTACTGGTAAATCATTGACATTACTCTTTTCATTTGATTTCCTCCAAAATACCTTACTCTTGAATAAGTTTCTATTAGCACCTGTAGCAGCTAAATCATAATGAGCATCTTTCTGCAAATGTTGAGACACAAAACCTAACTTCCACCATGTCTCAGAATGTAAATCCGACCCGTGGTGTCAACATCCTCTTGATAAATAAACATTGTACTTCCCTCAAACAAAATGAGGTTGCCATGGAGTGTAATCCTGGCAACACTTGTCTTTTATTATAAAATGCATTTGGCAGTGAAAATTAGTTGTGTACACTGTGAATGTAATTTCCAGGAGACAGGCCTGAGAATATGGGCCACCATATGGAAATGGCATAAGGGTAAATAATGCTGGAATGAATCTGTCAGCATGTCTGTCAGGGCTGGGCATGTTGTAAACATGACAGCTAGTGGAGGATATAGGACGTGACTGTAATGACTTTCTTGTGATAATGTTGCAGATAATAAAGTGAAGTTACAGGACTCACATACACACACACACACACACACAGCCCCTCAAACAGTTGCAGCCTCACCTTCCAAAGACCTCATAAATTTTACAAGCTTCCCCAGTTTTGTTTTCATCTTAAATTTCCAAATCTGGTTGTGATTAAGCTGCTCAGCGAGGGCCTCTGGATGCCGTCCAAGCCCCTTGCCGCACGGGTCCCTCCTTAAACGCTCCCGTCTGCTGCCGGCCGTCCGCCACTGTGCATTTATTCAAAAGAGAGGGGCCCCATCTACCCGCTAAACCCACTGTCCCAGGGTCTAGGGTCCTCTCCACGGGGAGTATCCAATGTCAACGTCCTGCTCCGTGAGGTGATCCATGATGGAGCTTTGCTCGTAGCGCTTGGATTTCAACTCAAAATTTATCATGGTCTACTCACAGCTTGGATTGCATTTAGCCCTCACAGGATCACATTAGGCTATTTTAAACTTAGCTTCCCATCAGAAGCACTCCCCACATAGTATAGGGAAAAATGAAAAAAAAAGAAGGATTTTAAAGGACCATACTGGAGTTCTTTAAATGTATTGTTATATTTATTAAAGCCCTTTCAAGGGTCAGCACACCAACATTACAAAACCAGTTGACTTATCTGTCAGTGATTTCTGCCTCAACCCCAATACAACTGAGGTTAACAGAATCCCATTTGTGGTTCTCACAGCACTAAAAAAATGACAATAAAAGACTTCTAATGCAATAGCCTCTGGCTCACAGCAGTGTGGTACATCCAATATGGTCTGGCAGAGAAAGCAGCGGTGGTATCTGCAAAGCAAGTGTTAAACGCACTAAAGAGGTGGGGCTAATGAGAAGTAATGAGCCGCAGGGTGGCCCTTGATACTGATATCATACAGAAATATCAGTTCACCGCTGTGATCCATCAGTCTGAAAGACAAACAAATATTAATGTACTTACAGCTCTTGACAGAAATGTGTCCACAATGCAATCAAAGTATCTTGTTTCATTAAGTGGTGTAATTACCCATTACTAATTCTGTGCACATCAGAATAACAAGACCAAACACTTAAATTGTTATTGATTATTATTGCTTAATCAAGAAAGCAAGACTTGAAACATCATATTAGGAAAAACAATCTGGAGCACCAATGTAGTTCATAGAGGTCCTGTATAATATCCCTACTTTCTACTGAACAAATAGTCCCTGCAGTGTATGTAATGAGGACACCAATTCTGGAAAGAGATGTTGCTGGGATTTGGAGAGATCACTGACACAGTTATCTTAAAAGGACAACAAGGACAAATTCTACCAAAACTAGAAAGTTTTTTTCAGTTGTCTTTTTTTCTCTTTGGTTAACAGACTCAGGATCAGTTGTAAAGGATTTAGCGAAATCTCGGGGTGAGGTTGCGGCATAATAAAAAAATGGCCCTATCTATATGCAGTGTTTGATTTGTCTGTTCTGGGCTACAGTAGAAACAGGATTGTGGACTCAGTGGTTGAGGACCCACTCCATATGTTGACAGAAACAGCTCATTGCCAGGTTACGAAAACATAACAATTCTTATTTTTAGGTTATTATAAGCTAATGAAAACATAGTTATTAATATTACACTATATTCCATTTCAACAAATACCCCTAAACCCTAGACACTGGACCTTTAGTACGATGCATGAACATATGACTGCTGACCATTTTTCCAAAACATATTCCTATTTTTTTCTTTTTCGTTTTGGCCTTACTCCAGGCCACCATTTGTTTCCATTTATTCTACTATGCTGTGAAAATGCACTTTAGGTTATCCATCACAGCAAACATAATGTCTGCCTTTACTGTTGTGAAAGTGACATTACAGCAGAGTAGTGATGCGGAGCACCTTTTTAAAATCTGTACTAGCAAGTTTAATTTTATTCTGCAATGAGTCACTCTCTCACATTTGTGTTTTTATGTGTGGAGGCCTTTATTGAATGTGTTCTTTTGATTTTTTTTCCTTGAATGACAAATCCATGAGGAGTCTATTTAAGCTCCTGCCATCACCTCCATCACCTGAGTACCAAATTGTGCTTCTAATTTATTTCATTAGAGCACAACAATATTTTTTTACAGAATAATTCTCTATCATGGGTAGGCGACCTTCTGTTGAGTGATGCGCATGAGGAAGCTGACAAATGCAATTCTAATTGAATACTGATCACATGCCCCTGGCATCGCTGCATGCTGTCATCCCGGGGCAGGATTGATGGCTTCCTTTCAGGACTGTATCACCTACACATCACGTCAACATGCGCCTGAGTGTTTGGGGTGGGCTGGCAGACAGGATAATTGCAGAGAGGGTACAGCCTAGAAAGAGAATGTGGGGAAAAAAACTAAGAGGGCAATGAAAAAGACTTTACTGCATCAAAAGTTGGCATTTTTCCTTTCATGTTTTGAGCAGGATGACAAATGCATTGTTTAAAGGGCGTGATGGCTGACATACAGTATCTGTTAGAAGAGCACCCTCTTGCACTGCACTGCTGATGTAGATGTAGTTGTTTAAAAAATAGGGGAAGGTTAAAATGCACTATACACTTCTATGATGGGTGTCTATCTACATTAAGATTGTAACAAAATTTAAATATGATATTCAGCTATCTGTACTAACAAACAAAAACCCTTACAAAAAGGTTTAAATGAATAGAAACCAGTGTTCAGATTAAATGCCCCTAGTGTACTGGATATTTGACACATGGCTGCGTTTTCATTGGAAATACTTAATACCAAAGAAATATTCCCTGTTAAAACTGATGCTGTGTAATTTGCGGATAATTCAGAGTACCAAGGACACAGGAATTTCTCAAAGCTGTAAACATCCAAAATAAAATTCCACCTCCTATTAAGGTGATGGCAGAAAATTTAAAGACCTATATCTCAAACCTGTAGTAGGAATGATTTTTTTTAATATGATCCAAGACCACGTCACATGTTTTCACCCTATATATAACATTATCTTATATTCCTGCTTGTTGAATGTTTTATACTCTCCAGGCAGCATTTGGTCTGTAGTCATTTAATATTCTCTTTATGCCCAGTAATGTATTTCTGTGACTGGTTAATTCTTCATGTGGTGGCTTTTTATAGTCATAAGAACAGGCTGTTGAATGTTGGTGTAAAGTCAAATTTAAGACGCACATTTTTTGGCATGAGCGCAGCAAAGCACTTCTATAAAAGTGTAAATCCGTTACTGAATCACTGAGTGTTAGTGATGAAGTAACACCATTGGTAAAAGAAAGCGATGAATTTCCACCATCGTCAGCTGCATTGAGTTTCCCCATGCGCTGTTGCTCTTTTGAAACAGAAAGTCGTTACGGTATTTCTGTCTTTGCCTCCACTACCAAACCATGTTCCATGATTATTTTTGCTGCAAACACGTTTATAAATCTACCAGCGAAGCTCAACCCAGAATGTATAATTTGAGCAATTTTTGGGGAGCTCTATATGTTTAAGTTTTGGTGCCACCGTTTTTTTGTGGTTTTTTTTTGTATGAATTCATATTTTCCTGTATATGTGTTTCAAACATAGTGTTTCAACCCTGTATTTGTAGGGTGCTGACACACTTTGATGCAGATATTGTAAGAGTAGTGTGGTGTGTGCATAGCAGGAGTGTTGTGGAGAAAGACAGCGTGTCGGCGGATGCACTCAGAGCAGACAGGTATTGGTGATTGGAGCAGACAAGAAATTAATGATGCTGTGTCCAGCATCCCAACTGCTGGCATGTCCGTAACTGTCACGCAACACAGCAATGATCTGTTTAACAAACCATTGCCAGTCTACTGTGCGTTGGCAAGTGACTGAAATACGAAAATAGCACTTTAGATAGAGTATTCCAGAACAACAAGTTGTCGACAGTAGCCGACTGTACTGTCCCCAGAATGAGGGACCTGAATTTACTTGCCTTACAGCTTGATTTGGAGGTAGTAACTGACTGTCTGTGTAAAAGGGACAATTGGAAGGACAGGATCATGGGCCACACGTGTTTGACATTTTGACAACTTGCGATGTGTGCGAACTGCAGCACAAACGCTGTCTGTAAATGTCTGCAACTGGAGAAAACAATGAGATTCAGGAGCTCCTCACCCTTCGAGCAGAGGGCGAGATCAGTTGCTATGTAACAAAGACGTTTAATGATTATTGTTGCCGTGTTTATTCCTTTTCTATTTTTTTATAAAGCGCTGCTGACGTGTGTGTTTTATGTCACACTCGAGGCAGATGTTGTTGTGTTAAACATCACCCCTGTCACGCCTAGGACACCTGTTTTGCTTCCACGATGCCAACATGCTATATGCATGCTATACACTGGAGCAGCATGATGGTGCCGTTGTTTGGTAAAATGCAAAAGCGGCATAAAGAAGGGACTTGGTAGAGACC
This sequence comes from Plectropomus leopardus, assembly GCF_026936395.1. NCBI lineage: Eukaryota > Metazoa > Chordata > Actinopteri > Perciformes > Serranidae > Plectropomus > Plectropomus leopardus. The sequence goes on from NC_142190.1 coordinate 10,100,117, forward strand.
CTATACGCTATAGCATGATCTCTGTGTGAAAAAGGCTTATGTCATGCTGAATATTACTTCAGGACACTTAAAGAACAAATATTAATTGGACCATTACAGTTGCAGATAACCATTTAATATCCAGGACTTCACATTATAGACATAACCACTGACTATCTGACTACTGTGTAACAATTTGACCATAATTTACACAGTGACCTTATTGTCCAGCCATATACTGGGTTAGGACCTAGTTAAATTGTACCTTCCCTAAATACTAAATCCTCTTCCTTCTCTTGCTCTGTACATTGAAGAGGTGGCCTGCTGGTATTATCGTCTACAGCCTGTACTCAAGTTACATTTTTTGATGGTGAATAGCTCCCCGTGGGTGATGAGGGGGTGTGGCTGTTGAAGCAACACCGCTAGGCACAAAATAGAAGTCAGAGATAGCGCCTTTAAAATGTGGGAAACCTGAGGTGCACAGGCGGGGGGTCCGCAGTCCCACCACCTGCCTGTGTGGAAGCGCTCAGAGGCCCGTCTAATCAGCCACGGTCAGAGTAGCAAGCGAGCCCCGCCAGAAAGTGAGCGATGAGAATGTTTACTCCTCATTCCACATACCCACCGTGAGCTCTCATGGGCCTGCCCTGCTATTTTTGCACACCCCTGCCCTATTGGACAGCTGTGAAGGATTGCGTCGCCTACTCGCGACACATGGCATTCCCTTCCATCTGTCGCCCGCGTGCCCAGCCAGTTGCAAAGCAGGTCGACTCCAACAACACCCTCCCGCCCACCAAGACGCCTGCCCCACCCTTTCACAGCCATGGCTTGCTAATGACTCCCCATCCGGATCATTTCCAAGTCACTCCCACAGGGCTGGCACACCCGTCCCCAGCTGTCAGTCAAAACAACAACATGCCAAAATGTTGTAGGCATTTTAAAAGGCCTCCGATTTTCTAACAACATATTGCTGGGCCCCGTTTTTCAAAGATGACCACACTCAAACTGCCCTCCTCTAAAAATGGGAACATGGGCTAGTGCCCTCAAAATCGCCCCTAAGCAGCCGCAATTACAACCTTTAGAGGATGGCTGAGCCTGCCAGCATGAGGGAGGAGGAGAGGTTTTTTTTTTTTTAACAGAAAAGGGGTCAGATGAAATGTGGGTGAGTCAAGGATTTGACTGGTGTTGTGAGGGGCTTTCATCTTAAAGGGACAGTTCACTTGTAAATGAAAAAATAAATATTTTGCCTTGTAGCTGTTGTGCTGTCTATCAATCGAGATAGCTTGTGGCACCCAAAGTGCCCAAGAATACATTTTAAAAACTCTACAGCAATGCCTCTCCAGAAATCATGAACAAGTTATCCAAGATAATCCACAGACCGTGTTGTGAGCAGGAACTGTTGTCTTTATACAGAGCTACACCCACAAACAAAATCGTGGTGCAGTGGGATGCGTGCATGAACTCATGGACAAGAAACTTGTTCCTGTGAGAGCATGAGATGTAAACGTTAATGGTAGCTAGCTCAGCTGTGTAATGTGAGCTTTTCTTCCTTCTGCACAGTTGGTGGGTGTAGTTCAACTGAGAGAAGAAACATGAAACAGGTCACAACAAGGTCTGTGGATTACCTTGAGTAACCAGTTCGTGATTTCTGAAAAAAATCATTACTGTTGAGTTTTTCAAATGTATTTTTGGCACTTTGAGTACCAAGCTGAGTGCTATTTAGTTCCATTATATTAGGGAGAAGGCCTATATCTCTACGGCACTACAGGTAAGAAGGAAAAAAAAATATTTCTGATTTTGGGGGTAAACTGTCCCTTTAAGGTTTACCACGTCATTAGGTTTTAAAGACCAGAGAAACCAAACAACAAAAACAACAAAAACTATTTTTATTAAGGAGAACACAGAGCTTGTCACACTCCTAATTTATTTTGAAAATAGCATAAATATTGCAAAAATCTCAGCCAACATTGTTTTACTCGCTCACAGATGGTGCGAATGTAGTGTCAAATTACATATTGTTAACAAAAGTACAGAACATTCTGCCCAGTGCTTTTGTCACATGTACTTCGGAGTTAATTATTTTACTATCATTTTAATCCCCTGACTCTTGTAATATGCTTAAACTACTACAAGCAAATGTATCAGCACTGCAGAGTCTGAGCCGTAACAAGCTTGTCCTCCCTGCGCGTTTGCAGTGTGACTCACAGAAAGCTGTTTACGCCTCAGACAAGTCAAATTGAACTGCGTCCCTTTCTTCTAAATAGATTACAGCTCCAATGAAGTCTTTGTGTTTGGCATGTTAGCGGATAATTCTAGTCATTTTCAGGCCTTAATCTCCCCGCTGTTTGTCATCATAATGATTGATGGTGTTCATATTGTCATTTCTTTACTACATGGTGGAGCCTGACCTAAGTGAAGTTCAGCAAGAACAGTGATGTATAGTGTTCTCCGAATGGACAAAGAGTCCAAGTCTTCAACAGCTAATCACTGAAAACATTTCTTTTCAACACGATAACACAAGCTATTAAACATGCCTGCAATTTCATATTTTCCATTTGATGTGTTTTAACAGTGCAGACTGTTAAGAATGCTCCTATCAACTTTATGATTATAAAATGTGGAAGATATGTGAATATTTTCGTGAGCTCTGATGTCTCCCAGCACATAACAGAAAGGGGTCTAATAACTTGAGTGAAGACAGAGGAGAATCTGCAGTCAGAAAGATAAGATGTCAAAATTTTCAGCTTTATTTAAATGTATGCACCCTGCCATAGTACAGTTTCAGTGGATTGAAATTAAAACAGGAAGATGTATTTGTACTTTTAAGCTAGAGCTGCTGGCAGCACTTTCATTTGGTGGTACCAGTATTTTTATCTTTTGGCTGAAATGTACTTTATCTAAGCATGATACATTTCAACAGGTCAACCTCTCTCTTTTTTGGAGCTAATTTTGTAAAAAAAAACAAAAAACATATAAAACTACTAAGCTTTCACCATTCCTCAACATGAAATAATAAAACCAACACATTTCAGATGTAAATGTTAAGTAATGCACAAGGCTATCTTAGTAAATGATCTGCTAAATTTTTCAGAGGTGTCCACTTATGACTGTGATGAATGTGTTTTGCAACAGTGGTAGCCCCACAGAAAGAAAAGCACATCAAAACATCTGCCCCCTGATGTGTTGACTCAAGAATGAAATGACCGGACCAGAGAGCACGGGCTGTCAAGACGTGTTGTATAGCAGCTCAGCACACATCCCACCAGTTTCCTCTAAGCGTGGGTGTAGACTTTAATTGCATGGAGGCTAATATCAGGCTAATAGAAAACAGCTGCCAGGGGGCCTGACAGACAGAAAGCTAGTACATGATAGCTGCTTAGTCAGAGATACTCCGCACATTAATGTGAGAAGCAGCCGCTGAAGAGTGCATTGGGACCTTGTCGACTCTTTTTGTAACACTCATTATGTGACGTGAAGCGCAAAATAAAGAGTGTAAAACTACAGTTAGTAGCAGAGAAAAAACCTACCACTCCCATGTGTTTTTACAATTACTCAACAAATAGAATATTTTCATGTTTGTTGCACAGCATCGTGATACAAGACAGAACACCAAACAGTGGGATACACAGCGGAAAAGGTTCAACCACACAGTCTTCTTACCTGTAGTGTTCTTTATCAATCTACAATGTTTTGGTATAAGTTGCTGTCGGCTACAGAGATATATCCGCTTATCACATAAAATGGAACTTGATGGCACTTGGTTTATGGTGCTCAAAGTGCCAAAAAATATAGATCTGAAAACTTTAACTTTCTCTCTCCAGAAACCATCATGGTTATGCAACATAATCCACAGACGTTATTGTGAGCAGTGTAATGTAGGAACTTAATTATTCTGCAGAACTACACCTACAAACCCTATCACTGTGAGAGAGGAATCATGCATCTACTTATGGAGGAATGGCTTGTGCTGGTGTTGGGTGGAAACTTTTTTCTGATTTGGGGATAAGTTTTCTCCAAAAGTGTAGGATATCTGGTCAAGAGGAAGACCAAGATAAAAGGCTTAAATTTTTTTAAGGAAGAAAGGGAGAACTCAGAATTATGCACGTTGAATCGGCTTTGGCTGTTCAATAAGAATCATCAATGATTCATTTTGTTTTCCATACAAAGTTTGAAAGTCTGATCGGGCCCCACGAGACGTTCAGTGTAACAGCGGCATTCACTATATGTAGTTAACATGCTAATGGCACTAACAAGGGTTCGCAATTGCGCAGCATTTTTTGCAGACACTAGATATCAACAAAAGCCAGAGACTGTATCATATTAACAGTGTGCTGTAAATTCACCGCTTCTTCACCTTACGGTGTGGTCTATCTCTCTCACCCTGCTGCTGCCTGCATGTCCGCAGCGAAAAAGAGTAGTGTGAAATTCAAGAGCGCTTACCCTTCTAGGGACCAAAACGTTCCCAAAGAACTCAGCACAAAAAAAAATGTTTAACTTGAAGCAATCTCAGTCAGCTGAGGTTCTCCGACTGATTGAGTCATCTCGGGCTTTCAAGGCACAGCTCTAGAAATAATGTCTCTTCTCAAAAAAAAAAAAAATAGCCAAGGTAGCCTTCAGATCAGCTTCAGTGCTCATTGGCAAGCCTTATCTGAGTGTCTGGGACTCTGTGTGGGGGAATGAACATTATGTTCTTCCTAAAAATATTCCCTCATTTTATATAACGATAAAATATCCCATAGCACTGGATGTTGGGTTGAGATCTGATAATCACAAACATTCTCATTTCTAATGAGTTTGAATATTTAGCAGAGGTTTTTCTCTGAGTGACAGTACAGAAAGGTAGTTTCTGCTGGACGAGTTGATATTGAGTTTCAGTTGTAGTTGGAGTGACAGGAAGCCAAAAACTAAGATGCCTCGTTTGCATAACTTGTATTCGTCACTGGGCAATCCTGTAAGCACTTTTCTGTGCCTGGTGTAGTTTTTTGCTGTTCTTGCACAATCCAGGCTTCTTCATCAGTCAGCTTTCTTGTGGATGCAATCTACACTAATGCGTTTGGTACAGTTGAGTAATCCAAGTCTCCTTATCTGTGTGTTTATTATTATGTAGAACTCCTAGTTTCTTTCCTATCTTAAAACCACCCGACAGCAACTCTTAACCTTTCAGTTCAACAGAGTCACAGATTATTAAGAAACAGTAACACAGGGAGATTTCAGCTGAACACCTTGATGGTAGCGAGCAAAATGAGCCAATCAGCTTGCTCTGTTTACTCATGAGTATGCACTGTGAGGCTGGCAGGAGCCACGCTGATAGCCTGCACCATATGGTGCATCCAGGCAAACGGTTGGAAATCCATGTGTTCTGGAAGGAGCTCAGCTGCCATCTTTCGCCTGCGCCTCGGAGAGTGATGGGGTGGGGGAGGCGCTGGGTTGAGGGGTGGGTGAGCGGGAAAGTTCGAGCACCCTGTCCCACCCACATTCATCACAGGGAGCCCGGTGTCTGCATCTAATCAGATCACTGCTGAGAGCCCCACCAAAACTTGATTAAAGGCCGGACTCTTGGCGTTTTACTAGCTTTCTGTGCCACTTAACCAGCCTTTCACCACCTGCCCCTGTAAAAGTATCTGCTGCTATAATGTTTATTTATGTGTTTATTGGCTTTGAGCCATTAAGGAAGCTCTATCTCTCTCCCTCTCTCCCCCTCAACCTTTGCACAACCCGGCGATTTCCATCCCATAAACGGGCATGGCGTGTGCATGAAGAGAGTGCTGGGAGGAGGTTGTTGGAGAGCTGAGCTGCTTCTCATTTCTTTTTACTGGGTTTACTCCTATTTCCAGAACTGCCAAGAATCTTCTTTTTCTCTCTCAAGCTTCGCTCTTCTCTTCAGTTCTGAACTAGATATCTACATACCTGCAGGTTTTGTATTGTAAATATTCATAATATAATTCTGCTGAACCTTACAGAGGAATTGTATTTATTGGCCATTGAAAAAGAAAGCATCGTTCTTATCACTGCAGTCAGCCAAGCCTGCATACCGATATTAAAGTTCCTGTCCAGTCCTCACTCAGCCGAATTGTTCCTAAACCTTCTTGCTAGGAATTTTCAGTCCAAGTTTTCTCTGAATGTTTGTGAACATGGCCCGGGGTCTTTTAAATAATTGAAGGCAGCCAACTTTATTTTTCCATTCACAAATTGTGTCCCATTTTGCGTCTGACTGTCAGCTGGCTTTCGGCATTTCAGCATCAGCACTCGACAGTCTGGAGAGCACAGTTTGGTCTCTACATGAGTTGAATTTCAGACGAATGTAGGTCTATTAATTAGCTGTCAAGAGAGGGCCAATGGCGAGACATTTCAGCTTATTACAGATAATGCCATGGATTCAGTTAAAAATAATTATGATGATAATGTTCAGTCCAAGTCGGTGCCGCCATAAGAACAGATGGCAGGTAATCAGCGCCTCATACAAAGTAGTCAAGTAGAGCGAGGAAGAAGGAGCCAGTTGCCCTCATGCTGAAATTTAATTTGTCTGCCACTGTATCTGACTGTCTGCCACTGGCTGGAAACGTCTATGAAGGGCAGAAATTGACAGGCTCTCCTCAAAATGAGCTTTAACACTGTCTGCCTTGGAAAGATATTTCTGTGCACCGGGAAATGTCTCCCAGGTGTCCTGATATCGGCTCTGCTAAATATTTGATTATTGCGACTGATGTGACAACAAACCATCTACTTTTGTTTGCTCTATTGGTGCTTGTCTTGGTGCTGCACCGGGCGCTCCCTCTTCATTATCTGTGGCAGTGGTGTTGTGACTTACTGACTTGATTCACAGAAGGCTGCGGTTTGCACAAGGAAATTTGAGAGAAAGATGGCCTTGAAATGGAGTCATCCTGGTCTGGGTTATGGAGGGGAGCCACCATATTCATTCCTCCTCAAAGTTCTGATTGAAAGAGCAGCTGAAAGCTTGTTTATCCCTGTTTTTGAGATTTTTTGCTCTCTAAATTTACAGAGTCAAGTCATTTCCATGACTGAACTATATCAAAATTGTAGTACAAAATCAAAGACATAAGGGAAGGACTTACATATAATGTATAAAATAAGTTTTGCTTTGATGATGGTGGTGGTAGGGCTTGGCAATATGTTGATAATATTCTGATATCACGATATAGGACTAGACATCATCTTAGATTTTGGGTGTTGTGATATCATAAGTGTCTTTGTTTTGGTTTTAATGGCTGCATTACAGTAAAGTGCTGTAAGTTTCTATCAGATAGGCGCTATCATTTGCCTTTACCCACTCATTTATAATATCCACTTTAATTATGATTATGTATAAAATCTCATTGTTTAAATATATCATGAAAGCAATGGAACATTGTCACAATATCAATATCGAATTTGGTCAAAACTATTGTGATATTTGAGTTACTTCTGAGTGGTGAAGTGCACTGTCTAAAACGTTTTATGCAAAATCTCCCCTAGCTCTTGAATTGGGTTGAGATCAGGTGACTGTTAAGGCTACAGCACATGATGCATTTCCATGAAGTTTCTCAACCTTTTTATTTAGTTTTTTTTTTTTTTTGTTTGTTTCTCACTCATCTTCTTCCTCGAAGAGAAAAAACAAAATCTTTATATGGAAATACACTCAAAAAAGTAACAAAAAAGTTCTATGAACTGTATTGCTGCACATACAAACAAGCTGGAGAACTCCACTGATGTCTCAGGTCCTTACTTTCAAGAGTCTTTACAATTATTGATCTTGACAGTTGAGGAAAAATAGCTAGATGCCGGTAGTGACAGCAGATCCCCAGGGCAGCTCATGTCAGACACAGACTGCACCTGAACTCCTGTGGAGGTGTTTGTGTAGAAAGGTGAAAAAGTTATTTCAAGCTGGAAAAGTGCTTTGAGATACAAAACCTGTCCCAGACTATAAGTCACATTGGCGAACACAAATAACTTTGTGTTTTCTAGACAGCATATTTAAATCCTACTTGGGTAGGAAACATTCACAGCTTTGTATACTGTCCAGACAACCACTTTTTAGAATAATTTTCCCTTTAAGAGGAGCTTAAGACATAAAAGACAGGGATGTTTTGGGGCAGGTTGACTTGGCTGACTGGTCACTGTCACAACCTATCATCCTCAGCTGGTGGTTACAGCTTGCTTGTCTCACGGCACTTCCTTTACTTTGATGAAAAACAGAATTTTCTGGCTGTAGTAAGGACAAAACGGTGGCGGAAAGTGAAATCAATCCAACCTTCAAAACAAATGATTTGGACTAGAATGGGAGTCATGACAGAGACTACATCAGACACTACAATATATGAATAAAATATATTTTCATGGTTAGAATTTATGTCTGTTAATTATATATGTTCTTTATTCATATAGAGAAACACAATTCATTTGAATTAATGTGCTATTTGTCAACTCCATCACCTTAAAATCTTACCTGCACCTGTAAGTCCTCATTTTAAGCTACTGGAGTGAGTGTTTCTCCTCAGATGTCTGTCAGGTCGACATCACTGCGGTAAACTAAGAATTTGCAGATAAAGTTTGCACATCACCTTCAGCTGGTGGTTACAGCTTGTCCCATGGTTCTTCTTTGACTTTGATAAAAAAAATTGAATTTTCTAGCTGTAGTGTGGACCAAATGGTGGGGGTCAGTGAAGTCAATCCAAACTTCAAAACAAACTATTTTGAAACAAACTGGAGACATCACAGACATTATATTACGTCCGTCTGTCCTGGAAGAGAGATCTCTCGTCATTCTTTTTCGGGAATTTTTCCTTAGGTGATGTGAGGGTCTAAGGGCAGAGGGATGTCGTATGCTGTAAAGCCTGGCTTGACTACAATATATGGATAAAACACATTTTCCTTTTTGACATTTATGTCTTTAAAATGATACATGGTTCTATTTTTTTTCTATTTTTACATGAAAATACAGTATTCATTTAAATCTACTGTTCCTTAAAATCTCTTATCTTAAGCTTACGGAGCAAATGTGTCCCCTTAGATGTCTGTCAGAAGCTGTAGGTTGATATCAGTTTCTATGGAAACTGATGGATGTCTAACAATTTGCAGATAAAGTTTACAGATCAAACTCAGCTGGTGGTTACAGCTTGCTTGTCCTGCGGCATTTCTTTGACTTTGATAAAAGACAGAATTTTTAGGCTGGAGTATGGACAAAATGGTGGCAGGCAGTGAAAACAAATAGGAATTGAAGAGACATCATGGAGACTATCCTACACTATGTTGTATAGACACTACTAAAATATATTGATAAAACACAATTTTACTGTTGACATTAATGTCTATGAAATTATAAACAGTTCTTCTGTTTTCATACTAAAATACGGTATTCTTTTATATCTATTAAAAGTATTATGCATCAGCATCGTTCCCTTGAAAAATCTACGATCCCTTAATTTAAGCCAACGACACAAATGTTTCTCCTTAGATGTCTGTCAGGAGCTTTATATGGTTATCGTTTTTTTCTGGAAGCTGATGGATCCCACGAATGAACTGATAATTTGCTGATAAAGTTTTTTTAAATTGTGATGACGTTCATGATTTCGTTAGTTGTTATCGTCAGCTTCGAACATACCGCCACCGGTCTTTCCACGCAGCGCACAAAGCCTCGCTGTACCACCCAGCTGTGAACATAACTTGCTGAAAAGACCTCTTTAATTGGTAAAGCAGAAATCATCTTTCCAGTGTTTTTGTCCCCCTCCCGCTGGATTAATTTCCTCCCTGCAGTAGTTGTGTGAAAGTGCTAGCTCAGGGAGTGCTTGTGCATGTTTGTTTGTGGCCTGGTGTGGAGCTGTGGGGATTAGAAGGTAGTTAAAGCTTTCCATCCGTCGTATGCGGTTAAGCTGAAGAATTGTCAACACTAATCCAGGCGCTTGTTTACTGACCATTGAATGTGTTCCCCTTAATGTGAATCAAACACAGTGAAAAAGCCAACTCTTGTAGATCTACTACAAAGGGGGAAAATAAGAAGCCGGCATATATAGAAATCCACTGAACTACTGATTGGTAAAAATATGACCATGAGCAGATTATTATGCACGATTTGCTTAACTGATTTTAAACAGAGTCCTGGGAGCTTATGTGAAAGGAAAGAGGCTGATAGCTTTTTTAGTGTTGGCTGGTGGGTTAAAGTGAGGGGTTTTAGAGAAGTAATCTCAAGGACCATAGTGTGAAGGATTGTTTCATAAATCAACAAGCCGGGCTTGCAGCCTTGCCAACAATAATATAATCTATCCATCACTATGGAATATTAAAAATGACCCTTGCTTAAACAAACTGCATTAATTTAACTGGCAATCCTCCCCATTCAATCATCTGTCTGCTTCAAAGAACTGCCGGATTATTTGACTCCACTCTGTTCTACAAACACTCCGGCTCGTTTTTGAAGTTCCTGTGGTTTTCTGTTCAGTGGTCATCTACAGTACATGTCAGTGAGATTGCATTAATGCTATCACACTTGAAAAGGGAATAAGATCTCTCCTCTTCCACACTAACGAAGACAAGCAGATGATTAGAGTCTTTCCTTTCCGCCACTTGGCTCCAAGAACAAAGCGAAGGAACCTTAGCCGGCTCCTAGTGTGCAGTTTCTCAGTGCTGGGGGCTGATAGGGCACATGATAAACACTGGAAATGACTCTGAAGCCCAGAGGACAGCTAAAACAAAATGAGCTGACAATACTCATTTTCACGGGCCCAAATTTAGATTGTTATGATTTCAGTAATGATTTTCCTTCAGCTGTGGGAAAGTAAGTAATTAAACCTAATGAGAGAATTTGTAAGACCTCAGAATAGGCCGGCTTCTGGGCTATTATTTTAATACTTTGTTTTAGATACAGGTGCATGTGTTGTTATCTAGCGCATTTCTGTGCTAATGAAATAAATTGGCTGGATGCATTATCCACTTAAGTCCCTGAACTCTGTTACGTACATGCAACTATTGAGCAAATGTGAATCCACATGTATTTTTCTATCTACTGCAGCCATTGATCCGGCGTGCAGCGCTGTTTACATTTCCCTGTGCCTTGTGAGGAACAAAATGAAAGGCACTCAAAGTCCATAACTAATAGGATCAAAATGAGGGTGCAGACTACATGTGGATAATTGAGTTTGAGCATTAAATCAGAATAAACTCACAGGCCTGCAACTGAGATTTTAAAAGCCAGTAATCTCACGATCTATTTATCACTAGCTCTGACCACACAGTGTATTAAGATCATTAAAAAAATGTAATTATAACCTTTTAAATAAGCACTGTAGGCCTCCCTTAAACATGTTCTGCCTTTGCACTCTGCAAAAATAGATCTGCACCTTTGTTGCCATCTCATTATGTATTTTTTCTGTCCCGTCTCATTATTTTTTTTTTTCCTGCCAACAGAGAACATGCTGTTCTATACTTCTAGCTCACTGCTGGGGGGTTGCTGTTTTTGGGTTCCATACTTAGTAGCCGGTCCTGTGTTTTTCTATTCTCTTTTATGTGCGGTGTTGTTATTCACACAGGCGAGCTGCACTTCTACATCCTCATCCAACCCCTCAGCCCCCCTGTATAGAAGGAAGCCTGGAAACATGTGTCGTGGAGTAAGGTTACATTTTTAGGCCTCACACCCCCGCACAAGTCCAGAAACCTCTCCTAAGTGCTTATTGAACTTTTCTTTAGGACAGCATGGCCAGAGCTTGCAGTATGTCAGGACAGGTTCTCAGCATCAGCCATATATCCTCCTGTCCTGGTGTCCAGTTTAACTTCATTGACTTCATTGGTTTTTTCCCTCCAAAACTCACTTGCTTTTGTCTAGACAGCTGTGCACTGCTGGCGTCTTTGTGCTCTTATCCCATACAAGCGGAGAAAGGGAGAGACCCCATATGCTACCAGCTGCTAAACACATTTGCTCTTACCGCTAGTAACTGAACCCGGTGAGGAGGAGGGAAAACCTATCTCAGCTGCTGCCATAACTGAATTAAAGGACCATCCGAGCAATCGCCTTATAGGTTATATAATGCTCTTAAATGCTTCCTGACATTTGGATGTAGTATATACAACATATATAATGGTAACATTGGTTGGGGTGGAATTGTAAATTAGTTTAACACTGATTCATCTGCTGTCTTGAGCACTCCTTTCACTCTTCTCCAAAAGGCAGATTTAGCCTTGAGGCTTGGTTATATTCAGTATATTGTTTGCCGAGGGAACCAGGCGCCATATATGGCTGCATGTGCCTGTTTGTAACAAAGAAGGCCAGCTGCATCAACCACACTCTCTTTTAAGAGCCTGCTTTATGGTCGAAGACATCCCTCTAATTTATTTCCCCACGTGGGCCCCTTAAGGAGCATATGAACCTGAGACACATGGGATGGATAGGGTGTTCAATCCCCCCCTGAATGGATTTACGACCCTCCATGCTCATGGCCGCAGGGAAGAGCACATTATTCTGGCCCAGGTCAAGGGCAGGTCTATAACTGGTTAAAACCAAATCAGGATTAGACCAGAGCAGATCAATACATGTACATGTAAATATTTTTCTTCCAAATGTATGAGAGGTGCTTAGTGATTACATTCAGATCAACAAGTTGTTCTGTTTGCAGCATCTCTGTACTGTAGCCCTCAATTTAAGTGACTAATTCATAGGGAAGTTACTGCAAACGTGGCTGTTATTTTCAAAAAGTTATTTAAGCTAAAGGACAAAACATGTTGTTGCTTATTTAGCCAGTCCCCAAAATGATATTTTGATGCTCTGTGTCATTGGCTACATGCACATTAACATTCCACTACTATCCCGAATATGACTGTATTTTGAATTTGATCATGTTAAAGTGATATTCTGTTTAGATATTCCAAATTAGGCCTTTTTCCAAATTTAGCATTAGCAAGATGGGGGATATATATTATTCAGATTTTAATAGCATTCTTGAGGCATGCATACAACACATTTGGGATACACGCCTGAATCGGGGTTTTTACTTAGACTTACAACACCAAATCTCTTGTCTGTTTATGATCAGCTCTGTGCGTTGTCATGGATATGTTGTACACGGACCAACTTGGCAATAGTTTGTTTATGAGGATGTGGTAAAGATGCATGCCCAAAAGAAAAGCCCACATTGCTGATTGGGTTAAGAAACTTTTAAATATAATAAGGACTTGTATATCAACAGGTTTTTGAATATGTGCGAATTATTGCAACATTGACCTTATTTAGAGGGGGGTGCACCGTCCAAGAAGTTGGTGCCACCGGTGGAAAACTTTAAAAAATTACTATTCCATTACTATTCCACTTTTCCATTTTTGACATGATAAACAGCATAGTCGGGCATGCTAACACAAGTACACATGTTAACTAGAATATTAGTGGAATATTCATTTTTATTAGCCGTGTAAACAGCTTAGTAGGAATACTTTCATTTCTAGAATAAGGCCAAGAAGCATGGAATATTTTGTGCAGGTAAACATAGACTTTCTGCCTTTGCTCATGACAGACAGGTGCTCACTTTAAATTTCATTACCAGATAAAATGATTGCTTGTTTATAGACAGTCTGATTGCCTGACAGCTTGTTTTTTTCTCTACTGTTTACTCATCACAGCAGTTTATCTGCAAAATATCAGTAATTATTAAACGAGTACAATCTCATCATAACTGATAAAAATGATGCACAAAACAAAAATAAGATTCAAAAGCCAGGATCACACTGGATCAGGAAGGTGAAAATCCTTGAAATAGTAGCCCTGGCAAGATTAAAACATACCTACGGTATTTATTTGCTTCCATGAGTCCGATTCTGATCACAGCCTGCATTTGAGGCGCTCTTCCTGTTGCTGTATGCTCTGTAAATGATTAAAACAAAACTAAAAATGTTTAAAAATGACAGACATTATGATCCCAACACAGAGAAGCATTTATTAATGAACCAATCACGATGTGCTCATTACAGCAAACAAGAGAAAATGAAAACTTAAACTTCACTCATTTGTTTTCTGATATCACATGCCATGCTCCGACATTGACAACAAAGCTGTTGCTGGCCAGCTATATAGATTATTTTCATTGTGCGTGTGTGTTGTGGGGTGTTGGCACACAGTTACTCCTGAAATACCAAACAGCAGACCGACATCTGTTAAGTATTGAACTATTTTTAGAGAGGTTTTCCCTCCTCTTTACCAGAAGGGCTTTAAAATAGATCCATTAGATTCCAAGCACCCAACTGTTTGCGTCCACCGTCTCATTGACCTAGTGGAAAATTGCACTCAGTGCTTTTCAGCTCCGCTGCCAAATCTGGCATCATAGACAAGTGACATAATACTGTAGCACCAAAGGGGTGCGACTATTCTCGGGCCATAGGGCTAAGTGTGTGTGATGTGTTGTAACACTTTCATCAGTGTAAAAAAAGCCTCCCAAACCGAGTAACTGGCCTTAGCAGAACAAATGGACAGATATCTATTTACATATCAGTCCCCTTCTCCACAGCCTTTTGTTGTTGTTGTGAGGAGTATGATTATGCACATTGTAATGATTTCCATGTATATTGAAAGAGCAGCGGCAACTGGAATGCAAAATTCACAGAGGAGCGCGAGGCTGTTGAATAAAAATGCCTTTGCTCTGCTTCTGTATTGTGGCAGCTCTCTCATATAGAAACCAGCTGTGACCACTCACAGTACCCGCTCAACTTGATGAAAAGATTATGGACCCCTTGCTTTGATGTACACGCTTCTATACTGTAGTCACCATCCGCTCACTCCGATCCCACTGTTCTCCAGCCGTGGTCGACATTAACATACAGGGAAACTCATTTGAATTACAAGTATAGGGTATCGTTTGCCAAGATATTTTACATTTTCCTCACCCTCCTCCACGTCTTTGCAGCTGTGTGCTCTTAAGGGGATCTTGAAAGATGTCATTAGTTCACCAGACCCCAACAGTGGTGGTTTTTATCGTGCATGACAGAGTCCTAGGGGTTGAAACGCCTGAGAGAATTCATAGTGTGAAGAGTTAAACAGATGACACAATAGAAATGAAATATATATCTGCTCCAGCGGACCTGTAGACTCTTCTGGGAATCATGGGGGTTGGGGTGGGTGTGGGGTATGGGGTTAAATTCATGCAGCAGTGCTTGCTGCCAATTTCCATGTGCGTTACAGCGTATAGCCAAACTGTCATTTGGTCAGTCATGCAAAGACGGCTTTCATCCCTGTCCGTTATTTAGACAGGCACGCTCTTCCTCACTAATGTAACCACACAATTTTTCTTTGTAGCTGTTGTAAGAATCCAGAGTTTAAAATTATTGACATTTATTACAACATAGGTCTTGTTATTATATTTTTGTCGTTTATTAATGTCAGTTATGACACCAAAGTAATTCATCTGGTGACACAGTGATTCGGCTACAAAGAAGTCCAATAGGGCAAGAAACACAAATGGCAAGATGATCCGATCTCAGCCACTCTTGTAGAAGGTTTAAACTGAATGTGAGCTCACTTAAAAATGTTTTCATAGTCTCCTTTAAATAAGATTTGCTAACCAGAGGGCTGTCTGACGACTGACATAGTCCACTTATTAGATTTATGCCTGATGCATCTTCAAAGGTCACAAGTTAAGTTGCGCTATAAGGCATGCTCCTTTGCAGGGCTCCTGTGCAGTGGGTTTTCATTTGCTTGTGCCATAGACTGTATAAAACAGTGGACATAGTTAATGTGATGGACTCTCATTTTGAGGCCTTGCATTTGACATTCTGGTCAACGTTGTCGTGGTATTTTGGAGCCAAAACTGACCATATTTGGACGAGAGGGTAAAGGGGTCGGATATGTAACGACACCTCGCACACATCCTGTTACTCAGGTGGACCCACCCTTAAATATTAAATTCATACCTAAATAAAATGTAAATGGATCATGAATGTGTAAAATTAGCCGTAGAGACCAAAACTACTTCTTACTTCAGGCTGGAAACATGTTTTTTTCAGCCGTTAAGTCATATATTGTAACATGGGTGTCTAAGGGGATTAACTTGCTTCTGGAGCCAGCCACAAGTGGCCAATTGCTGAACTGCAGTTTTAAGCACTTCCACATTGGCATCATATTTTATCCCCAGGGGTTGCCACTTGTGCAAATCTGACATTTTCTATCTATGTGGATGCAGATGGGCAGAAAAAACGGTGTACCTTACTGTCAATGTGAGTTCTCGACACACTGCCCCCCACAGCTTGGAAGAATATTGATTTTCCGCTAGGAAAAACCTGCTGGGAGTTTAGAACCGTTCCTTGCAAAAAAAAAAAAAAAAGAACCATTCCTTGTCACTATTCTGCGTCAGCTCATGTCCGTGTGACCCTCTGTGCAGAAAGCACAACTGAGGCTTTAGAGTGGAAACCTTACCTTTCACTTTTCGCTTAAAATCCAAAGAACTCAGCAAATATTAGAGTGGCTAAGCATCCTTCCATATGCAGCATTGGTCTTTTGACCTTTCCTGATTTGTTTGGAGTCAAACATTATGACTGCTAAACTATTCATGGGGCACAGAATTTCTCAAGCCTTCCATTTGCCCACATGCAGGCCAGACAGATAACTGGTATGTTGCATAGACTTTATGGAGTTTGGCAAGGCGAAGAAAGGGAAGAGATCACACAAATAATGGATGGAAAAAGTCACAGGGAGGGGGGCAGTTCTTGCTGCCTTGGAAGCACTTGGAAGGTTATTGGTTACTTCCTAACCTCTGTCTAGACAGCGTTAACAGTCCTGGAGTGTCATCTGGAATATATGTGTTTGCCACGCAGGATTTAATTGGAATTTTAAAATACTGCAGAATATATTTTAAAGATTTGTTCATTTGATTGAAAAAGTGCTTTCACAGTGGCTCATTCCTGATGAACTGGATCACCGGTTTCCATCTGGAAATCTTTTAGGAAACTGTAATATTTTTAGCCTTCCTACACAGGGGAGTCTGACTCTTGAATTATTCATGTTGAAAATCTGTGCCTTACGCTGTGTGTTATCTTAAACTGTTTAGTTAAGAAATAGATTTTAAGACCAAGTCTCAGCAATGTAACCATAATCTCCATGTCGACTTCTGAGGAGAGACTATTCTGTTAGAGAAGACTCCCCGAGGCATGCTTTCAAAGTCTTCCCCATCTTGAAGGCGTTATGAAACAATAACAAATCAAGACACCCGAGAAGCGAACAAAGTTCCCATGGCCGATAGCACTTGTCACACTTAACCTCGTTGTCCTGACAAATTTTCCTGACAGAGTGTTGTCAAACAGCATGTGAAAAGCTTCCCATGCTCTGAAACTCCTCTCATTCACTTTTGTCTAGTTGGCATAGAATTAAGAGGCAGCCATGTAAAAGCTCCCTATGAGCCGAGATGATGAGAGGTTGTTTGGAGGTCAGCATGGCAACCTGCAGAGCTGAAGGGCGCCAACAATCTCTGGGAAAATGGTACAATAGAGGCTTTGGTCATTTCAGAATCAAGACAATGCCCCCAATTGTCATCCCACCTTTGACCTGTGGTACATTTAGCACAGACCACTTGGACCCACAAATGAATCATGCTGATGTCTTCTTTCACCCAGTGGCCGCAGAGGCAAATGCAAAGGCTTGTTTAAGTTGGTGTACCATTTTGTTTTTCATCTATAAACTCTGGAATCTTGGGAAATGCACATTAAATGTGAAACGTTCTGTTTTTGTAGAATCAAAGCCTATATAGTCACCTGTTGGAAATGATAATGCAGAGAATGAAAATGCACATCAGTGGCAACACTGCAGAGAAGCTGCTCCGCACTGTTGTGAATGATTGATCAAAACCAGAATAGATCTGTGTCTTTGAGAGGGGTAGGTTTGATCTGCCTCGTGATGAAACGTGTAGTCAAACCGCTAATGTTAATTATGAACATACTACGGTTTCTATAGATGACTGGTACAGATATGTTTTGATTTTAACTTATATTTTAAAATGTATCAATCTTCTCAGTTATTCTGATGCAAAAAGGTTTTCAGGCAGTTAGGCCATCCTTGAATTTTATCCTTTAATTTATTTATATATTTTGCAGTTTTCCACCTGTAAAATAAAAATGAGGAATCATGAAAATACCACCAATTTAGGAAAGATACTGAAAAAACATGCATATTTTTTCTGACTTTTCTTAAATCCTTGCTTTTCTTTTCATCTTTTTTCTTTTTGGTGAAATACTGGGTAGCTTAAACTCTTGTGACTTTTCAAATGAAACAAGCATTTGTGCCGGGCCAGGCCAATTATAATCACTGATCTTTGGGAAACAGTCTATAAGAATGTCTGTTAAGTACAGTGTGTTACAAATTGGGACACCATCGACCAATAGCATCCAAATCAACTGCCTCATTAAATGTTGGCGGAACTCTATGTGGCTCTATATCACATCACTGAACATGTAAAGCTCACACAAAATGGTTGGCCAGTTTTTTTTTGTCACACAAATCCCTGTCTGTCACTGGGGGAAGGGCAGCAGTAGTCCTCGGTTAGTCGCCTGTCACACTAGATGAATGGGTTGTGTGACTGGGTGAACATGTTTGCCATGGGAATCTATCATGCTCTTTTATTCCCTTAACGTTTCAATTGTTGAGTTGGGCCACTGGTATGTGTAACCTACAGCTTGTAACTAGAGCTACATTCACACTAGTGCATTTTAATGTTGAAATCCGTAACTATTGCTATGTTTCTGCGTAGCAGCCACAGTCTTTAGGTGCTTTAGGTCCCTAAAATGGAGACCTAGGCCTACATACCTTTTTGAGAAGATACTCCTTGCTCATTGCCATGGTTTCCAGCGATGGATAATGCCTCGGGCACTGTACTAATATGCTAATATGTTGTCGTATTTGCTTTGTAATGACTTCCACTCTATTTTCCCTGGCCTTAACCACCATATGCATGCATGAATAGTGTATGTAAAGAGTCAAGTTATATGCATAATGTCCGTCAATGTTAGCATGGATGGAGATTAATCCTGAAATGGTGCTTAAAGGCTTGTATGTACAGTGGGGCTGTACCTGACTCAGGATTATGTTAGTTGAATCATATTTTGCCGTTCAATACGAAGATTCAATGAGTCTTTTTGTTTTCCATTTAAAGTTTGAACAGGCCAAGCAGGATTTAGTAAACAAGCTAACGGCGCTAACGATGGGTCTGAAATGAGCAACGACGTTTTTTGCTGACATTAGATATCAAAGTCAAACACCATAGCGTATTATCTTGGTATGTGCTGTAATCTGACAACTTCTAAACAGAAGAGCAGCCCCTCCCTCCTGCCAAATATCTCCTCCATGCTGCCACAGGCGCAGCTACTTGAAACAGAGTAGTGTGAAAGTCAAGAGCGCTCACAACGCAGCAAAACTTGGAGACCAAAATGTCCCCAGAAGTACACTGTAGAGCACACTGACTAGCA
This sequence comes from Plectropomus leopardus, assembly GCF_026936395.1. NCBI lineage: Eukaryota > Metazoa > Chordata > Actinopteri > Perciformes > Serranidae > Plectropomus > Plectropomus leopardus. Next base: position 10,119,509 of record NC_142190.1, read on the forward strand.
AGAAAAAAACCCCAAAAGCCTGACTACTTCACTTGAAGCAGTCTCAGTTGACCCAGCGGTCTTCAATTGATGATTTGAATGTCCAACTTTAAAAGAACAGCCCTAGTGTGCAGAGATTGTTTCTGTTTTAAAACATCATTTTAAAGTGAAAATGTATCAGTGGGGATGCTGCCACAGTCAGAAGCCCATGAGCAATTAGGTTGTTGAAATAGGACATAGGAAGAAATTCTTGAATTCTGCAATCCAAAGCTGTGGCAAGTCTGTCAGAAAACTGAAAAGCCTTGTTATTTCTGACAGTTAAAGCTGGAGTGGATTCATTTGTGTTGGTCAGTACTTCCCTCTGTGCAGGCTTGTCTGCTTGAATGGCTGTGCAGGGTAAATGAAGAAGTAAAACACAGTAGAGACACAAGATTTCTTGTGTGATTTCTCATGCTTCATAGTATGAAGTACAACGCGCAACCAGGATGTGAACACGCTTCAATTCAGAGACCTTGAAGCAGGGATGAACCTAAGGCTTTCGGGTACTGGTCCCAAATCAACAGGGCATGTTGAAAACACAGAACAACAGCCAACATTAAATAACCAGAACATCCAACTGCTACACTAGTGCACAGTTGTGCCAGGGCAAAGACTACAACTCCAAGAAAACAATTTTGCGGCAAAGAAAACCTTGGCCTTTTTTTTTTTTTTTTGTCAGTGAGCCTCAGATTCATCTCTTCTGGGGTTAACTGTGCTTGCCAGTGCTGAGAGTTTCATTCTGTGCCTCTTAGTACAAATACATCATTGCTTTCATCCTTTATAGCATTGTGAACCTAAGTGGCTGTTCATTGGTTGTGAAATTTATCTTGCTTCAGCAGGTGGTGAAGGGAATCCACACAAGGATGGTAGAGCTTATACCAAATTTTTCACAGGCATGTTTGAAATGGCAATCACATCTTGTTGCTTTGTTCCTCCTTTTGTTTTATACTCGAGAGGTAAATAAACCCTTAAGGTTGATTATTGCGTGTTTCGGCTATGTTTACCCGTAGTCTGTCAGCTGTCTCTGGTGCAGTTGACGTACATGATTAAGAGCCTTACTATTCCTGAGCTACTTGCTGCTACTAGATGAGTTTGTTCGCCTGATGGATGACCTATTCCAGAAAACCCGTGCTGAACTCTGGATTAAGTGATCCCCTGGCCCAGAGGAGCTCTTGTTAACTGTCATAAACAATCATAACTGTAGACGTCACGGCTAATTGGGCATGCAGTGACCTTTCCATCAAGTATGTGTGTTCAAGCAAAGGGACAACAAGTTAGAGATTAAGCCCGAATGCAGAAATAAGCACCCATATCTGGGCTCATGTTTTAGTATAATGCTGTATGTTATGTCTATTGTGAAAATTAGTAATTAGTTACAGTTACTGGTTTCTTCTCTTTAAAGTAAGTGAATTACATTACTAATTTTACTGCATGTAAATGAAATTAGTTACTAGGGAAAGTAACTTTTGCAATACTTTTAAATATCATCCTCAATTCTGTTATTAAGACATACATAGCTATATTTTTTAAGTGTTGCTGTTGTGAAGTTTGGGACAAGATCACTGTCAAATTTTATTTATGATTGTACCCATTATAAGTATGAGAAGGACAAGTAAGCTGGTGAAACAATAAGACACAATAAAACACAACAAAACATGATAGATATGTTTTGATAGTCTTATTATTTTGGCCTTGACAGGCCTTCAAAACAAGCGAAACACAAGTCTATTTTTTACTTTCTGGCAGAGTAAAATGAAATAAGTGTTTCTCAGAAATCCGAAATTAAATTATTTTCACAATAAGTGTAATGAAATAAAAGAATTACACATAATTTAAGAAAACATAAACACACTTGGGTTTAAGCTTTTTAACCTTAACAGTAGGTGAACACAAATCATGCACATAGATTACAACTCACCACTACATTTCTGTCCTTAATCACAAGGAGGGAAAAAATAATGTCCATTTTTCCAGGAAAGCAAGTGCCTGAACGTGCAGTGACAGTCTCATACTGACTGACTGACTGATTGATTGGCTGATTGATATTTGGTACATATCATAGCCCGTGGCTTTAAATCATAAACGGGATAAGAATTGAGTAAAAGGCTGCATTTCTCTGTTATGATCCAGACAAAAGTAGCAAGTGATGAGCTCATTTAAGTTCCAGTAATTCTACATTGTGCTAATTATTTTTAAAAAGTCATTAGTTGCATATCTAGTTACTGCCAAAAGAAGTGGACTTACAATAACTCACTACTCCCAAGATATACTATAGTGTGACTTTTCAGGTCAGGAATGAACTCACTGATGGATAAATGTAACATATTAATCTTTGAATTTTGTATGGGATTGGTGACAGTTATATATATTTATTTATTTTTTTAAATTTTTTTTTTAATGGCATGATGACATTCATTTGCTTGACTTGACAGAACAGTTGCGATAATCTTGCCGATGTAGTCAATACTTGTGCATCATGTGAAACAAGCTCTTCATGCATTGTTTCCCACTTGACAAGTTTATATAAAATCAGATGGTACAGCAGCACTTAAATTATAGTTTCCTCTATGTTGGGCTTGCTCAATTGCTGAACAGCACAAATTTGCATGCCAGAGTTCACCGAAGTTGAACTCAAAAGTGCCGCAAAAGTTTACTCTGTCTCCACAAGCAGTTCCACTGGAATGATTTGTTTTCACCCCAAAAGTTGACTGTTACAGATTATTGTGTGACTGAGCCTTAAGCCAGTGAACAGGTAGAAAAACAACAAAACACTTTGAGAAATACTCTCTTTGCCGTCTTCCCCAGAAACAGATGAAACGATCAATGCGAGTTTGCTTCTCTAGTGCAGCACAGACATCAGCTAAACACCTCCCACACCTTACGGCTAGCCTAGTTCCATCACATTACACACAACAGATTTGTGTTTACCAACCTGTAAGTTCCCATTTGTCACTCCCTGTGGGCAGAGCACTAACCACCAGTGTCTATACACATGTTAATTTGTGCAAATATCAGTAGGTGTGTGCCATTTCAAACAGTCATATTGCTGCTGGTTTCTGTAATGCAGCTGTACTTTACACTGATAAACCAGCTGTGCAGATAGTACTTTCCAGAGAGGCCATGTTATCTATCATAACACCTCTATCACAACACCTACACTTGGCCAACCACGAGACTCCTATTAACACGTTTGACCAGCATCGGCCTCGGGATTAGCTCACCTCCCCCGAGGGTTAACAGACTGGAATGGACACCAGGCAAATAAGAATCTGCCTTTTTTTTTTTTTTTTTTGTCATTTGCAATATTTCAAAAAGCTGAGCAATGACAGAGTTTATCACTAGTCATCAACATGTCGATCCAGTTGATCCATCTCCTCTGACAAGGCAGTTCTGGATGGGTAAGTCATGATGTTGGGATTCATTCTGCCCACTCTGAGGAATTGATGCTGTTTGTCCACAGTTCACTTCTCCCTGGTTAATGGGTGATTAAGTTGGCACAGGAGACCGCATGACTGATGAGGCTGCATGACTGAATTGCCAACTACAGTGGGAACTGACTGTTTCTATTTTGCAGAGCTATTCCTGCATAAGTAGTGCTATCTGGTCTCATAATAATTAGTATGATAAAGAATATCCCTGATAATGTTTCTTACACAATTCTAAACTAGTTAAGATAGTTTTATTCTGACTTTTACATGAAAAGAAACACCGTTGTGTTTATTTTTCTGTTTTCTCTGGCCTCTCTAACCTTAAGCAGATTTTTTTAGACATGGGAAAACTAAAAATAGGTGATCATTTTCCTCTTCCAGTAAACTAGAGTCATGTACATAGCTCTTCAGCAAAAGTTGACCTTTTTTGTTTGTTTGTTAGTTTTTCTGGTGTGTCACGTTCTACGTCACAGACCGCCAGGAAATGAATTAGTAAGCATCAAAGAGCAATATGGAGGCCATCAAAGATGTTTCGGTATTTACTTCTCCCACTCCTCTCTTGCTTATTCAGTCCTTCTTTCAAATTTAATGCTGATGAATTTTGAAGAATGTTCGAGTATTGCTTGAATGGAGACGGATAATATTTTGTGGTAGTGCCTCATTGTAGTACGCAGAAAGGGGGCAAAAGTTGGTCATATTTTCATCACTGGCACTGACTGAAGCTGGAGCCAATAAATACCTGTGATTACTACTGAGTGATTTGTCCCAAAGTGAATGCTGATTATATTTTTTTTTTCCTATTGAATTAAAAATCAAAATGTTATAGAGGGTGTTGTTGGGTTTTTTCTGCAGTGGGAGAGGGCCTTCTTACATACCATATGATGTAATTGAATTTGTGTATATAGGGATAACACAAGAAATCAATATGGCAAAATATTATACTACATTGTGATGAAGTTATTAATTCGCTGCTGTTATGTATTGATGGTTTTATATTAAATAGACAGGTGCATTGAAAGGCTTTCCCTGAATTACATCTACCATTTTCCATCATGGTGAAGCTTATCATACTGGTAAACATTAAACACAACTTCAGTTACATGGACTGAGGAAGAACGACTCAATTTTGAGGCACTGTATAAGCCAGAGTACTGGCCCCTTTTTAGATTTAACAGTGCTGATGGGATAAACTTGATTAGGATTATGCAATCTGTGAGACTCGTCTCATAAAAGTACAAGAGCAACTCAACAGATATGCACAGCCACCTCGCTCATAATCCTGATCATGTGTGGAACGTGCCGTTTTGCACAGATTGAAGCATTTGAGGAGCTGGTGCATCCATCCTTTCCTGCAGACATTTTAATCCTGAATTTGTCTATCAAAGTGACTCCCCATCAGAAATATGTTGATCCTGAATACTGTGATCAATTGCAGACTTGAGTCCAGAGATATATTACAAGTCACAGAAGTTTCTACCATGTAAGATGGATGTTTACACCCTCTCTGATCATCTGAAAGCACATTTCTTGCCCCAGCTCACTCCCTTTAATACTATGATAAAGCCTGGCTACTCCAGCAGTTGTTTTCCTACATTGCACACCCAGACGGCTTGAAAATCTGTTCCATAGTCAGCCAGTATGTGCAGGTTTATATCTTAAGTATGAAAATCTGAACATCAGGGATAACTTTGATGTTTAAAGGCAGAAATTGAACCCTTGAACCCCACTACCTAGCACCACATTCCTAATGTAATTCCAAAAAATCCACAGGGGAGTGTTTCCCTCCAGAACCGACCACACAGAGCAGAGCCAGCCAGCAAGACTGCTAAACAATATGTGTGTGTGTCTGCCAACTGCTACTGAACACTTCATGCACACCGCAATCCCTGTAACCCCTCTGACATTCACTGGAGATATTAGGCAAAATCAATAGCTGACTTCAAAGTAACCATCATTTACCATAATATTTGCAACACCCGGTACATTCGGGGGATATTAAATGGTTTCAGTCGATGCATTCCACAGAGTAAAAACAACAGATGAAGCAGATAACCTTAGATCCAGCCTGAATAAAGACAGCTTTGCTTTGCATGGGAGCTTTGCGCAATACCTGCACCAACTCCTTCTTTGCAATTACAGTGTCCGTTGTTTTGGGGGGTTTTTTGCCTTTCTATCTGAAGTGGTTTTCTTTGAGTTTCATATTCTGTTTGATTGCCCTGTTGTTTTCAAGCTTTTGTTCAGAGGAAATACAGCACAGAATGTCTCTGTCCCATTACTGGTGTCAGCTTGTGTAAAGCAGGATATCCCAACAGTAATCTGACCAAATTAAACTTGGTAGTGATATTCATTATCGACATGGGATACATCGTGTTGATTTTTGTGACTTCTGATCTTTTTTCAAGTGCCACCATTTGGTTAGTATGTCCCTTTGTCCAACACTTTGGTTGAAAACAAGTTATTTAAAACAAACAATCATATTTATCTCCATAAAATTTTCCATGGATATTGATTATCCCTTATCCCTTATCCCCACCTCCACATGTGTTAGGGAATAACCAGATTCTAATGACCCAGTGTCTTGATTATTAACTTCATATTAAATCTGTATTAACTCAAACCTGAGGACAAACTTAACATTCTTATCCATATAATATTTTTATCATTATGTTGGATTGTGTCATACATCTTCATATTGCAGTGTGTAAAAGAGCCTTTGCAAGCTGCTAATTTTTTAAGACTTTAATTCTTGTTACACACATTTTGTCCCGTGAGTTGTATTCCTGCTTGTCATACCTTGACACTTGGGCAGAAGCCCTGTGCTATTATAATGATTCAACCTTTTGCGTCGTATCTTGACCCAAAAGGGGTAGGTGAAATGTCATGTGTCCACTCACGTGACTAAGGAGGGGTTGGCAGTTAGATTTTGGCAACAAAACTACTTGGTTGGAGGTAGAAAAAGATACTGCTTGCTGTTAGTCACATGAGTCAAGTCACAATGATGTACATGATTAAGTAACTCAGTTTCCTTATTAAATAGAGAAGTACAAACACACATCATTCAAAATTTGTCAGGAACAATATATAACTCCCCAAACCAGTTAGTCTTGTAAGTCTTCTAGCAAGTAGGTCCACTTTTCCAACAATCACCAATTCTGGTTGTTTAAAATAAACCCTTAATTCACTGAGTTAGATGTTGAAATATGTACTTTTTCCCTGCAATTTCTCTCTGTTGTAGCTCGGCCAGCTGTTTAAAGTCCCATATTGTCATTTTCACCACTCATACAATAGATTCTTAATACAGCATCTCCGTATAACTTTGATAAAAAAGAGAAAAAAAGGAGTGCCTGTATTTTTTACAGTATTGAAAATCATAATGTCGGTATTTTTAAATACCCTGGTTGCCATAATACTGTGGTACTTCTCAGGCCTCGCTATTGTTACTCTGGACGTTTAATAATGACATGGATAGGTTTATTTTGGAGATGACTATGTCTCGTACAGATGCTTAAGGGTGCCCCAAAGTCACTCGTAATGCCCAAGCAGCTTATTTTGATGCCCTGATAGTGGAACACGCTGTCCATTGACTTAATAGTTTGTGACAGTTTGCTGTGAATCCAGTATAGTTTCTGAATTTTGGTCTTAAGGGGCCTCAAGTCTTAGTTGTTTGTATGCGTCAAGATGATTACACACTTTTTAATACTTATGGTCACCGAACTGTTGAAAAGACTGTAACTCCCAAGGAATCATTATTTTGTATGCAAACTTTTGTTGTTATAATGATAATCCCTGCAAGTAATGTTAATTACCTTTTGCTGAGCAGCCTGAGCACAGCCAGCACAGAAAGTCCTCTCTTTATTATGGTTGAGTGTTATTGTGCTGGATTTGTTCTTTTCATTTCACAGCACTTTGTAACCTTGAAGGGAAAGTACTGTACAGGCTCGGCTACTTGTTCTTGCTTTGTAGACTCCCATATTGTTAACTTAAGGTACCTCTCACTGCTATAATCAAAAGTCACAGTCTCTTCTCGAACTGATTATGTGATGTAAGTCAGTGTAGTATCTATGGAACTGGACGTAATTTACATGGTTTGTGTTTGGGAGAAAAATGTCTTTTCCATACTGCAGGCTTATTTGCAAAATGCACTATTTATTTGGCGTACAATAATGATCCGAAACTCATATTCCACTTAATCTGATGTTACAGATAATGGTGGGTGCATTTTAAACCTCTACTCTTTATCTTTGACTGCACAAAAGGGCTGCTCAATACATGGAAAGGTCCCAGGTTCAAGGCAGAAGACTCATTAATGAAATATTCAACCCCTTCCACTCACACATATATGCATGTGCACATTTGCAGGAAAATAAAACACCTTCTGAGTGCCATCGTTTTTCTTTTTTTCACCATTGTGCATTGGAAGGTCTAAAGGACTCATTTGCATATTATGTCCCTCCTTTTCATTAACCAGCCCCCTCTGATTTATGACGACTCAATAAAAAGCACAACTGTCACGGATAGGAGCCAGGCTGACAGATGCAAATTGCTTAGAAGATTTATTGACGAACTACTGCTTTACAATGTTTTGTTGCTAGCAAAGTGAAGCTGTTTGAATGCATTGTAAGGCATCCACCAGGTTCAATTTTAGCAAAAAGGGAATACATTTGAATGTGTAAAACTGCATTGAGCAAATTTTGGAAACTTCAGTACTTGATAATCTACATTCCTGTTGACTATTTTTCAGTTTTTATGGATGAATTTCCCCAAGTAGTCCTCAGTTTAAGTTTTTGTTTAGTAGTTATTCAATATCAAACAGGGTATCGTTTCAAAAGGTTTCAAGGACTGTTACAAAAAGGTCCTGCGCTCATAAGCTATGGTGCTAGAATTTCAATCTGAAAATACAAAAAGTAAGTAAAACAAATAATAGTAGTATTTTATTAAGTCATCATACATAATACAATATACACAAAGAGTACAGTCGGTATAAACAAAAACAAGACTGTGTATGATGTAGTGACCGAACAGGCAGGAGCAAAATGCCTTATATTTGTCTAACCTACATCAATTTAAGCTTCCCTTCAGAATGAAAGAAAAACAACAACAAAAACGTATTCACACTTATAACCTTCAGAAATGGATTGACAAACCATTTTTTTGAAAACCAAAAATGAATTACACGTTTTTAAACTTATGCTTGCATCGTTCCATAATTTGACCCCAATAATAGAAATACACCTCCTCTTAAATAAAACTATTGAATGCTGAAAAGAATGATATGAATGAGGTCTCTCACTAAAAAGATTGGATTTATATTAGGCAGCAAAACTTGGATGGTTGAGTGTTCTTGAATGCACTGTTAGAGGAAGACTTTTCAAAATGACCCCTGCTCACAGCTACTTTCCCACATGATGAGTGCTGTACCTTGTTTCAGTAGGTATTATGATTTTCTCCGCAAGTTGATTTTCAGAGCCGAAATAAACCAAACCCTGGAAAGCTGCCTGGATAGTAAGACATTAGTTAAAAAAAACTCAAGGTGTGATTTGGAAAATGCTCAGCAGGAATGTAAAGTAAATGTTATTGGCAGTTAATGGGCTAAACTGTGGAGAATTACCAGTTTGGTCTTTTCACTTTCTTTATACAGCACACATCAAGTTTTTAAACTTTTTACAGTGGATGTACCGTAACCTTCAGCCCTATATAGTGAAAGAACTCCAACATCTGTCTGTGTGTGTGGTGTTGTGTTAGCTATAGGATGGTCGTATGCTTTGTCTAATAGTGATGAATGATTCAGGCCAGCATGGCACCCAAAGGCTAAAGGAAATCAGTAGCCAGTAAACACAACAAAGCAGCACAGCAGTTCATTAAACCAAAAGCTCTCCATCTAACTTCTGTCGTAGTCTCAGATTTTATTAGGTGGGTCTTGTTTTTTTGTGTTTTTTTATATACATATTTACAGAGGTATATATGCTTATCTTTTGCTCTCATTTTTTTGTGTTGCAGACTTAGGTCTGGGAGATATGGCTTAAGATATTAACACACCAAAATGTCCATATCAGTCGACATGGATAGTTATTATAAAATAATTCAAATAATTGTTGCTTTTAAGGATGATTTGTGATCCTGCAGAGAAAGGTGAAGAAACGGTATAGTGGTATAGTATTGTGGTTTGAACTATTATTTATTGTCAAAATATGACAAATGTTTCCCAAAAAATTCTTACTGTGACATGATGGAGAGGCTTGTGGTCTTATACCACTTGGGTGAAGTAGAAAGATCATTGGGCAGATGGGGCCTGAGACAGACATGTAGGTCAGGAAAAGCTACTGGATGTTATCAACATCAAGCTAAACAAGTGAAGAGTTAAAAAAAAACCCAAAAAAACAATTGTGGATCTCCATCTCTGTCTGAGTCTCGTGAGATGTCTGGGACGCAGAACCAGTTGTCTTGCAGGATAAAACAACAAAACGTTGTGCCTGATTCTCATTTTTCTTCCTGACAACTTGTTATTGGGCTGATGTTGAATTGTTTGTTCCTGGCACACACTTGTCAGAAGCATTTCTATTAGAATAGGTACAAGCTGTACAATCAACACATTGCGTTTTCCTCTGCTGCATAGACATTAAGTCTCGCTCTTGACACTTTTCTTTACAAGTGCAATACTTTTCTCTGGCTCAGAAACTTGTCTGCGTTAAAACATTAAGCCTCCGCCATAAAACATCAAAGTATAGTCTTGGCCTGAACGAATCACTCACCCTTCACTCAGTTACCACTCTGTTATTTAAATGCTGAATGTGCAGACACAATGTTGCTCACTTCAACCTGAATAACTTTGATTAAGATCGTCAGTGGGTGTGTAATTTATGGGAATGTAAAGATTGTGATTTCACTAATGTATTTCATTTTTTTCTCCCTTTCTCGCATGTGGCGACCTCGAATGGGCCTTATCATCTGTCATATCAAGGTAAGAGAACTTTATCATTTGGCCACTGCGATTCTTGTTGTAATTTCCTGGAGCTTTTCTTAGGACAGGACTGGTACACTGTAAAGCACACACACACACACACACACACACACACACAAAAAAGGCAGAACACTGCATAACCCACATTGCTGAGCCTCAGCATTCATTGCTCCAAGATGTCCTGGAAACAAGACAAAGTCTGTTGTACATACTGTTCAGGCAGTGGAGAGTTCTGTGAATATTAGTGTATCGGCTGAAGGAAAAGGTTATTGTCTCTGTTCCCAAATCTGCCTCTAAACCTCCCCACACAAGTTCAGAGAGGAGCGTTTCGCTGTGGGTTCAGCGCTGGGCTCAGCCTTACATGAACACTGTACCCTGAGCGTCTTCATCCTGCTGGCTCTGTGGGAATTTGTGATGTTCAAAGGAGTCCTAGTTTAGCTTCTCCTGCATCATTTTAAGCAGAAATGAGAAATCTATCCCCCACCTCTATTTTTTTCATCTGTTTGTCTCATCCTTTTGTGAAATGCCACTATTTGACTGCAAAAGTGGAGAGCAGGTGTTTTTATATATTTTTTTCTGATTAGCAGTGTCTGCATGGCGCTCTGTTTTTCCTCAGACTGAACGGTGGAAGGCTTCACTTGCTGCATAACAAGCCTGTTTACTCTGTGGTGGCAGTAATGTGTGTTTACCCTTGGACCTAAGGCTGTTTCTCAGACTTGGTGTAGGCTCACAGGACCTGTTTTTGTGCAGACTGCATTGGTGTGATTTTACCTGTGAAAAGTAAGCTAAATCAAGTTAAAAATGCACAATCATTTCTGTCAGATCTCTCTGGATCTTATCAAAGCAATTTGCCATAAAAACGATGCCCCCTCTCAGAGGTATAACTCAAGATATGGAGACACATGTCATACTGCCTGACCCACTGCCTCTGGTGAGCATCAGAATTCTGCTAGAAATCAAATAAAAACATGCTGCGTGCCTTTTAATGCTGCTCATTCTCTACAGTATAAAACAGGAACCCTTGAGGCAAAAACTCAAATCACAGTCATTGGATAAAAATAATCATGAGGATGGGCAAAGAAAGCTGTAAGCACCAAGGCTCAAATTGTCCCATGAACACACTTTATATATCCCTAGAACATTGTCCTCTCCTCTTTGCATTTATATATAGGTACGTGTATTGTGTGGAAAACCTGTGGACATACACATGAAAGGCAACAGCTTGGGACCATGATTACTTCCTGTCAGCTGATGTCATTCACAGTCATTACATTGAAAACCTTCCAACAGGAAATAAAAAAGGGGAACATGTCACATATATTAAATCAGTTGGTTAGCTTTAGGCCACCTAAAAAGGGCTCACATAAAATAAATAAATACATTTTAGTGTAAATGTAAGCTTTCTTTAGAATATTTCACCACTGTGCCCTGCTGTTAGGCAGCCCACTGAAACAGTTTTCTCAAATCCATCATTCTCCATTGACGAAAACAACAATTTTACTTCTCAGAACATTGAATCCTGCTTCCAGGATTGGTTAGTGTGTAAGTTAAAGCAGTAAAAGTATTTTAAATATAGCATGAACTTAAACTGATATTAATCTTATCTGTGGCTAAAATAAGATTTTTTGCTGCCCCTGTCCACAACTGCATTTGCTTAAATTCCATGCCTATATATCTTTAAACATTAGTTATGGATGAAAACAAAAGAAATAGACCTGTCTACTGATTTCAGATATCTCTGTGATACAACTCAATTACCAGCTGTCTACCCAGAAGTCATTGTTGCTGTTAACACATCACAGTGATTTGGTCCTTCGTACCACTGATATTCCTAGTTATGGAAATAGCCTACTAATGCCATAAACCTGTAAATAAAGAGTAGCCTCAAAGATTGAAAGAGTTTATGTTTTTAAACTGTATTTTAGGACATTTGAACTGTGTCCAAAAAAATGCTGAGAAACTCTGTGTCTAAGTCATGGCAACAGAAAAAAACCCATCAGGTTTGAAGTTGTACCTATTGTTACAATTATAATCAGAATCAGTATTTGTTTTAAGTCAGTTGGAGTGAGCATGTGCATGTTAAAGCAGAGTGTTGGATTAGAGGTGTACTTGTGTATACCAGTGTGAGTGCACATATGGCCTCGCACGGCCTAGTTGTTTGTCCTCCTTTCCAATTCTCAGAAGGTTAGATTGAAATTCAGGTTAGGTTTTCTTTTTGGCTGAAGGCAAGTGAGGATTCATTGTCTCCAGTCTAACAACCTGTGGTTCATGCAGAGCAAGGCCGCTGTTGATTTAATGATGTTGCAACACAGAGCGGGCAGCAAAGCTGGAACGTATTGCATTACAATATCTTCCTCACATTCTCAGAAACACACATTTTTCTTTCACTTCTATTCTTTTGTAATCTTCAGTGTTTCTGAATTATCATAACCATAATCACATAATGCTCTGACTTAATGAATCCTCCCAGTAGGCAAACAACATGGCTTTTTAAAAACTGTAATATTTGAGCGCAGAGCAGAGCCTTGCTGGTGACTAACGGGGTTGTACGTCTCTGTCTGGGAGGAGATGGGAGAGAAGGTAAGGACAGAGAGAGAGCAGGTTAGAGGACATGTTAAATGCAAATCTCTCTCCTCCCGTCTCATGCGTTCTTGCAGAAACAGTAGCCTGGATTCTGTTTGACATGGATGAGTAGTGTGCTCTCGCTCTGTCTCTGCCTCTGTCTTCCTTCCTCTGAATATATTTCACAGCTGTCCAGGAGGGCTGAGGGGAACTCACTGCAAATATTAGCAGTCTGTAGCAGTGTCTTTTGTGGCAAACTGTTGTAAAGCCACAGAGGCTTACAGGACAAGATTGAAATGCAGTCCTAAGACTAGCTAGTGCAGATCTGGTAATGAGGGGAGGTGGAGGGCTGAATTTATGCCACATTCACGTCACAGTGGGGAGGAGTGGAACAGGATGGCATTTCATGGTTATCACTTGGAAGTATTCAAGTGTTTCACTTGATGAGATTCATCCAGGTGCCAGACAGATGGCTGCCTCTGTTTAAATCTGACATGACATGACCCAGGAGCTACGTAGATGGTATTCATAGACATGTCAGAGGGGCACTTCATCCTCACACCCAATAAAACTAAGCTGGGGAAGTCACTTGTAAAGAGCTTTATTCCTCTATAATCTGCTAGTTTAGAAAACTTAGACTGAACTGAATTTTCAACTGAAGGCCTAGCTTCTGTCTTAAACAGACCTGAGTCAAGGTTCAAGTCCCAGCGACTAATTCCTCTCCTATTGTGAGTCTCAGTAGTAATTTTGGTAATCACAGTTACATTGAAGGGATATTAAGGCTTCAAGAGAACTTTGGTGGTCATTGCTCCACCCAGGCTTTACCCTCTTGCCCACATTGGCATTTTCTAGGTTTGGTAACTTTGATTTCACTTCAGCAGTTGTGCCTTTTGATGTCCACCCTTCAGATTGTCCCAAGTAATGAAAATTGAGATGTATAAGACAAAAGCCCTTCATGTTGTCAGCAAATTTTCACTGAAGTAGAAATCAAACCCCCCGGCAATCAATGAAAAGAAGCGTTACCTGACAAACCTTTCTCAGTTTGAGTGAAGGCAAAAGTTAATTTAAATAAAATGCTTTCAAGTAACTGACAGTATACAGTTGATATCAGTTAAAATATATTAATTAGAAATGTTAATATTTATCTAGCTGTTGTGTTTTCTCAGAGGTACTCCTCATTTCACTTATTTTCAATATTTTAATTTATCAAAATAATGTTCTTTTGAGTCATTATAGTAAATGCAACTTGTCCACATTGCCACCTTGTAAATGCAAGACTGAAAGCAAAAATATCTTAAATTTTATACTTTTATTTGAAAATTGTGTAACTAAGGTTTGAAGAGTGCACATTGATTGACCCTTATGTAACTCCTGGTGAACCGTTTTGGGAGCCAGCCTTTTAAACCCTTTCCCATTGCAGGGCAATATGTTGATATTATGATGTTGTAATGTGAGACTAGATATTGGCTCAGATTTTGGATATCATGCTGTTATCTTTGACCTTGTCTTAAAGGCTACATTACAGACAAGTGATGTATTTTTCTGAATGTTCTTACTTGACTTCATTTTCTTAGTCATGATATCCACATTATCGATTACTATTTTTCAAACATATTTTCTATTTTTTTTAAGAGCACCAACTGGCAACCCTGGCAATATATTTACACAAAGATATTGTGATATTTAATTTTTTTCCATATTGCTCAGTTCTACCAATGCTGAATGAAAGCAAGAGAGTTAATTGGAAGTTAACACAGATGCTTATTGTGAAGACGAGACCTATTTGAAAATACGTATAATTAATTTTTCCTCAGTCTTCATTTCACAAAGTCAAACATTCAATATTAATCCATAAGGTTTGAAATTATGACCTTCAAAGGTGCCGTATGTAACTCTAGGTAGCTGATTGCTGAGTCTCATTCCTTGGTTGACAAATACCAACATCCTGGTTTGATAGCTGAATCGAACCAACCCTAAGCTTTGGTATTTGATGACCCATGATGTGACACAACACTTGACTATCTTTTTCCAGAGTTAAATACAACGCCTTTCAGAGAAGTGTGGTGGAATTAGTTTTGAGCAGAAGCATAAAGTACACAGAGTTCAACATTTTTAATAGTTTGATGCCACCTTAATTAGAAATGTATCGTTCTGGCCTGTAAAACAAACTGAGGCATATATTATATAAATGCACCACAGTCCAAATGTACTGCTCAAAATGTGCTCAGTGAAAAGATTTCAGTCTATATGCATTACAATGACTTTGAGTTACATATTCAGCTTCCTTCATATAGATTCACACAGTGATGCACAGAATCCATACCAATATATGACTGCATTTCTCCAAACCCAATGACTCTGCAAGGTCTCTAACCAGTGAGAGGCTGGGCTGAATATATTAGAAGACAGAACAGAGAAAAGAGAGCAGACAAAAGATGTCTGTAATGCAATAAGAATGAATAAAGGGCTCTTAATGAGGAGGCCTTCTTTCCTGTGATGCTCTCTCTGCCAATCCAATTGTTTCATTATTCTGAGTGGGAAGTAAGATCAGCAGAGCTCTGAAACTGGGTTTACTGGAGACTCAGGTTAACAAGGTCAAAGCACCATGAAATTATCGGTCAGAAGGATGCTTGCTGGGATTTTACATCATGTAAAGGTCATCCTTCACCATCTACCCCCACTGTAGCCAACACTGCACCGGTTAATGTTTGTATCTTTTTACCTTGGGGCCAGGAATGGATGCTCGATGTTTTCAGGGAATGCGTCTAAAAATAAACCAAATTTGCCTTGAAGATCAAAGTAGCGTCTGTGATGTCAGCCATAGATTTCTGAAGGGAAGTTTTGAAAACAGAAAATCCAAACTTGGTTAAAGGGACGGAAAACAGTAAAGAGCCGAGGCGAGATGTATAAATATGTGAAGCTGGATTGCTGTCAGGTATATGCCGAGCCATCCGTCAAACAAGTGATCTCCTTAAAAGCATCAGAATCTCAAAAATGCTACCATGACATACGTTAGAGCCTTACCACCTCTGCAACACAGTTTCATGTGTAAAAAACCCTTTTCCCCCTGCATATTAGTTCTTGTAAGAAAAATTAACTATGCATGCCTTAATACCATACCTTAATGGGATAATTTGCCGATCGTCCGTCAGCTTTGTATCATAACAATGTGGGTATTACATGTAAATGAACTACCTTAATCTTGCCAGTGCCCGAGTCTTCCTTCTCATCTCTCTGCTTTGCATCTCTCAACAAAAATTTGTATTGTGTCATCTGGCGCCATACTGTGGGCACCATTCTGTTTTCTGCACTTAAAATGTTTTCAGAAACATATTTTTAGCTTACTGTTTTACTATTATTTGAGATTGTTTGTAACCAGCCGACCACGATATTGTTTCTTGTGTCAAAACACACAAGCTAGCAATACGTCACTCATCAGTGGGAGCATTTATTGGTCTGGTAGTGTAGATTTTTTACCTTTTGAGCCATGTGGCAGCAATTTCAAATGTATTTGCGTTTTTGCACTGCATAGGCAGCCAGTTTTATGACAAAGACCATCTTTCCAGCAGTAAAATACTTCTTTGAGACTTGTGTCAGTTTGTCTGTCATTGAGAAAACTCTCAATCAGTGCTGATTGTTGCTGTAAATCATCAGGTTACTTGGCATTTTAGCACCCCTTAACGGTAAAAAAAACGGTGAATTTACATAGCTTTTTGTTTAACCATTCTATTATAGCATTTACAGGCAATGCTGCACTGCTTGTTTGGCAGAATTCAAACAAAAAAATTCCCTCAGAGTATCAAGACGTTTTTCAGCCAATTGCCTAATAATGACAAGCCGCAAGATCTAGATTTTGCAGATAAATCCCTCTACAGAGAAGGCCAGAGCCCTTCAGTGTTTTTGTAGTGGCAGCATGTTTTTGTGTATTTCCACCCGTTCAGCAGACAAGGCCCTGTGCATTCACCTCACATGCAACGGGTTGTTTGAGTTCCTCTTTAGTGCTCATAGAGGAATGGAGCGTTTCATTTTGGTAGCGTGGCTGCAGGGCATGGCTAGTGTTCAACTAGATTGAGTTATCAGCCATCTTTGCCTTGTTGCACACCAGAGGGGGAGCTGCATGAATCATTCAATCACAGATCATCCCTCTGAGCAAACAGACTGCATGTGCACATTGGGTTCAGCGCATTAATTGGACGCTCCAGTATTTGTGTGTTTCCTCTGCTTGGTACTCTGTGAGACCAAATGGAATACAAGAGCAACAAAGTTTTTGTCAGTTATCAGATGATTGTTGCATGTATTTACTGAGAGTTGCTGTACTACTGATCTGAAAGCTGTTACTGACTTGAAAACGCATCAGACCAAATCCTGGGCAATTGGCTGTGCTATTTCTCCCTCACTTATTTTCATTTCACCTGAACTTTTAGAGGGTCAGTTTGATTAGAATTGGTTTTGAAATGACTTTTTCTGGGACGCTAGCTAATCATTCTTGAGTAGTTTCATACCTGCGTTATTTACAGTACAGTGATTTTTTCTGATTTTTCTCACAGCAAAGTTCTTAATGTAACACTTGCATGCTATGTGTACATTTTAAGACTTATTGGTAGTTTCAGCTGAACTCCACAACACGTTTCGTCCATTACCTTTGTGTCTTCACTCAATTTATGTTCTGTTAATATAGATTTGAAGAATCCCAAACATAACCTTTAGATTAGATCAAACATCCAAAGCATTGTTCCCTACATAGCTCTCATGAAGAGCTAAATTTCCATTTATTGGTTAGCCACTTGAACAAACATTCCATTTGAACATGTGCTTTTTTAGGCCTCCTGTTTTGAAATATGGGTGCAGATATGTGAAATAAATGAGAACATAGACTCAAACAGTGTTTCCTTTACTTTGTCTTCTAAACAGGAAAGTATTAGATTTTGGAAACACGGCAGGATCGTGTCCTTGAAAAATTGATGACACCACTGTAAAAGGGATCAATTCGCTCTATGAGAGGATTTATTGTATTTGTGGTAAATGATTTTTGGCCGGGAACCAGAATGAATTAAACTCCACAGGGAACAAAGTATAGAATCTGATTTACAGTATGTAGCTGGAAAGGCAATATTGTGTTTATCATTGCTTCCCATGAGAGGCATCATAAGTAATCTCTCCCAGTAGATATGCCTTCCCTTTTCATAAACAGAACATGTAAACAACAGAAATTGATCGCCACTTTTGTTTATGTATCCATCTCCTTTTTAGGCCTTGTTTTTGTAGCCTCCATGTGCTCAGGCAGTTCATGGCAAAACACTTTGAGAGATATTTCTTCCAAGGTTGAATTTTGCATGCAGATAAAAATCCTTCTTGAGCTCTCCAAAGGTCACTGAGTGCTTTGATGTTGTTTGACAGCAGCGTGCACAAATAACCCCTACCTGTCCTAAGCAAGCACTTCTGACATTTTCCTCAAGCAATAGTGATGGATTGTCTGGGAAAGCAATATGCATGAGCATATCATTTCGGGGGGGAATGTCTGACCGTGACAAGGTGGTGTCTGAAGAATGCTAGAGAGCTTCAACCAGGATTATTGGAGGGAGAGAGGAGCTGCACAAATATGGATATGTGTTGTTGAATGGAAAGATTTTATCTCACTTTCACTTTTCCACATCTTAATTTAAATTCACCAACCATTCAATGAAATAAAATGATATTTCTTTAAATGGCTTTTTAGAGCTAATGTCTGCCAAACAGTGGTCAGACCCGGAAACAAAGAAGGCTTCATACATGGCAGTGTTAAGAACACCAAGTGTCAATAACACACTGATCAAACTTAATGAGGAAGCCAAAATCAGGCTCTTGTTTATTATATTGTGCAAGGTCATAGCAAGCTTGATCATAGCACAAACATTTTTCACAGAAAAAGAAAAGAATGCTCACCTCCAGTATAGCATCACATTGGGTTTCTTATGAAAAATGTTGCATATAGCATCTATGACTTCAGTCACCTGTTCATGTAGGGAGGTTTTGAAGTTTTTGTTACTCGTCCTTGGTCTGCCAAGGCTATTGAGGCTTCAGCAAGCTGAGTTGGACAAATCAAGTGGTTATATTCTTCCTGGCAGATGGATGTAGGTTTGTTGCCAGTGTTTTTACTACTCACATACACAATTTCTGCAAGGGGAAAAAATAAATCAAATTTTGGTTTTGATTAGTGAAATTATGTGTAAAACCATTGACATGATCACATTTTTCTAAAATGATCCCTTTGCGAAGAGGTACATAAACACCTCTATGGATCTACAATAGGTGTTGAAGTAGGAATCTAACTTGTGTTGCTCTCCGTTTCAGACAGGGACATTGGTCGAGCCAACTTCCTATCAGAAACTCTGGAACTGAACCAAAAATGTTAAGATTACACACAAAATCCATCTAAGTTTAATACAAAAAAAAAATACAATAGTTGGGTTCTCATCCAAATATAGTGCAAATTTTTATCGAATTTTCAGAATATAGTCAGAGGAAAATGTGAATTTATGTGCTTTTTCATCCATGACTGTTATGTGAATATTGGGAGTTGGATTATAACGATAAGCAGTAATTAGCGCAACCTCTCCAGTCAAATCACTGCAGGAGAAGAGGGTGCAACGAGGTGACATAATTTTTATAAATGCCATTCAAACCTTAATTTAGGGAAAAGCATGGATGTATAATAACAGAGAGCAAACTGTAAAATGGAAATAGAGATTTTGAAACAATTAGTATTACAGCTATGTGCTCTTAGAAGAGTTCTGGTAACACACAACTGTGTTAAAAACCTCCAGAGACAACAAAGAGAGCTTGGCCTATGCATTGATGGTGCATTGTGAATGTACTTCATGTATTTACTGAACCTGTTTCCATTGCACTTACCAGCACTTGATAACTAACTTTTGCACGTACCTCAAATATAAAAAAAAACAATTTTGAAGCATTCTGAGATTTTTTAAAAAATTTTTGGCCTTCCGACTTAAGGTTTTTCATGCGCAAATTGAAAATGTGCATAAAAAGGGTGAACAGAAACACACCTACTGTCACAGAGTCATTGTGCTCCTATTAGAAATAAACATGAACCCATTTATCAAACCTTTGCTGAAGAGTGCCATGAGTTTTAAAAAAAAATCAACAGGTTTCATTTAATAATGCTACCAATACACATATTACACGAAGAGACATTATCAGTCTTAGTTTACATTTACTGAACCTGAGCAGTAGTGGCTTTGAATTTCCAGGAGGATTTGAAGACTTTTGGAGGGATTTCAGTACAGCCCCAGTATTCTTGATGCTTGGATCTCATGGCCATTAGCCTGTGCACCTAATAAGGCTCATACTTTACCTCTCAGCTTGTGGTTGGTGCTTGGGTCTGAAAACATACCTTTCATGTCATTTCTTTCACCATCCTACACTCTGATATGCTCTAATTTGCAGTCTTCTTTCTATTCCTTTGACAGACTTCCTTTGTAAATGAATTGCATATGTAAATGCTGCATGCAGTGGGTTTATTGTGGAGTCTCAGCAGCAAACCCCTGTTACCTATGACAAGCAAAAAGCAAAAAAAAAAAAAGCCAATTTGGCGACTCTGAAATCCTTCTTCTTCGGGGAAAGCTACATCTGAGAGCCGGAGCCTGCTTTCTCGTTCTTTTATCATCATTCTCTTTTCTTATACAGTATATCTCCTCGCCTTGCATTCCCTCCCTCCGCCCTCCTATTGCTCAGTTTTCTCTCCGTCTCTTTGTTCTTACCTTCTTTCTCTATACTTTAACTCTGACTTTGTTCAGTTCTTTCTTGTGCCGTTTTTTTGTTCCCCTCTCTCCCTCTTCGTTTCCCTGTCCCTGGTTTCCTCTCTCAGGGGGAGTTTTGGATCAGAGAGGCGTTTTGGTGCCAGGCTGCGACAATACTTCACGTTAATAAAAAGGATGGTTGGAAGCACAGTGGGAGCAGCACAGGAACATTTTTCCAGCTAGTTTGCCATGCCTCGTTTTGTTGTGGTGGGAAAGAGTCCATATCTTCTACAGCACCGCTCCATCATCATCAAAGGCACACTTTGTGGTTGCGCTCATACTAATCTGATTTATTTGTGAATTTGAAAATGACCTTCCTGTAGTTCCATGAGTCGAGTGAAAATGATGTAGACTTGAAATTGGAAACAGAGGTAGACAAATTTACTCAATTGGCCTCAACAGCCCACATTTTCAGTGTTACCCAATGGGCAGCTACCTGCAAAATTGCCTGTTATTGTGTTAAAGTAATGTGAGAACATATAGAGGCAATTCCTCAGTCTGGTAAACCATGATTCAGCCTTTCAAACATGAGCGGCTTCTTATTAACCTAAGTCCTACATGTCATCACGCTCATCACAACTCTGTCGGTGTGTGTCAGCAAGTTAAGAGGTGCTCATTCTGTCAAATAGGTACACTCCCCCCCGTTGCCCTGCCTGCGACTCACACTGCCTAATTTATATTTGTTCAGTGAGGCTTTTACATTCCTACATTGCTTCAGTATCTCTTTTTAGCTTGTCAAAATCTATTAAACATGATTTTGAGCTTACTTACTGAATAATGAAATGGTATCAACTACAAAAGCTGAGTGCCTTAAGCCACAGTTTGATAATACCTAGTGACTGCTGGCTCCTGGAAAGAAAAAAAGGGAAAAAATATATTTGTATTTGTTTTTTGTTTGATATTAGCCCGTGAAGCCTTCATTTCAAAAGAAATACTCTAGTTTACAGAGGGTAACTTTTTAAAAAATATATCATATTTGTGGAAACTGTCACTATATCCTGACAGTCGTACACCAGACAAATAAGCTGTGAAAAAATCATGTGCATGTGAACAAAAAGAACCAATAAGGGCCAGAAGGAATCTCTAATGCATATCAATCATTGCTTGTACACACACTGAGCTGCCAACAAGAGCATACATGGCAAAGACAAGTTAATAAAAGGAAAGTAAGCTAAAAAGAAAGCATTAAACTGAGCCAAAGATGGAAGGAGGGTAAACATCAGAGTGAGTTTTTTGAGGTAGAAAGAGCCACGGGACCTGAAAGGATGCAAAACCTGTACCGGTCTCGGCTTGGTGTTACTCCTCTTTAACCTGCGTTTTGTCTTTTTCAGTAAAATATACTTGTCTTTGCTGTGTTTGCTGTTGGTGGCAAATGGGGGGATGGACAGTTTTTTCACTGCTGGTGGTTGTTTTTCAGCCATTGTGTTTGCAAAGTTCCTCCTGAAGCTTCACACTGAAGATATTGAGTTTGACGGAGTGCAACATGCGCGCGAGGTAGCTGGTAGCTGTGTGTATGAGCAGTGACTGACAGCTGCTATTCCCTCATGCTCTGATTGCCGTTGTTTGTTCAGCAGGCACAGTGTATTTTTGCAAATGCCATTAAGAGCACTAGGAGAAGCCAGGTGAACATCACTCAGATTATATGACTCATGCACTACTGTGAGGATATGATGTTCAGTTTTTTTGTTGTTTTTTTTTTTGTAGTTGCATACTTTAGGAATGTAAAACCCAGCAAAAGTACTGCTGGGTTTTACATTGACCTGAAAGGTGGCACTGGGCTCATTATAGATTTGTCACTAATGCTTCTTTTTGTGTTCGTTTCTTTTGTTAGTGGGGAAACAAAAATGGCGTGATCACATTAAGGCCATTACAGAGGTAGAAATGGTCATTTTTTATGGCTATCTTGTGGTTTGCAGATAGGCCCTCAAATAAGAAGCAATGACACATCATCTAATTCTAGTGCACACATATATGTTCAACAATAAATTTGCTCTTTCAATGGTACTACAAAACAATACTCTTAATAAACAAAAGTTTCTTTAAAGAAAAGCATGATGAAAAGGGAGAATCTTTGTTTGTGTTCTAGGCACAATGTTGACAAGAAAAGTCTATCAGCTGTATGCAGGTCTGAAAGTGAGACTGTAGGCACCTCATATTCAGACAGTTTCTCCTCCTGCAAACTGTGAACATCCTGTCAAAGTAAAAGTCCAGAGAGTAAACATCCCATGCCCATAACTTAAAATGATCAGCTGAGGAAAGGCCTTCTGGTCTTGGCCATTCTCTGAAGTCGGCAGCAGCACCGGGCCATATTGTTATTCACATAGTGTGTTCAGCTGCTGAAGGCATCGTCATAGCAACCAGCAGATCTGTTGTTGCTGACGTTTATTGAGACTAATCTGTGCATGTGTGTGTGGGTTTGCAAGGTGAGGATGATGTCTAATTGTTCGCGCTGCTGACCTCAGGGGCCTGTCATCCAAACCGCTGATGACACACTGAATCACAACAATGCAACATCTCTCTTCTTTTCATCTCTGCAGGCCTCCAATAACATTAAAATCACACTGACTAGATTGGGATCATTAATTCTTGAAAAGGAAGACGTCATGGAAGGAGAACAGAAGCCTGTTGTCTTCTGCCTGAAGCAGAAACGTGTCTATGATCTAAAAACCGAATTGCTAAAAAGTATACCGGGGGAGAGTTTGATGTCTTGCATACATTTGCATTCCAAATTGTTTGTGCTCGGTTCATCATCGTTAAATGAGCCACTTATCTAGAAAGCATTGCCAAAGAGATCACTTTTGTATAAGTTCTAATTTGTTGTGTCTGCAGCAATCAGCAGTTACCATCAGAAATGCATTTTGAATGTGAAGGCCTGTTTGGTGCTTCGGTTTTCAGCCAGCTTGGTTCAAACATAAAAAATAGCTAGAAACAAGTTTCTACAATTTAGGAAAATATGAGAAGAATATAAGATGAACACGTGGTGGTGGATGTTTTAATCATGGCGGGCCGCCACAAATGAATGAATGCGTGGGAAACCCTCTTTGCAAGTAGAAAAAAAAGTAAAGGATTTTCACTTTTACCTCTCACTTATAGTCTTCAGGTCAAAAAAATGTCTTCCGAAGCATTTATTGTGGAGGTTGAAATAGAAACTTTAGCCGAAGGAATTAGTTTTCTTTGACTAATTAAGCACATTTCTTAGTTATGATTGCTTTGTTGGACACTTTTCTGTCAATGCCAGAAATGTGTTGAAAGTGGATACTGGGCTCTGCTTTATACATAATGATGTTATCTATAGGCTTCATTTTAGTGATATAGAGCTGACATTGAGTTGTAATGAACATATTTAATTTAATACATTTTTAACAGAATGAAACAAATGTCCTATTCGTGTGATCAGTTACAATATCTCACTAATGTGTTGAGGCAAATTGTCTGGGGTTGCCCTTTTAAGGACTTCTTGTTTAGCTAAGATTGGAGTATTGATGCATTGGGCCGGGGCTCAGGCTGCATTGGTCAATTCCACTAAACACCTGTTAACAACACAAACGTGTTTTTTTGGGGGAAAAAAAAGACTTTCTATTAGAAGCACAGAAGTTCAGGCTCAGGCACAACAGATTTTTGAATAGAGTTACATAAAATACAAACATCACTCGCACACTTGAGTTTATGTCTTCCTCCCCCGGGGTGTACAACAGGTGTGACATTCTGCTGCAGCTGCACTCCAGATGCAATTCTTCACCTGGCTTCCCTCATGACACTGTGTGGGTTTTTAGACTGATGGCTGTGTGACACAGCCCACTTCTCCCAGATTGTTTTCTGAAACTATAATCTCAAAGGCAGTTTACATTTACTGCTCCCCCAGCCTTGAAATCATGCAGGTTTGGCGGAGGAAGGGGGTTGGGGAGGGGGGCAGTGAAGAGATAGTGAATGTGGCTTGGCTGAGATGAAGCCATTTGTTACTGTAATGTTTAAAGATGTAAATTTCAAATGATGGACATTAATACTTCACAGAAATGTTGGTGGGCAGCAACATCCCTGACAGAGGAGCAACAAGCCTAAAGGGCTGAAGCTTGAATATTTGAACTTTGATGTAAAATATTCAGCTTTGATGTAACAACACAACAGGGACACGTAAATGCTTCAACAGATAACTCTCATGCTCTGATCCGAGGATATCAACCAAAACAAGCACAATAAGTTTCATAGTCAAGTGAGATTTGTTTTTAACATTGCAAATCAAAGGTAATCACATGTGCAATAGTTTGAATTATAGATCATTTCCATCTTGATCTTGTCTGTGTACTGGTCACAGACCAACAAAAGATTTCAAAAGAGTGTCAAAACAGATTATTAGTCCTGCTTATCACTTTCCAACCAGATTCCAAAACTGTGTTTTTGATAGATGGGCATCGCTGTGGTTTACATTTGGATCACAGATTGTAACTTTAATTTGATCGGACTGTGTGTAAGCTTGTTGAACACATTGCAGATCAAAGAGCTACAGCCAGACTGGAGTGGATGTGAACATGTGTGCACCCTCTGCATGATAATGCATGACTGCTTTGCACCTCTGTGGCCTAACAGAACGAAGAAACATGGGTTAGATTAATAGCTTTTCTTCTACACTTTATTTTAACACAAATGTGGGTCACAAACCAATTTCAAATTTGTATTTATTTTTATTGCCATCATATCATTTCATGAATCTTACTCATTACATAGATCATACATTGATGACATTTTTTTTTTTTTTGGATAAAAAATTATGTGAAAAGGTGTGTCACACGGTGGTACATCAGAATAGCTAATAATCTATATATAATGATAAATAAAAATGCAATCGGAAATGTTAATGTTATGGTAAAACTTGAGAAAATTTCGAAGAAAATTTATTTTTCTCCCAAGTATTCAACAGTGCATGGAGTATGGTGGAATTTAGTTGCTCGGCTTGTGGTCAGAATAATATTTTGATGTGGTTATCCAGTTGAGCAAAGCTCACCAGTGATGTGCTCCACTTGTTCCCCCTCTCCTGACTTCCCAGTATATCAACACTGCAGCCCAACATAAGTGTCTGAAAGCATAAAACAGTACTATTAAAATATCCAGCTGCTTCATCCTGCATTTCAGACAGCCAAGAGTCACAATTCATGTTGCCACTTGAGGTCCTTGTCGAGTAAACATAAACACAGATTGTTCTAGTCAATTTAACAAATGACTAATGCTGTCATTTTTCTCGTGGGGGGCAGTCTCTAACCTTTCCAGGAGGGTAGGCTGCAGCAATGTTGTATTTGCTCCATTTCACACTCTGTAAGATGAAAATATGCGCCAGGCAATGACATTTTTAGAGGTGAGCTGGTAAATCAAGCCCTCAACCTGTGAACACTAATATAGTGCAGTTCTAATACGCTTGTTGTATACGCTCATGACCCTCCATGTATTAAATAAGTCACCAAAATAGGTTCTCTGCCTCCGCTACACATTGCTCGGTGGTTTGTGATGACATACAACAGAGACGTAATGCAATACGGTACTCTGTTAAGCAGAAAGACATCTTGTCTGGTCAGATTTAATTCTGTTGTCGTGATTAATAATGCCAGCAATGTGAAGCCTACACTATGTTGTTTTCATAATTGCATGATCCGGAGCATTGTGATGAAGGTAGCAATGGGGCGAGTGATTAAAAAATAAATGACAGAAAAGCGGAACCAGTACATTGATGATCTAATAATTGAGATGTGCTCATATAGGGTCATTTTGGGGTGTTAGGAGGTTTAATGGACTAGCATAAATGCCGGCGTCTGGGCCGCAGGATATGGCTCATAAGCTATCGGCAAGCCCTCCGATGCCTGGATCAATGAGGAACAAGGCAGCACAAGCCCATTAGCGGATCACTGCAGCTTCAAGCTACTGTGAAACACTCTCCAGGCTCACACACGCCCCATGAATGGCCGGCTTTATTTATCTGCTCTGTCAGATGAATCAATAGCTGCTGATTTGAGAGCAAAACTGCACTGATCATCATCCATCCACACAAGCGTGTAGACACGCCCACACACACCTTCCAGCCTTTCAGCGTTTGAGCCCCCAGGAGAGCAACGTGTGTGTGAAACCATTCAAATGAGCAGCAGATCATGGCTGTTTCTGAATTCTGTGCGGATACTCTGCACCTTCTTTAAAAAGCTTGTCTGATCACAGCTTGAAGGGATCCCCTGACATTTTGAATTTCATTGCTTTGAGGGAGAATCAGTAACAAAAGCTAATAAGTCATTTTAGAGGTGCAGCAGGACAAAAGCTGAAACTTTTCCCCCATGACTGTGGAAACAAGCTGAAATTTAATATAGCAAGCTATTACTTAAAGAGCTCTTGAGCTTGATTACTGCCTGCTGTTTCACCCACATTATGCCTGATCTTCATTATTAAGCAGTAAAAAGACTGGACTTTGATGACCTGTGGTGACTGAACCAATCCCAGGTGTGAATATAAAAGATGTTGCCATGGTCTTATTTGGTCCATGTAATCTGTAATAACCAAACAAAACGTTTGCAGGTAATGCAATCGGCAATCTTGCTACTACTGTTTACTTCGACTGTGCACGCCGCAATCGCCCTCCAATATCTTCGATTGCAATGGTCCAGTTACAAACTGGTGGAAAGGAAGAATGGTTTATCAGTTAGCTCAAAGGGTTCAAGAATCCTGAATGGCACCTGCTCAAAAACCAGATATAATTTGGTGGAAATGGGTATGAGTTAATCCAGTACTGTAATGACTTGTTGGCCTAAACTAGCCCGCCAGACTACCTCACCCTGACTCAGTAAGAGCCAGAGATTCAAAAATTTCCACCACTACAAACAGTTGAACATGTTTTCTTTTAGTTTGCCTAACAGTTGCCACAGTTGTCAACATTATTTAAAATTAACTCTTGATTCTGTTACTCCAACTTGCATTACCAATGAGACAACTGAGATTTGGAAACACCAACCATACCTCATACCGTTAGTTTACCCTGCCAGAGGCTACCTTACTGGAAGCAATAAATGAGTTCAGTCCCTATCCTTTGTAAAAAATCTGACAGAATTTCTCTTTGTGTGTTAACATATCCAACATAGGGGAGGATTTTCCTCAGATAAAGCTTTCTTTGCTCAGTTACTGATAAATCAGATAACTTCTTTAAAAAACAGAAATAATATGAAAAGGCCAAAAGACTAAGATATCCAATCTAGACAAAACTGTTGAATTTGCGTTAAAATGTCAGTATGAACAGAGGATTATCTGTCCCACATTCTGGTAGAAATACAGTAACCTCTTTTATTTGTTGTTGGTTATTCAAGATGGAAGGTAGAGTTAGTCCAAAGGCTGTTGGATAAGACTTTATTATTTCACTGCAGCTGTACATGATTTATTTGTTAGTTTATTTAATATTACAAATAAATATATAAAACATAATTGCAACAGAAATATTGCGTGAATGACATTCAGCTAAAGATCATTTGCAGAACACTGAGATAGCCATTAATTTTCTTCAGACAAGCTCAGTGTTGCTGGTGTACTAATATAAACCCAGAGGTTGTGCTCATAATATTTGTTAAATCTTAAATGCATGCTATTAAAGTTGCTCTTTGTATCTTATGTTTGTGCAAGGATGCGCAGGGAACAGGAAGTTAGACAATGAACTGTTTATCCCCCTGGGCTACTGCTTGGCTGGTAGAGTAGCTCAAGCTCCGGACACTAAGTGACCCATCAGCTCCAGACAGAGGGTTCACTTGGCACAGTATCCATTTGGCAATCATCTTGAGAGGAGCAACTGTATATTCAGGATGTTGGACAGTAAAACAAAGATGAGATCATGAGGAGTTTCTGATTATCCATAATTGCATCATTGTAGGCAAGGGCATGGGACCTAATGTCCACCTTGGGTGACACAGCTTGAGTTATTTCTTTTAAAGCACCACCAAGTGTACCAACGTTGTTGTAGCAAAGGTTGGTAGCACTATTTTTTTTGTGTTTGGGAAAAAAAAAAACAGCTTTAAGTGAAAAATATTCGGATCCACTAGTACTAGTGCTAGTCAGTTAGCACCCAGAGACCTATAGAACTTGTACAGTGACCTGCAATTTGCTAATGAAGACTTAAGGCTACTCTTAGACATCCCCAATAGACTAAACAACATCTCTGCATCCAATTATTTTGTCAGAGAAATGTGAATTTGCAGCATCTCTAAGGTGACATAATGGAACACTATATAGCTAGCTCTTTTGTGTAAGAACCAAGTCTATGGAAAATACAGATTTAACACATGAAACATATTTTAAGACTTCTCCACATTCAGTCCCCACATCTGTTTTATTTTAAAAGGTCCATTTACTTTCTTTGGATGCTGTTTATGCCCCCTTGTCACTGATTCTTTATTTGAAACATGATCCTTGCCAAAAGTTCTAACAGGCCAAGGAAAAATTGGATTGTTCATCAGATCTATCAGACCATCTGTTTACATCCCATTTAATGGCAGCTATATTCACACACATTGCAAGTGAACAATACTTTTTCTGAAGGTTGAGCTGCTGCATCGATCAGCTGTCCCTCTTTTCTGTGTGCCTCTGCTGCTCTTTGAAAAGGTCAAACTTTTATGACAAAGCGACTATTAGGAACAACAATGCCAAGACATAGAGGAAAACATAGGGGTCATACTTGCGCCAAGGTCTGTGGGGGAAAAGTTCGACAGTAAGTTTACAAGAACAGTCAAGGTTAAACAGATTCTCACTCAATAAATAGAATGCCTGCACACTCAGTGTGGTTTGCTGTTTAAAGGACACAAGTGACTTTATAACCTCAAATTTAGTCTGAAGAATTTTATTAAGATGTAAAAAGTCCTCTTAACATCGAAGATGAGCATGAGAAAGTTATTAATTGTGCATGTCCTTGAGTGATATGTAGGGAGAGCTTTAACCAGCATCAGTCTGATAAATTGTTGCATAAATGCTGCCAGCAGCAGGAATCTTCATCAAGTTTAATTAAATTACTGCTTGGTTTCAACGCTCAAATCTGATTTCTCCCCCAGATCCTCTTTTGTTGTTGTTGTTTTTGTTGTGAGGCTATTTGCATTGTCTTTTCTCCGTGATCTATATGCGATGTACCTGTCACTACTTCGAATTGACATTCTGATGGCCACCATTTTTCCTTTCTCGTGCAGCCAATGACTAGTTTGAATTAACAATTTACCAGTCTGAAGCTTTAATCTCACCCTCAATATCCAAGACAGCTGCTCCGTGTATCAACGGTTTCCAACCTCTACAACGTCTTCGATACAGTCATTGAATAAACATATTTAATGTTCCACCTCTGACCGCATCATTGTGACTTTCCCTTTGTACTATTGGCTTCGTATTTTAACTAGTTCCCCTTCTATAGACTAATACTGTACATCACATCAATAGCTCCATCTGTCAGAGCACACAAAGCCAGAGCTGCTAATGTAGACTGTATTGACTCCGTTCTACCTCTCACTCACTCTCGTGTGTGTGTTTTTTTCCCCCTCTCTGAATATAGAACAGCCAGGATCAATATTTTTCCATTAGCAACAGCATGGAGATTGGATGGTTGCATGGTCACAGATGGGTGATCTGCAAAACAATGGGCAGTGGCTACAGCCACTTAGTTAATTACAAGATATTTGGTTTAATTCCCCCCTGAGGACCAAAGCAGTGAAGGTTGGTGTAACATCTCTTTGACAAACAGAAATACTGCCTCTGTGGAAAACCTGTTTAACATTCTAGCATGAAAGAGGCAATACTGCAGTTTAGCTACTTACTGCACTTTTTGTCTTACAAGAGAGCCACAGGAGAACATAGTCATATTAAAAGACAATAAATCATGGGGTACCTGTAAAAACAGTAGAACAAAAAAATTCTGTAATAAAAAGTCCAGACAGTGTCTTACATAAACACCAAAGTAAGAGTAAAGGTCAGGAAAATACATGATGTTTTGATCCAAACACCACACCAGTAAAGTAGAGATGAATTTGCTTTAGTGACATAGTGGTTGAACTAAAAGATTAATAACTTATGCATCACATAGCTCAGACAGAAAACACTCACTTTACCCCTGCTATCCTCCTGGCTTAATGGATTATACTCATCAATTTCACAGAAAAGCAGAACCACAAGCAAAGATTCTTGAGGAAGTTTAAAGGTGCCACTCTGATAATTTGACAAATTTTCATCATAACAATTAGTTCAGTCATGCATAAAAAGAATAGCCTCAAGCATTTCAGCGAGGAATAATACTGCACCGGTGTAGGTGTCTTTCCTTAACAACACCTTCCACAATAATCTGCTTTCTTGTGTGCATGTATACTTCTCAAGAGTTGAGAAACAACTTTTGATGGAGTACACAACATTGTTTACATGGTTTCAGGCAGAGTACCAAGACTAGAGACTGAAGAGGCACCCTTTATTTTGTTGTGTTTTGTTTCTTTTTTGTTTTACTTTCTGCATAATCAACGGCTAAGAAAACACTTTTATCAAATATGTAACCTTTATGAGCTACACAAGTGACTCATCATTGTGTTGAGTTTCTGCTGCTCTGTTGAAATCAATATGTGCCTTCAGAAAGGCATGCCACGTAGCAAATTATTTTTTCTGTGTTCTCTTGAAGGACAGAGACATATCGAGGTACACACCATAAATTCACTGCATTAGGCGAAGAGTTACAAGTGAAAGGAGTAACCAAATATAGAAGCTATAACAAGAACTAAAGAAAAAAGCAGAACAATTGTAAGTGTTTATGTAAATCCACAGCCAGTCCCATAGACACCACAGTTTAATCCACCAAGCACACATGGGATGATTTCCACTGTTGCATCAACCTCTTTCTTTCATATCTGGAGCGTTCCTCACACTTCTACCGTGTCCTAAAATAATTCTGGCAGCTGCAGCACAGCTCACACTGACAACTGCAAATTGTTTGGTACAGTATGTTAGATGTGGCCCCTAATAAACAATGTAGGCGGCAATGGAATATTTGAACCAAACAGCCTACCTAATGGCCCAAAATGCGCCGACCAATTTTTGTTGCTCTGAGTTCTCAGCTAATTTATCGATTTATTGCTAGAATCCTATATAACTGTTTTTCTTTCACACTCTGTCCCTTTTGATTGCTCAGATTCTCTCAAATTGTCCCAAATTCCTGTGATTTTTGGAAGAATCAATACTTGTAATTGGAAGATTTAAAGAATCGTTAAAAGAAAAAAACTTTGATTGTTATGTTTTGTGGCATTGTTATGATTCATTCATAACTTGGTGTTCTGATTTACTTTGTTGTTGCACAAATGACTATACCTCATCCATTATTACCTACAAGTTGTGTCAGTTATTTGACTTTCTAGTCTGGATCAAAAGCTTTTTTTCAGGGGATGAGGTGCACATTGGACTCTTAATGAGGCACCTGGATTTGAAATACACAATAAGAATATAGAGCTTGATAACAGGGATTTCAGGCAATTCACCATTCACCATCCATCAACAGATTGGTATAATGCAAAGGTACTTGTCATTAGGACAAAAGAAACGAACGCCAACCCATGTTATCCAGCGTGTTCAATGGGGAGTTTAGGGGGTGGTGACGAGTTCCTTGAAGAGTGGAGATAATCTGATTAGTAATATGATACACTGCCGGAGGAAGGGAGGAAGGAGCGAGGCCTTGTGAGGATAGAAAGTGGTGCACATCTCTCCTCACATCTTCAAATAAAAGGAGGACACACCATTAAGAAGCTAAGTGCTGTATTATGGGAGTGATAGAAAACAGGGACTGTTTTTTTTTGGGTTTTTTTGTCCTTGTGAGAGTTTTGTAATCTTTATTTCAGGGATATTCCACTGGACTGACAGGGATTAGTACTTGAGCTGTTTTCTGTCTCTATATAAATATTTATTAGGTACATCAATAGTTTACTATCATCTAACTGGTAAATGGCAAAACCATAGACTTTTACACTTCTCACTTTTTATTTTTATATTGCCATGAAGCCAAATACAGTTTTTAGAGTCTCCAGCAAGCATCAAAACAAAAATGCACACTTTTCATTCAAAGCCTCCAGGCAGTTATGAGCACAGCATTTGACAGTGCATATGCAGTTGATACCCACAAGAGTTTTGGGTGATTTTTTTCCTCAGTATAGAGTGAAAGATGTTGCTTGGACATTTTAAACGGCAGGAAAACTTTGACAGCTGTGTCTACAGGCAACGTTGTGGCGAGCAAATCGAATGGTATTTATTGAGTCTGTTTTTAAGGCAGCTTTGCTCAGCCACAGAAGAAGCCAGCAGGACAACAGCACTTTAATCCCGCCCAATGGGGACTAATAAGATGTAGCCAAAACCTACAGCATGTAAATCGTCTTTTTCATGGATGTTATCAGCTCTGCACACAGGGCCTACGTTGAGTTTGATCTGCTGTTCTGTATTAGCAGGGAGCAGGTGGGCGTATGGTTCAAGCTATCGCATGTGACAATCATGAGAAAAGATCTGTTTTGGTGGCAAAATATTGCTATGCTGATATGCAGTCTACACGCCAGATACTGGATCCATGTTTCTCCTCAGTCATTAGTTCGAGGTCCGCACAATAGAGAAATTGCCATATATTCAGTTTTATTTGACAAAGTGTTAATAACACATTAACTTTAAACACAATAAAATGAAATGTATTGCAAGAATTAAGTGAAAAAAGTTAAAACCAAGGGCCTTTTAGGATTTGAAGACAAAAAAATTGCCTTTTTGTTTTTTTTTTCTTTACACATGTATTGCATTTTTTCTGTAAAAAAAATATGGGTAATTTTCTAAGAATCTTGGATTTATTTTTTTATTTATTTTTCTGATTTTTTAATTATTTTTTCCCCTTTTAAAATGTTTTGGATGATTTTCTCTTTTGCAATTTTTAAAAATAACATGTCTTCAAAACCACGGGCCTGCCAAAGTAAAGATCGCCAGAATTACACAATTTATCACAGCCAGAAACTGTAAAAACTGAAATTATTGTTGGATTTCCAAATTTTCAACAGAAACTGAGACCAAAAAATTGTTTATTATTGCTTCAAATGTAGAGCATGTTAACAGGCCAGATAATACCAAGACCAGGGTGATAAAATATTTACTGTTCTCATGAAAATATCAAAATAAAAAAAACATCTCACTCTACTGCAGAAACGGCACTTAATAACATAAATAAAAGCTATATACTGCAAATTCATTGTACTGCAAAATAAAATGTGTTTTCGGGAAACTTGACATGGTCGTAAGTCACTTGCAGTCCATTCAGAATGGACCAGCGACCCACATTTGGACTGCAGCCCATCAGTTTGGAACAACTGGTCTGCACTATATTAATTTATTTTTCATTAAAACATCATATTGTCCAGCTGTTACCAATTGCCTGTTACTTTATAGTTGTAGCTTGGTAAAAAACTTTGTCACCTGCAAATACATTTTGTTGCCTTTCTAATATACTTAAAGTAGGGTTCAATTGGGATGTTTGCAGTTTTTTTCTACTGAAGCCGTAGATCTGTTTAAAGCAACAGGAAACTATTAATAGCTGCTCTAACATATTTGTTATTGACATTGCTGTGATGACATTTACCATTTTGTTAACGGTATTTTAGGACATCCATTTTTTTATTTTTTTGTTTATGGATGCAAGCCCTTTCTCTGCATAATTGCATACACTTGGCTGCTGTCTGTTGGTACCCTGGTCTACGCCACAGGCTCAAGCTGCTGTGCAGCCGGCTTTATGGAAGGACTAGTCTCTCCAGATGGGCTGCTAAAGTTGACAGTCTGAGCTCTTTAGCTGTTAATGTTGTTCACACAGACCTTTGAATGTTACATTGTCTTAATCTGTGGGATAAACGCAGCTCATTTACAGGTGTGTGGAACCTTGTTCTCATTCATGCAAAGCCTCTAAACAGAAACCTGCTTTTGTACTGACACAATAGCTGTTAAAGCGTTTCACAGACGTTCAAGTGCTGGGCAAACATCAGAGTCCCCTGTTATTGCCTTTTTTTTCACCTTGAATCAGACAAAATTGTTACAAACTAGTTACACTCTATTTCCATCGTCAGTCTGACATTGCCTCCACTCTAACAGATTTCCATGGGGGACGGGGATTCGATTTGATCTATCCAATCACCACAGACCACTGTATCCGCCTGAATCTAATGGAGCTCATAGTCTACACTGATGTGTATCCATGCTAACATACTGGTTTTGAGGGTGATTAGATGTGTGAGTTTAGAACAGCCTCTGTAGCTGCATCTGTCTTGTCTATTTTTGACATAGTTGATATTATTTTTCATTAGTTCCAGTGACCTGAAAAATAGGCCTATCGCTTAGAATGGGAATGAGGACATGCCGATACTTTTAACCACATTTATAGAGGTAGAACTCCATACTAATAGATACTTCCTACCTAACAGAATAAGCTACTCTACTTTGAGTTATTTATAGATTTATAGCTACTGGTAGCACATCCTGAGTGGGTAGCACCAATAGGACTTTTATCCAAATTGCATAAAATACCATTATAAATGAAGCATTCTGGTGTCCTTGTGTTCCATGCATAGGGGAACACTCTTCACACCATCAAAAATGACAGTCATTATTTTTTAAATGTTTTTTCAGTGAAAATAAAATGGACTCATTTCAAAATTACAATATTCATCAAAATAATCATTGCCCATTTTTTTTTTGCAAATCACGTAGCCTTAAGCACCAAAACTCAGCCCTAAGCCCCAAAAATCAGTACACAGGCACATAGCTTGACAACGCTTTGCAAGAGCTTAACAGAAGAGTTTGTCCCACCTGTGGCGCTGATTAGCTAACTGTCAGTCCCCACACCGTGCGCACTGAATCGATTATTTTTTCAACCAGGAAACCGCAGTTTCACCTTGCGATGCCAGACTAATCAGTCAACTCAGTGAAGTGGGTGGATTGGAAGGTCAGGACCCAGCCAAACCTGTTTTTTCTGTGCCTGGTAGTCTGTGGTAAGGGGTATAAAAATAAAAATAACACTGATAATGTACTGCACCTTTGAAGTTCTTGAGAGAAAGTGTTGCACAATTTGTGAAAGCTATAGGACAATTCATCATCTGTTACACATTTGTATTATAATCAACTATCAAGTATTCACTGGCCACAAAATTTGTACCAGTCTTTTTACACAATATTTGACATCAAGGATTCATAGAAAATGACTCTAGTTCTATAGTGATGTATTCATTAAAATAATAAAAATAATGTAGAGGCTGCAACATAAGCACACACACACACACACACACACAGTAGTAATAGTAGTAGTGTTTTTAGAATATCCTAAATTCTGTTGGCTGGTTGTTCCTAAAAACTTATTCCAGCACTCTATTTAGTTCCACATAAAATGTTTGCTTCCGGATGTTGTCCTCACACGAATCAAAGAAATTCCCAAAGTGAATATTTTTTTTCTGATTTACGTGAAGCAAAGGGAACAATATCCTTCCTCGATTTCTTTCCCTTTCAACAACTGTATGAAATGCTTGTTTGCGGCACTGTTTGTGGCAGTTCATCACAGTGTTATATTGCTATAAATGTGTTATGGCAGGGGAATGTATGCCTCTATTTTTAGATTGTATCCTTTGCATGTGCTGCAGCTGGTGTGAAGCAAATCACATTCATCACAGGAAAAAACAAAACAACAATTTAACCCAACTAAATCTTGTCATAATTATGCCTTGTCTGTTTTTTATAACGATGAGCTCTTTTATTTCAATTAGCAGATCTCAATGTAGTATTATGGGATGTTTTGTAACAATTTAGTGTAATGCATGGAAGCATCATCTCCTTTTTTCCTTTGACAAATGCAACACACTTTCATAGTAATTGAGATTATGTTGTACTTTTCCTTATTTGCAGATTTCCTTATCTGCCAGTGAACTTTTTTGAGTGCATGAAAATACTTAATATGAAGTTAAATAAAACTCTCAGTACTTTTGACCTATTAATGGTTGAAAACCATGTACTGTATAAAAATTAATGGATGTAGCCATTTTGATGCTACCTACTAATCGGTTTGATAACTCCTGTTCTAAATCCTCAAGTCTGGCATTTTTGCTATTGCCGTCTTGGATTTTTAAAGCCAAAAATGTACATTTGGATGAATGGTTGGAGCTGTGGAGGAGTGAGTGGTGGATCTCCACACAGACAGCCTGTCAGAGTGTTCCTTAAAAATGTGTAATTTTAGCCTAAATAAAATTTAAAGGGGGAGTTATGTCGAAATTTACCTTCTTTACAGTGATTATCGATGAGATAATAAGATATGGAGATTAAAACTGTTTTTGTAGCATGCTGCAAACTTGTATTTCTGCAGTTAGGTTGGGCATTTAACAGGGAGACTATTGGGATTAACTTGCTTTTTGGTGTCAGCTTCAATTGGCCATTAAAAGTACTGCAGCTTTTTTGTGTTGGCTTCATATTTTAGCCTCGGAGGTTGTCACTTGCAAAAAAAACATTTCCAAACTTATTTGCTCTATGGCAGGCCCCCAGTAAGTGCACCTGGCTTTAAACCCAATTTTCATAGTGGCCAAACACTGGTTTGCAACTTTCAAGTCCATCATGTGATGCCATTGGGTCCAAAGAGACTTTTTTTCCAAGAAACATTAACTGTGAAAGAGATGTCTGTAACTTAGTGGATACATTTTTAAGCATCACAACCATGCAAAAGGACTCAGTTTATCCATTTAGTCTGATAACATTTAGAAAGTCGAGAAGACCTGAATAATTAAGTAATTTTTTCCCCATTCAAGTTATCAGATTGCTAAACCTGAAGTAGCCAGCTTGGAAGTCTCTGATGTGCTTGCGCTAAGGGCCCAGTGATGCAGATGCAGCACTGTTCATTTAGGTTTTATACACGCCAGTTAAATATTTTTTGCTGAATGTGGCACTGAGAAACACATAAGAATGAATGGAGTCCAGCCTCCAATTCTGTATCTAGTTCTCTAATACGTCCATTGTCTTTGCTCTCATTTATTTAATCTCAGGAGAGTTTGTTTCTTTACAGCATTTATCAAGGCATTTTGATTTTATCGTTAGTTCATCTTTTGCCCTTGTTCCCTTTTAAGGATCAGAAGGCCACTACTTTTATGTCACGTCTTTCTTGAGTGCTCAATGAATTGATTATGTCAAAGGAAGATGAAAGTGAGAAACTAAATGCAACCCAGCATTGAACATCTTTCTTTAGATAACTATGATGATGTCACAGGCTCTACATCCTACATCCTTTTTTAGTCTGCACTTCTGTAGGGCAAGTGAGCACCAAGCTGATCAAAGCTCTCATTACTCATTTCAGTTGATCCCACCTTTGGTTTCATTCTGGCTGAACTTTACCCCTGCTGTCGAACTCTATACTGAAAAGGACAGAGGCGGCTTTGTTCCAAACTAGAGTGCATGCCAGAAACAGTGGTTAGAAAGTTATTGGTATTGATCAACAGCCTCACAGATAAATTATGCTCATTTAGTGCTTTGACATACCAAAAATTCCAAGTGCCAATTCCATATTTTATATGATGATAATGAGATTTTCAAAGGATCTCTTAATTAGTGCTGCTGGTGTGTGAGGCTTGAGGATCCATTTATAGGAGCAGCACTTAATTTTCCAATCCCGGGATACTGGTAGCTACATGGTGGCAGCAAAGAAGTCTGGGTGTCTTTTCAGAGGCAGTGTGCTGATGCAAATGCATGCTGGCATTTGCTGACAATGGAAAAAATCAGGCTCTAATGTTGGCTTGATGAGCCATCCTGGGAAAAAAGGGGAGAACTCACAGACTAGATTCACCATTGCAAGCTGCCGCTGCACACACTCTGTGTTCATCACCCCGGGAAAGCATGATTATCTCCCCCTTAGTCATCTTCCCCCAACCTCCAAGTCTCAATTAAAGTTTGTCGCTGAAATGAGCACAAATGGACGCCCACCAGTTTTACCGAGCTACATTTCAGTGATCTGGTGTGAAAAAAGAGGGCATGTTCTTTGTTCTCTGTCTCTGAGGCTTTGCTCTCATGTGTCAGTCACGTTGGGCTCTGGGTCGCACGGGTGTTCTTAAAACTGTTCCACATTTAAGACCTCTCTTAAGATAAGCTTAATACATCAAGACCTCCTTTGACAAATTTTTTGTTCCAGTAATGCCCACTGGAGATTTTTTAGGTGGGGTGAAAGATAAGTGTCAAGAATGAAACAGCTTATCAGAGTAGTCGTTTTGTCGATTGTGAAAGCCCCTTGATGTTGACATTCAAAAGTTACAATTTTGATGCCCAAAGGGGTTGAATCAAGGGGACACACTGTTGTTTCAAGCAAGCCATTGTGTCAAGCTCCATCCCCACCAAGGGTCATTCACATTAACTTTACGAATGAAAATATTCTTTTCACTTTTTGAGTGATTTAAAGTAGTTTTGTTGTGTACGGTTGTCCTATGCTCAGTTAAACAACGCTAGACTTCCTCTGTAATCTCAATCTTTTTCAGAAACTGTGCACAAATACAGATTAAATTAATGCAGAGTATGGACAAAAGGCCCCATCCTAATTCTAATACATATCTAACATTGGGCATTAGTGAGCCAGTAGACTACCCCAGTTTTCACTGTTATCGACATGCTTTTCTGTGAACGAAAACATATGTCATCAGAATGAATGGATTTTGTTTTAATCACACACACACACACACACACACACACACACACACACACACACACACACACACACAGAAAAGAAATTCTCCACATGGTGGTTTTTAAAAGAATCCAGTAAATATTTAAACAAATTCTGATTTTGCTGGGGACTTATTGGAACTGTCTCAAAGACCACCGGAGATCCCTAGGCCCCATTTTGGCAGCCACTGCTCCAGCAGATGAAAATACCGAGTTAATACAACCATCTGTTAAAATACAGTTCTTGAAGATTTTTTTTCCTCCTGCAGACGTCTATTGCCCTAATGCCCACATTATAAAAACAGATCCCCTTAATTAGAAACAAACGGTTCGTGAAATCTGGGGGGCAAGCTTCTTAAATTTAGACTGTGATCTGAGTGGACCATAATCCCAAAGACAGGGAACGGCTTTCATTGGCTGGGAGAAGTACTTGGGTGTGTGTGAGTGTTTCGTGTTTGTGTATATTTCCCAGCACCATTTATTTTTCAAAGTGGGTTGGATCCTCTTTGTTTCCTGCTGCTAAGACCACATGTAGTCCATGTGAGGTGTGTTTATTTGCCATATCTAGTGCCCCTCAAGATTCCAGGGTCTCTCTTTGCCTTATTCACTGTTTATCTTGCTTCAGTGCTTCAGCTCAGTCTTAATATACTCACATTCACAAAGCCTTCTCACACTGGTGCAGTTATGAACAGCCACATCTGGCTGGGAGCTGCCCATTGCAATTATGTTGGTGGCTTGAAGGTGAACCGTTAAAGTTAAATTTAGCAGAAAAGTGACAGTTTTGGCCACACAAGCATCTCAAACTATGATTTTTTTATGATTTGGCTCTTCAGTAATTTTGACTTGCATGTTTTGCATACTGTAGTTTGTTTTTTGTTGACCACCAAGTAGCTGTACACAAACAAAATTATCTTTGGTATCATTTTCTCCAACTGGCATTCAGTAATGTAACATCAGTTCTTTGTCGTTCTCCCCCTAAAAATCGATTGAATACCGTTGGATTGGTTAAAAAAGTGGAACATTAACCTTGATCCAGGTAATGAAGGGAAATACTCTGATTCATGCACACTTTTTGAACAACATAGTTTTTAATCTTAGGGCTTTGGGGAAAGTATCAAGTATTTTCGAGTCAAAAGGCTCAAGCCAAAGTAAAGTTATTCTTCTTCAGTGTCAAAGTAAAGGAGCAAGTCCTTTTTGATTTTGTCAAGCCGAGTCTAAAGTCATCAAGTTTGTGAGTCATGTCTGACTCGAGTCCACACGTCTGAACATTTCACATTTGAACAAGTAATGTGAAAGTCCAAACTCAACCACTTATTACTTGAATGTGAAGCTGTCTTTTTATT
This sequence comes from Plectropomus leopardus, assembly GCF_026936395.1. Classification (NCBI taxonomy): domain Eukaryota; kingdom Metazoa; phylum Chordata; class Actinopteri; order Perciformes; family Serranidae; genus Plectropomus; species Plectropomus leopardus. The sequence goes on from NC_142190.1 coordinate 10,160,322, forward strand.
TGAAGTTAATCAAAACATTGCTCTCTGGGAAAGTAATGGGACAACCATCTAGCACGAGATCAAGTAAAAATGGAGAACCATTCTCAGTCGGGAGATCCATAGAATTAAATGGAGGTATTTGGGGGTAATAGGGTATGACATTAGCAAGTCTCACATTACCAATTTTCCCTCCATGACTGCTCCTCTAAGCTGATGCGAGGATGGAAACCAACAGCTGCATTTGCCAGCTTTGCACGCTCATGGCCCCACACTGCAGTGAGAAATGACAGAAACATTTCAGTCAAAAATTCTGCATCAGTTACTGTTAATGTACCCTAACAGGCAGTCTGTGATTCAGATATCAAAGCATGCCAAAAGCTAAGAGAGGCTAAGGACCGGTCCAGCTCTCTTTGGACGAAGTGCTTACTCACTGCTGATTAAGCCACTGTATTTCACTGTACAGATTCAATTCATTATGGATGGGGAAGTAACCCTGCTGACTCAAGGCTTTCTCACACTGTTCTCTGGTGCAAACCCACAGTGTGATTCAGGCCAATAAAACAGGTGTATTCTTTAACAGTCCTTCTTTACTGAAACAGCAAAGAAGGTCATTTATTTTCCAACATTTTATCTTCTAATTTGCCATTTCTGTAGTTAAGGGCCAGTTAAGTTCTCTATCACGAACATATTTCTCTAACCCCAAAGCCACCAAGGCCCAAGACCATGAAACTTGTCTCAGAGCTTTACGCCCCACTTTAAAGGACACATTTTCTTGTAATTAGTGTGGTTTGTCTTGCATAGAATACCTCAGAATCATAAGCAAAGTCCAGGCACTTCATTCCCTCAGTTCATTGATTTTCTTTTTGAGTTTTTCAAGAACTTCATCTCCACTTTCCTGCTTCCAAAACAAATAAATCATGCTTGCTTGAAAATAACTCTTTAGGTTCCAGACATAATATTGTCAAACTGAGTTCGGACTGAGTTCTCAGGAAATTAGGAAAACACTCAGGGAAACACTGCTGTATTTTCTTGTCCTTGTGCTGCTACCCAAGGCGTTTTTATAACACACATGAGGAAACTTTGAAGAGCTGTTACATAGAAGCCAGGATAGTATTGTGATTTTGAAGGGCTTACTCAGATTTGCTTTTGCACAGACATTGAAATTTGAAAGTTTTCCTTCAAGCAGCACTTGCAGTGAATGGCTAAAACTTGTATTTAGCCTCTCAAGCAAAAGGAACCAGTAATCTGTGAAGCCATAGAAGAGGCAGAGGAGACATTTTATCTGGAATACCTCATCCTCACTAAGAATTTCCCCTTTCCTCCTTTATGCTGTGTTGACTTTTCCAGTCATAAGGGAAAAATGAGAGCTCTCTGGAAATCTTAGGACTCCACGTGGTTACCGCAAGTGGTCAAACCTTTCAGCCAGAGCCAGTGCTCTCATCATTCTGCTATGTGCATTTGCATAAGCAAAAACCTGTATGAGTATCCATCTGAATCAGCATTAGCAAGATTCCAAATGACTGTGGCATCCCAGGGCTGAAGAGAGTTGGCGCATATGAGGTGGTATTAAAGCTAAAATGATAAAACACTAACATTATGTGTTTTAAAGCCAATCTATATGCCCAGAGACTTTACATCACACTGATATATCTCATTTTTATTTTCAGTGGATTTTGATAAGGGTAAAACCGGCATGCTACATTGCTAAATCTTAAACATCAGTATTTAAGCAGCCTTAGAGTTAAACACATTTTCCCCTATGTATTCATCCTTTATTTTCTTGTGGGGGTAATAAAGATAAACATAATCTTTCTAAATTAACATTTAACCAACAACCAACTGTAATTAAGGTAGACATTTAAAGGACTAATGTACTGTTTCTCACTTTTAACCCCCAAACACTAAAATTATTTTAAAAATCATTGACATGTTCTTGACATTAGTGTTTTTCATCTAGAAATCATCTAGAAACAATTTTACCATATTATCCATTTGCCTCTTCCTCCCACATAATCCATTACTGTTGGCAGCTGCCACAATAAAATACCCCCCTTGGGAGATCAAAAATGTCAAGTAAAAAAGCAAATTTATCTTTCTGATGGATGCTGGTTTGGGTCACCACCTGTCTGCCAAAATGTACGCCAGTCTTACAGCCGAGACAGCAGAGTGTCTTTAGAGGAGAATTCCCTGCAAATTCCCTGCAGTCCATCTGCATCTGAATTATGTGCCCCTAGCCGTATATAATGAATATGCACCAGCCTAATGGGTTGCAAATGAGGGGAAAGTCTGGAAGAATGCCACCTCAGAAATCACTGCAAAAAACTTCTGCCATCTCCTGTTTTCTTATCACTGGCTCAAGCTCTTAATTCAGCTCCCTATTCAGAGAATATTTATTTTACCCTGGCTGGTGCAGACTACATTGCAAGAGGCTTTATAATAAGGTTGTTTGTACATTTATTTACAAAAGCAAACTATAAATTAAATAAGACCAATATATATCCAGACAGCTACATGCAGCACACTGAACAGTATGGAACATCTCAAAGGATGAGTTGGCTGCTTTTGACCTCAGAATCAGCATTATTGACAGATGTTAATGTTAATAGAAGTTATTTTATTCTGTTTTTGCTCTCACTGTACCTACAGAGAAATTGAAAAAAAACAGCTAAGGAATAAGGGCCATATTCAAATGTTTTTCTCATTATGATGGCAAGAAACAACCAAAAGAGGGTAAAGGAATGTCAGTGGGCTTTGAATCATCCTTTCTTCAAATTGGGAGAGTTAACATTTTGTGCTTACCTAGGCTGGACTTCCGCAAAATATTCAATATGGTGACACCAACTGGTAGCATCAGCTTTGTCTTACTCAAAAATAGCAAATGCTGCCAATTTTGAAGTCTATGTTGCTGTAAGTTTTTTCAAAGATTTATTTCTTTTCATTACTTAATTGTTGACTGTAGCAATTTTCACACCTCCATGCACATTGCTTATACTTCTTTCATTTCTGCTTTGTGTTGCAACATAGTCCATCAAACATAATTCTGCATATTTGCAAATCAAGGTTGGAATTTGTGTATTAGTATGCAGTTAGCTCAAAGTTTTCAATTATTTTAGGAGAAAAGATGCCTGGCTGCATGTGAGCCCCCTTTCATCTAAAAGCAGAATATAGTCTGTTTTTCTTAACCCTAATTGATTGGACAGTGAGAAGCCATACAGATAGGTAAGGTTTGTGTAAGGCACAATGACAAATGATGTAAAACAATATTTTAATAAGCTCCGGGTGGAGAATAGTCGACCCGCACTTAAATTAGATTTAACATTTCTGTGATCTTTTGTCATGTACCCTATTTTCCTTCCCAGAAAGTAACAACTTACATTTGCGGTGCAATCTGAGATCTGTGTAGTACATCATTTCCCGGGTCCTTGTGTTGCTGGCTGATATTGCTGTGTTTAAATCCCAGCATATTGCCTTGACAACATCATACCAGAGATATATTACACAGTCATTGACTGAGTGTGTTACCCCCGGCCTCACTTTGTCCTTGATGGCAGCACCCTTCCTTAAACTGTAATTTATTTGTTGTTCACTTGTCACTTTTGTTCGTCATCAACCATGTATTTTACCTCTAGCAATAGCTCATCCGTTTAGCATTGCTTTAATAAGAAAGATGTTAGCTGAGGAGAGTAATCCCTTCAGCATACACAGGATGAAATGGCTTTCAGCAAAATAGCGGCTATTTTGCAGATAAATATGGACGATATAGACTAGATTAAACAGGGCTCTCAGCAAAACAAGGCAAGCAGCAGGAAGAAACACAGTTGAGAGAGATTTTGAAATCCTTTGCTCATGTCTGCAGTAGGGGTTACATAGCTAACATTTTCTGGTCAGTAAACAAACAGAGACATTCAAAGCAGCTCCATCATCCGTGTTAGGATTTCTTTTTTTGCAGCCAATCAATAATTGTTCATTTCTCCATTCCTTCTCTTGTTTGTTGTGTATTTGGCAGAATTGGACTAACAGATGTCATAAAATACCCCCTTCCCTCGCTTCCCAAGCAAGCAAACAAACAAGCAAATAAACAACTAGGACATGTATTCAGTACCAACACTGTACTTTTAGCACACTGTATGTTTTGGAAGGTGGGGAATGAAACAGCTGTCCTTATGTCAAATATTGTTTCAGTTTAACAGCAGTGAAGGAATAAATAGTGCATTCTTTACATCCTCTGCTCTCAGAACCATACCTTAAATTTAGTCACATTTGTCATAACACCTTTCGTAGCAGTCTCCAGAGGCTGAACAGTTCCACACACCCTAAAAAATGACTGTGTTGGATGGAATGAACTACGTACTGATGATTTTGCTAAAGGTTTGTGCTAGAGGATATGCTGTGGGCTAATTCAAATCTTAAGATATTTCCTCTGTATATATGTATAGGCTAAGCACATTTAAACGGGATCCAACAATGACATCATCAGATCATTTATGTGCAGTGTTGACATTTGGATGTCAAAAGATGAAAATTTATTTGTCCAAAATGGAAAGTGTTCATAATCTGGCAAAAAAAAAAGATACCCATTCGATCCACTAGACTCTGATGGACATATGGACAAGATGATTTTGACTAAAGGAGTCAGAGTGGCACCAAAACCATTAGAAATTATCATCTTCATATCGTAAACAAAATGTTAAAGTGTTGTAATAGAGCGTCGAGTGCTGTCCACAGTAACTAAACAATAAGTAGGAATATATTGTTTTTAAAATTGGTCTAATTCAAGTGGATGGCAAAGTCCACACTGCTATACTATAACAACAACGACAGAAGCGCGTAATATGACTGAGATTGCAAATTTGTTTTTCACAGGATGGTGAAAGTATCACCTGCCCTTTTCTGCCGTACTCTGCCTCTGACAGGCTAATCCTGACTTTCTTACCCTAACCTTAACCAATCTCACTTGTCTTGCCTAAGCCTAACAAACCCAACCAATGAAGGGTACAAGTACTAGCCAGTCAGAGGGCGAGTAGGGTGGCTTATGCCTTCGCCATCCAAATTTAACTTGTGATCAATTTAAGAGTAAAATGATGAACATCAGAAACTCTGACAGCCAATCAGGTTCCAAAAATGTCATGGCAGCACAGCTGGACTGGCAGCACATGCCTGGTGCTGCTGTTTGCAGAACATAATCCTTTATCAGTGTAGATGCCCACATTGTTATCGTTACAGTCATCGTTCTCAGTGTGGACAGCCCTTTCAACATCATTCAGGTAGGTCCTAAATTTAAAAAATGAAGACTTGCCTAATAAAAAAAAAAAAAAAAGAAAAAAAAGAGTTTTAGATGTTGTACCAATTAATTGTCAGCATTCGGAGACCAATAAGACTTGCTATTGGCATGCATTACAAGTAGGACCTGAATTGATTAGTCATCTTTTAAGTCTAATCCCCACCCAGTATTAGGGTTTCTCTCTCCTGAATTGCTGATTTCCCTCTATTACACAACTGCTATTGACTCTCAGTAAAACTGCGCCTCCCTGTGAATGAGGCTTTTTAATGAATGGAGCCCTTCAACACAACGTATATTAAAGGTTTTCCCCTGGGTTTAGGTTTCCAGGCTGTGATAATCACTTAATATGCGTGCCTTAGGCCAAGCCAGGAGCATCGTGATCACAGATTATCATTCTGTCTGCTAATGAGTTTATTTTCACAAAGTGCTCCTCCTTCTCCCTGCCCTTGTCTCTTTGGCTCATGCTTAAATATGATCTCATGGTGATACATAAAATATTTTGTTTTGCAAGACTTTTATTTTAGAATTTAGTTGGCAAGCCCATTCATCAGTATAACGGAGTGAGATGGCCCAAGAGGACCCTGGGAGGAAGTGATAAACTTGGCTGTTGTTTGACAGCATCCAAGGGTGAATAACACGCCCTCGTCACGACAGGAAGCTGCTTCTGTTCCTTCCCAGTCTGTCATGAAGGCAGTTGTCTCATTTTTATGGAGGAGAGGCCCGGCAGGGGTGAAGAGCAGAGATGTACTGTAGATTCACCCGGGCGATGCTTGTGTTTGCCTCAGGAATGTAGAGTTGACACCCACATCGCACCCACCCTCCACTGGCAGGCTGATGCCTCGGGAGGGCCCAGTTGTCATTCGTAATCTTTCATACCCGCAGCTCTTATATTCCAGAAACAAGAGGGATCTGTTGTCTTCCATGTAGATCCTAATCAGAGATGTCACACTGGTGTTCCCATCTGTAGAAAAAAGGCTTCTATAAGTCATAAATATTCTTAATTTAATCAACGTTCTCTTTTCACTGGGGTGTAACGGATGTTCTGACAAGATCGACCAGCCTCTAATCTAATCATCTGTAATTGACACAAACAATCAAGTCACATTTTAACAATGAAGAGTGGTAACTATAGTGACACTCTGGGGGCTGATCCTTTCTTGACTAGTCATAGAAGTGCAGACTTACTATTCAGTAACTCTAGCCTCAGACTGATTCATCTCCGAAATGAGCAATGAGGAAAGAGAAATATGCAGGGATTTCACATGGGATGGAAATTGACCAGAAATCCAGTGCGGATGCGCATGAAAATTGCATCATGTGAAACTGCTGACCCATTGCAGACTGTAATGGTTGTTGGAGACTGTGAAAAAGCAGTGTATTTTGTCTGGTTTGGCCATTTAGCCTATACTCACACTGAGACATAGTCATAGCCAGGGGTGGATTTGGTTGCAACTAGACATTTTCCGTGTGCAACCACATGGATTTCAATAATGTTTCTAACATTTGTACTTCAAACTCTTAAAGGTCCAGTGTAGACTTTATAGGGATACACAATAGTCATAACTATGTTTTCTTAGTGTATAATCACCTGAAATTAGTTGTATTGTCCTTATCTTAGAATGAGCCGTTTCCATATGGACGGATCCTCTTCTAGAGTCAGCTGCGTTATTTCCACAGGAGAGTTGGGTAGCGATCCCATTTGTACCAGTGTTGTTGGTGAGAGCTTGATTTCAGTGCTAGTACTCAAAGGTACCTTTTTTCTTTACTAAATTTTCTATAGGCTCACAAAAATGTAATTTTTGAACAAGCCATAATCAACAAGTGATTCTGCTCCTCTGCTCCTTTCTTATTATAAAAAAAAGTCTCTGTCTGCCTGTATGTGTGTATGTGTCTGCGAGTCTTTCTCACCCTCTGTTTAGACACAACTGACAGATATGTGGAAAAAGCACATCATTTAAAAATACAATTACAAACAGCAGTAATATTAGCTTATTTCTAAATAAAATAGAAAAGAAAATAGACCAGGTAGACCTGTGGCGCTCCGGCTTCAGGTCATCTCACAGCACCTCTGCCTCCTTTCCAAACCTAGTGGCTCTGCGGAGCTCCGTTGTCTCTGCCAGAAAGTCCTCCCGAGCCGGGGAGCCTATTATGGAGTTCCACAGGTAGCTTCCCATCTTTGGAGGGCTTTGTGGTGTTTCCACCTTCTGTCTGAACCCGACATACTCATACATCAAATTGATTTAACTTGAATCGGTACTCAGTCATACAGACATAATTAGGTTGTTACCCTTAGAAGTACAATGTTCTACACTATTCTACAGTACCCCAGAACACACAAACCGAACACTTTCGAGTAGGGTATTCACGTTTTTGCATTTGCCATCATAGCCCTCCTACACGGTTAGCACACGGAGCAAGTTTCAGGTGGTTGCACTTTGCAACCTCACCACTAGATGCCGCTAAATCCTACACAGTACACCTTTAAGTTTGGGTAACAGTTTCACTGTTATCGTTTTTTTCTTCCAAATAATTTGCACCTGAGGGTTTGCTTACGGCCTGTAAGATCGTCTGACTGAAGATGTTTCTTGCCCTGTTAGACTTCTTCATCTGATTAATATTCAGTTCATTAGTTCTGATGAACCTCTCTAAATGTTTGTGCTATTGGCAAAAACTCAAATGAATAATAAAAAGAGTTTTAAAAGCAGCAATTATACTGTTACTATAATGAAACAACTTATTCCCGTATACAATTTATGGGACTGACTCAGCAGCATATTTTTGAGAACTGACTGCTCTCCTCATCCACTTGAAAAGCTAATTTCTGCCTGTATAATTAGCTGAGCTGCTACAGCGCTTTAAGATCCCTGGATGGTTGTGTGACCCATTACATAAACTCCAGTGTTCCTTGGAAGCTAGAGGGAGTGAAGAAGGAACTTGATGGCCTCTCTGAAAGACTCTTATCAGTGCATTCATTGGTGCAGCAGGGTAGTGCTCTGCTGCTCCGACTGGCCTGCTGCCACCGCTGTTGGGACTCAGACAGAAGCTTCTTGCGTAAACACAATTTCTTCCTTTGTACTTTGTGGGTAGCTGGTGGTTGTAAGCCTCATCGGGGAGAATGCTACGACAAATGGGCCTTCAGCAATGATAGAAGCTACACATCAAAACCCTCAAGCCCTCTCCCATACCACCCTGCTTTTCCACAGAAATGTGTAGCAGGGTGAGAACATACGCTCGAGTCGACACCCTGGTGCAGTGCAGCCGTTTGTTGGTCGTGTTCCACATCATAAATAGTTCAGGAGGATGCCGGTACAGTTTACACTGCGACTGTGTATATCACACCTTCAGCAACTCGTAAATCACACACTAATTATCCCACCAGGCTATTTTAAGACAAGACCCTTTCCGCAGTCAGTCAGCGTTTACAGCTTACATCATTTTTCTGCTTTGGAAACCGATGCTCTTTGTCAGTCAGCACATGCAGATTCATACATTTTGCAATGCTGCAGATGTTTAATCACTGGTAACAGATCAGCTGTGGACGGTACTGCATTAGTCACACTGACCATCGCTAATTATAGTGACAGTCGTTGAGGTTTCCTGCTTTAAATCTGTTGCAGTTTCTGTATAAATTTGAGCCTGTATTAGGTTTTGTCATGAATTTCCCTGTATTACAGTTGTCACTGTACTTTTTTATGCTATGCTATGTTAGACCCATAGCATATCATGATTTACCATCATTTTTGGTTTTTCTTTTAAAATAAATGAAACTAAAGAACACTAAACTTTCCCCAGGACGACGATAGGAATGAGGGAGCTGAGCAATCCCCTGGTCCCTGAACACCTTTTGCAGAAGTAAAGCACTATTAGGCAGGATGCCCCATGTCGTATTTCACACTCAGAGAAATATTCTCTTTATTAGAATGCCAATACATCCCACTTTAACAAGGCTCAGAGGACTTTCATCGTACTATATCAAAATGACTGGATGTTCCGGAGGATTGGTTCATTGCCCGCGGTGTGGGTAGTGCCACATTTATGATACAGTTTGGAATGGGCTTACTTCTACCAGAGATTTCACTATTTATTCCTTTGAGTGATTAAAAAAATGTCATTATAGGTTTCCTCGTATATGAAAAATAAATAGAGAGAGAAAAGTTTTTACAGTTTCATTAGGAAAAGTACTGTATTACAAAAAAAAGTTTAACTTTGAGAGAATTAGAATGCATATTTACCCAAAAAGTCTGTTATAATGAAGTCAGAATTTAGAGAGAACTGTTATATTAGGTGTACAGCAGTACTAATGTCAGTTGTACACCATTAGTTACATTTGACCTCATTCAGTGTGGTTTCCTGCTCCCACAGCCTTTATAAGTCAAGCCAATACATGGTGCTAATGAAAAAGTCATTATACATTTACCTGATCTATACCAGTCTATACCAGATACATTTACCTGTATAATAAGCATTAGGAAATGTATTTTCTCTCATACAGGTTACATTCAAATTCTGTTCATAGATGTTTTCTCACATGAACTCAATGAGACAGTGAGGATCAGGTCCGGATATTGTCTGCAGTTTCCCTTTCACAGACATAGCATACAACAGGAGATTGTCTGTGACGGAGACATTCTCACCCACTGGAAACACTCTCTTTGATTTTGGCTTCAGGTGGCACCTGGGTCGAGCGTGCAGAGGGCATGACGCATAGTACGCTGCGGTCGTGGAGTTGGTTTGTTCCTTGTCTGACAATTTTGGCTTCAGCCCTTGCCGACAGAAATTCCTGAATCTGGTCATCTCTCCAGTGTGATATTTTCATTGGCTTTTTTGTGTAAATGACCCTTCTTTTTTACCCTCTGACATTTGCTTTCTTTCAGTTTTGCGAAAGGCTTATGATAGAAACTACATCAACATGCCCACACGCGCACTGTAAATTCTATGACAAAATACCTGTTTGGTTCACACATGGGCTCAGTCACACATTACACAGACTTAGGGAGCTGTTTAATATCTGATCCAAGTGATTCAGACAATTTTGATCTGACATACGGTTCCTCCAGGTAATGTCTAGATAAATTTATGTTTGCAGTGCATGTGTGAAAGGGGCTTATGTTGTACTCTAACCACGATCCAAAAATCACAAATAGTTTTGAAGCTCACTTTCAGGTTGAAATTTAACACAATCCACAGCCGACATGAGCTGATATCAGGCACAGTAACAAAGTTAGGTTCATATTTTGTCATCAGTTGTAATCATATTATGCTGAAGATGGTCACAAAATCAGGGTGAGGCCTTGAAGCACAATATTGCTCACATATTTCTTTATACAGTATTAATATGAGTTTCTGGCTGCCAAAATGACATTTTTCATTCTTTGATTGGCACATTGCATTCACTTTCTCTCTGTAATAGCAGTTATACATATTAAAACTAAATCTAAACTCTATAAAGATGAAATAAAATATTATGTTCTGTGGGTGCCATAATAATACCCACAAGCATTTCAACATATTTGTATATTTAGCTTTCATTATTAGGTTGAGTGAGATATTATGACTGTTTTAATGATAATGGTTTAGTCACGCAGTAGTCATAAATGCACATAGAAATGCAGGAAGGAGGCATTCATATATTTTCGGAAGTGCTGGCAGAGGACTTCTGGAAACCACTCGTGGAAATAAATCTGTGCCTCAGAGTGACAGCGATGTTGTTGCTGTTTTGAAATTATGAGCTTGAGCTAGGCATACCGCAGCCACCTGACAGTGTGAGTGAGTCGATTCAGCAGATAATCAGACACATTGGACAGGAGACGGCTCCTGCCATTCATCATTTAGCTAAAGACAGACTGTTCCAATTTGGCATCATGTCATTTATCATAAACATGCATAGCCTGACTAATGCAAGACAACATAATGGCTTTATCAATAAGTCATCATCTGTGACCAGTACATCAAAAACACTGTTTACTTCATTTTTATGAACAGGAGTCCATTTTATTCTGCTCACAGATTACAGCTTGTCAAACAAACGACCTCAATTAGTTGATCAGAGCCACGTCTTGCAGCTGAAGTGCACGTCACTGCTATACTGTGATATCTTCTGACAGTAACGACATTAAAACAAAGCTCTGTCTCTGCTTTGTGCCTTTGGCTGCCTCGAGGAGCGGCCACAATGGGCTAATGGAAATCACATTACAGTGAAACTACTGAGTGGAGAAAGGGCTTGTTTTCTGTACAAAATGTGGTCAAGAGATATACTCCAGCAGGACATCTTGTAGTCACACAAATGAGATTTTCAATCGGGAAGATGAGATCATGAAGCTTGAAGCCACTTGTCATCTCCCTGTTTGCACTCTCTGGCTTATTTCGCAGAAAGAGCTATCTGTTAAATTGCAAAGGAAGTGGTCGTGCAGCAGAAACAGAAGGTGATGACGGCCGCTTCCGATGAGATTTCACCAGATTAAACAAAACAGTGAGCTGATAATAGAACTGCAGCCTTCAGCACAGACTGTAGACAAGCCCATGTACATGTCCCGAAGGCCTGTTGTTGTTTCGCACCTTGTGGCAAAGGTGGAGCATTTCCTTCCGTGCCGGTGACAATTGTGGCCGGAGGCATTATGGTTGTCCACCTGTCACATCCACTTACATCCACTTCGACTTAAAGATGAATAGATTAGATTTTGATGGTCAAAGTTTAAGGTCACTGTGACTTCACAGACCACTTTTGGCTATAACTTAAGATTTCATAAGTTAAAAATAACAAAGTTTAACACAAATCTCTAATAGGATAAAGTGGTGACATTTTATATCCGAGAAGTCAAAGGTCATCCTCACTGTGACATCATAACGTTCTGCCAAATCCCTCTCCTGGCCATTTTTCAGTGCCATAACTCAGGAACAGAAGGGGGGATATTTGGTCAGGTACTAAATTGGTTAAACTAATATTTAAACTGTGTTGATAAAAATGTTTTATACTGCTGAGTTCATGATATCTTGGAAGCATCCATGTTTTAGAATTTTGTAGCTTCTTTGCAGTAACATCCACATTTGAAGCATTTTCTACTGTTATGGTTACAACTTTGTGTTTGATCACAATAAACTTAATTGGCCAAGCATGTGAACACATAAAAGGAATTTAACTCTGTTTTTTGCCTCTCTATGAGCTTATACACCTAAAGACATATGGCTTAACAAAACAACAAAGCTTTAAAAGCAAACTGAAATTATATATCTCTATATTGCAAATCAAACTGCTTCAAGATTTGTTTCAAGGAGCTTCACAATCAACACAGCGAACAACTGGAAATTATTTACTTGAATCATGCAGGTCAGTATGGTGGTATCTTGCATTTTGCCAGAAACCTTTTCATTACATCCCTTCAAAGTCTCCAATTTGTATATTATAGTCTGGACGGAAATGGATGTAAGGTGTAACTTGAGTGGCTGGCAAAGCATACGACCGTGAGACAGGATTTCTAGTTTTTGTCTTTTCCTCCTTTGTCTTTCTCCATCTGTTCAGCCTTGGTGACTATTGTCGCTCATGCTAAGTGCCTCATTTCTTTTCTCTCGTTGTCTTCAGCCCAAACAAACCTGTTGCCAGAGACAATAAACACATCCCCTTTAGTTCACCAAAGCATTTTTCACCTGGAGGATCCAGGAGTTCCACGTTCACGATCCACATTCAGGACCTGAACGTCACAAAGCTTTGATGATCCGGTTATTAGTGGAAGTGTAAGAGTCGCCAACGGAGTGCAGGAAAACTGACATTTATTTGTTTATGGGTAGAGCACTGGGCTCAACACCCTCACAAATGTGTGAGGTTCTAAGATTACCACATACATATAAACACAATAATTTAATTTGTATGTGTCCTGTTCCAGATTTTAGCTCTGGTGTTTTGGATTTTGATGTACATCTAATTTGCAACAAAGTACGCTGCAGAGCTGCTGTTTTTTTAAGTTCAGATTTTCACACCAGTTTTGCTTGTCAGTAATTGCTTGATATCAGGCAGAGTTGTCAACTCGTTACACTCCGTTTCCATCCTCAGTCTGACATTGCTCTCACTCTGACCAATTTCCATGGGGAGGAGGTTTCATTTTTTCCAAACCAATCACTGGAGACCAACATATCTGACTGAATCTAACATCATTTTAAGTCCACACTGATTCATAGCGGCACCTGTTTTGTTGGGTTTTTAGAGTGCAGCAGAACAAAGTAAAAACAAACGATACTGAGAAGACATGTTAATTTTGAGAGGTCTGAATAGCAGTGCCTATCTTGTCAATAGCACTCACCATTGTTGTAATTACTCCTCATTGGTTGGTGGTTGACATCAGCATTAGTCCCACCCGTAGCCCTGATTGGCTAATCAGCTACCCATTTTTATTTTAACTGAGAAACCACTGTTCCATGTCCTGAAGCCAGATGAATCATTCAACTCAGTGCTGGAGGCAAATTCAAAGGTCTGGACCCAGGCAATGCTGTGGTGCTAAGAAAAGTCTATACCTAACTGTGATTTTCTAAATGATCAGAACACTTTTTAGAAGAAGTTACTTAAACAGGAGTAGCCTAAATGGCGCATTTGTTGGGGACTTGGGGATATTCAGTGGTGGATTTTGTGAGTTTGTATTTAAGTTAGTGGGATGTGTACACCAATACAATAGGATCCCGTTGTTGTTGTTTTTTGTAATTTCAAAGGATTTGTTGACTCATTAAGTAGTCTTTACATATAAAGACAGATCTTTTATAAGGTATAATCAAAATTAAATTTTTTTTTAATTTATTTTTTTTAATCTTACCAAAACTGCAGCTGTTACATTATCTCATTCCAGCGTGTTCTCATTTCAAAGTTGTCATATACCGCCACTTTGTCAGTGATTTTGGCATAAGATATTGACACCAAAAGCTAGCACGTTGGTATGATATGTTGTTGGGCGGTGACAGTCAGACAGAACTTTTTGTGGTGTTAAGATACACTGTCTGTCAACCAGACAGCACCTGGCATGGCTGTATGATATGCAGCCAGACTGAACCTGTCATGGCTGTATAATACGCCACTGGGTCAGGTTGAAATGCTGCCAGTAAGGACATAATATAGGGAGCAGAGAGGTCCGTAGAGGGTTATCAGAGAGGTGGTGGATGGGTCCGACAAACTCTGGACTTTCACCCAGCAGCCGGGTGTTTGCTTTCCGTTTGAATGTAGAGCCAAATTATATTTTTTTCTAAACCTTACCACATGCTTTTGTTCCTAGACCTAACCACCCATGCGTTTGTTGCATTGTTAATCCTAACTATGTACCTTTGTTGGTTGCAGCATCCCAGAACATCAACAGCAGACGTAGAAGGATACCTAGAGCATAGTATGTAGACGTGAAAGTGGCGATATGTGACAACTTCGGATGAGAATGTGTTGCATGTTCTATAAAAATCCTAAAACTGTTCTCTCAGCTCACAATTGAGGTTTTGAAACTCGGCTTTGAACTATGTTGGGTCTCAAAGCAGACTGGGTACACTGTGTGCTCAACTTGAAAAGGAGTTCAATCATATCAGTACATGAGAGTGTCTGTGGTTTTTACTAGTACTGCGCTGCATGAAAATTGTAAATAAATAAACATTTAGATATCAAAAACTAAAACAAATATACCAGGTGCTCATTAAATCACCTTGACTCGGGGCATTTCAGTAGACTTTGTTCTGTCTTTTATCTCTGCACTGCCCATCCAGCCCGCGCATAAAAAAAAAGCCTTTCACTTCAGTAATTGGTGTTATTTTTGCAGCTTTTGTAATGGCCTAAAAATGGCCTATTCACTCTGTGAGAGAACGGGCTATCGCAATAAAGAAAAAAAGAGCGTTGGAGTTTTTCTGATAATGGACAACAACTCAGCCAGGGCAGCTCTCGCACTGTACACTGTCTCTTTACCAAGTGCCCCCCCTCCCCCTCTTACCATCATCCCTCATCCATGTTTGTGTTGGAGGTGGAGCACTGCTGGCTGTGAAGCATCTGTCTCTTCTTAGGTTTGGGATTTTCTTCCTCCCTATCTCTTTCTTTCCTCCCATTGATCCCATTTCTTGTCACGTCTCCAGCCCTGCTTATCCCTCACTCGCACAAACATCCCTCCACTCCACATCCTTCCTTCCCTCCATCCTTCAGCAAATTCTACCTGCCTCCTGCCTATCGAGACACAACTGATCCTAAGCTCTTCCTGCCAATGTAGAGGAGGATAGACATGAACTGAGCCACAACAACATGTGGCAGGATTAGCAACCTGCAAAATGTAAAATGTCAGAACAAAGCCGTTCATTAGTATATTGATACGCTCCCGCTAAAATTAAACACCGGCATGTGTGCATGTTATTTGCTTTGGATGGGGCTAATACTGGTGGTTGCATGTTTGAACCTATTAACTACACATTGCTCTGTGGTTTACATAACTGCCAAACATTTTTCAAAGCATGCCAAACATTTTGTTGAGTGATTTGCTGCCATTTATTATATTCAGTGTGCTATAAAAATCATCTTGTAGAGAAATGGAACCTCCTTAAAATGGGTGATCTATCACAGGGGACACTGAGTTGCTATTATCTTTAATCGAAGTCATGCCTGCATGGCAATGTAGCTGCAAGCGGGAGATGTATGGAAGCTGCCCTTGATGGTCCATTCAAGGGCAGTGTGAGAGACACTGAAATCTGAGATTTGTATATTGGCTGCTGGACATGGTTTTATTAATGCAATAAATTTGATAGATTGCATCATCTTTTTGATAATGACCATGTTGGCTGATTGTTTGGCTCCAGGACTTAACTTTAAGAGAAGATACATAGAAAGCTGTGCAATGCAATTGGGCAGACGGCCGTCAGTTCTTAGATGTCCTTAAAAGCACAAGAAACAAGAGTCTGCTGCAACGCATTCTCTTTCCAACTCATCATGTCACTGCTTGATCAGTGCCTTTCATGTCTACATGTGTTAGGTCCACTCCTGCATTTGCTGTTGACGCTCGGGGATGACGTGTAAATTTTATGTAGATATCTACATTCTTTTTAAAAATACATTGGTAAAACACCCCCTATTTATGTTAATTTTCTTGTGCAACACCAGCACATGGTCAGGTTTGGCAATAAAAGCACATGGTAAGATTTAGAAAAAAAACAACAATGATTTGGCTCCACATTTATTTGGGAAGCAAATATCAGGCTCTTTGGTGAAAATCCATGTTTTCCACTTCCCCTCCCAGCCTCTCTTAGATCAGGACTTTCCAGCTCATTATATCACATCGTTAATAGCAGCATTAAAAATTGACTGTCCAGCAGAATATCATACTGCTGTGACAAGTTTGGTCCGGCTGCATTATAGACTGATGCCACCTTACTGACCAAATGGCAGTATCTGACAAGTTAGGAATAAGAACCAGCTGTATGCTGCAGTAAGAAAAGGAAATGAAAATATTGGCTCCTTTTGATGAATTTCTTGTCAAGCTAATTTTAAACTTTTGCAATCTACTAACAAGCAGTTCTGGAGGTAGGAAAGTTGGTAATAACATGAAGCATATGTGATTTAGAGTTAATGGCCTATAACAAGCAAAAACCAGCGGTATGGTCCTTAGATAGGAGCGATAAAAAATGGACGAGGTGTTTATCAGTTCCAAAAAATCTCAAGAGCACAATATGTGCTTGGGCAGAATGTTTTTTCCCAAGCTGCATTAATGAGATGCAGGCTCTCCAGAGTGGGAGCAGTGCGAACATATTTCACAGGTTGTTAAGACACTCATGTCTTTATTGCTGCTGTTTTAACCGTCTCTGTGCATCCGGTTGTGTTCCTGAGGCGTACTATTTTCCTGTCATCCCGCCTTCATCTTTGCAATAATGTTATACTTAGCAAGTTTAACATCTCTTTATATCGGCCTTTCACACACTGGTTTACATACTTAATAGCGTAAAATAGCAACATTACCTTACTGTGATATTTTTAAAAGCCACGCATTATCTTTCATATCAGCTATTACGCTGCTCACTTGTGCTTTTAACCAAACTACACCCTATGCTGCATTATATGATAAGTGAACTATGTGTCCATTTCTTTCTCTTCATGGTGATTATTAGCTTTGATTGTAGTTATGTAAGTGGTTATCAAGCCCAAAACAAACCTCAAAAGGAAATCTGACCTGTATAATTACTCTCCGTTATCTGAAATTGCAAATCTCCCAGTGTTTGAGGATATACAATATGGAAGATATCTGTGTGAGCAGTTGACATATTTGTCCCTAATTACTCAGACAGAGCAGAGCATTGACTCCTCAAGGCCTAACAAATAGTGAGAGTTTCTCATTTTTGCCTCCAAGGCCCCAGAATCTGTCCATACTTTGTTCATCTGGTATCTCAATCCCATGTGAGACTATCGCTCCAGCTTCGCCATTCGGCATCAAGCGTCAGTTGAGGCAACAAGCTGCTTTAGACTGTCCCAGATCCCCCCGTGGGCACCAACATTGTGGCAGGTGTATCTTTCCGTGAATCAGAGGCGTGTTTATGCCTCTGTGACTGAGCTTGCTGACTAACGTCATTATTTCTTTCCCACTGTGCCTGACATTAAGGTCGGTCCTCCAGACCTTGCTTAAGGCATGGTTTGTGTCAGCGAAGCTCCATGACAAAAGAGAAGTTCCCAGCTCTGTAAAAACATACAACTATGCCTGTGCCTATGTTAGCTTTCTTGTATTACCTCTACCCTCCTTTTTACATCATCACTCAACTGGCAGCGGTTGACAGGCTACAGCAAGTCTAGAGCCACCCGTGAAACATCTTTTTTTTTTTCCTTATTCACAAAAAGTGAGCAATTTTCAATTTGCCAGGGTGCACTGAAAAGAAACTATGAATAATGAAGGAACATGAATAAGAACAAATTCAAATAATTGGATTGTCACCTTAACAAAAGCCAACTTATCTATTAACCATTTCAACATTGAAGTAACAAAGAGAATATTTAAAGGATATTTTAACCCTTCAAGGGTTAGAGGGAAATAAAGCTCAAATAAAATAAGAGGTAAATGTCCATCCTGGGTATTGATAAGGTTTTACCTTTAAGTCCCCTTGAAATGATAAATACATTTTCCCAGTTTAACTCCTGTGTCCCTGTGTTAATTGTTCATGTATATCTTGACATATACCAAATGTATATTTATAAAAATCAGTATCAAAGTATTTTTTACATCAGAATCATGTCTTTTCTCTTCTTGTAATACCTGACAAAAGGTCTCAAATGTTTAATGACTGATTGTGCACTCAAGGGCGTTTACAAGAGTTCACCTGATTACATGAGACTTTAGGTGACTGAAGCCAAAGCGGTCATATAAAATCACACTTTAACATTTGTGGGTTGTAGTCAAGCAGAAAATTAAAAGAAAAATTAAGCTCATGGTGAAGTGCCAAATACTGTTGTTCCTTAAATAGCCACTTGAGGCTGGCTCCAGAGGCATGTAAATCCCCATAGTACTCCATGTTAAAATGCCCGACTTTACAGCAGAGATAAACGTGTACAGCCTGGCACAGTTTTTATTTCTAAAGCTAATTTCAGCATTCATGACAGCTGCATGAGGGTTGACATGACCTGTTTACATTTTAAGGCCCAAAGTTACGCATAATTAAGGCTGGGCTGCTTAAGTCGCTACAGTCTCTGAGTCAGATCCAGCCCTCACTCCTCCACAGCAGCAACCTTTTGTCCAAATCTTCTGGCTCATTTCTGGCTCCAAAAAAAATAAAGATAAAGAAAAACAAGGTGGTGATGGCTGAAATGGCTGAACTTGATATTTCAGACTGGAAATCCACAAACCAATCATTTTATACAGTCTATGGCTGTAGTGGCTAACAGAGCAATACGGAAAGAGATAAAAAGAGATTATATGTCGCATGTTTATATGTCAGTGGTCAAAACATTTTGTTTTCAGGTCTAATTTCATTTGTTGTTCCCTCGTTCTCCTGATCTAACAGCAAGTGTGTGAAGTCAACAGTCCACTAAGCAGCTGACTTCGCTGTAGCTCTGCATTATGCTAAACTCTAAGTCTGCCCACTTTTAAGTGGTCCAAACTAAACAAAGGATTTAATTTAAATCACTTTTGTAACTGTACGCCACTCAAATATTCAGTTTAACTGGGAAATATGTCAAAGTCCCAAATCAGGGACTTTAAGTCTAATTTTTTTCGTTTGTTTGTTTATTTTGTTCAAGTTGACACATTTTCAACTTGTGCCACGTCTTTGCCACAGTCTGTGCTGACCAGAGCAAATTTGCATCTGCTGTCACCCACTCATGTCTTTCAATTACATGCGACCATTTCCATCTGAAATGTACTTGTGTCTGAGCTCGCTTGTAGACTTCAGACCCAAATTAACATAAGTTTTATAATAAAAGCAGAGTTGTGCCTTTAGAATGAGCCATCTGTAATGCATCAATCAATCATGACAGTCGCTACTGACCAGCAGTTTATTATCAAAGTTTTAAAAAAATAAAAAGTGCTGTTGAGTGGGAAAAAATAGCATTTAAGTGTGAACGTGCAGTCACACTGAATCACCTGTGCTGGACACCCTGTTGTCAGGGCTGGCTATGGTTTCTGTCTGGAGAAATGTGCCAATGCTGCAGTTGTGTCTGACATGACAGCTTTCCTCCGAGGGGTTAAGCATCATTCATATTCATGAGAGCGATGTTAGAGAGCTGCTGGGAGCCGAGCACTCTGTGAAACAACTGCAAGGCTTTTTTAGCCCTGGTCCCTTCCTGCTCAACATTTCCTGACAGAATGTCACGTCTCTTTTTCACGGATATGTAACCGAAAACCCACGTACACCATGCTGAAATTGTTGAAAATAATCAACAGCATTTAGAAAGGCCACATCAATACTTCAGAGTCATTTCAGTCTTAGTTTTATTGTCTACAGCTGATGTTTCCAGGAGGGAGGCTTTATTTTTTTTTTTTTACATTACATTTTAGCTGTAATCATGTTTCATCAGTTTTGTGTATTTCTTGTCAGGGCTGTTAATTGCTGTTCGGTTTTTATGCTGCAATTTCCGATTATTACCAAAATTTGATGGCTATAATGTTTCTCAATTAAACATCATTTATTGTGAGCTATTTTAGGTTTTTTATTTGGATTTTTAAATACGTTTGACCTAGTTTTAAAGGTGCTCTCTTAAGCCTCATGTCCATGTTTTTGCATGTATGTGTCTGTTTTATTTATCTAAAATAGCAATGTGT
Organism: Plectropomus leopardus; assembly: GCF_026936395.1. Classification (NCBI taxonomy): domain Eukaryota; kingdom Metazoa; phylum Chordata; class Actinopteri; order Perciformes; family Serranidae; genus Plectropomus; species Plectropomus leopardus. The sequence goes on from NC_142190.1 coordinate 10,180,809, forward strand.
GGCCATGTACTTAGGTAGGCTTAATGAAACATAATCATTACATTTAAAAAAATGAAAATTTCAGTGTCCTTCCCAGCTCCCATCCACCCATCCTGTTCATCCCGATAACATATTTCCATGTCTAAACACAAGGCTGAGCAGCAGCCGGTGCAGAACCCCATCCAGGCCTCTGTGGGGGGCGTGGCACTTGACAAATGAGTTATAATGAGGTATCCACAACAGAGATTTGTAAACAAATTATGTGAATGCTAATCAAGGTTATTTGGCATGAAATGTCAGAATGAGAGTTAGGTTTTGGCTCACAGACCTGTAACAACAATTTGCAGAGGTTAGTTCAGGTTTGGCAATATTCTGCTTTGGTTTGTAATGCCAGGTGAGTTTTGACAAACAAGACTAAATCAAAAGTCACGTTAGCAGCCTTTATATGCTGCAGTGTAATTACACTTCGGGTTATGGAAGTGTTTGACAAGCAACATGCTGAGGTTTTTTCTTTTCTCGATGCATGGTTCCAGAGGAAAGATTCCTACATCTCCTTGCTGGAGCTTGAATGTGCTCACTTCATAGAAATTTTCCTGTTTGATTAAATGATATATATTGTGTGCAAAATTGAAAATTTGTGCTAAGGGACAAGCTCACGGTGTGTCCAGCATGGAACTGTGTTCATCCTTTGGGGGGCGTAAATGAGTGTATCACGTGCACTTTTTTTTAATGTAACAGTGGCTCCCTAGGAACTCTGGGAGTTACCAGAAGCATTAATATAATATTATTATATTATTAATATTATATGCAATTCACAGTCAGTTATTGATATGATTGACAGCTGCGTGAGACAGCGCTCAGCTCTGATTGATTGTTTTTCACCACTGGTGGTAGATTCCAGTGAACTGACATTAAAAGCAAAGGAGTGGGAGGAGGAGCCTGATGTTTTTAGGGACTATCTGTTTCATGTACTTCCATGTCAGTGTAGTGATGGTGAATGCAAATATGACAAAAAGTTTACCAACTGTATTTTTAAGGTACCACAAACACTCAAAAGTACTCTTATAGCTGGAAATGTGCATCTTTAAAAATAGAACAGTTATGTACCAAAAGTACCACATCTGGTCTCTAAAAATGTCCCAGCAGTGGTCCATCTGTGAACATTGTACTCCTGAGAAAATGTCCTCTACTGTTGGAGTGGTGTCTATTCTTGGAAATAATATTACTCAGTAATTATTTAGCGTTAAAGAGCGGAAAAAAAAAGTCCAAATATCATAATATACAGTGGAGCAGACTGTATGGAGGTGACAGCTACAGTAACAGTACCAGTGAGCATATTGAAAAATGACAGGGCAACGCGAAAGTGAAATATTTCCTTAATCCTAAGAATGATGACTCATCCTGTGATTCAGAGTGGCAGAGATTCAAAGGGAATTGTGTGTGGTTTGCCAATTATTACGAAAAAAAGAGAGACAAAGTAATGTGTTAGATGTTGAAGGCACAGTTGATGTATTAACAGGCCAATCAGACAGACTGTGGTAGAATTGTGGAATTCAATAATTCAGAGAGAAATTACTCTTCAGAGGGGAAATGTGAATAATTCAGGGTATTATGACTTAAAAGAACCATCAGCTGCATACAGAATGGAGTGGAATTATGATTAATTCAACATCTGGATTAATAGCGCTTCAGCCGGAGCGTCAGTTTACATCGGTGGCTCTGGCTGTCCGCTGACTCCTTACCCACTTAAAGAATGAAGGAAAGAAAGGGATTATTTTCAGCTGTGGCCCTTTCCTGCGTTTTCGGCTCAGTGCCAGTTCACTTGCTGTGCTGTGTGCCAGCACAAGAAGAAAACAATCTGGTGAGCTCCAAGTCTAGGAGTTTGACTTTTGTGGGTGACAGCACAACGCAGCGAGTGCAGTCTGCTGTTAAGCAGTCGAGATAATTGAAGGAGACGCATCTAGTGTGCTGCCCATAATCACTTGAAAATGTGGAAGGGGATAGTCATCACAGCCCGCTCAGCAAGAGACCTGCTATTCTGAAAGCTGTATATCATGAGGGTAAATATGAGGAAGCACTGAAGCAGTTATGTGATGAAAATGTACACAGGATGAGGAAATAAATCTAGAGTCTGGAGAGAAGAAATTGTGGCCAGAAGGTCAAAGATTCCAATCAGCATACTGAGTGGAGAAAGTCAATGAGTAACCCTCTCTCTTAAGCTTCTGCTACTCCCCCCTGACTGACTCAAGCGCCCTTGAGCAAGGCTTTCAACACCCCCAAACCATAGTGCCAAAGACTGTGGGTAATTAAAGACACTTTTTGTAGATTTTTATGCAATTATCATCTTTCAAATGATACTTTTATGTCCTTACAGTGTCGCGCGGGATGCTTGTGTGTGTTGGTTGTGTGTGAGACTGCAGAAGCAGAGTTATATCAGACTTTGTTGTTTTAATTGGCAGTGCCAGACTTTGCATTTAAACTGGGCAGGTGCCTCCAAAACTGTACCGATGTATCATCATGCTCTCTGTTTGTTTTAGCATCCTGTGTAGTGGTTTGATCAGCATGCAAATGTTCACAAACAAAGGAAGTGAATGTGTTTTACTTGCTTAGCAGAGCAAGTATTATACGCCTCACGTAGTCTGACTAAATACTGACTCGGATATGGAGTTACTGTGGCATCATAAAAATTTGCCACATTAAAATTTAAATGAAATTTCCAAATGAAAAAACTCCGATTTACCTAATTCAATACATTCCCTTGAGTAATGAGTGAGTGATCTACATATCGCTGTTTCCATTCAACAAGCGCACATCTCCATTTTCCAGTGATTTGTTGTTCCCACATCATTTGTTCATTTTCATGCACCTGGGAAAAAGCACCCTCATTGGATTTATGATACTTTGTCAAACTGAATAAGCTCAAAAATTCAACTCAAAAGTCAAATTTAAAAAAAAGGCTGCAGTTTTCTTCTGGAGGTACATGCTTATTATCAGCATTGACAGTTTGTCATTTTGGGCTTCAGTGTCTCTCTTTGCCTCTACGTCTTATTAGGGCTTGAAGTAGACAGCAATTACTGGAGATACACATCCCATCCGAGCCGACATGAGACCGCTGTGATGAATGACAGACAGCACCAATTTTCACCTGAATTGTCTCAAAAAATAGATAAATAAATAAAAATACACACTGTCAGAATTTCAAACATGCTGTAATAAAAGGGCTTTGACACTACCTTTTAATACCAGATAATTTCCATAATGAGTCGTTATTACCATTTTGTCCTTCTGCTTCGTCTTGCAGCGTGTCCATGAAATCTTGATTTCTGATGTGTATGCACACTGAGCTCAGGTTGCGCATTAGCAAAGCAAACTAAAACATTGTCAGAATGTAGGATGATAGTATGAGGCTGATAGCTTTGGGCTCATTTGCTTGCTCAAGGCTCCCAGACTGATCAGAGCCAAACATGGTGCAAATTGTGTCTGATTTAAGGGCAAACTGTTGAGCCGTGAGGCTGCTGCTGGGCATCATGACAAACTAAGTTGTAGCTTTTACAAAGTTGAGATATTGGTGATTATTTTTATGTAAGCTATAACTGAACAGTTATTGATGGAAAGCCAATGGATGGTCTCAATGTTGATCCCAAATTTGTTTTTATTGCTATTATTCAGGATGCTTGGCCCAGCTCTATGTATTGATATTTCAGGGTGGGAATGAGTGCAAGGGTTGCATTTATGTATAAAAAATTCAATTGTCAAATTTTGTTTACTCTCTTGAAAAATCAATCCTCCATCCGCTGGCAGACAGCGAGTTTGTCACGTCCAGAGCTCAACCAGTGATAAAGCACTTTCCCACTTTTCCAAATGGATCGCCTGCTTGTTTCCAAGGTCACCGCACTAACTGCCATCTGTGACTGTGTGTATTTGTGTGTAAACACAAGATTGAGGTTGTGGTCTGTGTGCTAGCATTCACATTTGTTGAGGTGGTGTGTGTGCATGAAATATGGAGATGAGTGTGGTACAGCGCTCAGTGATTCACACAGAATGTGTATGAATCATTGAGCATGAATCATATGTGTGTGTAAAAGCATGAGTGTACATAAATATGATAATGTGTGTCAAATAATATACTGCTGATTAGATATGTATTATCTTATAAAACAAGAATAACATGCTTTGTTTCTTTATTTAAATAGATATTGATTAATTTTAAGAATACAAAATAGTTTAATTTAAAATTATCAAAAATAACTTGTTGCCAACACAGGATCTAATGGCTAATATGCCTGACCATTTCTAAGTTTTCGTCATGAAAAGAAATAAATGCCTGTCATTCAGTGAAAGTTTCTGACTTTCTAGTTTAATCCAAAAATAACCTTCCACTATTCCCCTTTGAATTGCCCTTGTGTTTTTTTGTTGAGTTCTTGATTTTGATGGAGAATCAAAATCAAAATGAGGCTTTTTTTTTTTTTTCTCTCCCCTCTCTTTCACATGTAGGTCAGTTCCTGCTAACTGACCACTGTGCTCTGACTGGCTTCTCCTGCTCCATTTTCCCACTGTGTGGTTGCGAGTTGACAGATTCAGTGTGACATTTTGGTTTGAAACAGATTCCCGAAGGCCAGAACTGTGCTCAGCTTTATTTGTGTGACTGCCACTTAATATGCAATGAGGGCAAAAGGACACACACATATGACCTCAATCACTTTTTTTGGTGTTAGCAGATTCTGAAACATGAAGATCTTCTTTGTGTATCTTTGGCCAGTTGTCACTTTTATTCGTGTAATAGAAAATGATTCACTATTTTCAAACAGTGCAATAAGATTTTGGTACAGAAAAACAACTAACCCAAACTGGTTTTGTTCCGTCTCAGTAAGCAAAAACAATTCCAGCAGGCAAGACATTTATAAAGGTTTGTGCTCTTGAATCAAGGCTTCGGGTGTGTGTAGCCAAGATAAACAGTCCCATTGCATAGACACTGAAAACAAACTTGGAGAGGCTCAAATACATGAAGTGATTTATTTATTACATCCAAAAGGCAAGGTGAGGTAATGTATTTATATAGCATTTGTACTACAAAGTGGCATTTCAAAGTGGTTACAAATTAAATAATAAAATGAACAAGAGAGGATAAAAAAATAGATAAACAACAAGTTGTTCCAGTCCAGTAAGCCATATGTAAAGCAGTAAATTGAGGAAAATGAATGATACATTAGTCTTATCTGCTCAGGACACGTGAATGGAATCACTTTTATAGATCATGTTTGGACACAAATACTCTTGCAACGTTCTTAAAAGGCTGCTGCTGCAACTGCTTCATGGTTTGCGATGATTTTCTCTCTGTCATTAACTCATTCACCCCAGTTTAGTCTTTATTTAGTGAGAGATAATTCTGGCACACCCAGTCATTAATCAGTTCAATGCTCTGGCAAAGTGTGTCAACGGATGTAGTGATTTCTGGCACAACTTCACCTGCTTCAAAGGGGCATGATGTAGAAAAACTGTCTGAAGGGTTGAAAACTTAAGCAACATCTGCAGTACAAAGACGAGCGTTATTATGAGACTATTGTGGGTGAATAACACTATAGTTGTGGGATGAGAGATAAATATAGATTTGAGTATCATCTGCGTAAGTATGATAATTAGTATTGTTCTGAAAGACCTGGCTTAACAGCAGCATGTACAGTAGATTAAATAGAAGGGGTGCAGGTATTGGTCCTTATGGTACTCCACAGTTAATGCTGACCTGCTTAGAAGTAAATAAAGTAATTACTGCAAGTAAAACATCAACCGGGACAGATCAGTACCAGTCTTACACGGCTATAATAACGGGATACATGGGTGTATGCATTAATGTGTTGCCTATACTTAAGTCTTTGTAGTAATATTGTAAATATTTCATGGAAACACTCTTACCCTCTTCCCCCCTCACTTCTCTTTGTACTTTTCTGTATGTTTGGCATCCCATTTTGTGCTGTGACAGAAACATTCACTTAACTTTCACAGTTTTCACACCGTGCCATCTGTTTTTCCATTGTTATGGGTCCATAGCAGACAGGACAAAAATACAACACAAAAACTTACCTCAATGACTTGAGACAGTCACACACTCAGTTGACTGCTCTGACTCGGGTGGCTTTGTGCCAGCTCTGTGGGTTGTGATGTTGGCTTCACTCCTTGCACAGGTTTGTTTACCAGTCACATAGTGGACTGTGTGATGCTGCAGCAATTTTCTTTTCCAGCGTTTTGACTTTAACAGTTGCAACTGTCAAAAGCCAAACTGTCCATTCAGTGTAGTCCTGCAAAAAGAACTTTGACTACATTTCTGATTAAAAGAGAAAATACGTATACTTTTAAACATGATGAAAGACTTTGATATCAGCCGTTGTATTAGATACGTGCAAATCTTCCAACAACATTTTCAAGCAGGTGTTTGAAGAAATGAAAGAGGGGAGGCTGTGTTTACACGGTCAAACAAATCTGTCACTGATTGAAAACTTTTTTTTTTTTTTTTTTAAATCTTGTTTTATTGAAAATAAGCAAAATGGCATGAGTGGCTCCAGCCTTTTCAATTTCTCATATTTGAACATAATGAACAACATATTAAGAAACATTAATCAGAGTATGTGCAACTGCATGTAAAAGGCAATTTTAGTAGAATATTCATTTTCATAAGACTTTTGAACAAATTTGTGAAATAGTATCTTTTTCAAAGTAAGGACAAAAAACGTAATATTTTGTGCATGTAAATGTATTCAGTCTTATTAACATGATCAAGAAAGCTTTGACCTCAAAGTTGGGCTAGAATAAAATCAGCAGGAGGATTTTTCACAATTACAGTACATTACAATGAGCTTATGCTGACATGCAGCGTAAATAATGATGGTGTGATTTTTACTGTTAAAAATCAAAATGTCATCAATTGTTTAACAGAAAAGATATTCAGTATCAGCGAATACCATTTCCAAAAAATATTTCAATACAAAGGGAACATTAGCTGACATTAAAACCAGACATCATAGTGATTGACATAGTCAATAGCCAATGGGGTTGAGGTCTGGATCTGAAGTTTCCGAACAGTGAAAGGGACTGTAAACTGGCACGCTTAAAGTGACGTAGGACTAATCTGAGTCATTCTTCTCCCACTTTGACTTCAATTAGCATGTGTGGGGGTTAACTTGGACTTCCGCTTGCAGAACACATGGTCATACCATCGACCTTGAATACTGAAATACCAAATGTAATCTTTCAGAATGCTGCTAAATAAGTATTAAAATTCTGGTATTCATAATAACTGTAGCCCAGAGCATGCAAAGGAGCTGCTGACAATGGCTAATTCATCAGTGCTAATTTGCCGTATTAGAGGGAGAGATTGCCTGCAGTGGTTGTTTCAGCGTTTCCTTTTTATTTCCATGCCCACTGCTCTTTTCCTCATTTCCGTCCTCTCTTAAAACCCACACAATCTTTTACCATCCCTTGTTCTGCTTCTTGCATTGTGTCCAGACATGCATAGCTCATCTAGTATGAATTCCCTGTGGAATTCCAGGTTGTTAGAATGTGTCAACTATTTATTTATATATTTTTCTTTTATTAAAATCTTAATTTTGTCAGCCAATTGAGCTCTGTGCTTTTACAGCAACAACGAGCTACACATAAATTCAGCTACAGGCATACATTTTTTCTTTGAATTGCTAAGGTGAAGTAGTCCGATGTGGTCAAAGTGTCTTCGGAAGATGGTTTTGGGAGGGATGGATGGGTCAGCAAAAATATGTGTCTTTGACACCAAAGACAGCTGTGTGTATCCAGCAGTTGATGGTTTATTTTAACCACAATTGTTCTTTAGCCTTAACCAAGTGTTTGTTGTGCCTAAATCTAAACCAACCTTAACTATAGTGTTGGAAAACCGTTATATGACTCATTTTGTGTAATGCTCTGAAGTCTTACTACATCAACATACTAAAACAAGACTGAGACAAGACTGAGAGTAGCATGACTGTTCAAAACATTTACATTCCTCATAAAATATTTTTGGAATGTTTTGTCTGAATGTCTAATACATTTCCAAATATGGCTTATCTTGAAAATGATTCCAAGCGTAGGGTGCATAGTATCAAAGTGTAGTTTTGCCAGGTTGGAAAAGATTATGAGGACAATAAGGATCATACACGTCAACCTTCACATTTTTCTGAAAGAGTTTTGTTTATAATTGCTCTCTCCTGGTGTCCTTCCAGGGTCACAATTCTCCTGTATTTCTCCGGATTTATGACTTTTCACAGCTTTTTTAAAAAAATCCTTTTTGTTATCACAACTTGTTTCTTGCGAAGTACATCATACATAAGCCCCACTACTTGACACGACCAATGAAAAGCGTTTTGTTTCCTTCCTGTTAGCGCTTCCCCTTTTTCCCTCCTTTTCCAGCCAGTCAGAGAGGGGCACCCCATTGGGCCCGCATGAGTCAATCACAGCTACCGGTGAACACTGCATCTATGTGCTCTGCATTACACATGCATAAATCTGATGGGATGTTCTTGCAGGGTTTTGAGTGGTGCTTCAAGGGGTTTGGGGCAGACCCATCTTGCCCTCACCTACTGCGGCAAGATTCCCAGCTGTCTTTCAGATACTATTAGCCTCCCTTTCCACTTTGCATAGACATCCAGGTCCCAGGGGTGTTTGAGACAGGGAGCACAGCCAGCTGTGGGTCCCTAGCATGGACCAAGCCTACAGCCTGGCCTCCCTCCCTCCTGCTGGATTACCGGGGTCATGAACCAAAAGCATATCAAATCATACCAAATGTAATAATCATAAGAAGTTCAGTGTACATATTAATTTATTTTCATTCTTTAAAAGCCACCAGAATTCAGGAAACTGTCTTCCTGAAACTCAAATTTTGTAGCTTTAAAATCCGACCAATTTTTTTGCAGTGTTAAGGTTGGGAAGTATGCTGAAGATTGTCTGTACAGATGATCGATGATGACTGATAGAAACAGGAAACAGCATTTTACAGTTAAAGAGGAAGGGAATGTGACAAAAGGCATTTGGTTTGTGTTAGAATGAAATGATTAATAACATATTTTTAAATTTAGTTTGGACGGCTTGTTATACTTTTAGTTTTACTTCCAAATTAAGTGTTTTAGATAATACATCAAAACTGTTGGCTTGTAAACGACCTGAAATGTGTTTTTTTTTGTTTTGTTTTGCCTGTCAGGATTCACCGTAGTGATCCTCTGTTTTCCTGATGTAAGCATTTGGTGAATATGATGCTGTCATATCTGATTGCATGATGAAAACCATGCAACTAAGATCAATGTCAAAAATCAAAATAATCCTTTACGAGGCATGTTCAAAAAGCACCCCAGGACTTGCTTGAAGGAGAGAGGAGTGTTACTTATTCTCTTTCCCACACACACTGCCTCCCTGGCCGTCCAGGGATTCAAACCAGCATCCCTCCTCTTTGACCTCCAGGCGCCCACATCCAGGGCTTCTTGAGGAGAAAAGTTTCCTTTGTCTTGACTTGTCCTGTGGTTTTCCCCCGCTGAGTGTGTTTGCTCTCATAGTTTGACACACAGTTTGCTGTTTCTACACACATCACATCTTGCCATCAATATCCGCTGCTCATCTGAAAAGAGTGGTGAGGTGTGTGCGATATCTTAGGCCCTCACATTTGCTCAGAAACAGGTGCGAATCCACAATTGTGATATCAAATAAATAGCTATGCTTGTAAAGAAACAAATGAGTATGCCTCGGGGTTCATAATACGTTCTCCTGCAGAAAAAAAGGTTTGATTTTAAGGTATCAAGTTCCTCAGAGGGACATATGCTTGAGTGACCTTTTTTCTTCGTTTCTTCTTTTCCCCTTACATCTGGTGGGTTTAGTATGGCTATTTATCAGCTTCAAAAGCATTCCTCCCACTGCTATCTGCTTTCTTATTTTTCATTTGTAATGCTTTGGTAGTGTTTGGATAGGCTAATGCTGTATAGTCACAGGCGATGTTAAAACTGTGACTGAGAATAAACTGAGAAATGTGGATTGTTGCTCTCTGTTTGAATTAAATTAAAGCCCAGTCAGATGGAAAATACTCAAAGGCCCAATTTTAGAGATCAGGACTGAGCCAGTATGTGAAGCCAAAATGATACAAGGTTACCTAGAGAGCGCAGACCTCCACCAAGGGTGCTTAATCCTCCATTTTTTATTTTAGTTTTCTTCTGCATCTGGATTTTCATCAAACTTTGTGACATGCAATGCTGATCTTCTGAGGGGTGACTTTTTAAATATATATATATATATATATATATATGTATATATATATATATATATATATATATATATATATATATATATATGTATATATATAGTTTTTTCTTTTGTAACAAACAGTAACATGCACTTTGTGTTTCCAATCACTGCATAGAATAACAGAAGGGAAAAGACATTATTGGATGGCTTAAAAACAGCGCCAGCTTTTACATTAAGTTCTTTAACCGTCCTCTGGGGATCATGAATAGCCATGCCAGATTCTTGCCAATTTTGCCAGTAAAAGACATGCAAACCATATTGCAACCCTGTGGACCTGCATGTTATTGCTGTATTTAAGACTTTTTCAACCCAATCACAAGAAAAATGTTGTCAATGTATGCATCTATCTGGATATGACGCATTTGTTCATTTTTCTATAACAGATATGTTGAAACTTTGCACGTCATTTACACCATGGTTAGGTTTAGCCATGGTTCAGACAAGATCATGCTTTTGGCTTAAAACACCTCCATTTGGGGGGAACAATCCCAGCAGGCACAGCGCTAGTGTCTTGGTAAAAAAAAACGTCTTTTTTTTTTTTTTTGTTTACTATCCCAGCAGGAAATGCAATGATGTCTCCGTTAAAAAAACAACTGCTTTTCATGCCTAAAAAAGCTACTAGACACAAAGCTTTTATAAAAAAAGAGAAACTTTGGTGCATAAAAGCTGCAAAGAGAACTCGCTTAATCCCAACTGGTTTCGTTGTTTTTTGGTCTCCTCTTGGTCTGCAGCTTGGCAGCTGTCTGGCGTAGTTGTCACTCTCCTCATCATACATGACACATGACAGCTGAGCCATCCTTGTTCTCGTTCCCCCTTCCCCATACAAATGATTAGCTTAATATGTGGAACATTTTTCAGCTTTACTTTACCATGTCTGTGTTATATTGCTTCTCCCTCTCAGCACTGGGGAGAGTTTCTTTGTTTTTAACCATCTTAAATAAAACCATGATGCTGCGAGACTGGACCTTTGCTCCGCTGTGGCTTTGTGAAAATGTCCTAAAGTTTCCACGCTGTAATGAATACACATTGTGTGTTGCTAGCGCTGTTTCATATATAGGTATGCAGCCTTGTAACTGCCCCTCTATTCATACCCATTCATCTCTGAAAACAATCGCAGACACACCAAACAATTGAGGTTAGCTCTGTATTCAATGATGAAATATTTTCTGCAATGAATTTACAGTCTCCCTCTCTTTATTCCTCTCTCACGGTCTCTGCCTCCCCATCGTTGCTGCCTGGTGATTTCTCAACCATCCTTATGTTGCATCACCTCTCCATGTCTACCTAAAGGTAAGAGTCTGGTCTTCTAAGAGCATTTGTGTTGCTGGTATATTGGATATTAGATTAATGTGTGAAAAGTATACTCTTGGCTTTGATTCTTTTTCAAAGTAAGTGCTCAGTTAAATCATTATACAGCAGTTAGGAAATCCACATAGATTTCTTTAAAGTGGTGTCGCATCAAATGTGATAGAACAAGATTAGCATTCCTCGAAAAGCAAGAAACAAGAAAGCTGGGACTCCTGGGCAATAATCCTGGGCAATGTGCCTTTAAGTTCAGATGAGAAGCTACCACACACTCTACACTAAACCCCAGGACAGAGCTGGAAAAGTGCTTGTTTTTGAGGCAGCCCCCTTATTAAGGAGTGAAACATTCTTAAATGAATTCTGGGAAGATTTGAAGTTAATCTCCCTAACCCCCTCCACAGCCATTAGGAATCAGCCATCAGGCTTGCTGCCTTTGAAAACAATCAAAGCTGCTCTTCTGCTTGTGTTGCTGTTGCATTGGCGTTTTTCAAGCTCCAAAACTGCAGAGATTAATTTATCACTACCGATTATCCTTCTGATGCTGCTGTTTGGGTGAAATTAAATGCATGTGTGAATGGTGTTTCTAATCTGAGGCTTTTGATATTAGCTCTTTTGTGGAGATAACAACTTACTTAATGGATACACCATTCAATTAAAAAAAAAAAAATCACAGATTACGTTACAGCATCAGCCAAATCAGACTCAGTGAACACGATTAACTGTCCTCTAAAGCATGAACTCAGAAGACTCCGGGGACTCATTCTGTGCACTGTCACTGTCTCCTTGCTGCTCTTTTCTTTATTCATTCTGCATAGAAGCTCTACATCTGTCACAGATCATGGAGCGAGACAAAAAAATCCCTTCTTCTTTTGTTTCTCGCCATGAATGGAGCTGAATGTGAAATGAAGTGGGGATGCTAACAGACAAAAGTGAAATACTAAAGTGGGAGCAACATATGTGAATGCCGAAATCAGTCTGATATGCTTTTAAGATAACACACTGTATCCTTAGCGCCGACCTACCACGTCTCCGGCATAACTATGTAATTTGTGGCCGAGGACGACAGGAAGTCATAAACAAAATAACTGAAGCACTTAACTACCTCTGCCAAGTGCAACAGTCCCCGCTTTTTTCCAAGCAAACACTTGGAAACAACACACAGCAGCCATGCAGAGTTCATTCCAATTTCCAATGTATTTCAGCTCCTGTTGGATCAGACATTATTATAAAACAAAGCTGATTCAATTAGACAGATGCAAGAAAAGGACCCACAAACACAAACCAGAAAAAGAGGGAATATGGCTTTCCTTTGTGCCTTATCTCCCAGGAGCCTGCCATTGCAATCCTGGGTCTAATCTCCTTTTTGTTTATGCTGGCATTGTTTTCCCTTGTGTCCATCACTCTTTTCTACTTCAACAGTTTATCTCAAATTCAGGGAAATGTACACAAAAACACCTTAGGCTGTTTAAAGAGGGGAGAGGGAGGGCCTTGGCAATGGGGACACAAAAGCCTTTGGCCCAGCGAAATATCCGAGAGCCTCTCTTTACAAAGCTTTGTATTGGTTTTCTGAAGGGCTAGCAATGTGGTAGCTATTACCAATGCTGGCGCAGGACGCCACATTCTTCCTTTGCACAATCATAAAAATGTCATTCGTGTCAGCTTTTAGGTTAAGCTGGCATGATATCAGTGAAGGCAGCAGCCTGCAGTCAGAGGCTGGTTACACATCAGTGCTGAACTCTAGATCAAACACCGGCCCAGGACAGGCCTAAGAGAAGGGGAGTACAGGGACTACTTATTACTGAGGAAAAAAACTTTCTGCAAAGAAAAGTGGGGAAGTTAATCTCCCTAACCTGCAAGCTCCACAGCCACCATGAGGCATCTGGCACGGACGGAATGATTCCACTGAAATCGATCAGTGCCGCCTCACTGCTGCATTGTGTTGCATTGAAACGTCTAAAGTTAGAAATCACACAGTCCAGTTATTGCTCTCGGTTGTTTTCTTTCGGCTATTTCTCCTGCTGAGTCAGCTAAAGCATCATACCCGCAATCCACACAGGCAATGTTTGAAAAGTCCTTCCATTTTAACTTTGTTGATGCAGTTTGTGTCTGTGTTATTCAAGTGACAACCACCATGCTTTAGTTGTAATGCAGTCCCACAATTGAAAGAGGTTGTTGCAAAATACTTTCGCAAGAATGTGTGTTTGATTTGCCATTGCAGACAACCTTGCATTTTTTGTGCCGGAGCTGTTTGCTAAGTGACCTCCACAGTGTTGTTGAAAAGGAATACTTCACCCACCAAACTATAATTTGTATATCAATTAATTACCCTGTTTCCTTGAATTTGTGAAGACAACGTTTATATCCTCACATGCCTCCATGGTGAACAGAGAATCCAAACAAAAGAAAAAAGTTCTTTAAGAACTGAATTAAAGGAGGGGTTTAACAACAGCAAAATAATTTAACATCCATTTACAAACTCTCAAAAAACTCGGAAAATATAATCTGTCATTTATCAAGTTGTATGCTTAGTGCTTTCCAAACACATGCGATTTTGTTAAAACCATGCTATTTAAAAAAAAAAAAAACCTGTGATGAAATGAACTTGAATGTTGCATTTTATGGTGCAGTATTTTAACCTGAACATGGCTTTAAACAGATGCTAATGTTAAGGGCTAAACTCCAAAAATATGTAAATTCTGTGTTTTTAACACCTATATTTTGTCCTGCCAAACAAATTCACTCGCATTTTACTAGACAGCGCTGTAACGGCTAGTATGTTTTCAGCCATTTTTGCTTAAATACCAAGAGATTGTGGTTACTGCTTATTTATCCGATCTCGGCTTCCATCACTTTGACCAAATTAAGATTTTTATACCTTTTCGCCGAAGTTAGCCGTGGCTAGAGGCATTATGTTTTTGGGCTGTCTGTCCTTCCAATTCTCGTGAAGGCTATATCTCAAGAATGCTTTAAGTGAATTTCTAAAAATGTGGCACAAACGATTATTTGGACACAATGATGATGTTTCCCAATGAAATATCTTAAGAACACGTGGTTTTTTTTTTTTGCTTGTTTTTTTTTTTTTTTTTTCAAGTTTGGCAGAAATGTCTACATTAATTCAACAATGAACTGATTACATTTTAATGGTCAGAAGTCAAAGTCACTGTGTCCTTGCGTCCATGTCATTCTCTGAATGCAAAGGGGGTTTCCTCAAATTTGGCACAAATCTCCACCTGGACTCAAGAATGAACTGATTAAAATTTGGTGGTCAAAGGTCACTGTGACCTCACGAAACAGAATTTTGGCCATAACTCAATTTTTCTGCTAATTATGTCAACATTTCACGCATATTTCTAATAGAATATAATAATGAAATAATGGTATAATGTTTTACAAAAAACACTTTTCTGACAGATGGAGTAATTCGGTCAAATACTGACTTGATGTGCGTGACACTTGTACTGACAAGGAAAATATACTTAAACCAAATTCAGGTTTCAAAATGTCTAAAAACAAGCCTGTAATTTCTCAGCTTTATTAAATGAGCTAATCTACAGCGATACAGGCTCATGATTGCTATAACAGTGAAGCTCCTTTAAAGTTTTGGAAGCTTACTGACAGAATGACAGGGTGACTTATGCTGCTGGGTGCAGGTAAAAATACCCATGCTATTCTTTTGCACATTGATGGATATGGCCCAGATGTTTCTCCCCTGCATTTCTCCTTCAAAACAAAGGCACTCTGAGGCACAGCTATAACACTACATCATTGCAATGATGCATAACATTCAGTTTTAACAAATCCCCTTTAAAACTGGACACAGAGCCTTGAATGGTTGTCTTCAAGTTGTTCACAACCTAAAAACTTGCTCCCATAAATAAACTTCCCCTCCCGTGTGACTCTTAAAGTCAATTTTAGTTGTCTGATCGTCAGCAGATGCTCAGCAGGGTCGTTGATTGGTGTCATGGCAGCGGGAACAGTCTATGATGGGAATTAGGGAGTGTGGCTGATAGCAAACATTGTCGTCTACAGCCCCACAAAAGATAAGTGGCTGTCATCGCCAGCTGACACCTGACCAGGCCTCTCAGAGTCAGTCTCTTCCTCCCCATCTTTACCATCCCGTCTCATCTTTTCACATATTTTCCTTCCCTCCTGTGTCTCTACTGCTTACCCCCACCTCTCTTTTACAAACCTGTTCTTCCTCAGTCTTTATTCTGTGCTCATTTTCACACATGTAGTAATAATCTTAGGTTGTGCAAATGGCTTCACAGGCTGGCAATACAGCCAGTTCTCCTATAATGTTGGTCATGAACCAATCTGCAGGCCAAGGTCAAACTTGAGCCCCTTATCTCTTTAAGTTATATAAAACTTAGAATAAAAGACGTGCTCAAGACAACCTGCACTTGCTTTAATTAAGTAACAGATTGGTCACTGGTAACAGATTTTAAAAAGTTGACTAAAAACAGTATTGCTGCCTTATTAATGACTTGTGTTATTTTGTTGTACCACTTGTTGTTTGATGTCATGTTGTCATCTTGTTAGTGTTGGATGCTGCTTTTTGACCCTGTCTTGGTGAGGTCTCACGTGTTAAAGTGGCTTTAATCTCAATGTGAATTGCTAGTTAAATAAAGGTTATATACACATGTATATTTCATAAAGAAGTGATAGATACTTGTCTTTTGATTCTGGCTCGTTTCATGTTGACACTGATTTATAGGATAAACTGAGCAGGAAGCAGACAAGGGTGTCCCACAGTGGACACTGCACTGAGACTAGCAGACCAAGCCAAGCAAGGTCAATGAAGAAAGAGACGAGCAGAGATACAGTGCAGCTGCAGTGGTGCATTAACAGCAGCCACTTCTCATTTCTTTGACAAACCCATTGCCCTGTTCCAAAGGCAGATGGAGGCAAAATGACGGCAGTAAATTATAGTGGGATGCTTTTAATTTGCAAGTCTATTCTCGCTTGGAAAACAGCTCTCTTTCTGCCAGTGCTGAGCAAAGGATTCTGGGTGTCATTTTAGCATTTTAAGAGATGAGGAAAGAAGAGAATTGAGCAACTTTCAAACGGTCTTGTTTTTATAAATGTTTGGCCTGGTGGCAACAATCAGAGAGCTTACAGCTTCCGTGCTTGTATTTTATGGTTGAATGTGTTTATATCTGTTTTCCCTTAAGTCCCTCGCATATAGTCCTGAATATATTTTATTTGGATTCTTTTAGATGGTTTACTCACTCACTGTCCATATTTCAAAAGTGATTACAGTGATAACAAGATAATTCTCAACTGACTCCTGAAGTGTTTCCAAATAGATAAACTTATTCACAGTCCATGTTCTTGCCAAAAACTTCAAGTCATTGTCGCTCACAGTAAGTGAGAAACGGATTTCAAAATTCAACATGGCAGCTGTAATTTATGGCAAATGTTAGGCCAAGGGCCCTGGAGGCAAATTAGAAAATTATACAAAGCATTCCTAAGTGATTGGGCTGCATACATAATAATCATCTGAGCCTTGAGTCATATTTTGGGTGTTTCTTTTGCTGCCCTCACATTTCCACCCGCACTGGACCATTTCTGATTGCAGTCTCAGTGTTACATCTCGGCAGATTTCCCCACAGAACGTACAGGGAGGGTGTTGGGCTGAAGTCAACCCAAAGAAATCTTGGTTGGCTGAAGGTTAACCAATCAATTGGTCAATGGGGGAAAAAAATCTATGTTATCTTAAGGTTAAATATTTAACACAATACACTGAGTGCACTCTACCTGTTAACGTTGTGTGTCCACCAAAGCATTATTTCTCTGAGGCCAGCATATGTTTAGGTTAATTTGCAATGACGCTGAGCATCTATTCTGGAGAAACTAATACACAAAGACCTGGTCTGTCCTCACTCCCCACGTGATTCATCCTTCCCATCATCCAGATCAAGTGCCCTACCTTGTGCCAACATTTTTACTTCCACAGATATTCCGTATCTTGGAAAGTAGACGCAACCAAAGCGTCTCAGCTGCAAAACACTCTGTGTATCTAGCTAAGCGTTTGCAAAACAGAAATTGAGGATTTTCAGCTGGAGAAAAACCCATTTTGGTTGAAACATGGCCTGAAGAAAGCTATTTTCTAGCCAGTCAACTAACCAACCAAGAGTCACCAAGGGTGACACTTTTACAGATGTTATGGGGTATAATACAGCTATATAGTGCTGTTAATTGAAATTGTAAAAGGTAATTGAAAACAGTCCTGCTCCAAAGTCAGCGTATCATAATAACTGGTATAATGGTCCATACATTCTGGGAGGATGAAATGAATGAATCATCTATTTTAGGCATCCAAGACTGCTTTGGTTCTTATAAAGAACGGGGTTTTATCGGGTGTCTAGTAATGCAATCTGACACTGAATTTCAGTCACAATGTTTATTATTAGCAGAGTAGCGTACTGTGTTGGTGTTGGCAGCTATTGAGTCTTGTGGCGCCAGACATGATGTTGTCACTTTCTGATGAGAATACAAATGTTTGGACAGCTAGCTGAACTTGTGGATGGGGTTGTAGCTGACAAAGCTTAGCGTTCAGGCTTTCCGTCTACTCTCAGCTTATTCTGCAGGCACGGTGAGGGAAAACACGGGAGGTGTTGCTCATCTTTATTATATGTTGGAGATTTTAGGATTGTTTAAGGCTTCTACACCTTTTCACTTTACCACTTCACTGGTGTGGATCCAGCATTCCATTTGGGGATAAAGAGAATACCAAAGCATATACAACAAAGTCCTCCCACACAAATGTATGCCAATACAAACCATACAACTTCTTTAAACTAAAATAAAATGCCAGTACATGAAAGGAGCCAAGATATGAACTTTTTTTAACTGAAAATGAAACGCAGAAGATTTATTTTACATCAGATTTTATGTAACACAACTTCAAGACCACTTTTCAAGAAAAAGAAAATAAGAGAATGGGTGTCAAGTGTCCTTTTGAGTGACGTGCTTTAGTTTACTGTCTCCACCTGCCACCATGTTAAGCTGTTTCCCCCCTGCCGAAGCTCCGCTCATTGCATCCTATTCATAGGATTACCAGAGATGCAGGTGTTGCCATAGCAACTGCAGTTCAGGCAGTGGCAACTGGGCTGTGGTGGGGCCTGGTGGCTGTAATGTGTGTGTGTGTGTGTGTGTGTGTGTGTGTGTGTGCGCGTGCATGCGTGTTTGAGTGCATACGTGGGTGTTTGAGAGTATTTGTGAGAGAAAGAAATGGTAAGAAAGGAAACACAAAAAACACTTCAGAGTTTGTCTCCATATTTACTACTAAAAGAGGTGAACAGCCTGTAACTCTTAGCCTGTGCTCACACACATATACCCAGTTACCATAATTCGATACTGGTGGCAAGAAAAGCAAGTGAAGTGACAGGGAGCTGTCTGTAACTGTATGAAAGTGGTTGACTCTTTTGAGGTTTGTGGACATGGCACTGTTGCATGCAGTCTGTTAACTTTGTGCCTAATGCTTTCTTCTGTTGCTACTGCCTATTGTTGCTCTCCACCATGTGACTGGTGATGACATTTTTGCTTGCCAGGATTATCCTGAAGAACATGTGGTGTTAATCACCTTAGCAAACAGGCAGTATGTCAGGAGAAGAGGTACATTCGCTGAGACAATCCTCTTCCTGAAAACGCTGTCGAAGCATACAAGGAATTAGCAGAGGGTGACATCATTATTATGGATAGCAGCTTTATATTGTAATGGCTATACCACATCTGATTAATACCACCTCTTTTATAATGAAGCTAGAGGCATTATTTTCTGGCCTCTTATTAAGACTATGTTGTTTGCTTTTCTTTTCTTTTTTCTTTATTTTCTCAAACAACATATAGACAGGTGACAAATAAAGCTGGAGAGGCTTAACCACTTCAGAGTGCTCGGTAATGGCTTGATAAGTATGAAAAGGATGTGAATCATATGCTTTGGCCTTTATAGTTGCCAGATCTCAACCCAATGAACACCTATAGGAGATTGTGTAATGACCGTCGTGTAATGATTGTGTAACAACCATTCTTAAAACAGAGATTGAGTGAATTTATATTGGAGGAATGAAGCTCATCCCGTCAGTTTGAGTTGGGAAATCTATGCTCCGGAGCAAAGTGTTCTGGAGGCTTGTGATCTACCAACACCGAATGACTGTGCTCTTCTAAATGGCAATGGCAGACGCTGTATGACAGTTGTTACACTGCTGCACTGAAGATAGCAGTTTTACCATCAGGAAGACTTACTTTCTTCAACTGCTGCCTCCAGTGTGCCCTATCAAACTTTAACCACACTTGTGGGAAAGCAGGTACCAGAAATATCAGTCATTTTGTAAGACATATAACTTTTCATGGCATTTAAGAAAAACTTTAAGAAAGTACACCACACATTCTCCCACCCAACTTCTTCTAAACCAACACTTAGTCAGTAATCTTAAGCATTAAACTGTCATGCGCTAGGTACCCCTCCCCCACTGTGTTTGATGTCCAGGTATGGCGTGCCACATATACTTGTTGCATTTATTGTCTCTTTTTCACAGAAAACGCACAGTTTCTACTTGTTAAATGAATGCAGTCTGGCTTCAAAATAAACTTAGAACATATGTAAAAAAAAAAAAAACAAAACAAAAAAAACACTTAACTTTTAGGTTTACTTCTTCAGGTCTAGGCAACAATAGCATGTGCTTAGATTTAGAGAAAAACATCATGGTTTGGCCTAAAATACCTCCTTTTCTAACTTATGTAATGTAACATCATACCAACTTAATTGACTTATGGTTACACATTGGAAATGAGCAGCGGTCTCGCGGGTAAAAGTCCAGACTTTGTTAAAACCCATCCACCTCCTGTCCCGCCCACCCTATGCAGACATCTTTGCTCTTTATAAGTTAAGTATTGCTCAGAGTGTCAAAACATGGTGCCACCCAATGCATCTCATACTGCGGTTAAAAAGTATGTTTGTGCTTTGGTATTTGAGTCCGAGAGCCACTGACCAAGCGTCTTTATTTGATGACATGGAAGTGATACCGAGTTAGGATTGCCCACTGCAATGGAGAAGTGTGTATAGATAATGAATGTAAAATAAAAGGAAATCCTTCTACATATGTAAATGGCTTTGCTGAAGCCCAGTGGCTGTTACTTCGTCCACATCTGCACTGTCTTTCTCCTTCATTTCTTTTGGCTCTTGTCATTTAATTTCACCATGTATCAAAATGAATACGCTCATCCTGTTCACCATCTGTTTAAAATAACTCACAAAGACTCCCATATTAGACTCAGCTATGAACATGTTAACACAATAGAAGCAACTGATATGACATATCCCAGTGTGGTCCAAAACAAAATATTACACTGTAACAAATGACTTAGAACTTGTTTTTGCATATATCCTGTTTATTTCCTTTGGCTACACTATAGAAAAAAATGGAGTGCCTATATGTGAAATGTATTTGGAAGCAGCAGGGAGGCAAATATGAGTGAGGCACGTTGCCTCCCCCAGTGAGATGAATGAGGTGGATTCTTCTTGACATGAGATGATATCTGCTCCCCCACCAGTGGATTTACAGCAGGGACGCCCTCAAAAAGGCAGAGAGATTAGATGGCCCACCAGCAGATAGGAAGCAGTGATAAGTTAAAGTAAGGCTGTAGTTTTTAACTGCTGTGCTGCATTATTAAGGCTTTTGCAGAACACATGGTTGAATCAAAACTGACAGTGATTGCATTGCATACACAGGAGTGTGCATTACACTCATTGGAAGCAGTGTAATCATATTGTTGGGGGATTTTTATAGAACAGAGCAACAAGGGTTTGTGGATGCTATCTTTACAGCAACTGACAATGCAATTGTGTATGAATATTCCTGAGGAAAATCCCATTTGCTCACCATGTGGACACTCCATAAACTTTCCTGAAAAGAAGCCTGGTCCTTGGGTGTTTATTGTTTGTGCAAGGTCAAAGCACCACTTTTTTCTGTATCAGCTCCTCAAATTGTGCTGTAGCTTCCATCTCATTGCGCCTTTCCATTCACCTTTGCATCATCCGTTCAACAACAGGCATGAATACACCAAAGAGATTGACAATGTACATTTCAAGGCCAGGAAAATACAGTCAAGGGCTGCTTACGGCACATTCTGCTGCCATGAAAATAAAGCCTTTAGTCCCATTTCACCATGCAGAGAAAAATTACTTTGTATGCAATTGCTTGACTATAGCATTTTGATTTAATTATGCCTTTAACAATCAGTTTCCTGTTCTTAAATGGTATATAATTTCAAAAAACTCTTTCCGTATGTTAGGTGATGAATTGGTATTATCATCTTTACTGCCTTATTTAGGATTTATTTCAG
This sequence comes from Plectropomus leopardus, assembly GCF_026936395.1. NCBI lineage: Eukaryota > Metazoa > Chordata > Actinopteri > Perciformes > Serranidae > Plectropomus > Plectropomus leopardus. The sequence goes on from NC_142190.1 coordinate 10,202,727, forward strand.
TATCAGTAGCAATAAAAAAAGGTCTTGAGAAAATCTAAAAATTTGGTTTTCAGCAGCACAGATACCCAATTTGGTGTAAAGGTACCCTTGGGTCTTTTTTTAAATTACATGAGTATAAATGGCTATCAGAAAATAGCTTCATCCTTAATGGCTCTACCAAGCATTTCTGAAAAAGCCGAGGTAGGAATATGAAGCGGTATTAAAGAAATCATTAGGGTATAAAGAAAAAAAAAAGGATGATAAATTAAATGATTTTTATGGCAGGTAGTCTGTGTCTCTCTGGTGTTGATACTGACCCAAACTGATACTGCATTTGTGTCTGGTCAGCTTATATTCTGGAAAAAAGCAGTGCATTTGTTTAAACACGCAAAGCCCATGGAATGTGGTTTCTGTTGGCATTCTGGGTAGGTTTGAGCAATAAATCAGAGTGAAGAGGCCGATGCGCAAAGGCAGCAGGGTTAACTGGCTGGCTTGCTACATAAAAGGCAGAGTCTGAAGGCCAGAGCTGCTTAGTGAGAAGACCCATTTGGCATCTATTTATCGGGTATCCTGAGCAGCTCTTTAGTGATTTGAGTGGGTGTAAAATGGACCAAAAGGAAAATTCCACCCACCCTTGCATCCACCGCTGGATATCAGTCTGTGATGTTCACTGCATTCTGGGAGCTGTTTTCTGATGATGAGTTGTAATGTACTTTCATGTTGAAGACGTTTTCTCTCAGTATGCCTCATCTACAGCAACCTTAGTTACTCATTTTGCAGCATGTCTCATACATATAGGTGGAGGCAGCGACATCAGTGCTAGTGGTGCCAGAGATAATTATAGTCGCAGTGAGGGTTTCCAGTGAGGAAAGAGTGAAACTGGCATCCCTTCAGGACTTAGTGGCTTACACTCCTTTTTGAAGCCCCTCTGAAAATCTCCTCTGATCTGAACTTGTAAAATCCCTGATCCCGTCATGGTTACTCAGACCTGTGGGATATGTAGGTGGCATGAGGAGGTTTAACAGCTAGCCTTATACAAAAAGCACCGGCAGCTCTTTTTTTGGCGTGGTTTGATGATGCTGTTGTAACAAGAGCTCCTCACATGGTGATCACATTATTATCAATTGTCATGTTCCGTTCTTGTCTTATAACAGTGACCACTTGTGGGTCGTGCATTGCTGCTGCTGGCTGTGCCAAGGTTTGCTCACAGCAAACCAAACGGTGCTGTCCAGGATTTAGCCAAGTTTATTACAGTTTCTGATATCCTGTTGGAAACTGATGTGGCAAGGAGGTCATCCAGTTTATTTTTAAACACCTGTACAATGGCTTGCAGGATGCTAGTTCAACTGTTCCCCAGCAAACTAGCAGCTAGAAGACACCTTGTTGTTGTGGCAAATAAATAACTGCAAGTCAATGGCATTTTCACGTCACAAAACACTACATTCATGTACCACACATGCTGCATCCGGTTCAGCGTCCAGATTCCTCTCTGAGATTAAGGCAACAAAAGAACTTCTGTAAAGGTTGGGAAAGATCATGATTTTGATGAGATGTTAATAATAAAAATAAAAACAATAATGCTGCAGTCACTGCAAGTGGATACTGTTTTGCAAGATTGGCTATTTTGGTGGAAAACAAGAAATTTGTCATCAGTGAATATTTTGCTTATCAGTACAGTATCAACATTTTTACGACTTGCCAGGTACTTTGAGTGGCAACATTTCCTCATCATGTTCCTCAAAACTTATTTGCTGTTTCAAATAAGTTGTATATGAACCTGACTCATAGGAGACAGGGCTGATCCAACTGGATGAAGAAATCTCACTTGATGTTGGTTCTCAGTCAGCAGAGCAGGGTTAGAGGTAATTACAAAATCATACACAGCTACAGTAATATAATAGCTTTCTCCTTTCTGGAATTGGTGGGAACAAAAACAAGCTCAAAGGTCACTGTTGTCAAATCAACAACAACAAATTCACCACACAAGTTTACTTGGCCTTCACCAGCAAATCTGCGCCTCAACTGAAATGAATGGCCCTCAAACTAAAATGTCATTTTTATACACGCTGAAGTCCTACCACCACACAGCCTAAAAGCGTCAGCAGATGTGCTACGTTTGGTAATGAAATCTTTTGAGAAGCGAATGAAAGACCAGTTTTTCAAGACCCAGAACATTCTAGGTCCTTTCTAATGTGTAAAAGACTAAACACGGGAGATACTTCTAGATTAAAGCAAAGATAATAATGATCTCACTGTCTCCAAAAAAGCAGTCTGAACAGTATGACTGCAAGCTGTGGTTGGCGTGAACTCAGGATGTACTAGATTCCTTGCAGAGACAGCATGCTTGACATCTGGTTGGCTGTGTTGTGACGACTGGAACTGGGCTGCACCGGTGATGTTAAGTTTGTCTGTCATCAAACACTGACTGCAGGCCTACAGCTGGTCAGATACTCACTGAGGCATACAAAAGCTGTTATCTTTTGAGCACAAAAGGCAATCATTTTGACTATTTTTTGTGTAGCCCAGCTGGTGGTTGTTGAGGGGATATAATATTACAATATACTTACACACAAAATTGAGTGGAAAACTACTAATATTACAATAATTTATACATGCAAAATATAGTGAAACTATTAATGACTACTGATGACCTATACTCTTTACCAAAATTAGCACAGGTATGCATTTTTGTTTTGGTCTGATTTTTTTAAACAAGGGAATACGCTATAAATAGGTGATAGATTTCCTGTTGCAAGTAGACAAATATGCCTTTTATTTCTGGAATGTCCAGTTCGATGTTAAGGATGCACTGTGAAACAGGTTTAGTAAAGAGCTGACAGTGAAATCGTTATGATAGCTGCTCCTTTTTATCAGTATTAGTGAAAGCTGTATTTGGGATTTTTCCCTTTATTGTTAGGGCAGCTGTAGAATGACAGGAAATGTGGGAGAGAGAGGAGGAATGACACGAAGCAAAGGGCCACAGGCTGGAAACAAACCCAGGCCGCTGCAAAGGCCTCGGCATATGGGGCGCACACTCTAGCAGGTGAGCTAGAGGCCGCTCCTACTTGTGTCTTTTTAAAAGTCATGCACACAGTTCTGTCCAACATCTATCTGTGGACATATTGCAGTGTTATATGCACAAAATACAGCATAATGGCTTACTATTAAGTGGTATTGATGGATTGGACTGCTATTGCTAACAACATCGTGGTTTTGACTTGTACTGGAACGCAATCATCTTGGATGTGACATCATTCTCAGCTCGGCTCTTTGACTTTAGATATAAATGGAACACAGCATAACCTACAACATTCACTTGCTTTTCTATTGTAGCTTGGATTTTAATGGTAAGGTAGAAAGTGAGAGTTAATGACAATCTTTGGTCTTCAGCAACCACATGGCCACCAGGGGGGTTGTAACCATTTTATATTCAACTAAAAAAAACCCAACTGTTTAATAGACGGTTGACACATTTGTTTTAGATTCAATTTATGAGTCTTTCAGAAATTGTCACTCGCCTACCGCTGATAAATTTGTTGTAATGGTGCCTCCCAGAAGCGTAATGCACTCAAACACATGACACAGTCATTTTCGAGCACTCAGTCTCGTGTCTCTCAGCCCACACACACAACAGGCAGCTGGTTGATTGTGCAAGATGGAAAAATAATAGGAGGACTGATAGAATATATGATTTGTAATCAGGAGTCCATCCGTCTGCACACTGCCATTTAGATGTAACATCATGAATGTTTGCCTTCAAGAGTATTTCTTTCTTCTCAAAGCTGCATCATCATCAAGAAAAGAGAAAGTAAACACACAACTAAAGCATTTACCACAGTCGCTCTACACTACAGAATCTGTGAAGTTCTGGCATCCCATCAGAACATTTCCTCAAGGATCTCTGCTCTGTCGACACATTAGAAGTATTCACGTGACCTCAGCCATATGCCGCGGTAGATTATTTTAATCATACAAGGACCTTGTTGCCATTTTTAACAGATCTACTGTATGCAGCCTCTTCTCATCAGAGCAGAGCTATAACATCGTGTCATGTACTAGCTCACGCTAAGTGCATTTCCGTGTTCATTTGCGCTCTCGGTGCCTGTGTGATTTGTCCAGATAACAAGCTGATGAAACGATCAAGCATAGCATATGGTATAACCAACAGTCCTCAGAAGACTCACTAATTTGAGGGTGTAGGTGGATTGTTGGAATATACAAATCACATATTTATTAATTATTGTCCATGAGGGCAGCATCATTTGCAAGGAGGAGGCTGCTTCCTGTTGTATATTGTTATGGAGGGATGGTAGATAAATCTAGCAGAAAAAAATGAATGTTGACAGCTTTAAACAGTGGCAAAGAGTGAGTAAGGACTCCATTAACCCAAAAATGTATGAGGTGTTTTCCTCTCAGTGTGTAGTTAGTTAGTTTTTGACTAAAACTTGTATTTTCGTTCTTTCTTAAATTTTGATTTGTCACTTCCTATCCTCCATGTATACCCTCCACCATCTCCCACTGAAGCTATTACATTAATAATAAATTTGATAGTACATTCTGTTCTCTGGTTTATTTTCACACTTGATTTACACTTTATTTCACCCGCGTGTTGCTGGGAGGAATTCCCCGCAGAGTTCCATTCAGCTGTCCACAAGAGGCATTTGCAAGCTCTTTTAAAAATGACACTAACTTCTAATAGCTGGAGATGATGGATAAAACTCTGTGCTTATGTTGCTGTGTTCAGGAGTTCTCAAAGGAATGCATTTGTCTCAGAAATAAGAATGTTTCCTATCCCTAAAGATAAGGAAAGACTGAGTGTAAGTGGACCAAAGGGACACAGAAGATACTTTAGAAAAAAACAACAACTTAGCAGTTTCCACTGTCTCATGTTAAAGTTTCAAATGCAGATGAATACACAGAGCAGTCACAGTGAAGTGAATATTTACAAGAGCTGTTAAGGATACACCATACTGAATTTTCTTTGGCAGTAATCAATAATATTCATGGTTGTTTCTCAGGCGGATATATTCTCATGTCATAACAATATTACCACCTACACACAAAGGAAGCTTACTTAGTACACATTGTAACACTCATTGTACAATGTGTGAAGAGATTGGTGGGAACACGGCAACATTGCGACGAACCAGTTGTGGCTCTCAACCTTTTTCATGTCAATGCAGTGCTTCCCCCATGATGAGAGTGTGTGAGTGGCAGTAGATGAAGACAGGTGGAAGATGACAACAGTAAACTTTTTTTAAAAAATGTATGTGTCCCTTTGAATCATTCTGTGTCCCCTCTGTAAATTTGAGGATTGTATGGGTCTGTGAATGCAGCACAGGGGAAGCTCTCCATGAAAACTGATTTCATCATCTGATCAGATCAAGTGAATCGATGAGAGGAGCAGCTGCTGTGAGTGAATGCAAACATTTAGGCCCAGCAGATTAAACCGTTAAGTTTCACTTTCAATGCGCCTTACGCTCTGCAGCTCCATCTGTGCCCAGAGTATGCTCTGCGATCTGAGAGGTGCAACACATAACCCGACTCCTAATGAATGGTCCAGCTCAAAAATTACATGTATTTCTGTATTTGTTGCACCAGATGTTACAGTCACTGCGGGCTGCCACAAATAAATGAATGTGTGGGAAACCCTGCAATGATCCCTTAAATTGATACACATAAGGTCACAGACCCTCGATTTGATCATTCTGTAGTTGTCAGAAGAATTCTGTAGAGTTGAGGAGATAACCATAGAGCAGGGTTGTCCAAACATTGTTGAACTAGCGCCAGATTAGAAAATGTGAAAATATCTGGGGCCAGCTGCTTCTTGCATCAAGGGTTGAAAATTAAAAAAAATACATTAAAAATCACAAACAGTACAAATGCAACAGTTTCATCTTTTAGTGAAAATGTATACAACTTTTCATTGCCCTTAAAAGCAGCTGCCCTTACTGTCGACACTTCTTGCTGTGGCTATATCTTTTAGGAAAAGTTGTCTGCTTGTTTACCATCTATTTATCAAAAGACATTAGTTCCGCCTGCATAGTTCCTACTTGATCGACATTTTTTAAACTTCTAATAGTCCTACTATTGTGAGGTGAATGGAAAAATACAGTGTTCTTGCTTGAATATTGTGCAGCAGGCCACATATCGTATATTTTGAAAGTCAAGCCCCACACTTCGGACATGCCTGCCATAGAGAAAGTAACCTGTGATCAGAATAGTCACTCTTATAGCCCTTGTTCACAAGGAGTTCATTTCTATGGTAGTGAAAATAAACAAAACCCCATTATTGTAGAGCTCTATGGACCCCTGATTGAGACAGACTGCTTTACACAATCAACTGGACCACCCCTTTGGCTTAGCCACTTTGGCTAAGTTAAGGGCTATATGAGTGAATTAGTGGTTAGGAATGGAGCGTATTTGTCTTTTGCAATACTGCTTTGACCACACATTCAGAATGGAATTCATTTCCTGGTCATACGATCTGACTTTGATAAAAATAATCTTTTGTACTGTTGACTCAGTCAAAAATAATGATTGTGTTGCTGGAGTTTGTGTTCCTCCCCCCTCTGCTTTGGAGAGTCCCTCCATTTCAAAGTCTCATAGAAATGCACGAGGTGTTGTTGCTGCTTTTGCACTCACCACATATTAGCACTAACTCTTCATTCTGAGTTTATGAGAATTTATGACCCCTTAAATGGATTAGCTTTATTGTCGGTAGCGCCACAAGTCACAGCGACCATGGTTTATGCATTCTGTATCCATCCACATAATGTTTCTCTTCCAGCTATCGAAAGCCAGAATGGCTTAAAGCAAATGAACAGAAGCCATCCTTTTTTTCTGTTTTTTTTTTCTTTTCTTTTTTTTTTTATGCCGATCAAAGAGCAAACTTTGGCCCGGGCATGAAGGTTTTTTGGGGACGAGACCAAATAAAACGGAAAGAAAGAAAAGTCAGCCTCCTAAATAACAAACCGAACTGCTTAAGTCTATCAAAGTGTGTTTTGATGGTTTTAAGTTTCTTCTCATCCCGTCTCTTTGAAATGTAAACCCTGTCAAAAGTGGGTGTATATGGCAGGGCATATTCATGTCTGGAGGGAGTGAACGTTTAAAGAGCACAAAAAATCATTTCCCTCTTGTTTCATATGCATACATACATAATTGGTGTAGGAGGTTGCCATGGAAACCACTATAACTCAGATTAATTCCTGACAGCGGTCGCAGTCAAAATAAATGGCTTTGGGAATTGGGGCGTGCTCCACATAGGCAGAGAACTGGGGTAAATTTAGCTGCCCTCAGAAAAGAGAGAGCTGCTCGAAACTGAAGCTAAAACGGCGGAAAGCAATGAGCACTCTTCATTACTTTGGAACTTGTGCATAGGCCTGCTAACAGGTTACAGCCAGATTATACTCCATAAAGCTTACATCAGACTTAAGTTTCACTACTGCATACTGTATGGTGGTATCAGTAAGGTAGATGGTAGACCTCTGTGCTCCCAGATAGGGGCAAGGAAACTGTAGTTTGAGCAGAAACGTTCTATTTCACTAAACAATCTCCCCTGCAAAGCAAAAGTAAACCTGCACACTCACATGCACATTTCTGAGGTCTGTCCTTCACCTTAACCATTTTATTTTGGGTAACCTAAGCTAAACCAAATTTGACCAATGTCTGTCATGCACTGCATGCGGCCCGTTTTCATGCTTCAACAACCTGGTGAATTCCGGACATGGCAGACTTGTTCTCTGCATTTGATGGTCAGAACTACTCCAAGTAATGACATTGTACAATATTGTTGTATTGTATATGATTAAGATTTAATAATAATCTAAAACCCTCATTGAGAGAGATGGCAGATCAGAAACTGCTCACGTCTTACATTTTGAGGAAATATGAGGGCATTTTTTGCTGTTTCACCGCATAATTTTAATACAGTTTAACATGCAACCTATGAACATCGTTAGATATGAACATGGTTTGCAACTGTGGAGTTGAATGTCTCTCACCAGTTTTTCATGGAGCACTCTGTTGAAGACAGCCATTCTTACTACATTGTAGGGGACCTGACACAACAAGCCATTAATGCCATCCCTTGTCTGCCCTTGTCAGCCCCTAACCACTATTTAGTCCAGTTCATCATATTAAATCGTTGGTAAATGGTAAATGGACCAGCACTTGAATAGCACTCTTCTAGTATTTCAATCACTCAAAGCGCTTTCACACTGAGTCACATTCACCCATTCAAACATACCATCATACATTGGTGGCTGAGGCTACTGTACAAGGTGCCACCTGCTTCTCAGTTTTTAACCAGTCATACACATTCATACAGCGATGGAACAGCCATAAAAGGCTATTTGGGGATCAGGATCTTGCCTAAGGATACTTCCACATGTTGACTGAAGAAGCCATGGATCAAATCGCCAACCTTGTGATTAGAGTACGACCCTCTCTACCACTTAAGCCATTGCTGCTCCTGAATCCATTTTGGAGACAGTGAAGCCAGTCAGTTAATGAAATCACCCTGATTGGCATTTTAGATAAGTGTAGGGAAAGAAGCAATCAAATGACTGAAGTCAAGAGGGTGTGAGATTGAAACAAACTTTTAATATTAGGTAGGATTTAGGGCTGTACCTGACTCAGAGTTATGTCAGTTGAATTGGAAATATCATTTGTTCTTTACACGTTGGGTTGTGTTGTCAATGTGCAAACAGGCTAACTAGACTACTGCCGCCTGCTGCTATGGTGAGTTATTTCCTTTCGTGCAGGTGGACAGCGTTAACGCTGGTTGGCCGTTGGTTGTAACCTTTGCAGTGTGTTCAAGCACTGGCCAAGAGTTGGCTTTCATCGCTTCTTGTTCTCTGATGTCGGTTTGTTGGTGTATAACTGCCTCAACAGTTGTTAACCCAGTCTGTCAGAGCTGTTAACCCACCCAAAAGAACCAATCTATCTAACTTTCAGTGTGAAGTGTTGTTGTCTTGCAGTTAAAAGACTGCAGAGTTTGTCTGTCCTGAAAACACTGAAATGCTGGAAAAAAAAACAGGTTGCCACACCACCCATCTGATAAAGTCAATGTCCAAAAAAACAATTCACATCCATGACCTACTGCATTCTGTAGCACCATGTGTAATTGTACTCTGGTGTTGGGAAATGGTTGTTACTGGGTTGTTGCCTGCAAAATAGAACAAAGACAGAACGAGCAGAAGGGCACAAGATGTGGGTAAAATGCTCTCTGGCTGAACTGAACTCCAGGTTGTGCTTATGTAGACCTCCCCCCCCACACACACAAAAAAAAAAATCTGGCTGCTTTTACTATGTACATCTGGACCCATGGGAGCCTCCCTTTGTTTTTGTGGCCAGGGGAGGACAATAGATACTCCGGGTAAAGCACTCTACCAAAGGTGTCTGTTTACCATGACAAAGCTGAGGGCCACGCAATGGTCACCACTGCCACAGGCAAAGCAGCTCGCCAGCATATAAATCCTTCAGCTAAACACACTCAGTCAGATACACAGCGTGTAGTGTGTACAAACACATGTCCATAAACATACACACAAATATAAACCCAAAGAAAATACAGAAACACACACCCCACTCTGCAACACACCACCCACAAGCGACCACAGATATGCAGCACACAGGATGAGAAATTGGAAGCATTTGGGGAGTTCCAAACACTGTTGCTTTTGTTTCTGTCTGCTTGTCTTGACATGACATATTTAGCAAGTCTTTTGCAAGCAATGCAGGAATGAAGTAATCAAAGTATTAACTTGTCTCTTGTTAGAAACCCGTTTCATTCTCATTCCCTTACATTTTACTTCATGTAGAGAGGTTTCTTAAGATAAACACCTATAAGACATTTTGTCTTTTGTTAAAACATCAAGCCAGTTAATGTTGAACAAAAGCACACGTATTACTTTACTTGTTTTAATCTGCTGTCCCAAGATTTCCGCTTAAAGCAGTCATGTCATTCAAATACATTGGATCACTTAATACAATATGTACTGCACACATAGATTACTGTAGTTTAAGAAAATGTTCATCTTTTTTTTTGTATAGCAAGATAATACTGTGTATTTATTAAAACCAGTGTGTAAGATTGAGTTCTATTTACCATAGCTTTGCAAATGATCCCTAGATTGGATTGAAGCAAATGATTCCCAGCTGATATCCAATTAAGCTAAAACTTGAGACTTCAGACAATCTTGCTTTACAGAGGATTAACAAGAAAATGAATTCCCAATGGCTTTTAAAGGGTTTTTTCTATGATTGCCTATCAAGTCAATGGCATTCACAGTGGAATACGTTGTGTTTATGTAACACTCATTTGTTTTTCCAATTACTTCGGAGATCAGAGTTCACGTCTCGAGTCAACAAAAGTGCTTTGGTTAAGGTAAAGGAAAAATTGTAGTTTCGTTTGATAAACAAATGCTGCCTCATACTTTCAGTCAGTGTTGACTTTTTCAATATTTAACTAACACCATGATCTTTGCCGAACTTTACCCAATTGCTCGAAAGTGAGTGCCTAAACATGACCTAAAAAAAAGTTGTATCATGCTTCAGTTGCTATGAGCTGATCTGGTCGGAAGAGAAATGGAATACATTTTTCAAAATTATTTGCTTTGAACGGTGCTTAGCTCTAAGCTCTAAACAGTAAAGCCTGAATTATCCATCATTTTGCTGCTTACGGTAAGCAGATCTTCAGCCTCTCTAGCTGTTTGCAGTATTATCATAAAATTACTGAGTTGTCGGGTTCTTTTAATGCCACTTATTCTGAAAGGAATTAAAAAAAGCTTACAAGCAATGTTGACCAATGCAGAATGTACACATACTGCGTAGTCATATATATGTTTGTACAATCTTACAAGTAATTTGCATGAGTTTACAGGACATGAGGGCAGTAGTTGTTCATCACATTTAGTGCAGATGCCGATTTTCAGGCGAGCTGGAGTAGAAGCCAAACTGTTTACCCCTGTAGAAATTATCTCAGCTGAAAAACAACGTTAACAAACCAGCAAAAGGGAATACTTTTAGGCCATGGAAGCGCTCTGGCTCACTGATGAAAGGGTATTAAAAAGTCATGGAATTTTACATCCTTGCACAACATCCTAGTCATAACATGTACACTATAGTATAAACATATGTGTTTTCTTTTCTGTTTTGGTACTGTGCTGAAAATGCTCGATAATATGGTCATTAAAAATATTCGAAGGAATTTCAAAAGACGTCCAGCTATCCCCCAAAGGCTTGTTGCAACTGTTGCTAACTGTTACTTTTATCGGAATCTCCCCATGAGGATGAGCAGCCAGATAGTGTGTTGCTTGCTGCTTTGTTGATAACAGTGGTCAGGGGAGACAGCCAGGGTTGGCACAATACGGCTGCAAACAGCAGACTGAGGAGATGAGGCAGACAGGCTGCAGAACAGTTGGCTTCCGTGGCAAAGGATGTCACTCCTATTTAAAATGTTTCTTCAGGCCCTCACGTGCTGCCTAAGATGTTCGCTATTGGCTACACTAACATTGGTGTTCCAGGCTCTCTGGCATGATGTAGCGTTATTATGTTTTACAATAAATGATTTTTCTGGCAAGAAATGGAAATAAATAATTGCATGGCCAAAAATTATTAGAGTTGTTAAGTGTCGGTTTGACAAAAGCAGATTATAATGACGCTCTGCAGTAAGACGTGGTTGGAAAAAAAAATCTATATGATGTGCAACCCCTATATATACAAGTCAGAACCAGCATATGCACTTTTTCACTTGGGAGCTAGCTTTAGCCTAGTTCTGGCTGTGTGTGCTCATTTTTACAAGGGCAAGGTGTTTTTTCTTCCTTCTTTTTTTCTTTTTGGGCTGCAGTCACCAGTTCTCTGCCACTTCTCTCTCTGTCTATTCCTATGTTACTCTTTCCTCTGTTCTCCTTTCTTGGCACTGACTCTGTTTTCCCTCCCTGCTGCCTTATGTACATACATTATTTAACAATCTGTGGAGTGAAAATGCTATAATAGAGTGTCTCAGCATCCAGCTGGACCACAGAGACATGTTATTTTTACCAATCTCTTTCGGCCCATTCGGAAGGTTAAATAATGTATGTGGTAGCGGCACATCCACTCCGCTGGATGCAGGGGCATGCAGATGGGAATCATCAGTATGCCAAGTGTGTCATTAGGATGACAGCATCCACTGACAGATTGCGGATTCTGGACGAATTTCGCCATGGGATACTTGCAGCGAAAATGAGATAGGGTGGGATAGAGAGGTGCTGCAGGAATCTGATTTCGATTGCTGTCTACAAATCCCCCTCCCTGTCTGTTTGTTTCGTCTCCGGCGCACACAGTTGAGCTTGTATCCTTCATCCTGTACCTTTTCATTGAAACCTTTGAAATGAGAGTTGAGGTGTCACTGCTCACTTGTTCTCTCTTTTAATCAGATTTGTTCTTTAGCATCAATAAAGAGGAATGTCACGCCTTTCTGTTTCACCTCACTTTACAGCAATAATCTTTGATATTCCTATCACCGCCCACCGTTATTGTCTCACAATGTCTTTATCTCTGTACGTTTCAGCAAATAAGAAAAATCCCCTTGATCCCCTGCTCCAAAACAGCTGCATTTACATGTTATTAATAAAAAAATGCACACTTGTATAGCCAGTAGACCATGAATTAGCCTGTCTAACACTACACTAATGCTGATGTTGCCTCTCCACATTTATATTCATGTGTCCCCTTGAGTCATTGTGTTCACTGTAACATACAATCCAAAGAGCAGGTGTAAGGGTCTTAAATGTGACATGACAGCAGAGCATGTCAAACATTAGTCCCTTCAGTCAAGGTCATAGTCACCTGTTTGTCTTGTGACAGGTAACTATGTCTACATATTTTGACCTGCTGCTTTTGTTGTTGTTGCTGTTGTGCTCCTCATATGACTCCTTCAATGACTGCAGCCATCGAGCAATTGATGCAGGTCATCCTGTCACCAAAATGTTTTCTGGAACAGTTAAAACTGTTGTTCTTTGATGACATGAAACATTTCTACTTTCCTACGTTGTTTATTTGGTTACGACATCAGTCCATCTGTTATGTATGCGATGAGAATACTAAGCAGATATTCACATTTTGTTAATTGCTGTTATTATTCATCCATTGTCTCTAATTATTACCTTCAGCAACAGGTGTAAAGCATTCACTGCCACTGTTGTGGCCTTTGACTGTTGAGTGGAGCCATTAATACTAAACACAGTAATTAACTCAGGTGAGGGAATAACACATCGCATCTCTTATTTTTGTGATGTGATGCGTCACTCCTTTTGTAGTGGTGTTGTGGATCTTGTTCCAGTGAAGGCTTTCCATTTCAAAAAGATGGTGGATGCATTTGCTTCTCTTTTCTTTTTAATCTCTTAAAAATTTCATCTGACCCAGCTCACTTCGCTGACATCTTGACTCTGGACATGCTGTTTGGCACTATGAAAAACTGCAAAAGCACCCAGGAACCTTCTTGCCATAAATATAACATTTTTATCTCAACCTTTCTAATACACATTGATAGCAACTGAGTTTGTGTAACAAAGTATCGATTAGTGACATATTAATCTGCTTAACCTAAAGCCTCCTTGAGGGACTGCTAAACTGTGTGGACACAGTTCAGTGTCCTTGCCCAGAAGCACATGAATGATATCTGGTGACAATAATAGCAATAACTGGATTAACAAGGCAGGTCAACAAATTGATTAGATTAGATTTGTAGTTAAACTCAAACATGTCTGATGATTTTTATCAAAATTTAGAGCTGCCCTAATACCAGTTTTGGAAATGCTTCTGATATTGTCTGTAATTGCTGTATTGGGCACTGATACCATGTAAATTATTAACAAACCATAAACCATCCATAGTCATCCTTCAAATTCTACATAAAAATACTCTTATTACTATTTTTTTTTAAATCTCAGAAACACTGCTGTCTAGAAACTAACTGTAAATTGCCTCCACTTCGGTGTAATGCGATTCTTTTCAAAAGCTTTGTAATTCAGAACAGAACAAAAGTGTTTAAGAGACTTTATAAAAGTAATAAATAAAACAGTAAATGTCTTCTCTGGTTATTGATCCATTTATTCACACTAAAGTGTGTAAGCTAAAGTCTACTGAGCACAAGATGTATCCCATTATCGTCTGGGTTGAGTTTGTCGATGAATCAGAGGCGGTGGTGTATGTGTGTGTCACAATGCTGATCCCAGAGGCCATGCAAGAAAAAACATGACAATAACCCCATCCTAGTATCAGTATATTTGTGCTGTTTGGGCAGCAAGTGAAAAAAATAAAAAGTATAATATTGTGAATGGAATAAATAATGCGTAGGTTAGCCTTTGCACACTGGAATAATGTTGTAAAGCATGCAGCCAAGGCATTGCCCCCTGAGCGATCCATGGATATATATTTAAGACATAACAGTTGTTATCACATTTCTACACATTGTATTTGGCATATTGTAGTGGAAATGGGTTAGTAGCCTACATTTATTCATTTGCTGTAACTGCTTATCCTGTTAGGGGTTGCTTGGGGGCTGGAGCCTATTCCAGCTGACACTGAGTGAGAGACGGGGTGCACCCTGTACGGGTCACCAGACAATCACAGAGCTGACGCCTAGAGACAAACAGTCATTCACGCTCACATTTACACCTACGGGCAATTTAGAGTCACCAATTAACCTGCATGTCTTTGGACTGTGAGAGGAAGCTGGAGAAAACCCATACTCTCACACACACACACACACACACACACACACACACACACACACACACACACTGGGTTTGAACCTGTTGCTGTAAAGCAACAATGCTAACCAATGCACCATCACACTGCCCTAGTAGCATAGTGCTGTTTTGAATTTTCTTACACAATGCCATTAGATCAGTACTCTGTATCTGCCGATATGCAAGTTCAGGTATCATAATCACTATTTGAAAGGAAAAAGTGTTTTTTGAAAATCTCTAGGAACACTCCTTTCTCATTATTTTTTAGGAACATATTGGAAAGTGCTGCCACCATCATTATGAAAAGGGCAAAAAAATCCACTATATTCTCCTCTGCATTAGAATACAACCAAGCCTCAGGAAACAGCATTTCAAGCAAAGGCAAGAGCTATCAGCTATTTAATCGATGGTTCTGTGGCCTTTGTTGATGATGACAAGTGTCAGATTAGGTGTCCTTTTGAGGAAGATTTATTCCAGAATGAATTGGACAGAGGAATCCAATTAAAATAGAATCTGTCAGGGGCAAAATCTCGCTAGATTGAATACAGGGATTCAGACCAACTCCCCCTCCCTCCATATCTCAGACATGGCTGATAACTTGCAGATCACACATTTTCCTCACCAGACACCCAGACAAACCATCTATTCTGCGTGTCCTCCCTTCCAACCTGTTTATAAGTGGAGTTCAATGCCCAGCAGTCATCCACCAAAGTTCAAACACCAAATTCTACACCCAACTGTAGGAGTTATGCATTTCCAATGTTCATAATCATATTTAACCAGACAAATTTATTGGTTGACAGTGAGGGAGGAATGATTTGGGGGGGCTGAGGACTAGGAAATATGCGCCTAATGCGCTTTAAGCACTGTCGTAAATTAGTTAGCATATATTTCATGGTGAATACATGTTCCACTTCTCCTCCTGTGCCGTCACCGTGAGCAGTTTATTTTAAGGCAGAGGCATTCTGGGAGAATGTCTTTGGATAATAATGATGGGAATAAAGTGCTGCGGCCACACTGACAAAAGTTAAGTACAGCTGCATGGCTAATGAAGTTGACATGGCGCTAATGCTCTTGATACAGTTCCATTCAGTGCAGTTGTCAATGGCGTAACATGCTTAAGTTGATCATACAGTACAACTGTATTCAGCAGGCTAATTCCAAACCTTTGAACTGCTTCAATGAGGGATACACTTTATAAAGCAGTGATCCCAAGCATTTTGCATGGTCAATATGGACACTACAGAGGCATTATAATCATGTGATGTTTTAAAGTGGCACTTGATGACATGCTTTGGAGTTGCCATGAGATCAGCACTTGTCGCTGTGCGCTGCTTTATTTAAAACTATTTGAAAGGGGGCTGTGTAAATTCTGCAAATGGATGTCTGGAATACACTCCTCTCACCAAACTCTGCTCTATTTGTTATGCATGTTATATACTGTACTTTGGAGAACTGATTGTGCACCTTTGAGATTCGCTGCACGTCCTTTTTCATTTTTTGCTTTGAGCTGTGAGAAAATCATCTCTAATCTCACATTTGCATTTCCTTACACATTGTACTTGGATTTAGCATTCTGCTTGTGAAGATTTACACATTGGGCACATGCATAAATGGATGCAAAGATGATGGAGGCTGTTTACAGGTTTGCAAAAACTGTTTTTTTGCAAAGCAAATTGAGAGATTATACAGTGTTGGAGCAACGTGTGACTTAATGATGTGCGGTGTTTGTCACAGTTATGAGAAAGTGTTTCGTCATTTGAAGTCAGTTTTGGTCAGCTTTTTTAGGATTGCTTGAAAGCAATAATGAAAACAGTAATTAGTACAGATCATGATGTAACACAACTTATTTTATAGCTGTACACAAGGTTTTCAATAAATGGGTAAATCAAAGATAGAGGAAATGTCGAAATGTCAGCAGGGATATGAGAACTATGTTGCATATTTTTATGCCTAAGTAATGTGAAGAAAAAAATAGTAATTCATTTTCACTGAATATTTCACCTCAGTGCTTTAAGGTTGTTTTTTTTTAACTATTTGCAATGAATAAACACACACACACACACACACATATATGGATCCGAATAAGAAACATAATGTTGCCATGGAGTCTGAGTTAGCTGTACAGTAGTCTATAATATGCACCTGCACTATTGACAAACCATCCTCAGGGGATAGCACGCAACTACCACTACTGTAATGTTCATGCCCCCCCCCCTTTTTTTTTTTTAATGGGAGCTCTGCATATATACACTAAGCTTAAAAGGCCAGAAATGTGATGAGGCGCTCAGCATCTATTATATGCTGAACGCTGCACATTTAGGCTTTTTTCTAGAATATGAGCGTTAAAAAATATTCTTGTTCGGGTAAAACTGTCCAGCTGCTCGTCACTGTCACCTTTTACCCAGCTGTCCAATCACAGTGGAGGAGGGTCGGGACAAATATTACAAAGACCAATTGACAAAAGCAACAATGGAGGAGAAATCAATACCAAACCCTTATAGACTGGTGGGTACATCCTGTACATGCTTTTGCCTTCCTGCTGATATTCTGCGTCATAGCAAACAGACACAACCAAAGCATCTCAGCTCAAAAAAAGCTGCGCCCATCACTGAACCTCATTGCCCTCCTGTGTTCTGCATTTACCACTTCCCAAGTGTTTAATTTGCTTGCAAATTGTGTCATCTCCGTCATTTAAAAAGCAACAATATGCCTAATGGTAACCCAAAAAATAGCTTAATTACAAAGTGCTAAAATTAGACTTAATGTAAAGTCATTTGCAAAAACAACAAAAGAAGTTACAGTTTCGCTGCATATTGCATTACTTATTTGCCCCAGGGGAAATTCTTTCACTGGGACAGCTCTATATTTTGCTTTATATCATTGCAAATCTTTTCCCTAAAAAGTCACTCTGCATTGGCTACTAGCAGCTCCTGTTTGCACTGTCCTGTTTGCAGTGTAACCGAGGATGTAGAGGCAACAATCCCGTAATCCCAATAATCCAGTTAACAACAGTCAACTCAAATAATCCAATTGACAATAGTCAACCTGATTACTTGTGATTGTTGGTGCAGAGTGCATCTCCATAAAGTCGTATCCTAAAATCATATTGATTGCATCTGTAATATTAATGTGTTCTGTAATTACAGAGCAATGAGCAAAGTATAAAATTAATCCAGACAAGTTAGTCTATTAGATTTTTTTTTTTTTTTTAATTCATTTATGTTTCAGCGTGTTCTTGAATCTGTATGCAGCAGCAGTCACTCTCTACTGTCTCACAAGGTGGTCTGTGGCTGTTGTCTTTGATTGAGATTACAAATGCGCTGTGGGAGCTCAGCCCAAATTGAGAGCTGGATTAAGGTCCCCCTGTTGCAGCTGAAGGATATCCAAGTTGCAGCTGTTCGTAAGTGATAGACAGTGTCTCAGTGGCGAGAACAAGTCGTCTTTCAGGGGATGGGTATCATCGCTCTGTCGGCTGATAGACTGCAAAGGGTTCAGGGAAGGTTACGAGAAAGTTATACAGCCGACTCTTGGATATACCCAAGGTGGTGTGGGTAAACGCTTAAAGAGGAACGTCCTTTTGTTTGTGGAAGAGCTGTCAGCTGAAGCTTGCATCGCAGCAAGCAGTGCGTGGTCAAATGGAAAGGCTCAAGAGGAATGCATTAACAAGCCATTCTCAATTATGTAAAAGAGTTTTATTCTATCTCAAGCAGCCAGTTTGGAAGCCCCATCAATTATAAATCCAGAACCACATCCCTGCGGTTGTGGTTTCTGTTTCTTAATATCTAGTCTGGCTCCTTATTATATCATCCACTGGTATTTGAATGAGTGTGTCTTTGGTATGCGTTTACGTCTGTGCGGGGATGATACTGAAAGTGCTTAGCGAGAGAAGGAAGTGTCTCTGGTCCTGTGAGGGATGGTGCGAGGAATAAGCACAGAACTGGCCAGAGGCTGTAAAGCGATTGCAAAAGATTCAATTGGATTTAAGGTTAGCCTCTGTTCATGGATCCTGCCATATCCAATCCTCACTGCAGGCTCGGCTTGATTCAGTGGGCTATATATGCTGAGGGTGCCTGTGCCTTGGACACACGCCATATCTTATCCTCCCTCCTCCACCACAGGTTAAACTCCTCCATACACATACATGCAAGTCACCCTCACTTTGCTTTAAAAGTGCTATGTTTAGCATATTTAAACACCCATATATCACTGTCAGATTAATTGCAATACCTCTGTATAATTACCCGTAACAAATGAGAACATGGCTGAGACTATTTCTCACACCAGGGGTATTGTTATTGCTGGTGTTTCTCTAAATTAAGATCACTTCCTATGAACCACATGGCTTCTTGTTGCAAAGACAACATTGCTACTTGCTTTCCTCCTCCTGTCGGGTCTTGCTCTGGGCGTGTTTATTTTAAAGATTAAGGAGAGGGATAAAAGCTGAAATAGCTTATACTTGCATTCTAATTAGGAAATGGGAAGTATGACCTGTTTTCAAATGAACTACAGCACCTTCTTCTTTGTGCTGTAAAAGAGACTCTCTTTGTGTTGTAAAGTGTAAGGTAGTGTTAGGGCCAGGCATAAGGGGTAGATTTTGGGCATTTTTTGTATTTTGCATTTAAAAAATACCAACTCAATGTCAAGAATAAAGTCAAAATTTTGAGAATTAATTCAGTGTCTTAGTATTAATGCCAGGCATGACAAGAAATACAATAAAGGAGGAAGTGTTATTTTTCCTAGCATCTCAAAAAAAAGTCGAAATGTTAAGAATATTGGCTGTTCTACAAAAGCAGATGCATATACTGCTGCCATAAAGCAGGTTAGGCCCAGAACTGCCACCGACCACCAGCCTGCTGTAATACGCAACACTTGGGTGTTTGTGCTGGACAAATTTGAGTTGCTACAGCCATGGACTAAAGGTCCATCTTCCACTCTTTTCCCAGGGAAGTTGTCCACAGTGGAAGGGAATGAGGTGGACTGACTGTGGGGTGGCTACCTTGCTAGTTTCTATATAATTTGTGGTCTCATATACGGAGAGAGAGAGACTGTGGCAAGGCGGGGCCAAGTGAATGTACTGCATGCAATTCTGCAATGAAATGAAATAAAATAAATCAATGAAGGGGAAACATTGGGGTTACTGTATGGGTGTGCATATGCCTGTTGTCTGATATGACATGTGACCTTCTGTGGGGTTTTTGTAGGCCATGTCCAAATTTAAATTGTTAGCAATGAAAATCATGCATAATCATATGCATGACTTCATGAATCAGCTACGTATTTTGTTTTCTCCTCTTTAACCCTCTGTCTGTGTGTTTCTCCCCATTTAGCCATACACCACCATTAATACTGACCCAATTATCATCCAGCACAAATGTCTCTTGCCCTGCATGGCCCATTATCAGGCAGCAAATATAGAAAATTAAAAAGGATATCATCGACCCAGAAGGGCAGACCCTAATAGCAGAAGTCCATCCACTTCATGAATGTGTTAGACTGGTAATGGTAAAATCTCTAAGAGAGGTCAGGCCGGCTCCCCCTCTCTGACAAACACAACCTGATTTATTTTCTCCTCTTCCACCTCTCATGTTCGGTGGCATATGCTGTCCTCCTCTAGCAGAAGTGACAGAATTAATTTTGTCATAGTGACATTGTTTTGTTCAGGTCACTACCCCTATGTTTACCAGGCTTCATTTGGTTCAGCTGTTTGATGGGATCAGCTTTTGAAAGGTGCAGATTTTCTTGCATGAAAGTCTCTCTTAGAAAATCTTGGATTCTCCAAATTGTGGTTGTAACTGATCCACTCAACTGGGCTTCATAACATCATGTCTCCCATATCTGATTCTTAGATTGCTGCAAGAAATTGAATTTTTTTGTCTGATTATCTGTCCACTTCTTGTGCAAACGTGTAAGTGTGACACGTATAAGAATGATATTTTGGAAGCGAAGATGGTGATAACCAATCGACCCTGGAGCCAAGGGGCTCTCTGAGGTGCCTGGAGGGGAAACTCTGACTGACTCCATTTCAGCAAGTTTATCTAAACCACTCACTGCCAAAAATGCCTCCCGGGTCATTTAGCCACTGTCAACAATTCAGATGAGGCTGCTGGCCCATGAAGGATAACACAACGGCAGCTCCTCAGACAGTGTACTAGGAAAGCTTTGTGTGAGCCAGGAAGGAGTTTCAGATGGAATCTGTTTTGGATCATCATTTATCTCCTGAGCACATATGGAGAACACTAAGGTCATTGTATAGAATGTTAAACTCTTACAGCTCCACTAATCTGTGTTTTAAAATAACAAAGGATTAAATTACAATGTAAAAAGTGCTAGTCATAGTAAACCCACTGAGACACCTTCAGGTCTGCAGTTCCTTTGAGGAGCTTTTAGCCTCCTTTTAGCTCATTGTTTCATTTTTGCAGGGCTTCAAGGAGAGTGTATGCTGGACCTTCATTTGTCAGGTGGACAGAAACCTTACTACAAGTGTTTGGTTTCCTTTTGTGGGGTTCGTCTGCCCCCACGGTCAAGGAGTCGATGCATGCAGCTTTGAGGAATTCACATCAAAATACAATGTAATAAAAACAAATGCTAGATCCATAATATTGACCTGTTTTTGGGATATGCGCCAGGCTGGATTATCACCTGGGCAAAGCAGCCAACTGTCCTGTAGCCCCAGACTCTCGGGGGGCGTGGGATATGAAGAGGGGTTTGAAGTGTTAATCTGGCCCTGTTTGTGAGTATGACTTAAACAATGAATGCTAATGAACAAATGAATATGAGATGATTCTGTAAATTCCAACATTACAACAAAGTGATAAATAAAAGGTGGATAACCCCAAGATAATGAACTGTATCACAAGCCCAGCCTGGTTATTTATCTTTGTAGTGTTTATCACAGGCCTGGCATCCATACACCTTGTATCCAAGGCAAAACATAACCTTGTATAAAGAGCACAACCTTGGAGCCCTAAGCAGTTGCAACAGCTTACAGAATAGTAGATAAAACCAAGGGTGCACATACTATTATCTCATAATTCATTTTCTTATGCTCTGTTTTGATTTTGGATTTACTCAAAGTTCTTCCACCGATGCAAACAGCAGATCTACAGTAAGCGAAGTGAGGTCATGATTCATTGAAAGCTAAATAGAATGTGATCAGAAACGTTGAAACCTCAGTTGCACACACTGATTGTGTTTCCTCTGAAGTGAAGAAATATTTTTGTGAAAATATCTCTGTAAAAGGAACAAGACCGTAATACAGTTTAGATGATCTAAACTGACTGCTGCTGTGCGTGGGATATTAGTTTCTTTACCATTAGTATGCTGGGGAGTATTCTGTAGCTCTGCAGTGATTATCAGCTTGGTGAGATGCAGGGCCACCTCAGGGTCAAAGAAAGAAAGAGGATGGGGGCAGCGGTTTAGCCCTTTTGGCCTCATTAGTTAATTAGGCTGCAGACTGGCAATTTCACTCCCAATGGCCTCTGAGCATGCAAAGAGAATACATGACAGATACTGGACTTATACTAGAACCAAAACAAAACTTGGATAGGAAATGGAGACTGGCTCTTAGAGACTGCCTCACAAGATGTGTTTCCATTTAACTGTCAAGTGAATTTTACATACAGCCTTGAGTTGGCTTCTTGGATGTCAAACTCAAACACTACCCTTTCTAGGAGAAAATTGAAGTCCTCCAGTAATATTAGTTTTGGGCAAAAGAAAAAAAAAATCTTTTGTCCTCTAATGTTGGTCACGTTTAATGCTACGAATTTCCATAAAACACCAGTGGGCACCTCTCCAATATACTGAACGTGGAAACAACAGTAGGTTGGACATTTCTAAATGTAACTGTGAACCTATTCTGAATTTCTTTTAATAATTCCGTCCGAATTCACTTTTAAATTGTTGTTTAATGAGTTCTAAGCATTTGTTGATCTACTTAGGCCAAGCATAAGTAATTATAAATGACAAAAAAATTTTAAAAAAGCATGAATCTAATTCTGTGCATCATATTTTTCTATATTCCTAGAAATAAGACTAATATATGTTGTCAGACTACAACTTCCAAGATCTGGTTAGGGCTTTAGAGACACCACTGTACTGAAGTAGAGCAATGGTGCACCAGTTGCTCTTCTTCTGTAGATTTTCAGACAGAGTAGCTGATCAAGCATGTGCTGGCCCTAGTGGTTTATACATTTAGTATTTCAAATAGAACTTTATTAGAACGTGTATTATTCAAGATAAAGCTGCAGTCAAACGATGAGTAGAAGTCTCTGGCTGTTACAAATATGAATTACAGTGATGTTAAAATTTTTCACGGGCATAATCGCCAACATAAAGAAAAAATAAAATTGCACTGCTGTTATCCTTGGACACTTTGATGTTGCTTTAACCTTTTAAACAGTTTCCAAGGACGCATTAAACGAATGATAAAAATATTGATGTACGTGTTGCTTACATCAACACCACTTTGTTATCCCTGAACCTTTATGGTTCTTTGGCTCTGACTGGGTCGTTTTTATCCAGTATGCTCCTTAGAAAGTGCCTGTCATGATAAGTGTTGCTGGTACAAACATTTCTCAGGATTCCCTATTTTGTCTCAGTCTCTGCTCCAGAATTGAGAGCCAACACCTTGCTTTAACTTGGGGACAAATGCATTAAGCATACAATCATGTGTAAAACATCTTAAAAGCCATTAGCTGTACCTGATGCACAGAAGAAAGTGCTGAAAGTGGAAGGGACAAAAAGGCACTCCACTTTATTGGATTTTTTTCCCCTTATTTTATAGTTTGAAAGAAGACATTGTGAGTTGCCAACAGTCACCACAGCAGAGTTTGGTTTTATCCGTGGCATAGCTGAGCCGAAGAGCTATTTCAGCAAATGTTGGAGTCAGCACAGACCAGAATAGCCAGGCTGGCTCATACTCATGCAAACTGACTTCCTACATGTGCATATCTTTGGATATATTGTATCAAATTTGAGGTAAATAAGAGCAATCAGCAAGTGAATGCACAATTAAAACACACATGCAATCATTTCACTTAAAGAAAGGAAGTATGTTGTTACCTTTGCCTTATGCTGTGATTATTGTTTTGGTTGAGAAAAGCTGTTGTAATTTCTGTCCTCTGTTCATTTAAAACATATTACATTTTCTCTTTCCAAATTATAGTTTGGCCTCAGTTG
The DNA here is from genome assembly GCF_026936395.1 of Plectropomus leopardus. Classification (NCBI taxonomy): domain Eukaryota; kingdom Metazoa; phylum Chordata; class Actinopteri; order Perciformes; family Serranidae; genus Plectropomus; species Plectropomus leopardus. The sequence continues at coordinate 10,226,624 of NC_142190.1, forward strand.
TATTGCTGTTAATTATAATGTACCGGGGGATTTGACCTTGTGACAGACAGACCCTGCAGGAAGTTAATTGGTAGGAGCTGAGGCATATTCAGGTCAGACCTGGTTAAAATTACTTCAAAATACTTTCCATGATCTGCTTTAGCTGAGAAGTGCAATGGGTCGGGTTTGTGAAAGAGAGCAGAGCCAACAGTATCAGAGTCTGCATATTACTGTTTAAACGTCCCCAACAGAGTAATGACTACCACTCTATTATATCATGCAGGTCATAATAAAATTTAAACTTGCCAATACTGTTTTTGCACCATTAGCTGCACAGCTGCATAATGCCAATGCCATGTCAACTGTCCATCCAATATTGTAGTCCAAATCAAGACACTCAGCAAAAAGGGTCTGGATTATAATGGAATTTTGAATGCATTTTTAAGGTTCACAGAGAATGATTTCTAATTTGGTGACCCACTCTTTTCCTCTAGCACCAACATCAGGTCAACATGCTCCTTTCACTATCATTTTGTTCCATTAAAGGATGAATCCTAATGAAACTGTTGAACCTGGGACCTTTTTTTTTCTCGGGCAACATGCCAAAATGTTAAGGCGCACTTATTAGGGCTCGGTATCAGTACTTAATACCCTTAAGACATTGACCATAATTACGCTGTACCAAGTAGAATTGAAACATCTCCAGTCAAACAATACCTGAATTTGATCCTTTTTGCACTAGCGGTCTGATACCGGACTATCCCAACTCCCCACCACATCAGCAAACTTTATGTTGCTGTCGTCTGCAGGGCCACACTCTTCTATCAGTTTAACATTTGCCCAGTTAGCATGAGCTAACACAGCAGCAGTGACAACATCTAACATTTAGCCATTAAATGGTCCCAAAAAAATCACATTGACATCAAAGCAGCTCAACTCTGTCATTACATCCATTAATAACCGTTAGGTAATGTTTGAGGTGTGATGCTAACAGTTAGCCCTGTCACTGAGTGTGTGTAGCGAGGCAAACTCTTACAATTGTCCTCAACACGGAGCTCACCCTCAGCATGCTGAATAGCCACGATAATGTTCGAAAATATGGCTATACTACGCTCCAATTCATTCTTAATATGGGTATCAAAACACTCTGTTGATATTGGTATCATTTTTAAGAGTACTGGTATTGGCACCGTTCTATTTTTTAAACAACACCCTGCGTAATTACTTAAACAGGAGAGATATCACATTTGATGCTGAATTTTTACTGAGTACATTCATGTTCATCAGAGGATAAACTATTGTTATTCTTTACTCTTAATCACCTCCTCTGTCCCAACAACAAGACAAAAAATTTCAACTTTGTACACACAATATGTGGGCCGAGTGCCATGGATTTCTCTGAGCACTGTCTTGCTCATCAGCTACTGCTTCTATGAGCTGCTGGCAGCGCTTTAGATCAGTGCCTTGTGTTTTATTATCTTTAGTCATTCCGCCCTTTACTCTGACTGGTTTTACATGTAATTTATTCACAGCCAGATTTCATGCTGTAGCGGTTTTTTTTTCCTCCTCTGCTGCCCTTTCCTGCCTTTTAGCCTTTTGTGTAGCATTCTCTCCAGGTTTAGTAATTAGGTCCTGTCAGAATGAGGAGGCTCACATTAGTCGGCACAAAAAGGGACATTTCACTGTTTGGCCTGTGTTTGATATACGAATATTAATAATGACAAAAGAGGAGCAGCTACTGGAAATGTGTCAGGGAGTTGTTTATTTGGAGGCAATGGAGTGAGACAGCACATTTCATGAGGCTGTACAAAGGAGCCGATGTCACAACATATCGTAATTAGTCTCAAACTTTTTACATTGTAAGTTTCTGGGGGCAAAAAAAAGACACTTTAAACTGTTGATTTCTGCATCAAAGATTGTGCTCTTCCAGATTCACTCCTTTCCACTTGTAACGCACTTGGATGACAACTGGAGTGGTGGCGGGTTTGGGGAATGATGGCAACAACCATAATCCTGACAAAGCTGTGGTGGTGAATGACTGGAAGATGCGAAGAGAAGGAGCTTAGTAGCTGACACGTCTATGTCAATTTGATTAAGGCCTGACACCCACACACAGCACATGGAAACGGCTGCTTAGTGCTTTGTGCAGTTTCTCGAAGTACAGCAGGTTAATGATAAGTGGTGCAGACAGTTTGGGATGTGCTTCTGAAAGGCTAATTTATCAGGCTTTGAAACACAAATTGGAAATGTAATTCTCAAAGTTAGTTTTGTTAGGAGGCTAACAGCCATTATGCATATTCACTATTCACCTGCAAATTTAAAATTCTTTATGCAGAAGAGTGTGAATTACAAATGGCAGTATACCACTACTGTTAATTCTGTACTGTTGATGGAGTCGTACTAATATTAATGTTACTACTGCAGTTATTGCATACACTTAGATAATGTTACAAGCCCTATGTTGACAGGGTTTGATGGCCCCTTTATGGCCTGTTATGGTTTGGGTAAACTCATCAGCTCAGAGTAAAGGGTGCAATCTTGATGGGAGTCGTCTTTTCCTGGAGGGTAACGCTCTCAATCAAGGGGTATGAGGGCTCACCAAATGTTTCAATGAGCCTGAAAAGTATGTTAAAGGGATAAATCAGGATTTTTGAACTGGGGCTCTATGAGATATTTATCTATAGTCAGTGTATTTTATACAATAGATGGTGATTGGCATGCTCCGTATTTGCAGAAACAGATACGACTCGCACCACAAAGCTCAGAATAACATTGCTGTGGAGGGTGTTGACATCAAAATTTATTTTAGCCACTTTATAAAAGGCTTACCTAAAAAAATCAAAATCTGTCCAAGTTAGCGCTATATTAACAGTGCTTTTTCCACTTCACCTCGCTGTCAGACAGTCCTTTCCTTTGGCAGTACATTTTCTAAACCATATAACTTCTGTATTCCTATGTAGGAGCAGGGAGCACACTGACCGCCATCTACTGAGTGTAATACACTGACTATAAATAAGTACCTCATGAACCCCTACATCAAAAATTGTGAATTATTCCTTTAATCATACTGTTCGCTAATTTTTAGCGTTAGCCGTGTAACGTTAACAGTTAGCCCTGTCACTGTGTGTGTGTATAACTCTGTTACAAGCACAGAGCTCACACCCGTGCAGCAGTAGTGTCATAAACAGAGAAAGTAAGAGAGGCAGGCAAGGAGAGAGCTAATCATTACTCTTTGCACAGCTCTACAGTGAAATGAGATTTTACCTGTTTAAATGGTCAAATTCAGGCTAATGTTGCAATAACTGGACATAATCCCAAGGTTGCACAGAATGCGCAGAGATAAGATAAATTTGCACTAATTGTTGCTATCACAACATTGTGGAAAGGCTAATCTTTGACAAGTGGCAGGTTTTGTAGCTGGAACATCTAACTGAGACTTCCATGTAGATTGTATTACTTTAATGTAGGTTTAATATAGGTTGTATTAAAAAAAAGAAGAAAAATGACACAAAAAAGATAATATAGATTGACAGGCCATAACACCCTGGGGCTATCCAATAGCTAGGAGCAACATGAAGTGTTTCTGTGGACTGACCGGCAGGTCAGGGAAAGGGTTGAGAAGGAAGCTGCAGAGTGTATAAGGAGGCAGCATTGAGCAGACATGATGGCAGTGATGTGTTGGTGTTTATGCAGCACTGTGAAGGATGTACTGGAGGTTTTGGAAATGCCTGCCAGAAATCCTTTTGAAGTTTGTGGAGAAGCCTCTTCAAGTCTGCAAGGGTTAGAGAGAGGTTAGAGGAAGAGAGTGGGTGTGGGTCTGTGAAGTCCATTAAGACATTGCACTGTATGTGATATCAGGCAGCACAAGTGGACAGTGGGCTTGCCTAGATTGACACAGCTTTGAGATGGTAGAAGAAGGCTTCACAGAAGAGCTCGATATGTTCAAGTGAGGTCATGTCTGACACTTGGGAGGCAACTGACACATTGTTTTACTTCTTTTTAAACTATTTCAGCTTCAGATTCCAAGATGCCAATAGACAATGTGTCAAGCAAACTGACGTATTAGAAGTGTTTTCTATGAGATGATGCTGTGTTTTTTGAAGGGCAACAGTACCGTAGAGGTAAGAAGTTTCGAAGATTGAAGGGTTACTAATTTAAATCCCTGATATGACTTTGAAAATACATTAGAAATAATCCTCATCAGCTTCCCCCAATCTATGGCTGACATCTGCTCAGAGGACAGTCTGTCAGTACCTGCATGTAGCACAAAATATGTTAAATTGAATGCGAGAGCTTTTAAGCCATTTAAATGGTGAAGGAATTTGCATAAATGCTTTTTTAGGTAAATGGAAGAGAGTTACGACTCCCAGAAAGACCTCAGACTCAAAGATTAGAATAAATCAGATGAGAATAATCAGGAGTTGTATCACATAGTATTTTAGGTCTTTGATGTTTGAGGAATGAGGAGTCAAGAGATTCAGTCAGAGATTCAGCTATGTCCCACCTTAACTCCAAGCTGTGTGTCAGTGCCTCCTCATTACAGGGCATGTGAGGTGAATACTTGCGATAGAAAATCCTGTTAGACTCCAAGTATAGATCTCACACAGCTTACTTCACCTGGTCTCAGGGATGGAGCTCTCTTACTGCTCAAATTCAGCTTGAGAAACAACCTTATACCAGCTCATCTTAATCCCTCTCTGATCAAAACAAGATTTTTTTGAACAATCTCAAATGATGTCATTTAGTTATGCCAAAAGTGTCTGTGTGTGCATGAGATTGTGAGTTTACAGATCTTAAAGACAACCAAATGTTTGTGCAGCACTTACAGTTATTTGATAAAGGGTTGCAAACATAATCTCTTGCTAGTGTGTCAAGAGGAGTGTGCTGGAAAATTTCTGGCATAGATTACATTTTGAAGATAGCTGCAGATATCCTCGTGACTCAGTTTAATAGGGCATACCACATAACCACACACATGAAGTTTTTTTTAATGGAGTCTAGGGGCTTTTTCACATTCCAAATTTTTCCCACAACTTCACTTTTAATTGTCAAGTAATTGCAAGAAATGCTCCAAAATATTCTTATGAAACAGAATAGCATCAATTTAAGATCAAAATTGTCTCATTATATCTCAAGAGTTCATTAACTCCTCCTTCCTGCCCTGAGGGGAGTTGAGGGGGAACCTCATTTTGTAAGAGATGGAGAAATAAGATTTCTCTGGGAAAATGTATTTGCCGTTGGAGAGCTCTGAGTGGGAGACATTAGGTGGTCGATGTGTGTTTGGATATTGCTTGCGTCCTCATTGTTAACATCTTGGCATTTTTTTCAGACCACATGGATTTACAATTAATAGCACTCAATGTTGTACACAGCAGTGAAAAGTGAGGCCCACATACAAAATGGTACATCTGCATGTCTTCTTGCTGCATACTCCATCCACGGTTGCTTTCTAAGCTTATATGCCAGCGTATATGCATCCCAGTGTGGCCCTACACAGTACTGTCTGCCCTTGCATAGTGTGTGCTTGCTCCGACATGACTTGCATGTTAAGCACCAACAGCTGACTGTTGTAGCCTCCTTGTAATGGAGCCAGTCACCACCGGCTGCCAGCCTCCAATTAGGCATGCAAACCTCCTGATCCAAGACAGGAAAGAAGCTGCCTCAAACTCCAGGTTTCCCCCCAACAGAAGTGACTACTTCTTCATTGTTCACTTTAAAAACTCCTTCAAAAGAAGTAAAGATGGACAAGTTTTCTGTGTAAATATTTGGAATTAAAGAACCCTGCATTTAAGATGCTAAAAGCCTGTTTCTGTAAAGTCCATAATTCTCTCACATGAAAAAGCCCAGCACTCGCATCCTCACTCAGTGCTTTTGGTCATTGTTATTAAAACCTCACAGGCATATTTGCTTCAAAGTGTTGAGGGATTATCAGTAAATTAATACACCGTTGCTAATATCGCTCCTGAGCTTACAGTGAGTAACTTTGAATGTGCTCTTCCATCTAACTTCTGTCCTAACTTTGTCAAATTAATAACTTGAATAATCAATCTGCTGGCAAGTTATTAACAATGCAAACATAGGGCGGGTGTGTGTTTTTGTCTCTATGTATGGATGTATATGTGGGTAAGGGGGAGTTAATAATTGCTTTCTGTTTCCTTGAGCTCATATAAAAGACCCTACCTCAGTGTGTTTATTAAAGGATAATACCAGTGAAATTTAATTTGGTTCGTATTGCCCTAAATGCTTATGAAATGTGAGGATAGACTTTTAATAGGCAAAGAACAGAGGGAAAGATAAATGAACTGGTTACAGTTGCATTGTTTTTTTGTTTTTTTATCTCATAATAATTAAAAAGTGTGTGGTATTTTATTATCATAAGGCTCTGTTGTTGTGTTGTGTGGAGGTGGAAGTTTGCCACCAGAGGGGATTTGGACCTATGACCCTAGCATTTCTAAAATCCTGGCTATTATCCTACCACGATGAAAAAGCATAATTTTGTGTGGCATGTATTTGTTGTGGAGGAGTTTATTCACTGTTGCAAATGAGTCATATATGTAGTTTTTAGTGAAGAGAGTTTTTAAGGATGTTCTAGTGAGCACACAGTAATGGTAAGGAGGAACTGCTGGTAAAAATTGTGGGATACCATCTTCCATGTGGAGGCAGTGAAATAACTTCTGGTGTCTTGGGTTGCTGTGGCCTCTAATTGCCTCTGTTGATGGTTTCAGGAAGCAAACTGTCTGTTTTTTTTCCAAAAAGAAAAAGAACAGGGTTACACTAAGGTTTGATGGTGGAAACTGTCATCTCCTGTTCTACAGTTGTGCTCCCCTCAAAAGCTAGAAATGCAAGGGACATGGCACTGAAAGTCTACAGGGAGAGAGAGACACATCTGAGTTTTTATTTCTACAAACATTTGTCAGAGTCACAGCTGCTGTGCAGACAGATATATTCTCAGTGAATGAGTTTAAGTACAATCTGTGAACCAGATAACCCCAATTTTCCTTGGATTTCTACAGTGAGGCTGTATTGATCGGTTGTGTCCAAGTTAGCTAGTTAGCATGACTGTGTGTGAAGGACAGTGTACATTGCTGTTTCTTGGTGTTTGTACTTGAGTAACTTTCTGCGGTATACTATCAGAGCCTGGCTTTAACACAGTATCATGTCTTGATCGTTAGTACACTGCCAACATAAACGAATAGTTCGATTGTTAGATTGTTTTGCTGTGATGAAGCTATTGGCTATGGAGATATCTGCCTTCTTTCCAATACAATGGAACTAGATGGTATTCAGCTTGTTGTGCTCAACGCACCAAAAACACACATTAGAAAAATCTCAACTGCAATGTCTCTCCACAAATCATGACCTGGTTCCCCAAGTTAATCCACAGACCTTGATGTGAGCAGTTTCATTCACAACACTGACCAATCTGATTACTGTGCAGAAGGAAGTGTGCATCTACTCATTGACGAGAGGCTCGTGATGGTGACAGTGAAAGATGTAAACATCAAATTTCGGCTAAACTTTTCTGTATCATGTTGTGAAATGATGTGAAATGTTTATATAGATGGCTTTTTATGTGTTGTCCTCTTTTAAGTAGTGTAGGCTATTTGCTTTTCTGTGTTTTTGTGTTTGTTTTTTGTTGTTTGTTTTTTTTTTTACCTGCCCAGGGACCACAGATGCAAATTAGCTGCTAGCAAGTTGGGGCAATTACATTTATATATGCCCTGTCCCTGTAAAAATAAAGAATACAAATAAATAAATAATGGACGTGGCAGAGATTTAATGTTGAGGTGAGCTAGCAGTAGATGTATGTTTCCCTTGGTGCGGTGATATGGTTGGAGGGTGTAGTGAGGTAGAAAGAAAATAGTTTCTACATAAAACTGTTTACAACAAGGTCTGTGGATTATCTTGAGTAACCTGGTTATGATTTGTGTAATGTTACACTGCTGTTAAGTTTTTCAAATGTTTTTCTTTTTTTTTTTTTCTTTTTTTTTGCGCTTCAAGCACCACAGGCCAAGTACCATCTAGTTCCATTATATTTGGGAGAAGACAGACATCTCTACAGCCAATATCTCCAACACTTGCCAACTCTCTCCAGATCAATCTAGACTGATAAATAGCACTGCAGGTTAGAAGAAAAATATCTTTTTAGGTGAAGTTCCTCTTTAAGCCCCCTTACTAAGTCTGTGGGAGCTGGGTTCGCACTTTCTTTTCTTGTGCATATGCCAGATGTTTCTCTACTCTCGCAGTTTTACCCACCTCATCCACATTGCTGTACGGAAAATATTTTAGTAAAATGTTCTAACAATCTGGGCTAAATAATGCCTTTTAATCTAATGTTGCTGCTGCAGGCAACATACTTTGATCACACAAGTGTTTTTACTTCAATGAGTAAAGTGAATATATTAAAATCAGTCACTGAAGTACAGACACAGACAGATTCTCTTAAGGCTAGTTACACTTTCCTGACAGGGCCAGTCACACTAGTAATGCCTGTAACTACTAATCTCACTTATACTAACTTCCCAGCATAATGAATGGCAGGATCCCAAAGTGCTTTTTCAGTAAGGGCTAGTATTATACTGGTGGTCTGCTATTACAGTGATGTGAGTTTGGTGAATGGTTCCAGCGGGTCATATTTCATAATCCCTCCAAAAATCTATCCCTCTATCGTTGTTTTTTAAAGTCTTTTGGAGTCCTTAGAGAGGACTGAAGTGAGGGACAGGCTTAGTGGCTAGATATTAGATTGGTGTCATGAGTGAACACATCGGGGCACAGATAGCTTCATCCTCTATCCAAGCTCTCTCCTCACTGTGCCAGGCACTTCTTTCTATCCCCTCTGTTAATCTACACCCCTTCACCCAAATCTCCTCTGCTTCCAGGCTTCAAAGTTTACCTTTTAATTCATGTAATTTAGGTCATGTCTCTCTTAATTTCAGCGCTTTGATGAAAACTTTTATGGATAACACTGGTATTTTTTTTTGCATATTTTAGCATATTTACAACAAACACAAACACTTTTAGAGCATCGATGTAACCACTGGGTTAGGGCTAGGGTTGTTGATGGGTTAGAGTTAGGGGTTAGCAATACAAATGTTTTAATAGATGCAGCTCCTTAATGCAACCATTGTTTCCAAAAACATTATTAAATCAGTCTCAGATCTGTCGGCTTGGATTAAATGAGCTTTTTTTCGAACCTTCCTTTTACAGAACAAATTCAAAGTTTTTGTTATAGATAGCTCTAATTAATTTCTATATTTATCTACAGATGACAACAACATGTCACTTCATAAAAGCGCTTCATAGGCGCTGTCTCTGGCAGTCAGGAAGAATGAAATAGAACTCCACATACTGCCGCGAGGAGATTTCTGTTTTTATGTCTTCTCAGCGGGGTGTCGGCCAGATCACTGTGAACACGATGTTGCCTTGTACCTCAGTAGAAGTACCTTGCAGTGTCATTCCTTTTTTTGTGTGAGGGGGGGGGGCTGGAGCAGGAGTAAAATTAAAGCCATTGTGGATGGCATTTATTGTCTTCTTTTTCTATTTCTTTTGTTATTCCTTGTTTTAAATACAGTTTTTGTGGAATTTATATGTTTAAAATAAGGACATCAATCAAATGGAGATGCAATAAACAGAAAGACAACATCATCCAAGGCTTACCTGAAGACAAAAATCCTCATTTGGATAAATTCTGAAGCAATGTTTTAGATTTGTTCAGTAATTAAACCTGGCATCTTCTCTTGTTTTTACACCTTGATTTCACTACTCACAATATGCTCTCAGCAGAGACACACTTTTGCCTGACGCATGAGACTCAACAGCTACTTCATCCTGGAGACACTGCACAAGTGGCCATTTAGAGACATACACTGAGAAAATGGCTCTGGGAATAGCTATCTTTCCCACACCGCTCGAACTCCTTTTTGTTGTCTTTAGTGTTGCAGATATGATCAGTTGATTTTTGGCCAGTTGTCCTAGTCTTAGGAGGCATGGCTAGAGTCTGCAGCATGGTATCTGTGATCTTACTAGATGAGGCGAAGGAAATGGATATGTTGTTTTCTTTGTATCTACCTCCAGCCTGTAAAAGCAAACACACTGTGGGCAGTGGTTTTCCATGCCTCTGGAGCCTGCACAGCCTAGAACAAAGGCCAGGTCATTTATATGGCAGAGGCAGTATTTTGCTGCAAATCAATATTTGTATGACTTTTTGACTGAGCCATGAGGGAGGTATTATTCTCACCTTGAATAGTTGAATGAAATCGATATTTGAGTGTGTCCTTGACCAGGTAAATCACAGCGCTAGTCAACTTTTCAAATGCTTAACTTATGCTCATGTTTTGCTGGCACATAACCTGTCGTGATTGTGTCTTCTCATTGTAGCAAAGGTGGCATGGCGCCTTTATACCATCACAAAACCTCCCAGATCACTTGCTTTTAAATGCTGTGATGCTTACATGCCTACGTACTGGAATTAAAAAGCATATACACAATAAAAAAAAAACCAAATCATCCTCGCATACACTGAAATATGTTCCTTTGAAGCTCCCACTCTAAATTCTTCGAAACACAAAAGCTCATTGTGTACATTTATGCAGTTTTATATTCTATATACACACCAGGTCATGCTTCACAGCATAATGATTATGGATATTCACATTCTGGAGTGTGCAAGGGGAAAAAAAATTACCTCAAAGGCCACCGCTGTGACTAGCTTTTCTCAGTGTTTCTATAGCTATGAAAGTGTCGCATTATGAAACACCGATGTCTCATTGTGCTGTGATGATAGTTGGCTACCTGTGTTTGAATGGTGAGTCCTTGCAAACCATTCCCATGAATCTCCTGGTGAGAATTGGGCTGAGACTGACTCACTCATTTGTGTGAAGTGGCGACACGCTGGAGGCTCAGCGGGATTTCTCTGTCAAGCTCCGGATCACGATTCACTGGTGTTTTTGCTTCACAGTCTGTGCTCCACTCCTATGCCACACATCGCTGAAGAGTCTTAAATTAAAGCGTGCCACCTTTTAAAAAAATCATCACATGTCCTGTCATTCTGGTGCACACGTGCAAGTGATGATTTCCTGATTAAGCCTTTGAAAATTATTGCACATTCTTACACTTTTCACTGAATATGCAAGAGTTTAAATTTGAATTTGTTAGCACGCAGGGAGGAACAAACACCAGGTGTTTCTCTGCGCTCTCTCTAAATCTCATCTGTGTCGCTGTAGCTTTAGCTGATGCTGAGAGATGAAGTGCATTAGAGTCTAAGGAAGAGGATATTCTTTGATTTACAGCATTATGCCTTCTAAATCATCTGCCAGCAGAAGCAGGGATGGGGTAAACGAGTACGAGAGCACCCTGCAATGACTCAGTCAGGTGGCATGCATATACACTCATTGAAAAAAAATCTTTAGATAGAGTTACTAATATATGGAAGATTGTCTCTGAGGACTGAAGTTCATCTTACGGCAAAGTAATTACAAATGCATACATTCAAGAGACATTTCTTTTTTAATCTCTTCAACTTAATTATTATCAACAGATCATTTGCCACACAGTTTCCATCCATCTGCGATGCGCCTTCTACCTTTCCAGGTTAATGCTGTTATGAGGTGCCTACTTCATGCATTGACTTCCTCTGACTCTGTCAGGTGTCAGATCGTTGATTGTCACAGGAACAAGACTCATTAACAATTCACACCTTGGAAATGTTTGTAGCATGAAGTAGAACTTCTCACTTGTGGATAGCAAGACCATTGAGTTTCGTCATCTCTGGCACTACAGAAGGCAGCTGAATGAAGTTGTTCAGGATATAATGTAAGGTGCACCCAAACTTTGGTGTTAGGGTTAAAAAAGAACACCAGAAACACTAACAAAATTACCAAAAAGCCAGCCTTAGTTTGAGGACTACTGTTTGAAGCCTTGAGTTTGTCAATTTTGGGTATCAACATTTTGGATTTTTGGAGACAGAAGTGACCATATTTGGACGAGAGGGTGGAGCTAACCCTAATGCTAGCTGCTAGTAGGGCTGGGTAATATATCAATATTATATCAACATCAAAGTGATACTAGATATCGTCTTAGATTTCTGATTTTATATCACACTATTCTTTTCTTGATATCAAAGGCTCCGTTTCAGTAAAGTGATGTCATTTTCTGAACTTACCAGACTGTTACAGATGCTCTTATATTTGCCTTTAGCCAAGTCTTTATAACCATATTGCTGATCATTATTTATCACCAATCACATTGTGTAAATATTTGTTTTTAAAGGAACCAATGACAATGCACAGCATCAATATCATCCCAATATCAATATCGAGATATCTGGTCAAAAAGAATGTGATATTTGATTTTCTCCATATTGCTCATCCCTAGTTGCTAGCTTGGTTAGTATTGTGCATTTACAGCAGTAATTAACTGTGATCATGCTAATGAAAATGTTAAATTTTTGCGAGCAAAAAAACCAAGCTTAAAACCACACAAACAAAATATACATATATAAACATCCGACTCCTTAAAGGTTCTTTTAGTACAACCAAATGCTGAACAGGACTGTTTTAAGTGACCAAAATCTTACCTTAACCTTTTATGAACTGAGAAAACAGTGAATTAGCAACAGCTACACATTTACTATGTTAGTCTGGGGTCATGTCATGATTACATGACAACAAATGGAACCCACTTGTTACTCAAGGAGGCCACAACCTTAATTATGCGTAACTTTAATCCTTAATAGCAATTTAATCTGGTTAGTTTTATAAAATTCACCCCCTGTACCGTTGTGATAAACAGGGAAATTAGCTAATGAGACAAACATGTAAAGTTGGGCATATTCATAGAGATCTCTGGAAAGAGACTCGCTCTTGGAGCCAGCCTCAAGTGGCCACTCAAGGAACTGCAGTTTTTGACACTTTGTGTTTGCTTAATTTTTTGCTCTTCAGGTTGCAGCTGAGTCGATTAGTCCAGATGAAAATTATAAAGGAACAGAAAAAGATGCATAATTGTTGTGTTACTATCATAAGCTGTATTTGATACAGTTCCCCAAGTCCAAGACAGCCATGGGTTAAACATCACCAGCTTGTCTGACAAAGGCACATTGAATGAGAGCCATAAGGACAGACAACAAGGACTGATCACTATGGACAATTTTAGACAGAAACAATAACAGAAAGTTGAAAGACTGACATTAAAAGAAAGTGTGGGTGATTATTGGGAAAAAAGCTGCTCTGCTGTAGTTTGTGTTTGCAAACAACAAATTCTTCTCTATTTCAATTAAAATCTTGATGTCAGCATGCTAAATACATGAAAAATGTAAAACAGCTCACACAGCTAACAATGCCTCCTATCTACAACACATCCGTAACAAGCGAGCCTGCTAACAACGAGACACTTCAGCTGTGCCCTTGTAGAAAATCTAGACTCACAACCCATTCTGTGCATGGAGATGTTGCACTCTAGTGAGCATAGAAATTTCATCTCAGAGTTTCATTCATAGAGGGTATGCCTGAAAAGTGCTTGTTCTTTTGAGCAGGCAAAGCAATTTGATTTTGAGCCTTGCCTTATTGTGCTTTGCCCCTGTGTCACCATGGCTCTTGCTGCAACCACAGACTAATGTATATTTTGTTCTATCTTCTTTTTCTTTACCCAGCCGCCATCCAGGTGCAAATCACTCCAACACAAGGAGAGATCAGCGTAGGAGAGTCCAAGTTTTTCCTCTGCGAAGGTAAGAGCCATCTCAAACATGCCTCATTTAACACGGTTTGATGCAAATGTCACTTGATAAAACGATACTGGCAGTATGAATTTAGATCATCTGATATAAAAGATACAAGCAGGTTTAAATAATGAGACTGGTGTTCTTGCGAATATACTCTCAGTAGAAGTTAAGCATTAAAGAAATCCAAGACAAGACAATGCAGAAAAAGAGGCTCCATGCATTGATTGAGCGGTCTTTTCTGAGGAGGTAGTGGGAAGTTCAGATCACAGTCAAGTAAGAAAAAGGGCTTTGAAGAGGTGGGAGAGAGATGCAGTCTGAAGAGATAATGAGAGAAAGATCTTGCAGCGAGCAGTTGTCAGCTTTTCTGAGATTCAGGTGGTATTTACATTAGGTGGGTCAGCGGTCTGACATTATAGAACACTCAGTACATGAATAAAATCATGCTAGTCAGAGGGTCACAGTTATTATCAAAGTCTAAATGGAGAGCCTATAAAGTAATGGTGCCATTCACCCAAATTATGAAACAAAGTGGTATCTAACCATGCTAATAGTTGTGGTCTTATCTCCTATTAAAAGTAAGAAAATAGGTTTTCTTTGGTTTAGGTGAACTAATCATTTAAAGTATTTCGCTGCTGGGAATATGGGCCCTCATTTCTGACACAAACATACGACTGCAAATTGGGCATACTGTCATTTCCACGCAAAGCCCTGCATTTATCAATGTGGACGTGAGCTGAGGCTTTACAATCAAATCTCCCATCATAGTCTGACTGGCATCTAAGAATTTGCAGCCAAATATATATGCAGAAATATATAGTTAATGTGACAAAATATTATATTTTGTAGCAGACTACGTCGGTTGCTCGCTCTCTCTCACAGCTGGCAGTGTCTCAGCTCTGTGGGACTGACTGCTGGCTGACTGAAGGCTGAAGACCACTGCTGCTAGGCTCTGATTCATCCGAAACTTTTATTTTAAACACTGGCAAGCCAAAGCACGTCTAAGCACGAAAAGAAATAATATATATTACTTATACATTGGATATGTAAATGACAATTGTATCCAGTGGCTATATTTATCAGCTGGTCATTCGTACACTTCGATTGGCAAGATAAGAGTGTTTCACTTGCAAGCCCTGTCATAGGATGATATCTTGGAATTGTGCAGGTTTTCACGTTAGATTGGTAAATGAGGGCAATGGTCTTTTAATAAAACTGGGCTGTCTATGCAGTAGAAAGACACAAATACTTTTGAATTTGGTGCGACATGCCCAGAGAAAACCAAGAAAAAGTACTTCCACATTTGCTCTGGCTTAGGGTAGAAATCTAAAATTACCAGAATGCACTGCATCGCACCAGAGCAATAAACATTCCAGCCAGTGGGTGACGTAATATGAACTCATCTGTTTGAGACAATAGCATCAAGCTGATAACAAATCATCTCGTATTACAGTTAAACAATAAGCTAAAACATGTTTTGTGGGTTTGATGGGGGGAGGTTTACCACAGTTCATTGGCACATACTACTGACATTGTTATGATACAAGTCAAGTCAGGGAGGAAGAAACCTCAGGAAGAGCTGCAGAGGATGATGAAGGAACACTCTTCCAGGACAGACAGAAGAGCAATAGATGTCATAAATAACAGTTAAAATACAATCATGACAAAAAGGAAAGAGAAAGAGAGAGGGAAAGAGAGAGGGGGAGAGATGCACAGCAATAATGGAAACAGATGAATGTCATATTACATTAACAATAGGTGTGAAATTACTAAATGCACTCTATGATAATATTGATAAGAGTCCCATGTGTATATTGATAGTGGAGGTGTTGCTCATAATAAAGGCAGTAGAGGGTTGCGCCAAGCACGATTATGGCATCAGCACAACCAGGACCCACAACACAAGCGTAGCTTCAGGCAGGACCACAGCAGTGGCAAAACCGAGGCCACAGTCAGGGCGTGCCGGGGTACAGTATTAGTGCAGCCACAGCACGAGCGCGACCAAAGGCAGGATCACAGCACCAGCACAGAATTCACCACTACCAAGCGCAGCCAAGGTTGCTGCCAGAATCTGGGAAAACAAGGAGACAAGGGAGTAGGAATGCTCCGGAGAGGCATCGGACATAGCGTAATGCAGTGAGTGTAAAGCAGTAAACAGACATGAGCGTTTTCAGATGGAGGGAGAAAGAGAAGGAAAAGGAGCCCAGTGTATCAGTTCAAGTAAAACACAAGACACTTTTGCTCCAGAAGGATAAGTGCTCATTGAAGAAACTATGGTCACTAATCAAGTATTATGGCTTAAAAGGTTAGAAAGCAATGATGACTAACAAGTCCCCTGGCAGATAAAACTTATGTCAGCCTAACTAGGGGTTGGTCCAGGCAACCTGAGCCAGCCCTAATTATAAGCTTTATCAAAGAGAAAGGTCTTAAGTCTATCCTGAAAAAATGGAAACAGTGTCTGCCTCCCATACCGAAACTGTAAGATGGTTCTATAAAAGAGGAATGTGGTAGCTGAAAGCTCTGGCTCCCATCCTATTTTTGGAGACTTTGGGAACCATTTTATAGGAAGCCAGTGCAAAGAAGCTAAAACAGGAGAAATATGTTAGAACACGTGCAGCAGCATTCTGCACCAGTTGGAGAGACCTAAGAGATTTATTGGGGGAACCGAATAATAGGGAGTTACAGTAATCCAGCCTTGAAGTGACAAATGTGTGTACTAATTTTTCAGCATCCGTTTGGGTCAGTATATGTCTAAATTTTGCAGTTATGCAAGTAAAAGAAAGCAGTCCTAGAAGTTTGTTTGATATGGGAGGCAAAAGATAAATCTTTATCAAATAAAACTCCAAGGTTCCTCACAGTTGTGCTAGAGGCCAAGGTATGCTATCTAGAGAAATTACATCCTTAGAAAAGGAGTTTCTGAGGTGTTTGGGTCCAAGAACAAGACTGTTTGAAAATCGATAAAGTATCCCTCTCAAAATGACTGTATACAGTATCCAGTTGACTTTGGCTGCAAACCTGTTGCAATACTGCAACTTTCTCAAAAAGTTTCTTTGAGAGTGAAATCACAAAGCGCAAACTCATTATCTTCATACAGGTGAAATTTGAAGCCTTGACAATTTATCTTTCAAAGTGATTTTTCTTTTTTGTTCCTTGAAAGAACGTGGCTTCAGCCTGAACTCCCATTGAAAAGGGTGTCAAAATGCATTTAGGGCCCTTTGTGTTCGTAAAGAGATGAGATGACATTAATGTGTTTCAAGCAAACAAAAAAATATGTCTCAGCTCGGGCTCATCTTTCAAAAAAAAAAAATGAACAATGTGGAAAAGAAAGTTGCCTCCAACTGAACATTCCTCTGTCCCACTGAGCAAATAAAAATAATTTATACCAGTCTTTTTATGTTTTAGTTAGCATATGTACTGTGATCTTGAAAAGATGTCTACTGTGGGGAGACAGCTTTTAATTTAACAATAGTGTTTCTAAGCCATCGTCGCACCAAGAATTCTTGATTTCTGGGTTGTAGACATCAGTTTTTCTGACTGTTTGTTTCATCTTTCATTTTGAGTCTGGTGTATGTTTATTCACTGTATAGGGACATTGAGTCTGGCCTAAACATGTCAAAGTAGTTTCACATTAGTTATGTATCTGATGTACAATACATCTGATGTGATGTATTGCATACAAACACTTGTATTACAGTATGAGATAATACACAAATAATAAACTGTCAAATAGACAATGGCAGCTCCTTGAAGAATTTTTGCTTCTGTGCCTCACTCTCATTTCATTTTTTTTCCAGTGTTGGGAGATGTGAAGGACATAGACTGGTATGCCCCCAGTGGCGAGAAGATCCTCCCCAACAGGCCAGACATTTTTGTGAACCGTGGCGATGAATCCATGTCAACCCTCACCATATATCACGCCAACGTGGATAGCGCCGGTATCTATAAGTGTGTGGCAAAGAATGGGGACAAGGAAGCCCAGGCCACAGTCCAAGTGAAGATCTTCCGTAAGTCTCATCTTTTTTTTTTTTTTTACTAAATTGCATCAACACATATGCTTGCATTGTATGTTAATGGGAAAACAGTTGTTGTTTTCGCATTTTTAATTAGACAAATGACACTGGAGAAAAGACACTGGAAACAGCCTGCTCGCTCTGTGCAATACAAGAAAATACCAACTCCTGAAAACCTTATGCTGTCTCCTTGAAATTAGTTTTGTATTCTACTAATTGGTTTTGACAGACAACTTCAAATGGAAATGTAATTGCTACCTGGATTATGTTCACTTTCATCTTTTTTTTTTTTTTGGTCAACAAAGTCCAGGAAGCAATTAGTTTGTGGCAAAAGCATTTAGAACAATATGAATGTAATTTATTTCTTGACTTCTCAGGTGTGTTTTGAGAAGCTCAGTCCCTTACCTTCACCTGTTTTAATCCTAACTCTTAAATGTCTAGTATGTAGGATTTAGTGGTATCTAGTAAGGAGGATTGCAGATTGCAACCAGATGAAACTTCACTAATATCTCTGAGACTGACTCTGAGACAAATTATCTGCAATGATCTTCTCCTCTCCCAACGAACGTTTCACGTTGCAAATCAGATGTTGGCCCAGCATCTGCAAATGTGAAGTCACCTTTTTCTCTCTGATAAGATACTAACATTCAGACGTTTTTTACTGGTAGCCAAATTATCAGCAGAGGTCTCCAAACCAAGTGAATGTGATGATTTAAACCAGAAAACACACTGAATAAAGCAGTGCCATGTTAAAAGTAACTGTTCTCTCAACACTCTTTATCTCCTTTCCTGCCAATAATGCCCTAAATCTGACACACTGGTCATTTCAGTCTATTTTTAGAGAAAATAAAAGCACCTGAATTTTTTTTTTTTTTTTTTTGCAAGAGGTTACATGTATGGGGTCATATTCTTTCAGGGAAGACAATGAAATATAATCTAGGATATCCTGTTTGAGTAATAGATTCATGAGTTTGAAGTCTTCTTAGATGCCCAAATACTCCACAGCAGTTTGTAATGTTATGAGGAAGGGTTAATAGCGATGATTGCAAAGTAAACCTTGGAAAAAGCATCCAACAGAGTGGTCCCATTGAAAGTCAGTAAAGATAGTTCAAACATTTCTTTACCTTGACTACCTTCCGACACCATCTGTGATTACATAAAACTAAACCAACAAAACATTTATTAGAGAAGCAGAAGCTCAGCCATATGGCGCCTCATTACACTGCTAATCAACTGTAAGATTTTTTAAGCAATCTAAATATGCCACATGAGAGTTTTCACCTTTAGAAATGTCAGTCTGAATGCTGAAATATTCATAGTTATGTTTAATGTGTGTGTTTGTCGCACCTCTACAGAGAAGATCACCTTTGAGAGTGCTCCAAGCCCACAGGAGTTCAATGAAGGCGACGATGCCGACATAGTCTGTGATGTGGTCAGTTCGCCGCCGCCCACCGTCATTTGGAAGCACAAGGGCTCCAGGATTCAAGTTGCCAAAGATGGTGAGCTAGTCCAAATACAAATGTTCAAATGCTTGAGCTACTTCGCCACCTCCAACCTGCCATCCTGTCTCATCCCCCTGACTCCCTGAGCAGTCACCCTACCCTCCTGCCAACGCTGTCTGCCAATTCATGCTTTCCAATCAATTTGCCACACTCTTCCTCATCTCCTTCCCCCGCTGCCCATCATCTATGAACAAAACCATGAATTTTCAGTGGGGAAGTTTTAGACCTCATAGATGATGCATGAACATGGAAATTGTATCTTTTTGGCCCAGCATGAAGTGGTTATTGTCGCTAGAAAATATGTCCAAGGGCAGATTGGACTTTAAATTCCCCAAATGGAGGGAGAGTGACTCCAGAGGCAGAAATAACCTGAAAAAGTGAAGAAAAAAGAGAGAAGCAGAAGGTTAAGAGAAGAACTAACAATGTAGTTTATGTCTGCCGCAGATGTAACTAAGAACAAAAGCAAAAATGCAGCCTAGACCAACCATGAATTATATAATGATGAATTATATATATTTAATTCCACTGTAAACTTAGGCCAAATTAAAAGTCAGGAATAGTTTAACTTATTGTGGTGAATTGCAGGTTAACATGTTGACCTATGTTTCAAAAAACATCTTCCTCCCTAAAACATATTAACACAATCTGCGGCAACAGAAAAAGGTCATTATTAACCATTACATGGCAAAAAGGCTTTAGGAGCACATACATGGTGTTTCGGACAGTTGTTTGCTCACTGTTGTAACATACTATTTTAGAGTACACTTCACTGAAAATCTGTCCTTTGAGTATATCAAATACTCAGTGCCTTTAGGCTTTAAAGGAGGTTCTGAAAAGTTAGGGGGGTTAGGGTTATTCTCAGAGGACGGCAGCGGAAGCTGTAATCAGTTTCAATTTAAAGCCCTTACCGTAGATTCCATTGGTGAGTCACGGTCACAGCGGGGGGAAAAAACAAAACAAAAACATCAAAAGGTCCATAGTAACTTCTCAAACCACTTCTGCAATATGATCCTCTCCCCCATTGCTGATTCCTATGTTCTAAACAATTGTTGCTTTGCCAGTAAACACGCTTTGGAGCTATGAAGCGTGACACAAGGGTATTTAGCTCTGCTGAAGGGAAACTATTAGAGTTTCAAACATATAATAAATACAATAGAAGTAGATGGAGCTGCACATTTTAAAATATTTTGCTGTTGTGTCTCTAGCTTAGCATTGGAAACTGTTGTTAATATAAGCTAAGTTTTGAGTTATTGTGGACAATGTCAACTTCAGGCAGCAGACTTGACAATGCCGGTGCAGAGCAGCTTTACCTCAGAAAGTTCAACTAAGACTTCAATCTGCTGTGTAAGGACTGAGGTGGCGATGATTTGGTTTTACACTTGGCCTGGGCCTTTTTTAACCTTACAGTAACCCCTCCCCCGGTGACCGCTGGAGTCACCACAGTGTTGTGCTAAGCCCGCCTTTATTCTTGGAGCCCAGTCAAGGAATGTGTTTTTCACTGGAAAAACCACTAATTGTAACCGACACTGAAAACTGAAAACTGCTTATGTAATTTTCCTCACAGCAGTTGACCTAACCATATGCTGCATGTTGCATTGTTAGACCTCCCATCAGAATGTTTGTCATTGTAAAAAGTATCAATGTTACACAAATTAAGAGCTGGTTGATAAAATGTAAAGTATATTTTTTTGTTTAAATATCTCAATAAGACCTTAAAAGAGGTTTGACTCAGAAAATAATTTGATGTTACTTTTACACTTGCTTTCTGTACACGGAGGATTTCGTACTTATTTGCATGTGCAAGCAAATAGGAAATAGAAGACGCTAATATTGTGGAAATTACAGACGGATCATATATTCAGATTTTACAGATTTAACATAACGCCATAATCAAATTCAGATCCTACACAAGTTAAAATCCTCAACCAAAGCAAAGCATTCGCTGATAAATATACTAGTATCAGGAATACAAATACCCATAATGGAGAATGTGTCCTTGTTATTACTGCTTTAGCTACACTACACAAGATTTTCCTAAAAAACAAAATATCGAAATAATTATGCCCTCTTAATCATCACTTCTGACACACTAGAAGTGTTTGGCAGTATATTTTTTTTGCGTATACTCTGCCCTCTGTCTGTATTTTCTAATTTTCTGTGCGAATGACGTCTGTGGGTGTGTACCTCAACAAGGTTTAGGTGTAGTTGGGACTTTATAAAAAAGGTAGCAACCTAGTGACAGGCCGTACGCAGCAGGCATCCAAAAAACATAGCGCAGAAAAACGCAAATATGGTGAGAAGAAATGGAAAATGACAGTGAAACCGGGTTGGGCTTTTAATTTCACTGGTGAGTATGTTTAGAAACAGTAGCTGACAATAGTGTGTAGTAAACCTCGAAAATACGGTAAAAGCAACATTTTATTGTTTTTTCTAGTGGCGGAGAGACTAATTTTAACATCTTTTTATGTTGTTTTGTTTAATCCATAAGGTTGTTTTATTTTTTTAAGCAATACAAATGTTTTTTATATGTAAAATACAAAGTAAACCTCAGCTGTCAAATATATGTAGTGGAGTGAAAAGAGCAGTATTTGCCTCTGAAATGTAGTGTAGTAGTAGTGGAGCCAAATTCTAACAGTAATGTTTTTTCTTTTTCTTTCAAAATACAGTGAAACACTGTAAATCCAGATGCTCAGTCAATATTACACTGTCAATTTCTCATTCTACTGTATAACACTAATATACTGTTGAAGTCATTTTTGGTATTGACACTGTAAAATAACAATAGGATGTTGTCGTGTACAGCTGCCAATAGTTTACTGTAATTTTAGAGGAGCATATGTTACACTGTTTTTTCAGGTTCGGTAAATGTACTCAGCCACCCTCCTCTATAACTGGCAGAGAGCCCCAGTGTGCTGACAATAGCTAAGGTAAAATTGTTTAAAGTGCACAAATCTCAAAAGAGATAGGAAGAGCCAACATCCCTTCTAGCCCTCAGTGCATAATTTTATGCATAAAGTGTTTTTATAGCACACAGGCGCTCTTTAGTTTATATGCTGGGCTTCTCTATTAAATAGGCGGAGAAATGTCATACCTTCTCACTAGCATGAAAATTCAACTGGCGGCATTGGACTGCTAGAGGAACTCCCATCCCCAAAGAAGGAACCAACTGGCCTATAAACGCTACACTTAAAACCCTAAACAGCCACAATTTTTAATCCACTGCGTTTTAAAGTATACACTAGTCAGTCACAAATTCTGGACAAGTGCCTTAGTTTTCCAAATTGGGACATATAAAGAACAAACAACAAAAACGACCCAGTTTTCAAGGCTCTTAAATCAGATGTGGTCAGAGCCTGGATTTTAATATTGTGCTGGATGCTTCTCCCCAGACGTGTGTGACAAACACCTGGTTTCAGTTAAGACAGCTCAGTCTGGTACTTTGTGTTTACAGCTGCTTTAATTAGAGTTGCAACACTTTGTCAGGCTCGATGATGGTGTAAAACACTGCTGAAATACGTCTGGTATAGCCACAGTGTCACGCTGGGCTCCCTGTGTTCTTCCAACCACTTGCTTGATTACTGCGGATAATTGGGACTTTTTAATCCGTCTTCAACTTCCTGTCTGAGCATTTAAGCAAAGTGTTTCAGTTATAAAATGTCTCTCTTGAACTGTTACCTGATTTTATGTACACAGACAGATCTTCAAGATGTAAGGAAACGATCACATTTAATTATACCTCATACCTCAGTTTGGTACTTCTTACATCTCAGATTTCTGAAAGGGTTCTTCACAGGTTCTTTGTATGAGTAAGGGTTTCATTAAGAACACTTTCATCCAAAGATCCCTTTTTGGTGGACAGATTTCTTGCAGTAATGCTGAAACCATCTGTGTTAATAGATCCTCACCCTAAAATATTCAAACATTTACGCATGTTTAAAATGTGATATTTAAATGTTGATGTATCTGGGATCCCCTTAATCAATTAATTTTACTTGTTTTCTGCTACAATGGATATCTTTACCATCATTTCATGCCATACTTAACGACATGATCTGGCGAAATATTTTTTTCTTAATTTTTTACACATACCCTGTACTTTGCATTTTGTTTTTGGGTCTAATTTGGAACAAAGGTTCAGTTCTACCAATTATTTTTAATTGTCTCGGTTTGGTTCTGTTTTTAAACCCCCCTCAGTAGGTTCTCGATGACACCCTTGGAATATTTTAAAGGTTCTCTTGGGTGGGTTTTCAGATTAAACCCCTTGATAGCCCTTTTCCACCAACATGGAACCAGTTCTATGCTAGTTTCCACTCTAATTTTAAACCATTCAGAGCATTTTGACCAAAAATAAATAGGTTTAGACTAGGGATGATAACAATGACTTGCTGATCGATCAATCCGTCAATAAGAATTTAATTGTGAAATTTAATAGATTAATCGATAGGCTATAAAATGCTGTCAAATATATGTAATATGTTGCTGTGAGCTTTGACTAAAGATAAAATGCATTTAGTTTTGTCTAAAATAAGCACTTTTTTGTTGTTGTTTTTTTTCAAATAATAATTCATTGATTAATCAATCATTAATATTACTGATTAATCAATTAAGAAAAGTGCTTACAATTTGCCATCCTAGTTTAGACACCAAAAAGTTATTTCCCAGCCAGAACTAAAAAAATTGTAGTGCAAACGGTGACAATATCAGTGGGTGTGTCATATCCTACAGGTTGGAAAGACAAAACGGAGAGGGCAAAGATAGAGGCATTCAGCAAGAAATTCTCAGAGAAGAAGAGCATGTGGTGGTCCCATTAATAACTGATCCATGCTTTTTTGGGGGGGTTCATAAACCTTTATGCTGGGTTCTAAGTGAAACTCTCCTAAATGGTTCTGAGTAGAACCAAAAAGGGCTCTCTATGAAGTTTAGCAGAAAAACCCTATATGATTCTTGTTAGCACCTTGTTTTCCCCAAGAGAGTAGGAGGGAAAATCCATAATTTACAATGCTACATAGATATTTAAAATAAGCATATACAACATGCATCATATATCTTTTGTTCTTACTCCATACAGGCCACTCAGACAACTTCAAATTGACTGTTTTGTTCTGGTGTATAATCTGCATAATCTTGAACATCATACGTGATATATTGCTGTTCTGTTCGCGTTTCCTGTTTCAGTGCGATTCAGGATCATAGATAATGACCACCTGCAGATCCGCGGCATCAAGAAGACAGATGAGGGCATGTACAACTGTGAGGCTCGTGTCATGGCCAGGGGAGAAATTGACTTCAGGATGATCAAGGTCATTGTTAATGGTAAGCATCTTTTTCACCTTTTGCTCCCTGCTTTCCCTGTTGCTCAAAAATAGGTTTGTGCTCAAAATAAAAGAGTACTGTAATGACGACCCCGAAAGCCCTGGAAATGTTGTTTTGAAAGCCTTAAATGTGATTCATATTTTTTTCCCCAAAATGATGGTGTGAGTCTGTTTAACTGCCCAACTCTTTGTACCAGAGCAAGTTATCCAAAATGTCTATACATCCAGATGGAGCCTCTTCAGAATGTTTATTCACTTGCTTCATGTATTCATTACTTTTCAATCTTCATCATCTCTTTTCAGTGCTTCCCACCATCCGTGCCAGGCAGTCCGAAGTCAACGCCACAGCAGACATCGGCACCTCTGCCTTGTTAGCCTGTGATGCGGACGGCTTCCCTGAACCCTCTGTCACCTGGACACAGTATGTCATCTATTTCTATTATTGGCCTGTTTCCATGAGTAGGATCAGCAGTAGATCCGCACGCAAAAAAATTAATCCTTTTGTTTTTATTCTAACCTATTTTTCCTTGACTTCAACGAGAATCATCATCAAGCAATGCAAAGCTGTGAGGAAGAATGAAATATACACCCCGCTGAGTGAACCTTCTTGTGTCACCTCACCAAAAACTTCAAAGACAGCCTAGCCACAAATTCTGAAAGCATACATTAAGCAGTACAATAGATTCTTTTTTTTTTAATAATCTGCCAAACAGGTAAAAACAGCCTGGATAAAGTTGTATGAAGATTACGTAGACGAAATGATAAATGCACAAAAACAGAACACTCAACATCATAAGAACCAATCCTGGTTGGACTTACACTGTTAGAACATGGAGGCCATTTGCATATTGTAGATCTGTATAGTTTTTAATTAATTTTCGAGCTTTTGTGCCAAGCTTTAATTCCATAACTGTTGTTCGAGGAGTTTTTATTCCATTGG
Organism: Plectropomus leopardus; assembly: GCF_026936395.1. NCBI lineage: Eukaryota > Metazoa > Chordata > Actinopteri > Perciformes > Serranidae > Plectropomus > Plectropomus leopardus. The sequence goes on from NC_142190.1 coordinate 10,252,078, forward strand.
CTTTTTGGGTGAAAAATGCTGCTAAAATCAGAATAAGAAATCACAATTTGATATATATATTCAGTCAAGTCACAAAGCTCCAATTATGGAATTTTTACCATTCAGCAGTAACATTTTAGTTAATGTCTGCGGCCATGAGAATAAGAGGATGGAATAAAGAGATGCTCTGATAGCTTTACTCTTACCTAAATTTTGGATGTGCATTAATTTTTACTTTATAGGTAGAAATCAGTAGGTAAGGAATACCCAAATTGTGCTTTGTCTTGTACTCTGTCCTCCCATAAAGGACTTTCTTCCTGAAGCTTTTAGAGTATTTTAGGAACTACTGTAATGGCCACAACTTCCAGCTCAGTTCAGTTAGTTACAAATCTTTCTAATCAAATAATACCCTGGGGTTTTTTATCTTTAGTGCGGGGAGGAGATTAGCTTCATCAATGACACTTCTCTGAGGGTGAGACTGTGCCCTTCAGTGACAGGATGCACCCTATAGCCTGTATCACAAGTGGATCAGAGGGCCATGTAGTAATCAGGTGGACAGTTTTTGGGCAATGTCGTCAGGCTATCTTTGCCCTCTGTCTCCAGCTGCTGGACACAGTGACAATGGCAGTGTGTAGACACACCGAGAGTATAACATGGCATGTAGTGACAAGATACTGGTGTGCAAAGAAGGGTTGATTTCAAGGTTGCAATACATAACTGTTTTACATTATTAGGATGCATGTGACCATGAGGTTATTGAATACACAATAACAAATGTAACATCCTCTGAAGTCCAGCTGGTTCACTCAAAGAGGCTTAGTGATAACTATATATATATATATATATATATATATATATATAAAGAAAATGAAAGTCTTTTTTAAGTAACATTTATAGTGATTTTATCCTATGAAGAGCTGGTTGTCATTCTCTTTTTGCTCAGACTTAAAGCTGTAGTATTTCAAGGCAAAACCTTTTCACGAAGATATTAAACCGCTGTAGGCAGGAAGAACCTGAGAGCAAAGTTTTTGAATCAACTTGTTGCTTTGTATTAAATGAAAGTCTGATTTTTCCTAAATGGAAAAGAAAAAATGATGTGGAGTGGTGAAAGACTTCTAAAACTCACCAAAGTTTAATCGCACACTTGTCCATAGTCGCTATGCTGAAAACATTTCATCTAAGATTTTCAACTCAGTTTCTTGAACAAAGAATACACAGCTTTTTTCATCACTCTCATTCAAATAAAAGCAAATCAAGCTGTGCTTGAAACAAGCCCTCTGAAAGGGTACTTTAACACCAACTGGAGGCACAAATTGCATGGCTCAGGTTTACTGTTGCTGTAATCCAACAGGGCTGGTAGCTTTTGTGCCTCTTTATAAATTGAGCCTATTGATCAATTCTGAGATAAAATATATTTCATCTTTCTTATTTGTTGGTGAAGCTGCCTGCTTCCTGCTGCCTTCATGACCAAACAGTTTGTCCCCCCTTTAAAAGGATTGCATATGCACAACATAGATTTCAGGGAAATTGTGTTGTAAAGTGTTTGTAAATGGGGCATAAATATGAATTTGCAAGGCTTTGCCTACAAATAGTTGTGTGGGAGAGATGATGAGATTTAGATGTATTTCCATTTGCATGACTGTAACAAGTACAAAAAGGCTTTGATGAGTATTATTAGGCTGGTTTCCACTCTCCACATGCTATTTAAATTGCATAGCATTTTGAACTGGTTAGAGTGGTTATATAGCAGGCGCTCACACATGCACAAACCTGTAATGAATCTGCACTTGGCTGTACCAGCTGATCTTAAATGTAAATTTGGCATAGCTATAACATTGGTGTTGAAAGGTTGAAATTTAATTTACTAAAAATGTATACATTGTATGTATGAGATGGAACTGCTATGTGGCTGAGCCCAAAAAAATAGCTGCAGGCTCTCTACCAAAAAAAAATGGAAAACAATCAAAATCAATATTTATTTACCTTAGAGCAACTCAAAGTGGGCAGTTGCTCAGTCCATGAGGACTTGGCCTGAGAACTGAGGGGTTGCCAGTTCAAGTCCCTGTACAGACCAAGTATGCAGTTTATACTGGTAGCTGGAGAGGTGCCAGTTTTCCTCCTGGGCTACCCTCGATCTGACATCTCTGCATTAATACATGTGTATAAGTCCTCTTTGTACATGTGTGTGTATTTTTTTGACCTACATGTGTTTAATCTCTGAAAATAACAAGACAGAGAAAAATGTAATTTCCACTCATGGATCAATAGCACATGTCCCCTTCTTTTTCCTAATCCCTCTGTGAACCGTATTTTTGTTTATTTGGTCTCAAAACAAAGAGCAGTCGAATCTGAAATTAATGATGAGCAAACCAGTCGCTAGAAAAATGTTTGCATGGCACATATCTGCAAACCTTGAATATGTTACATTTATACATTATTTTTACATACTTTGAAACTTTTCTCAAGAATGCTGTGGTTAAGGTGTGGTTAGGTTAAGGCACAAAAATGATTTTGTTTTGGAAAACATTATTGTCTTAAAAGATATACGTTGTGACAGCATTTAAACTGAATCTGAATACTGTATTAAATCCACCAAGCCAAGTCCTCAAAAATCACTTATTTAATCTATTTAGTTTTAACATAATAATAAATAACTAAAACTCAAAAATTCTTCAGGGATCTATAATCAGCTTTTGTTGGCAGAGAAGGCAAAAACTCTTCAATTTTGTAGTGGCAGTCTAATTAATCTTCACAACCTGTGAATACCAACTGGAAATGAGATGAGCGGTATCAGATATGAAATGTTGATTAAATGTGTGCCTGACACAGTGAAGCAGCAGTTAACTTAATTTATACATCTTATATTTCCAACATCAGCTTTTACTCAATTCAAGAACACTTCACTTCCTCAACGTGTATATAGAGTGATACCTCTCTTTCTAACTAAAGATCTTTGGCAGAGAGATTTGTTAACTTCGGAGGTTCTCAAATTCCACCACTTTTGCAGTAGAATCCCAACGCCAAAAGCCATCTCTCGTAGCTGTATGATACGCTGCCTGGGTGGCATCAGCTGAGAATGTGGCCAGACAGAACCAGTAGTGGTGTTATAATACGCCGCTGGATGGCCAGACGGTATGTGTAATGTACATGTAATGTAGGGAGCTGGAAGGTCCTTATAAGGCAGGCTGGAGGGATGGTTGATAAGTTTCACCCAGAAAATTGGTATTCGCTTCCTGTCTGAAAGTGAAATTTTTTTCTACACCTTACCATGTAACCATGAACTTATCAAACCTTGCTCACCTTTGTTGCATTTTGTTTACATTCCGGTGTTGGTTGCCATGTGCTTTTGTTGCCGAACATAACCACGTGCTTTTATAGCTAACCCGCCATGTGTTTTTGTTGACAGCCTGGCATCGGTAGCGGCATCCCAGAATGTCAACAGCAGACGCAGAAAGATACCTACAGTGTAATATGTAGATGCTGAAGTCCACTGACAAAGTGGCAATATGTGATGACTTGGGATGAGAACATGTTGCAAATACTGGTATCTGATAAACCTGTAACTTAACCCAAAGTAGAACCAACTATCAGAACCCAATGGTCGGTCCAGTCCCTAAAATCTCTAGATTCCAGGTAACCAGTTCTTTCTAGGAAATGAGTAATGACTTTATTCACAAACTTGCTAATAGATTTGCCAATAACTGGTGAAGTAAATCTTACTTTTTGCTGTATAATGATTCTTGATCACCACTCAGTTTTGACAGGTGCAAATAACCAGCATTCATTTCTCTTCTTACGGCTCTTTGCTCAATGTACTTTTATATTCATGGTGCATCATTTATCGGTGTCACACAGCAGCAGCAGCACCACCGCTGTGCCGAGGAATCTTTGAATAAAGCTTTTTTTGCAGACATGTGAGTGAATACAACTATTGAGCGCCCTGATGCTCTTCACAGCTGTCTTCCTTGCAGACAGGCTGGAGTGTGAGGTGGATGTGCAAAGCTGAGGGAGATGCAGTTCCTGGCCAGAGCAGAGCTGAGACAGACAGTGAGGTTGTGGGGAGGACAGATGGGTGAGGCAGTGAGAAAACAGAGGGCTGAAGCTCCATTTGTTATTTGTCATTCACTGTCTACCTGCAAACTGCCTCAGGAAGGCTGCTACTCCAGGCATACAAACACTTAGACAAACAGGATGCTAATCTGTAGAGAAGACTTCTGCGTCTCAAGCGTGAAAGAAGCTTTTTCCTAAAACTTGAAAAAAGAAAAACATGCATCGTCATCGAATCGGTGCATGGCCTTCTTAAAAACACAGATGTAAGGGTTACAGGAGAGCTGAGGCAAACAAAAGCTGTGGAAATGTTGGTGATGTTCTCTGAGCACAGGACAGCTTTTTTTGGTCTCCAAGCCTTTGTTGTACACCAGCTGCTCTCATCCTTAGATGAAATCCCAAGATCATCACCAGTGAGTTAAGAAAGTTATTTGTAGGCCGCTCAAGTTATGTAAGCAAACACTTGTGATGTGAACCCCGCCATGTCTTTTTCCTCTTGTTTTCTCCCCCTCTGCTACAGTAACAACATTGTCCTTGAAACGGGTGATAAGTACAGCCTGAACGAGGATGGTTCAGAATTGGTAATAAAAGATGTCAAGAAAGTGGATGAAGGAGATTACACCTGCATCGCCAAGAACAAGGCGGGAGAGAAAGCCGAGGAAGTCAGCCTGAACGTGTTCGGTGAGAGAATAACTCAATTCGCTTACGATAGCATGAAGAACACGGTGGCTCTTTTTCTCTATCTGGCCTTTTCTTTTGTACTTATTGACATTTGCCGTACACTTCTCTACAGCTTTTTCCAGTGGCTGGGTGCAGAGTTACACAGCGTGAAGCATACAGTTTAAAGAAAAGCGTCCCCTATTGAAAACTAATTAAGCCACCCCTTAGGACATTGGAAGATATCACACTAGAGTTTCTCCTCATGAGAAAATTTGCACCAGTCTTATGTAATCATGTGCTTGCAGCTCTATTATAGGTCAATGGGGTATGAAACCCCAACTCTAATGAAGCCTGTCTGTATACTTGACTACACTAATACTAACAATATGTAACAGCTATTTCAAGCTGTGCTAATAAATATTTTCAACAATAGATGAAATGACTATGAATCATGTGCAAGATGTCACCCATGCTGACAGAAAACAGAGTGAATTATTAGCCCACTCTGCAGCAGCTCTGCTGGACAATTTAGCCTCTAATAGCTTATTGTTTTGGATTGTACAAACTCGGTTGTCCACTTCCCACTAAAGCAGGGGAAAGGAAAATTCAAAATAAGATCTCTTCTTTGCCCAGTCTATTTCTCTGAGACATAGCAGAGCTCAATATGACATAAATATGAGATTCTGACCCTTTTCCCTTTTACTTCTAAAAGAGAAATCGAACCCCTGAATTTTGACTTGTGTGCATTCTCCCTAGAATGTGAAAAAAGGTATCATAAAAGGGCAGAGCTGGGAGAGGGGGCCAAGACACACCCAGTCAACCGATCAACGGGCAGTAACAGGGCAGCCATGGGGGTCTTGGGCATTTAAAAAAGCATGCTAGCAAGGAAACAGTCAGCCAAAAGCAAAATTCAATTGCAATGGCCAGGTACAACCTTTGTAGGGCAGCCACTGTGCATATTTATAACACATTATGTAGAATTGTATTACTTTCCCCCTAAATGTCAAGAGTTGAATCTAAATCAAACAACACCACTATATACCCATATGTATATATATATATTTATATATATATATATATAGAGAGAGAGAGCTTTGCCACTGAACTAAAGTGGCTTGGGGGTTAAGTTACTCTTCAAATTCAGCTTCTGTGAAATAGCTTTCCTCTCGTCTCAGCCTGATCCAAATTCAATATCTTAAAATGTGCTTTTGTCTCTCTCCCTGCACTGATCTTTATTATGTCTGAAATAATCAGCTCTTAAGATGACAGTAAGATCTGAAAGAAAACTTTAGAAAGTCACAACTCTGTGTATTTTATCTGTTCTCAGAGTTGAGAAACCTCTCAGAAGCCTATGAGCACAGCAGAAGAGCCCCTGCTGATATATTCTTTTGCTCCTTATTTCCTCGTAACAGACCAGAATTTAGTAATCACCAAGTAAGATGCATATTTATTTCTCAGAGATAAAGCAAAGAATATTATGAGCAGCAAAAATTTCCTCTGGGCAGCACCAAAGAGGCAATGTTACATAGCAACCAGCTGTAAAAGTAAGTCAAACATCTAGCAGTTAGAAAAGTATTTTTTTCTCAGGAGTTGACCAAAAGAGAGCTAAAAAAAAAATAATTCAACTCAAATTTATCAAGTGGCTGGACTGGCATTAGTTTGCTAACAAGTTCACCATTTTTGTCTTGTTTCTAGTGCAACCCAAGATTACTTACATGAACAACCAGACTGCCTCAGAGTATGACGAACAAGTCACCCTGACTTGTGAGGCATCGGGCGACCCCACACCCACCATCTCCTGGAGTTTCGCAAACAGGGTATTCACCGAAGGAGAGCAGGTACTTCCCTTTCTTTTTAGCAAAAGTGGGCAATGCACTCTAGAGGGAAAGATCTGTTTTGGTGTTTGCCTGAACGTTAACATTTCTTAATTTTTTTTCTTTCCATGAGCAATAGCAATACAGCACAGACTCTGCAGACCCTGCTAACCATTCGTATGTGAGTGGACTCCTTGGGGTATTGCTGTTATTTGACAAAACCCTTGCAAAAAGTCATTTATTTCCAAAAACTCCAATCCATCACAGAGCTAACACATCCATCAATATTAACATGGATATTTCTGAGCAATTTGGTCACTGGTCCACTGACATGGATTGCTCGATTAGTCTTGAAATGACCGTCCAATCAGCTGCTTGCAGTGCATCATACACTCAAAGCGTCTTATTGAGTCCAGTATTGCCGACTGACTTTCCTCTTTGTACAGTAAAGTTTGAATTCGACCATCTCGCTAAACTTTTGACAGCCGTCTCAAATACTGCTGGAATTGCATTAATGATTTTGTACATTTTCATCATGAATGCTGGAGGGGAGAGTGTGCAGATTGCCATAAAACCAATTTCCAGGCAGTGCCATGGTATGATATTCCCCAGCGTTTTAGAGAGTATATGTAACCCTCTACTTCTCTCCCTATTAATCATTAGCATTTAAAAGGGAATATTTTTGTAAAATTAGTATGAAAAGTGCTCATTGGAAATTCACAGAAAATAAAGTGAGAGGGAGTCTGAGGAAGTGAAAATGATTTCAGTGAAATTAGCTTAATTATTGCAGTGTTGAAAGCCAGGAGCTCTGAGTCTCCCTGCTATCTCCAAATCAGATTGTTTTGAGCTCAGTTATGCTTCTCTGGCAAACTGCTGTGATAATCCACTTTGCAAATGAGTGGGCACTTTTTCCCAGGATGAACATAATATAAGAGTAAAAAAGTCTCGGCACAAAAACATTCACATAAGGGTTATGCATTTTTGTCATGCTTTGGTGTGTATACTCGTTTTTCTCTTCATGTCCTTCCGGAGCGCAGGAGATAACGCTGGATTTAAGCTTTGACTATAGAACATGGTAGAAGGCTTCTTAAGATGTACGAGCTATGAATACCATCCCTGTGCATTTTCTCCATTACAGTGGTCACAGCTGTTGGCAGTCACCAGACTGGAGAGAGAATCTCATCCCGAGTCTATTGTTATGCTCTTATCAGCTCATTAAAATGGTATAATTTTGAGAAATCCATCTTAACGGTCTTTTCTGACAACATGCATCATGTGAGCAGTAGACGGATTAGTCACTTCAGAGGGGTAATTTTCTGCTGTGAATGCAGCAAACAGTATTAAGATAATTACCTTTCTGCCTCTAGCAGGTTTGTGGAATCAGAGGGAACACCTTATAACGCTGGTTAGTGCTTCTGCTGGCATTAGAAACTGCAAAAATAATATAACACCTCAATATTTTAATAAAAACTTGAAGTTAGGCACTAAATTACCTGTGCAGAAGTTCCTGTCACCTGGGTTATGGATTGTCACTTTGCCTTTAAATTCTGCTTTATTAGTGATATTATTTAGCAAAAAAACTGAATAATAACAATAATGATATTATTTCATAGGCTATTTTTGAAGTAATGCCCTTGAATATGGGTCAGTCTGTGCTACATTTTAAAGTACTCCCTGTCATAGCCAGTATACAAAGTTTTGACTAAAGTAGACCATTGAATGACGTAAAAACTCTGTCATCCAATACATACAGTTTTTCTGAGGCAGCTACCTGTGTGTTGCTAAGAGGTCTGACTGTGTTTTTTTTCAATGTATTAGTAATAGTATTAGTAACCATTATGAAATACAAAGAAAACAAAGTTAAGTTTTAGCAATTAGTTTTGGTTTTATGCTCCTCTACTCTCTCTCTCTCTAGTGCTCTCTCTTGCAATAAAATTGTCAATATAAAAGTGGTTAGCAGGAACTCCTTGCCTCACATTGTCAAACACAGTTCTTATCCAGTATATGCAACATGTAACAATATAACAATAGGTGTACTATTCCTGGAGACACACTGTAAAATGCAGTGAAAGCACCTGTACTGTTTTGTCCCAAAGGACATAGCGGTTGCACAATATTTGGGCCATACTGGCCTACTTTACTTCACAGCTCTGTCCAGCTGCATTCAGCTAGTGCTATGTGATGAATTATGTAACATCAAATGCATCACTGTGAGATGAACTGGTTTACCTTCGTATAACAACTTCAAACTAAAGAAGTCCACGTTTAAGACATTTTGTAGCATATTTTCTCGTTGTACTGTTAAAATCAATATAGATGAAAAAGACTGGTGTTATTCCTTGTTTTGGTTATTGTCAACAAATCCCATGGATAGATCAGAGCCTAAATATTGTATGCCTAGTAAGCTCCCATTTCAAGGACATGCTATGGAGGATTTTTCTGGAAACATTGCGTAGACTCAATTTAGAAGTAATCCCTCTCAATCATCACTTATGACCTAGTAGAAGTGTGTGGCGGTATATTTCTCCGCAAAGACTCTGCCCTCTGCCTGTATTTTTTAATTTTCTTTTTATTGTCTGTTTTTGCAGCATTTATGGGTTTGCACCCCCCCAAAAAGGTATTGACCAGACTAAAGCACCAGGCATCCAGGAGACACAGCACCAAGGAAATGCAAATATAGCGAGGCCAAAGACAAAACGAGTCTGAATCTCAGGGTTCGCTTTTACTTTCGCTTTCACTGGCGAGCATTTTTAACAGTAACCAACCACTCTACACAGTATACCTTAAAACAGTCCCCCTGAAGTCCACCCATGCGCCTGGAAGCTAATAAGATGTTTCCCATAGATGCAATGGCTTTGTGTCACAATCTGTGTTTCGTCTTTGTTCAGTCTTTTTTTTTTCTCCTCGGCTTTACTAAAGGGGATAAGCTTGAAGTAATTCAGTTTTACTTCTTTCACCATCTGCTATAACCAGAGTCTTTGAAAAGTTTCGCTCTTTTTGCTTTTAGATTCCTTTAGGGACCGACAGTGCCATTTTAGCGTTCCGTGCCAATAACTAATTATGCAGATTTCAACCAGATCCTGCAGAAGAGAAGAGAAGCAGTGGTTGTTAGTCATTTATCAACTGGGACAGTGACATTCCAAAAACACCAGAAATATTTTAATACTCTGGCCTCGGTTTACCATTTTATTTACTGGGTTGACATGTTTCATTTAACAAGCCTTCATCAAAGGCTGAGATGAGACTCCATAAATTCAATCCAGAAACCTTCCCAGTATCACGAATGGGCTTCTATTTTTGCCTCCGAAGCAGTCAAGCCAAGGCGTTTAAACTCTTGCCCAAGGGAATAACAGATCTCAATTTGGCACGTTCACACCATAACAGGCCTTGAAAACTACTTTGCTGTGGCAAAACATCTTGGATTAATTGTTTTGCATTAACAATAACCTATAAAAGCAGATGAAACAGCAAAAGCATTTCATTTTCAAGCTGAATTAGTCATCGAAGCACATTAGCCCCTGTGAAATTACTCAAATAAATTGAAGTTTTTAAAAACAATATGCACAGAATGAACAAGGATGAATGATATCAGGGATTTTCAACATGAGGAGGCATTACTTTTACCTGGCTATGCAATACAGCATTTTAAGACCTTGGAGCTGGTTGTTGTGCCAAATGTTGAAATCCATGTAAAAAGTGTTTCCTCTGGTGGCATGTCTCCACCTCAGTTTCATTCCAGGAAAAAGAAAAAATGATGGCATTTCTATGGCACACATTTCAAGGATTTCTAAAGAAAGGCAGTGTCTGTAGTGTGCTAAAGGTATTGGGGCTACACTAGATTCAGTCTTGGATTAAACTAATGTTTTTGATTTAAATCAGGATAGTCTTCTACTGTAGCTCCTCCCATTTTTATCAGGCTAACGATTTGGAAGGTTCTTTGAATAATCGGATTATCAGAAGGGAATTTGTAAATGTGATTCAGCCAAGGTGTCCCTTTTTTTTTTTTTATTAACAATGCCATTTATCACTGTTAATCAGTGGATGCACTCACGCCCGTTTTGCGACTTACTGAATCTTATCTTCCACCTGCAAGACAGGACTTGCCCATCACCACTTGCACTTGTCACAGAGTATCTTCGTCTATTCACAGCCTGTCATCATCCCTCCCCTTCCTATCTATCACTGTCAGATCAATTTTGATTTAATGCCGCCATAATCAGAAAATCCTGCTGATCATCTGGTAATAACTGTCACTAATTCTCAATGGATCGTCTTTCATCATTGGTCCATTTTTCTGTTTGCCACACTCTGTCTTCCATTCATGCTCTAGTTCTACATCACGCCAGCAATATTACAGGAGCGCAGACATATTCAGACTGATGTGAAATGACAGAACAGTCATTTTACTGGCTGCTACTTCCTCTTTTGAACTTCACTGTCTTGTCAAAATTGGAGCAGATAGTATCAGCGTATTATCTCTTAAGAAGGGATTTCGGTGTGATTGTGTTTCTGAGGTTCTTTGCACATTGATACCATATGGTTTTTTTACACTATGATAGAAGTTATCAGTATGCGCCTGTTATTAACGGGGGATAAGTGGTGCATGCCAGTGTTCTGTACATAAAGGAGTGAGTTAATCAAAACACAGAATGCCATGATGAGAAAGCCACTGATTAGAAAAGCAAAGTCCCTCGATACCGGTAATGACTCACTCATAATTAGTTTCAGTGGCCTGTTTTCCTTAGTGTGCCTCCAAATTCTCTCTTATTACAGTACATTGATTAATAACCAACTGAGAAGCCCCCTTGCAGCTGTAGGAATGTCAATTTTGGTATTTTGACCAGTTCTGTAAATTCCTGGACCAAATTAAACTGCAAAGACAGAAATCTTGACATCAGCACATTCCTTTCACATATAGAAAACCTTGAACTTAATGCTATCTGGTTTTAAAGGTTCAGTGTGTCAGATTTAGGGGGATTTCGTAGCATCTCGTAGTGCGGACAGCAGGTTGCAACCAGCTGAAACTTCTCCCAGTTAGAAGTCCTTCAGTGTTTATTGCTCAGGAGGTTTTTACCAGGGGGCACCGCACCTATCAAAGGACCCAGTCCCTGCTAATGCTCACCTTTTTTCATTGATAATTTAAGATCCAGACATTCAGGAGGTTTTTACCAGGGGCCGAATTATCCGCAGAGGTCTCTGCCTCTCCAAAACAAACGGACCTAGTGATTAAAATCAGTGTGTCTCCGATGCTGCTTGGCATGTGGGAGACGGCCAGTTAGACTAGCACTTGCTAATGTTTGATTGCCTGTTTTTTCTCTGACAACTTAAGATCTAGATGTTCAGGGGGAGCTGAATCATCTGCAGATTTAAACCGCCAAAACATTGAATAAAGCAATTTCACATATAAATGTTTGTTTTTTCCAATGCGTTCATCACAGAGTGGCTTCTTACTGGGGTAGCCAACACAAAACATAAATGGCTCTGTCTTGAGCCAGTATTTTGTTTGTCCATTCTGGGCTACTGTAAAAAAAACCCTTAAGAGTATAAACAGCTCATTCCATGTCAACAAAAACATAAAGATTCTTATTTCCATGTGATTATACACAAAAGAAATACTTCTTATATTCCATTCCTGCCAATATATCCCTGTAAATCCTACACACCGGGCCTTTGATATTGCTTATCTTTTGTTTTGAATATTTTAATAAAGCAGCATAATGTATTTATGACAGAATTAATCACAGCTGTGATAAGTATAACTTAGTATACAAATCATTCAGTCATATTCAATGTGAATAATTCCCCATAATCCCCATCAATGTTTTTATTAATTGGTTATACATTCAAGTTTTTGAGAATCATGCCAGTATGTAAACATGTTTAAGCCTCTTAGCCATAAATCACTTTACAAATCATACTACAGCGACGTAGATTTTTAGAATGTGTTATGTCACCTTTTGGCTTGCATTCGCTTCCATTTGTTTCACTCGGGTATGAAAATCAATGCACATGCTCAAAACTTGAGTTGGGTAATCTATCACAGTAAGCATTATGTCCGCATTAGTTTTGATCAAAGCTACATTACTGTTGCATGGTAGACTTATTTTAGCATAAACAGTACGATACCAGAGCAGACACAAAGTTCACCATGATGGATTACCTAACTCACCTAGCAATTTTGAAGTCACTGCAATTTGACTTTCCTATTATTTGGAAATGGATGCAAATCAAAAACTATCTGGAGGGTAAAAAAATGCACTCTGGTGTGTCTCAGGAAAGGATTGGCAGCGATGTATTTTTGCAGCCAATGAGGTAAAACATTCAAAATCGCGGGTATGGTCTTTGAAACATGAAATCACTGCACATGTCCTGCAGGTAAATCCAGTCTGCATTGTGTGGATCCTTTTCAAAAGCTCACTTTGCTCCACTGTGTTGCTGTTTGTCTTTGCTTCCTCTGTGTTTGTCCTTTCCAGGCTTCTTGGACGCGACCAGACAAATACGAGGTATAGCTACTAAATATGGTAGCCTGGATCTAGTTGTGTTAGTCCAGACTTACATAGTAGACCACCCTCTTTTTACTGCAGAGCAGAAGTGTTGTCATTCAGCCCACTTTCACCACATTTAGCTGTGCACTAAATATGTAGCCCATTAGACACGTAGTACAGTACATTTAATCCACTTAGTTCCAGTACACATTTAGACTTGCCCTATTTACTTGGCCCTGTTTGTCTGCAAATTTCATCTCGAGATGGAGAGACGGTCGTTAGATGTTGACCATATTGCATGCTGCTATTTCCTGCAACATGGTCTGGTTAGTTCTTAGACTTTGCTTGATTCAGGGATTCCTGCGCTGGGTTATTGGCAGGCCAGCAGCTTTACAACCTCTCATAGAAAACACTATCTGCTCTGCTGAGTGTCAGCCATGATGCTAACTCACCAAGCTGTACTAAAACTTAACAGAGTGGTTTTTAATGGTGTAGCCTGTTATCATAAGCAAAGAGTTTGCATGTTTTTACTTCAAACACACACTGCAGCAGCTAACACCTTCGGGAAAAGGGGGAGCCAAATCACCTTGGACCTCATTTAGAAGTCTTATTGGGTCAGATCACCCAAATTACCAAAAAACAAACAAGTTTCACTTACCCTTTCTCTAACATGGCAGATAGTTAAGTTTAGTTTTAACATGTCTGTCTCAGATTTCTCTGCCTACCCCAATACAATGGAAGTGGATGGAATTCCCTTTTTAGGTACATACATTACAGGACCTTATAATTTAGTTGCATCTCTAAGAATACTACTAACTACTAACTCTAGGCATGCTAAAGTAATTGATTACAAGCGTATTTAATCCTTTACAACCAGGATCGACATCAGTTTTCTTGTGCTGTGTTCAGAAACCTTTTAAAAGCTTTAATCCTGGGAAAATTAGCTTAATTTCTTCCGAAAACATGGGGAAAATGCAATGAACAACTTAGCAATAAATGTTGCACAAATTGCAAGAAATTAATAAAATCTAAGAAGAAAAATGACCTGAAAAGAGTGAGAAAATGCATGTAATAAAATGTAAAGAAAACTAAATGTCTACGTATTAGAAATATGTATTAAAATAATGTTACAGCGATATTTCTTTATTATTTTAGGACTCTAATTTTCAAGAGATTGTCCTGTAAGTTTTACAAATTACTTGCTCATTTTTGGTTCAGCTGTTGTAAAGTAGCTCACTGCTGCCTTTTTATGCTCTCGGAAGAAACCAGGCCAATTTGCTCAGGTTTCAAAGGATTACTTATAATCCCAAAAGCACTATTTTCCTCGAGTTCCCTGTTGTAGTGTTTTATAGGGTGAAAACATGCAAACTCTTAGCCCTCCACAAAGTGTGAACTACTTCCTTTATAGAACTGACACAATGTAACAAGCTAACTTCACTCACTGCCACACACACAGAACAAGGAAAGGAATTAATTTTCCCTCCCAAGCTTCACTTTGAAAATACTCAACGAGTCCTATGACCCAAAGTTACCCTTAATATAAAAAAACACATGATAAATGAACTTGTGCAGCTCAGAATTCTGGGCTGTGTGCAAGAGCAGTACTGACACCACTAGTGTGAATAGTCTCTCGGAGAGGTCTGACAGGTTCTTCTAAAATCATGCAATCTGCCTCTGACTTTAAATAACTTCACCAGCCAGGGACATAAGTCAGTACATGAATAGCTACTTCGCTATTTTTGTAAAGTTTATTGTGACTCATGTGATCACATGAGTGTGTTTTACACATCCCAGTATTGCGCCTCATTGTTGAACCTGGATTTCAAGGTGCGTGATTTAAAGGGATAGTTCAACCCAAAATCAAAAATACATATTTTTCCTCTTACCTGTTGTGCTTTCTATCAATCTAGAATGTTTAAGCGTGAGATGCTGAGTGTTGAAGATATCAGCTGTGGAGATGTCTGCTTCTCTGTTTAAAATCACACTGAAGAAAATCCTTTTTAGCCACACATTCAAGTAGTTTGACTGTTTTAAGTAGTATTTTATTTTTTTTTATTTTTTTAATTGGTTTTAACTAAGTTGTGCTTTTACTTTCACTGGTTTATCTATTATCTTGTTTTATTTTGTTGGTTTTACTCATATGTTATAATGTTGTTTAATGGTCTGTTCATCTTATTTAATTTGTTTGTTTAATTTGTTTTTAGTTCTTCTATTCATTTGAATTAAATAAATTAAATATCGTTTTAAGGGATTTTATCTTTTTTTGCTGAATTGCTGGCTTTGTTTTGTGCCTGCAACCTCTACTTCACACTTTGTGCAGCACATTGTGCTTCAAAGTGGAATGGCCCTCAGCTTTTGGTGCTCAAACCACCAAAAAGAAAACTAAAGGAAAAAAAACTCAACAGCAATGTTTTTTTCAGCAACAAGGTCTGTGGATTTTCTTTAGTAACAAGGTCATGATTTCTGTAAAAGAGAAATTGCTGTTAACTTTTTCAAATTTATCTATTTATTTATTGATGTTTTGAGCATGGCAAGCCAAGTGCCATCTAGTTCCATTACATCAGTGAGACGACAGACATCTCTATGGCTGATATATCTACCACTCATTAACTCACAACAAAACAATCTAGACTGGTAAATAGTACTACTGGTAAGAGGGAAAAAATTGTGTTTTTGATTAGGGGATAACTGTCGCTTTAAGGCTCAGCATACCAAAGCTGCAGTGTATGTATTATGTGATGGTCTTATTATGTTATGTTGAGTTAATTTGTAGTTTTTTGATTATAGTAGTACAGTACTGTATGTGAAAAGTACATACATTACTGTTGTCTGGTTTCATTGAACCATAATTTTGCTTTCCTTGTAGCTTTTTCTTGCTTTTATAGACAACCACCAGCTACTAATATATGTGAAGTGTTGCCCTTTGCTGTAGTTATGTATCACTCTCTATCAGTAGACGATTGCCAGTTGAGAAATGTGTTTGTACTTACGGTTAACAGTTTCCTTTCTCCTCCTCCCCATGGTTTCTCTGCTTGTCCCTACAGGGTGACAGGAGTAAGAGTAGAAATAGTGTGTTAAACCTGATACAGTGGCTTGTATCAGGCTGCGTAGATAAAAGCACTAGACAGGTTAACTTGTCTCATTCTCTATGGTGAAGATTTAGTCTTCATATTTTATGTGAAGATATTTTTAGTCTATGGTTCTGCAAAGCAGTAAAGACAGAAGTATTACCATGTTTAAACAGCTCTCGTGTATAGCCCACCAAAGAAAATCAGTTGTCAGCGAATGCATTTCGATGAGCACATCAGCGATCAAATTAATCTTAAGTCACTGATAATAGTTTTGGCTGTTGCAGTAGACTCTGGCTGAACTCATCTCTGTGATGGGCATAAATCAGGCTCCTAATAAGCACACATAATATGATTAGTCATGATGATAAATGGATCGTGAATGGTGATAGTATGCTAAGGAGAATTGCAAAGCCATTACAGTATTTCTTTATTTCATAGCGAAGTGCACTTTAGAAAGCAGCCTAACACTTGAACAGAATCAAGGTCTGATTATAATAACTTACCCACTGAATGCCATCGATGCCAGCAGTGCTGAATAGAGCATTCAGGGAATTCTTACTAACTCATGAGGTCAGGTCACAAGGCCGTGTTGTATTTACCACTTATTTGTATCGCCATTCATCATTCATTGATAAATGTAATGCTTGAACTAGGAAGACTAAGTACTGGATGCAAGGTTTGAACTTTTCTGTGTGATATTAGCAGATGAGACATTTTTAAAGTACAGGGAATTAAACATCAATATAATGTTAAAAGAGAATATTCACCACATATCCATTATGTGCTGCTTTGTAGCGTCATGGTAAGTAACTTAACACCATGGCCCTTAGGCCACCAGGGCACCCTGAATGTCAACATTTTTGACTTTAATTGACAAGGACCACTTGAATGCATCATTGGTTTTCCTTTCTGGAGGAGGTGCAGGTTCACCTTCATGTGTCACATCCTGCAGGAGGATGCCACCTGTTCATTGGGAGAAAGTTAATCAGAAATTGTATTTTAGATGCAGTGGCCATTTTAATACACGGTTGGTTCAGCTTGTTAGGCTCAGCTAAGAACTCACAGCTCTACTTTCATCAGCTTTATTGTCCTTTTCCACTTCAGGAGGAACAAACAAGACACTCCTCTAACGCTAAATGCAGGAACTTTCAGGGGTTGCCAGTAGTGCTGTCAATCTTGATTGGTCAAGTGGATGTGTTGTCACATCGTAAGAAGAATGAAAACAACAAACACCTCAATAACCATTTTTTGTATTCTATATTGACTAGGGAATATTATACTTCGAAAGAGAAGAACAAAGGAGAATGCTGGTTGGACAAATGAAGGTGCCCAGGCCTCCAATTGTAATCAGCGGTCTGGCGTCATACAGAGGAGTCAGAGTCAGCAATTAGAAAAGAAAAGGTGTAGCAGAGGATTTCTCAGTCTGGCAGAAACTTGGATACATCCAACAGCCAAACAATGCAGGGAAAAACTTTAAAAAGGTGACACAAGATTAAAGCAGAGTTAAGGACCACAGTACGTGCAGCAGGGCAAACTGAAAAACTACAAAATAGTCTGACATGCCTCATGCCCTCTTGGGCCCCAAACTTTAGCATTTATGTGAAATGAAATCAATAACAATATCAGCTCCAATTCCTCCTCCGTTTTCTGTCCCACAACAGCTTACTTTCTTTGCCTTCTTACTTTACTAAAGTTCCTGCAGTGGAAAAGGGCAAAAAGCTACAGTGTCTCAAGTCCACAACCAGCAGGTTGAAATATATTTGCTACTGAGTGAAATGTCTCAACAGCTATGTGGACTGCTTCTCGTGAAATTTAATACAGACATCCATGTTACCCACAGGACCAGTAGTCAAGACTTAGTTGATCCCTTGAATTTTCATCTACTGCCTTTGTCAGATCTAATTTCCCAGTTAATCAATAGAGTACTCCAAGGAAGACGTTTTTTGCTGGCTGATGCAGAAGTTACGGTTACCCTGGTTCCCTTGTCAAAAAAGGCAGTGGAGTTTTATTGGACTTTGGATTATTATAAAGAATGAGATGCGGCAAACAGAAGTTTATGATACTTACATGTTTTGTTCAGCAAGACAATCTGCACAAATAAACCCCAGTTTTTTTTCAAGTGTAGATGCAAGCACCAGAGGCAAAAAGCTAATGTTAGGCTAATGAACTACACCATGGTCACATGATGTGTTTGGTGTTCTGACGTTATGTAGTCTCATTCGGTCACTTCTTAGCAACCGCCTTTTTTCAGATGCATTAAACCATAAAATTCGCAAATTGGTTATTTACGGATGTATAGTATGTGTTAAAAAAAAATCATGAACATTAGTTGTTTAACATCAGTGTGGTAACATTTTCCATGTTAGTATGTTTGCATTTTGGTCAGCTCACAATGGTGTCAACACAGTCTCGCAGAGCCTCTAATGTGGCTGTAGACTCTCAGTCCTAATATTTAAGTCTGAGTCAGATTATTTGCCAGGTTGACTGCTGACAAAACTTTGCAATTCATGTGGAAGCCAGAAAATTCTCACATGGACTGCCTTGTAATTACCATTATGATACTTACAATTCATTGTTATTTATTTACAGATATACAGTATAGTATAAATGCAGTATGAGTCAGTCAGTAGGGCTGTACTGTTCTGTAGGTGGTGGAGAGGTTACTGTAAAAAAACACCCTTGTATCAGCTTTGATTTAAAATTAGCAATATAGAAGCAGCGCACATACAAAGTGAACTGGGTTCTTTCACTGCATCAGTGATAGACACAGCAGGTGCAGATTCTGGCTCCAGTCTCCTCCTTTGTAACAGTTGTAGTACAGAATTTCTGACAAGCAAAATGCGTGTATTGACAGGTTATGTAATAGAGTGTCAGCTCTGCCCTACAAAGAAGCAGCGACTACGCAAACACGGGAAACTGCGTGAAGTCAATTCCATGCCTTCCATTACGACTCTGCCGTTTCTAATTAATTTGGTGACGAATCAGAGTTGTATGATTAAAATCATTCATTGGAATTAATGAGTAATTCCTGTTCAAAAGGTCCGTCTGTTCACTTCCTCCTCTGTTGTATCATTAAAGCATTATTCTCAATTAACCTTATCCCTGTTTACATTCCTACAGTGTCCCCAGTGCAGCTTCTCCCTCTGTCACTGCAGTAAGGCAAGATTAATGCTGCCCTTTCAAAATGTGCCAGGACACTCCCTCAGATCTTCAGCATACAGCAGAAATGTTTCTGCCACATCTGCATCCCCGTGCTCTGTAGAGGATAACACCTCACGCCAAAATGCTAATACAACAAATAACATTCAATTATTTATAAAACATAACCGCTGAAGCACCTAGAATTTCTGAAATATTAATAGCAAATCATGGCAGGTAGAAGGAAGATATATATCCCCTGTTGGTTTGAACTATGTGTCGCCCAGAGGGAAGAGAAGCTGGTACTATATTTTTAACAGCTAGAGTTTTTATAGGGCCTGCCACGTGGCTCTTCTTTATTATTGATGTCTTTTTTTTGCCAGCTACCTTCTGGAGCACATTTTCAAGAATATATCTCAATTTATGTCCTGCTAGGAAGCTTGCATTAGTTTTCTGGCAACATAATACACTGTGTGAAAATGGCCATAAACTTCACTAAGAACAAAGAGAGCATCTCGTCCTTTGGCCTCATCTTTATATTTTGTGCAGATCAAACCAGCTGCAGTGCATGATTTAAAAAGGCAAGTGAGGTCACTGGCTACAGTTAGATGTCAGCTGCACACCTGCACCGACAGCTTGCTCAGTAGACGGCATCCCCAGTGACCCTGCTTATCCACAACACAACGGGTTCAACCAAGTAGGCAGGGCAATAAAGGCGCTCTGCTGAGGAAAATAAAAACAAGGTTAAACAATTCATTTGTCACAACTGCAATTATAGTGTTCCAACTGCAATTAGACTGGCTGTAAACCTGCAACTAGACTGCTAAATAGTAGGGACAGCAATCGACATACTGTAGGAGTTTGAAGTTTATTTTCCCAGGCTTTGTGCCCTCACCAATTTCCATGCTGATGCAGGGATAGTTTCTCATTGGCTATGATGTTCACTGTGTTGCTGTTTGTATAAGTGTGAGATAGAAAGTTTATTTAGCTAAAAAAAGTCCCACCTAAAAAAAAAAATCAATGTCAGTCTAAGTGTCCACTTTATTATAAATATTTTCACTGCTTAACATAACCATCAGACGGTGATTTCTGATGGGAAAATGAAGCTTTTAAATACCTCTCTTCAGTGCCAGATTCCATTAAGAAAAACATCGATTTAACATTGTTGAACACAAGTGCTGCTGATCTACTGTTGCCTTGAACACTGTTATTTTGTGACTTTGGCATTTAAAAGGGTTAGTGTTGATTCACCAAAGTTGCACAATAGCACAAACTAACTGACAGATCAAGACTGCAGTAGACCAGCAGCTCCCAAGTTCTGCCAGCTAAAATGACTGTTTTTGTCAATGAAGTCTGGTGACTTCTCTAAGAGAATAGATGGGGAACTGAAGACGTTAATGTCTTCACAGTCGGAAAGGGCTGTCTGATGGAAATGCACATCGGTGAAGGTAGTCTCAATATAGCATACACTTGAAGTGATATTGATTTTTTTAGGTGTGACTTGTATTAGGTGGCTAAAATACACTTTGTTACCTCCACAATAGTACAGTGCATTGCTTACATGTCAGACTCCAGCCTGCTTCTCCGATATGGGGGCATGTCGACTGAAAATTACTGTATGTTATACATTGACTATAAGTAACCCATAAAACCCCATTTCAAAAAAATCCAAAATATCCCTTTAAGATCGGCATGTATATTTTGATGTTTGAGATTGCTTTGTGTACATTGACTACCTGAATTTCTCAAAACCAGGGCCAATAACATTTACTCTGACCTAGAACTTTAATATTGGTGACATCCACTGTGAAGGATAAGGCTGGTGTATCTCTATATTTTTAGTAATGCCAACAAATCCCTAGTTAGTTCTAATCCCCATTCTGTCTGTGCCACTTACCTTACAATAGGAAAAATATAGAGTAACGCCGGCCTCATCCTTTGATTTTTTTTTTAACAAATGAAAGACATCGGCTTTCAGTCTGAATTAGATTCTCTATTTTTTCTCATTGCAGTTTTGTCTTTTTTGTTCATCCAGCTGCTCATCACGTGGTGTTTTCACACTACAATACAAATATCGGAGGTCACCTGTCAGTCAAGGAGTGTTCATCACAGTTTCTTTATATTGTCTTGTTTAGTTGATGAAGTTCAGTTCCCAGTTCATCCTCTGCTTTTTGTCTTATCCAGTTTATTCCAAACAAACTAGAAACAGAACCCAATGGCCTCCTTTTTTTTGTTTGTTTTTGTAGGAAGCTCTCAATTTTTAGACCAACAATTATAAAAACCCTCTAAAACAAGCTGAGCGAATCACAAAGAAGTGAGGTACGCATCCATTTCAATGAAAATGTCAGGCTTTGTAAGTGAGACTAATTACTTTCTCCTCTTCTTTGTAGAGCCTTGATAGAAACATTGTGGTACGCAGCCATGCACGAGTGTCCTCGCTCACCTTGAAAAACGTCCTGTTCACATACGCCGGCCAGTACCTCTGCTCTGCCAGTAACTCCATCGGCCAGGACGAGCAGCACATTTACCTGGAAGTCCGCTGTAAGTCACCAAACTCATCCTACACTTGCTCTAAATGTTTATTAGGGCTGTCAAAACACATCAACCTTTAGTTTGTAATGTTTTACTTTACTTATTAATGAATGAAGTTAAGAACTTTAATATTTGTTGAATAAATTGTCATTTTGACAAATCATCTTACTCTTAGACTTAAAGTAAATGCATAAGCCCAGTTGCCAGAGGAAAATGTTAGCATCACACATTTCTGCAAACCATGAGTATGTTACATTAGTA
This sequence comes from Plectropomus leopardus, assembly GCF_026936395.1. Lineage (NCBI taxonomy): Eukaryota > Metazoa > Chordata > Actinopteri > Perciformes > Serranidae > Plectropomus > Plectropomus leopardus. The sequence goes on from NC_142190.1 coordinate 10,274,065, forward strand.
TGTTTCATATGTAACATAGCAACATATCTAAAGTGACATACCTAAGATTACATGCATAAGAGCTGACTTTCTCACCGGCAGGGGGTGAATGACAGACCCTGCAGACTGCTGTTTGAGTCTAACAAACAACAAAAGCGAGCATTTTTATTGCAAGTCATTGCTGTATTTACAGCCAACATTGTAGCTCCAAAACCTTTTGGCTATAACCAAGTTGTTTTTGTGCCTAAACATAACCACACTATAACAGCATTGTTGAACCATAAATAAAGTTCTTTACATACAAATGTTACATATCCATGGTTTGCAAAAATGTAGAATACCAGCATTTAGTCTGGGGATTTGGTTGAATATTATTATCATTTTTGACAGTTCTGATGTTAAGTGATGCCAGATGTTAAATAATAATAATTTCACATGGCCAGAATCCTTTTTGGGGTGGCTGTTGCTCAGGTGGTAAAGCGGGTCGTCTTCTAATCGAAAGACTGGAAGTTTGATCCCCTCCTCTTCCAATCAACATTGAAGTATCTCTGGGCATGATATTGAACCCCAGATTGCTCCCGATAAATGTAAATGAATGTTTGAAAACTGAGTAGACTCATAGTGTAAAAGTGTTTTGAGTGGCTAAAACACTAGAAATGCTCTATATGAGTGCAATGCAGGTCCATAACTCACACCCACAACTACGCACATTAGAGACTTACAGTAGGTCAAAGAAGAAGTGCCAGAGTTTGACAGTTTCATTGATACTCAGCTAAAGGAGGTTCTGAACGATCTAAAGGCTAAAAGAATTCTTCTCAAGGAAACTTTGTAACGAGTATACATCTGTCTTGTGTTAGTCTTGACCTGGAACAGCTGCCTCAGCTGCTCCTGTCTTCAAATTAGATGTCATGTTATTAACAGTCTGTTAAAAACGTTAGTGACCAGCTGTCGATTGTAGAATCCCATTTTTTGCCCCTGATATATCGTCAGTCTACGATGTTCACTGCAGTCAAGGAGTAATTGCGTTGCAATTGACATTTTTTGGTGCCGAGATGTTTTCTCAGCATGTCTCTTTTTCCTCAGGTAGTGGTTTCCTCTGTTTCCTAAAATGGCTTTTGACAGCACCCTGGCAGCTTTTCCTGGCTCTGTTCATTAGCTGTTGATTTTACCTGTAGGCAGGAAAATCAATAACATGAGCTTTTCACAAAAACAAACACTGACAGACTCCACAAATATTGTGTCTTCAGATGGAAGTCTAAAGCCTGTTGCACCAGCTGATAATAAGTTGTATTTTAAGTTCAAGAACAAAGTCAACACTTACCGCTGGCTGTAAAAGGTTAATTTTAAATTAAACTTGCTACTTTGTCCATTTGTCCTATGTCTATTTACACTCAAGTTAAAACATTGTAAAGTTTCACCTGGTGCATTTTCAGACAAAGAGAGAAGGACACTCCTGTAACAGAAATAAAGAGGCCTATCAGACTATTTTGAACATAATGTATGCTATCACATGCATACTAACCATTATTAGATATTTTGCCTATATCTTGTCATGAACTTATTAATTGTTAATAGTCATTTATTGACTATTAGTACTTTACTAAGGTGTGGAAGACTGTATCTTACCAGATACCATACCATGTCAAATATCAGTGAACATTTTTGGACAAGTTTCCTCTTTGCAAAAAGATTCTGCAAAAGTCAACATCTTGACAGCTACAAGTCTCTGTTACAAGCATGCATGTGCTTGTTACAAAAACTATGTTCAAAAAAGCTGAATTTACACATAGCTGGTTCAACAAGCTGCTTGGCATCAGGTGCACAAAGCTGCCTGATTCATGTGTTTATTTTGAGGGGTAAATTAAAACTCAGAAACACGGCTGATCAAGCACCAGCCTCAACCTGTAGAGCAACATTTACTTTGCAATTAATTTCTGTGGTTTATTGGAGAATTTAAAATATATCTATATTTATGAAAACATGGCACTAGAGTCAGAAGTATTCAAATCAGAAAATCAGAGGCGGACCAGGGGAAGAGCTTGTTAAGACCAAAGAAATGAAAATACAGTGTCTGGGCAGTCACCTCTGTTTCTGGGGATAAATGGTGGGCGAGAGAGCAGAGTTTGCTGGGTCAGTGGTACCACTGCGATTTGTTACCATGGAAACAAAGGGCTCAGTTCTGACATAGCCTGGAGGTACAGTGGCTTTTGTGGCTTAAAATTTCTCTTGCAAATTTTTTTTTTTTTTTTTTTTTGCAACTGTCTGATTACTATGGTCTTTGAGAACCCTAACCGTAGACTAAAAGGCTTGTACAACCATTTTTCCTGTCACTGACGGTTATATAGCCCAATACCCCCCCCCCCTTAAATTGAAGCAGCAAGTCAGCTTTTTCACTCCATGGTTGTTTTTTTTTACCTGCATTCTGATGTGCTGTAGCACAGACTAAACAAAACTGCCCTAATACTTAGAGACTGTATGTCTTAAAATTGCACTGTTCTCAGGCGAAACTGACATACTTTTCCCTCAAGCAAAATTACAGACTCAGAAATTTACTTGTTCCTCAGTGTTTTGCATACATTTTCACATAGGTAAGTCAAAACATATCCTTAGCAAGACTGGATGAGCACAATGGAAGCCAAATCATACTTGATCTGGTTTCGAAATCTATCGAATGTTACCTTGCTAAAAAAGAAAGAGATAAATAAAGCCAATGAACGCTTAATTGGATTAATATGCCCTGCTCTCAATGCGCCAGCAATTTGCTCAGAGATATAATCACAACGCTGCATTGATAGAGTTGTTTGAGGGCTCGCAGTTAGCTAGAGTAATCAGCAAGTAATCAGGTAGCTGATTCACTGTTGCCAAGCAATTATCGATAAGAAAAGGTGCTTTGTCTTGAGCACAGCTCTCACTCTCTGTCCCCTCTATCACCACTCGCCCACTCACACAATGAAGACGTTATCTAAGCATGGAACTTCCTATCTGCTGCACAGCATGATCCCATTAGCCGGGCTGAGTGTGTCGACGCTTGCTGCTGAAGGACTGATAGGAAAGTGTTAATATCTTCTCTGTTTGCGCTCCGTTTTGTCAGCGGCTGAGGTTTGTTTAGCATGAATGTCTAATGAAAACACTGTTTGAGCTGCAAGCAGGTCACTTCTTATCTACACATATCTGTTCTGTTGGCTGTACAGTTAGAAATTACGACCCATGCATAGCATGCCGAGTTCAAAACACTGGGTGTGATGTTCTGCAGACCTGCAGAACATCAAATGAAGTGTTTTGAACTGCAGTGGAGCTTGAACTGCAATGGCGATGCCTATATTTGAAGACTGAACCTTAAGAAAACCACTGTTTAGGTTCATTAGTCAATATGTTTTCATTTTTTTACCATAGAAACCTACCCTGGACATGGTCGAATAAGCATATATATGCAATCAACTCACTCTAAAAGTATCAATTAATTATAAATATTACAAGCCATGACAATGGCTGGTCTTGTTTTCACTTTGTGAGTCTGTGTGTGTTGTGTAAAAATGTGCTCCTGGAGTAGCAGGAACTACCACAAATGAAAAACTAATTTGAGTCTCTCCGCACTGCATTCACAGACTCCCAAAAACCTCTATTTAGAGAAGGGGATACAGCATGATACAGAGGGGAATTTGAATGAAAAAATAAAACGTCATGATATCACACATACACTCTCATTCTGTGGGTAACACTCTGTATGTATTTCATGTTATATGTGACCTACATGAGCAGCACTAGCAGATACATTCCTGTTATTTGCAAAGGTATCAATAATCTCACCTAGACCAGCCTAGGAAGCTACAGAAATCAAACAGGCAGGTCACAAGCACTGTAGTGAGTCAACAAAGCCCAAAAGCAGCATTGATAGAAAGAGTGAGAGCCTAATCAGGACTGCAGGAGATGGAGCATTTATTGACTCAGCCTCGTCCATCAATTCCAGCTGCAGCACGCTGCAGAGTTTTCAGGGATTCGGGGTCAGAAGTGAAGCTTCGGTAGTGTCAGGGGCCACAGCGTTTCACGGCACTCAGGAAGCAAAGCATACTTCACTGCATTCAGAAGCACTGCTCAGTTATGTGAGCGGGATCTAATAAAAGGAAACAATGCAGGAAAACAGCAAACTCCTGTTATAGCCTCATACTGTGATGATGCACAAAAAAAAAAAAAAAAGGTTAAGGGTGAAGAGTTTTGACCAGATGGTATCAATCCAAATCAGTGAGCACGTCAAAGGCTTTTGCATGAATGCTAGCATAGCAGATATCAGAAAAGAGCAGTTGCAGTGAAAGTTTTCACAAACCCAAAAGCGAACCAGCTGAATTTTCTTTAGCAGTTGGAACTGACAGCTGTGATATTTCTGTGCACTCAGTGCTCTTGTTAAAGGTATGCTATGCAGGAATTGGAACAACATTAAAACTTGGCCCCTCTATGCTATTGTGGGAATGGTTCATTTGTTATAATGAAAAAGTCGGTATTTTAGCAAGCTAACTAAGCTAACTGCCTGCACCTACCTGTCCAACAGAAAACAGGCCAAGTCAGCAAATTGATTCTTTCCTTTAGCACTCGCCAGTGAAAGTAGATCCAGCCTCATATTCACTCTAGTTTTGGAATAAGCCCTGTCCATTTGGCATTTTGCCTTGCTTTATTTGCATTTATACATTGCTGTCTCCACAATCTTTATCACTTTATCTTGGATGCAAACTGCTACTGTATGGTCGCTATCTTTCTTGTCTTCTTTTTTTTCAAGTCCAGAGTCTCTGCAGAAAAATGCAGTGCCACACACTTCCAGTGGGTCATAAGTGATGACTGAGAGGGATAACTTTTGCATGAGTCTATACATTAATTTTTTGGAAAATCCTGCATAGTGTACTTTTGAAGCAACTACATTTTGTGTTGATTTTGACATCCCCTGTGGACAAAAGCAGTGGTTTTGGCATGAGCACCACCACCCCGTGGCGTAAAGATCTGGCTAGCGTGTGCATTTATTTGGAGGCTAGAGTAAGAAAGACTCAGCTTATTATTAATACTGTTTTTATTTTGAAACACAGCTGTTTGCAGGGTGCATTGCTATGAGATATTGCATGTTTTTGTGATTAAAGAAGATTGATAAGTCTAATATGAGGATATTAAAATAAACTCTTTGTTTTAGCCACCAGCATAAGTTCATATATTGATGTAAAACCACGCCTCACAATGGATTTCATGAGTCCAGTCTAAGAGGAAGAGGGACAAATCAGAATTAGTTTAGAATCCTTTCAAATTCCACAGTTCTCTCCATCTATTGAATGAACTCCCAGAGTTGACTCATGTTGTTTCTATTACTGTCCCATTTAGCTTTTTTTTTTTTTTGGTTCTTTGATCAATTATTTTCTTCTTGTCTTTGCTGCTGTGGCCTCAGGATCAGCCATAGCCATAAAAGTCTAAATAAAAATCTCCTTACTGCAAAGCTTTACTTGGGAAAATGTAAACACTCTTTAGGTCTGCGTGCCACAAATCGTGTCTGATTTTACGGGGAATCAGACCATTAGACATGCATTAAGAATAACTATATAGAAATAACCAATCTTCTCACTGATGGTCTTGTTTCTTATGAAGGTCATATTGAGGCATCAGTATAAAACTGAGACTGTTTAAAACCAGTTAAAAACTCCTTGTAGATGCTTTAACTCACAATTATGCGCCTGTTAGACTTACTTTGTAATAATGGCACTCAGCCCTGTGAGACAGTTACATTTTTGTAATTGCTGAGCTGGAGCATCCTGCAATAAAAGTGACTTTTTGACACAAGTTAAATGGGCAAAGACTGGCAATTTAATGTTCCATAAAAGCACCATAGGCTGTCTTTAAAACTTCAGTAGATATCATTAAAGACCTTGCCTTGAATGTATAGATGTAAGAAAAATAGAGCCATTATACTGCTCGCATTTGTTTGCCATTAAGATTTCAGGTTCTGTCAGCATTGCCGTGATTGCTCCAGCTGCCTTCAGGAGTGTGTTTTTAAATGTCTTTTTTGATTGCAAAGATTTCTAAATGAAGTATCTCACTGGTAGCTGTGATAAGATCTGCAGGAAATACTGAGAAGTGGAGCTGCAGGGGAGGAAGGCAATATTGCCATCCCACAATTCCTTGCTCCTGCGATAGAAGACTCCATGTGGCCTTTCCCGACTGACTGATTCTTATCAGCCCCGTGGATTTTTCATACAGAGATTTGACGGGTTTGATGATAAAACGTGTTCTCGTGTAAAAAAGGATGTAGAATCAATCAACATCTCCTCTCTCCTTGCTCTCACACACTTCTGGAATAAATTCAAGAGTTGCCACTGGATTATAGAAATATTACATTCAGATACCTATAAGATGAAAATGATTGTGATGTTTATTAGTATATGCATCCCATTGTCACCAAAGCAATACTGTGTGACAAAGAGATGTCTTGTTGTATGTGCAGAATAGCAATATTAAGATTTGGAAGTCTTTTAGTACAGAGAAGATAATTGTTCCTCTATATCCAATGTCTTCCTCTGTTTGAGATTATCAGGGAATTGAAGAATTCCTAAAATAAACATGCATTTATGCATCAATGATCTCAAAGTAGATTCACGTTTAAAAGAAGCATTTCCAGACGGCATTGCCTCTAAATGTTGCCTAGTTTAAGTTCAGTCCAGTTCTCTTGGCCCATGGTCCCTCTTAATCTAAATATTTCCTCGACCTTATGACAATGTCCAATAAAAGTGGTTGGAAAATAGGAAAATATGTAAATGTTATGACTATTCAGATTCATTGCACATGACTACCTCAAGAAATTGCACACAAGCAGTCATTGTCATTGTTTGAAAAGGATAAACTTGCATTTTGTGATTTTATTCTTGGCCAGATGAACAGATTGAGTAAACACTTAGATTATCAGTAAACTCTTCCAAATATGCTTTGTTGTGATATTTTCCATCTTCACTCCCTTATGTGCTGCTGCAGATGCTCCAAAGGTCCAGGGTCCAGTGGTGTGGTACTCGTGGGTAGGAAACCCAACCAACATCACCTGCGAGGTGGAAGCTCACCCCAGAGCCTCAGTGGTTTGGTATCGAGAGGGCATCGAGCTGCCCTCTGCTAACGACACCTATGTGAAGATCTACAACACACCAACCATCAGCTACTTGGAGGTCTGCTGCACCTTTCTGACACACAGAAGCACAGTGGTTAATAAAGCATAGAGATACGTGTTTTTGGAAAAATTGACCATCGTGGCAAAGCATGTCATCCTCCACAGGAATAGTTAACATGTAGTTCTGCAGCAGGTCCATGATTGTAATAGTAGACAAATTATTGTGAACCGAGAGCTCGATGCAATGTTAAAAAAACAGTGTGTAATGATTAGTTTGTAAAGTAGATACCTGTGCACCTGCATAGCGACCACTTTCCACATGAATCACCCTCAATCAGCCATGAATAAACCACTAAATGGCACAAAACCAGTAACTAATGATTATCTCAGGATCATGGGTCTGCTTGCATCTTAGTGGTATTTTTCTTCTTGTTCTCTTGCTGTGCCTCACAACATGACCTCTCAGTATTTGTGTCTTTTTCTGTCTCTCAGGTTACCCCTCTTTCTCAGAGTGACTTTGGAAGCTACAACTGCACAGCAACCAATGCGATGGGCCGTGAGTCCAGGGAGTTCCTCTTGATTGAAGCAGGTTTGTGCGCTGAAAAATTTGCATTTAATTTCTGTAGCATTTTAAAGTCTGTAGCATTTTTTTTTTAGATCAAACACAATTTTAAAGAAAAAGGTAAATCAGATAAGTGTGAAGTTGTGAAGTGTTTGAGTTTTGAGAACAGCACCCACCTGACCAGTCTGTGATGCTTTGAGTTAAAGAATACAGAGGAGAGGAAACAGTAAAAGTTACAACATTATAGATCCAATCACCCACAGCGAAATGGTCATTACAAGGTCAAGTTTAATCCCCTGTGTGGGAACACAGTTAACAGCTTAGCAATATAACCAGGGGCAAGGCCCAGTATAAGTTATGGATAACATTTTAAAGAAAATTTATTTATTTAGAGGCCAGAATAGGGAGCAAGGATGTGTGAAATGTTGTTCAAAAGGTGACATATAAATAGAAAATAAACTATAACCTTGCTCAGAATCACAATGCACACCAGAACAGACAGGTAATGAGCAAACAATCAATTTGCAGTGGAATTGTCCTTTAACCCTGACATACAGTTCATATTTTACATCTTCACAGTATGGTTCAGGTTAATTTTGAATTTATTTTGATGTGATCTTGTTACATAACAAGATAACATCTTGGTTGAAAACTGGCCAGAAGTGGTGGGAATGCAGACAGTGACAATATCAAGGTTCAAATGAATGTCATTTGGGGCATTTTTTTTACTGTTGTCAAATGTTAAAATGGGGTCAAGTTTGACCCAAATATTATGTAAGGATTAGGATTACATTCTTGATGATGTCTTTGATGTAATTTAGCTTTATTGCCTTTGCCACCAAGGAGGTTATGTTTTTGGTTCAGTTTGACCGTTTATCAGCAGGATTGCAGATAAACTACTGGCCTGATCCTCATGAAATTTGGTAGAAATGTGAAGCACGGGCCAAGGAATAAGCCATTAAACTCTGGGACAGATCCAAACCACAGGGCAGATACACGAATTGTTATTCACTTTCATCAATGTTTCCAGATAGGGAATTTGGCTTTGGCTGAATAAATGTCATGAATCACTGTAGTTAAGTATAGTGATAAAACATAGCCATTTGTAGAAATATGATGACTCCAAAATGCATTTAACATTCACGTGTACTTGAAATCCTCTCAGGTAATCTACACAAGTATTGCTCAACCATATTTTGTCATAATTCTAATATATCAGAAGATTTATATATATAGTGGTTGCACTTGCAGATTTGCATATCATAGACAACTAAACAATTGGCCTTGGCAGAGGTCTGTGCTCTCTGAGTGCCCTTCTAGTTTGGTATGCAAATTGTTTTGGAGTCATTAGAGGAGGTAGGTCACTGAGGACCTTGTCTAAATACAGTGCGGTCGAATTAATTGTGCTAACAACCTCAGCTGCCACTGTGCAATATACTGTAGGCCCTTTGAGGTGTTTTCTCTTGGCTTTTTTATCTGATGCATGAATCATTAAAATGCCTAAAGTGACTCCCACCATCCATAGTTGGACTAAAAGGGTACCAAAAAGAACCCCACTCAAATACATCTTCACACCTTATTTTCCACATTGATATGTCAATGAGAAAATTCGACAAGTGGCACGAGGCAAAGAGCTTCACTAGACAAAATGATTTCAATTTCAAGGGCAATTAAACAGCCTCTGCATTACATTCTAATGGCACACAATCCAGATAAGATGAGGTAGGTTTATTTTTACAGAAGGAGGACCGGTGGTGTTCCTGTTTGCATGATGGCAGTGGGAGGCTCAGGGAAGTTTGCACACAGAAAGTGATTAATGATGAGTTGATTCCTTCACATTTTGGTACTGAGAGGCATCAAGTGTTGTTTTGTAATTGCCAGCACTGAGCAGTGCTTTCAGTACATTCAAACTATAACATTTATTACATCAAACAATATAACTGTGAGCTTTTAAATTCACAACGATGAGTTTGTTGTTCTTAGAAGGTAAATGGCGTTGCTAGACAGAAGGTCATGAAGAACTACAATCACAGGGGTTCGTCCTCTGGGGAGCATGGATGTAATTAGTAAAGTCTTGGTTGATTTAAATGAATTAATTTTCTTATGCACAAGTGAAAGTTGTAACTTTACAGAGGCACTAAAGGAAAGGTCAAAGAGTCACATCATTCAAAAAAATTATGAATATACTGTATCAGATTTTATGAACAGTAATTGTACAGGGACTGTAGACCCAAATTAAATGGATGTCATTAACATGCACCGGACATACTTATTACCATCATTAGGGCCTGCCTCAGAAAGATAAAAAGACAGCATTACACAATCATGTCTACAGAAGACTACTAAATCGTACAGAGTGCTCCATCTCTGTGACACTGTGTCCTATCCTCATGAATCAAAGTGTAACTCAGGCTGGAGGTAAAGCTGTTGCTGCAGGCTTTTTTGGGCATGTCCAACAGATCTTCAGTAATTTAGTGACCAGAGGCTTTGGGGCACCAGAGGCATGCCGGCAACCACAATTGTCAAAGGGGCTGATTTAGAGCGGTACAATATCAGTTGTTGTAGTGACTGTTATCAATCTGAGTGAACCACACAGGCATTACAGTCTTGCAACACTACACTGTAGAGAAACTGAACTTCTTTGTCATCATGCATAATTTTCAAGGCTCAAATACTTTATTTCAGAGGAATTACAGGTATTATATTTCCAAAACTAGCTTTTCAAATGTACCGCTTTTAAAGCAGTTAGTCGCTCTGTATTTTCATTGAATCTGTTAAGGCTTTTTTCTCTTTTTATTCATTTTCCTTTGATATATGCAATCAGTCAATCAGTAAATCAATATGTTCACTGTTTTTGGTGGATTCATGCAAAAAAAAATAGTTTTCGTCATGAATTAAAGGTAAAATGACTTTTTTTTTCTTTTTTTTAACCAATGGTCATTTTGTGGGTGAAGTTTTCCTTTAATCAAATAGTATCTTGAAAATTTTTTTTTTTTTTTTTTTTAATTGTTCCTCATGGGCATTGGGCATCAATTAACATTGTATACTTGGAGTTAAATACATTATGTGAATCATTGTATTTTATAGTAATCTTTGCATCACAGCCAGCTTTTAGATTGAGTTTTTTAAAAAGGATGTTTTTTTCTTGCGCTCTGTTGCAGAGGTGCCGTCATCACCAGAAGTTTTCCACGTGGAACCTTTCTCTAGCACCGCAGTGGTAAAGTTTACGGAGCCTGATTCCTTGGGTGGAGTGCCCATTATCAAGTACAAAGTGGAATGGCGTTTGCCTGGCCAGGATTGGACTGGCAGTGAGCACAGCGCTAAGGATGGTAAGTCAACCACCTCTCCTGATAAATGTTCACTGGATGGCTGCTCTGTGATTCCCCTTGGCTATCAGAAGCATGTTATAACACCTGTGCAATCTCAATATATTTAAAAAAAAACATTTCAAAGAATTCTCACTTTGTGCTTTTTTACCATCATATTATGTCAGTGACATAAAAACGCCTGCTGTGACACTGACTTCTGCACAGTGTGATTCAGAGTTGAATTGCTCTTTAAGTCCCTGAGTCACCACCACTTACATGCATTTTCCTTAAAAGCTTTGAAAAGTATATTTTTAATCACGCAAAGTGGATGCAAGGGATGTTATTAAATTCACTCTTCAGGGTCAGTGTTTTTCTGCAGTCTCTTTAAGATGCATCACCTGCATCAGCTACACCTTAGTACCCCGTTAAGCTGTTTAAAGCCTTTGCAACCAAATGATGCATCTTGCTGCAAAAGGCATCTCAAAGAAGGTTTTACTCAGCCTCCAATATGTTTTGATAAATAACAGAAAACTGTTTAGAAATTCTGTAAAAATAAAAAGGTGTGAATTAAAAGTTCAGATCTTGCCTCTTAGTCATAAGGTATTAACTCTTTGAGTATCAAAATAATCCACTCATTGTAATTGTAACAGTGTGAAGAGAAGCTGACTTTTAATGGTGCAGCTTTCACAAAAGTATCATATTTCTATTATATTGTCCGACTCCAAATAAATAGACAGAAAACAAGGCTCAGGTGGAAAAGTAGCAACATGGCAATATTAGCTACACTCTCTATTTCCATTACCCAAAGCACAGTGGAAACTGAAGCGCCAGGATATATACCATGGGTGGATGGGAATATGTAAAAGAAAATTAATACAACTGACTAAGTCCATGAATGTTTGATTTTTTCATCAGTACATTTTTCCCATCACCATGGCTTTTATACTCCTGGAAAACTGACTCCATCCATTCATATACAGATATTGGCTGCATGTTGAAAACTTGTGAACATACAAGCAAAAATGACATAAAATTATCATTGTTGTTGTTATTTTAGGACCTGTTTATTTAGAGAGAATCACCAAGATGAAGGAAATATGGGCCAAAGCTGCAGGAAAACATTTCTGCTAGCAACAGTTAATCCAAACGTGACAGTAGCTGATGTCAGGAGGAGAGGTGGAACACAGCGTAGCCTAAATGACAGTCAGCTCAGACACTGACAGGCCCCAGATAATATCCCCATCCCACTGAGGGTTTGTGTCTCTTACAAATCTGGATGGTTCTCGTCTTGTCTGCCACATGGGACGTATCAGTCTGTGGCTGACAGCCTCCACTGTCAACTCAAGGCCCAAGAGCCGCCTGTCAGGCACAAAACAAAGCACAAGCACCCACACAGCAACTGTAAATGTTACCAAAAATATCTCATTCAACCACATCAACCACAACACACACCCTAGCCTTTTTAAAACACACGTACACGAAATGCAACATATCTGTAGCACTATACATGCATACATTTGTTACAGTATGTAGCATTAATATGTAAAATCAGGATCACTGATAGAAATGTAGGCTCTAAAATTCCATCATATGCAGCTGAGGACTCTTATCATTTTTTACAGATAAAAAAATTATCAAGTAGATGAAATGCGTCAATAAAAAAGGATATTTAGTTGAAAGTGTCTCTTACAATATTGTGAACCAGGGCTGCCATCACATGTTTGAAAGCAGTACTGCCATACCACACCCATTACTGTGGGTCCATATATAAATGCCTACAGCTGCAGCGTGCACACAGGAAGCTACATGTCAAAGTTAAAGTATACACCTGCCATGCTGTATCCTAAACATGTCTATTAACTCTTTACATTTTAGGTTTTATGCATAACATATTAATATTTGCCTGTATCATATATGGTTTGTAGTGCATATTACATATTGTAGCTAAATCAAGGTTGCAAATAGATGAAAATGATCAATCTTTACTGTACTATAATGGCAACATGCTTGTTGTTATGCCCTTGAAGCAGAAGGGCACGGGAGGTAATGAATAAATTGCTATTGTGTCAGTTGTAAGACTTACCATGCTATATTTGGCTACACTTTATCTTAAGTTACACATATTCACCATTAATTAGTTGCATATTAGCATGCATATTAGTAGCATATTTGACTTTTATAAAGCACTTATTAATGCCTTAGTCTCTAGATGATTAGTTAAGCATTTCCATCATGTTCTCCTGGTGTTCCAAAAAAAGCTGATCGGGTACTAAGAGGTACTAAAAGGTGATGTGGAAACACTGCAGACCACTGATTGGTCAGAGAGAATCGTCACTGCCTCATTGTGTCATCAATGCGCGGCACACACGGAATACCCTGAATAGTGCAAACACATGCCCGCCATTTTTAAACAGCTAAGCTGTTGTAGCAGCTGCAGTTATGTATCTTTTTTTTAATTTCCCAAAATGGCAACCAGAAAGATCGAACCGTTGTCGCTCGACAAGGTAGAAATGTTCCTCACCTCGCTCGTCGACGAGCGTATCCAAAGAGTGCGTGTCTGTGCATATGTGTGTGTGTCACGTTGAAGATGACGTCACGGCAGTTTTGCACGGTGTCGCTATTACGACCAGCTACAGTGAGGCAGTACTATCTTCAAATGTAAAACGACGCCCAGAAAATTACCCAATACCAAAGAGGGTAGAGTACAGTAGAGTAGAGATGGTACCATGTAGTGGAAATGCGCCTGTAGTCTGACCACTCAAAGTGCTGCAACACTACATGTCGAATTCACCCAGTCCCACACCGGTGGCCGACTTCTCAGCTTTAACACACATCAGGAGCAATTTAGGGTTCAGTATTTTCCCCAAGATGCTTTGATATAAGTACTGGTTGAGCTAGGGATTGAACTGCTAATCTTCAGGTCAGTGAACAACCCGCTCTACCTCCTGAGCCACAGCCACAAGTTGTACCATGAGAATAGTCATTTTCCCTTCATAAGACTTATGTAAACAAAACACAAAACTACAAGTGCTGAAAGTGTCCAAATAACTCTAAATTAATTGTTCCAACTAAAAGTCTTCTACCCATTCTTAAGTGAGGTGTTGTAATTAATGGCTTAGTGCAGGGGTCGGGTTAGTACTCCTTATCTTAAAGAGAGACGAAGCAGGGACCCCTGCTTTTGAGGTAGGACGACCCACTTTCACAAAGTTGTTGCAAAGGCAAAATATGCTCAATCCAGATTAATGTGTCTGTTCAGAAATATCTGATTTTCTTTTAAATAAGAAATGATCAAACAACAATTTTCACCCCCCAGCAGTAACTCTGAGGACCCCCTAGAGTTCCTGGACCCCCTGTTGAAGACCCAGGGCCTTGTGGTTGTAGAATATGTTCATGCAGAATAAGGCACTAATAACTGTTTTATAATGATGGATAAATAACCAATATGCTGCTAATATGTATGCAATGTAAAGAAATCCCATGGAAATATCCAAACCAACAATGTGTTCATCTATCTCTCAATACTTTCTGAGTCAATACTGTAGCAGTTTCCCTCAGAATAAATAAAGTTCTGTCTTATCTTATGCTCCCGGCCCAGCACTCAGGCCAAAGCCCATTTATTCTTCCTGAAAACTTAAATCTTTAAAAACAATTCACATAAACATAGAGACATTTTTTAAAATGGCAAATTGATTTTCTTAAAAAAAACAAAAAAAGCTAAACACTGTGTTTTTTAGCAAATGTTATACAAATCAGGATAAAAATAAGTCCTGCCTTTATTGGGGGCTATTTTAGACAGCAGGGAGATAGGGATTGACTCAAATTAAATTGCAGTCAACGTGCTGATGGTAATGAAGCAACATGCCACTCATGTACCTTATTGATGTGCTCATGATAGATTTTTGGACAACAGTTGAGTTCTATGGCACAGAAGAATAAGGTATCAGGCTCTGCATGCACAGACAACAATTGTCAGTGGGAACAGACATGGGATTTTTTGATAAAAATAAATAATATTTATAGCCTTATAGCTTAATTGTTGCATCCTTTTCAGTGTTGCAATTGACGCTGACAAACAAAATGCAAACATATGTTTCCTGTGTCAGGGCTCAGTCTGCAAAATGAACACAGCCAGGCTACTTTTTGGTGTTTGTATCAAAAATATATGATGTAATTGCTGTATTTTCAAATAACAAAACCTGGTTCAAAATCTTAGCAAATGCTCAGTCGAGGTAAGAAATAGACCAGGTCATTAATGCCATATGTTTCCTTGATCCCTTCAAGATTTATTTTAAGACACCAACACATAGTCATGGATGCCGCAGTAAGCACGCAGTAACTGTAGCAACACAATGATTAACACACACCAAAGTCAGTCAAATTTGTAACAATTGTTGTGATTTGTAGAGAAGATAACCTTTTAGAGAAGCTGCGGAAACCAGCATGTGGTAATCATTGGTAAATTACTCCGGGCCAGCTGGAAATCTCATCTGAACATGAATGGTTTCTGCAGCGGCATCAGTTTTACTGAAGCTGGTGCTACTAAAAGCCTGGTTGTGAATTAATTTGGCCTTATGCTTTTTAGCTGTACTCATACAGTTTCCCCAAGCAGTCACTTATGCGTGTTTCATTCTGAAAGCCCGTCTCATTCAGACATGAATGTGAATCACTTTTAGAATTTTCTCTGAGTCACAGTAACAGAATAGAAGTGTTTCTCAGGTGTTTTGCATTGAGGCCTACATTTGTTCTCAGCCATAGAATTACTCAACTCTTTGTTACACAGTGAAATACCAGCCAAGTGTCTTTTTACGTTAGAAGCCTAGGAACAAGTATGTATCTGTGTATCCTGATTGAAATATCATTGCCTTGCTAATACTGTTTTAACAGTGTAGTACATTTTAATTTTAAGAAATTTAACCTTTTTCAGGGTGTCCCGTGTCCTTAAATGTTTTCAGTTCAACTGTATAAATTTTGACTTTTAAAATCATCAAAGTTTGGAATTTAAACTAAAATAAGCCAACCTCTTTGCATGAAAGTCCACATTTTTGATGTTACAAATCTTCTAACCTACCACTGAACCCTAATTATTTACGTATTGTTGCACTATTCCTACATAAACCTTCCTCTGCACAGGACCACATTAACACTTGTGTTAATACTTACCTGCTATATTTGAATAAGAAAAGTTTGGTTGAAAATAATCTGGAATAGGTCTTAAAAACATTATATTGAACTTGTATTGCACTTTTAGACGCTCTGTTTTTATGTCCCGAAAAAAAACAAGTTCACACTGTATATATCCAAAGCTATCAAAATGGTTTCCTGTCAGGTCATTACTGGTTAAATAAATTCACTTCACCCATTCAATTTACATTCAAACATTACAGTAGCAGGTTTGCCTAATTGTTTTCCTTCTGCACTAAATGTGACCCCCTTTTGTGTTGAAACAAGTCTTTTCTTTCTGCTAAATAAAGCTGAAATCATAAACCGCCCAACCCCACTGTGATTAGAACCTGCCCTTTTCTTAGCTCTTCATTATGCAGCTCTGCTTTGCCCGTGTGCTCACTGGCCATTACATACAGATATCCTAGTGGTCGCAGTCTGCGCAATCTGCCTCTGCTCCTATTGGTGATTGAGTTTCCATGAATAATCCAGTTATATTCCAGTTCATTCCAGCCTACCTGTTACGTCATGCTGCACATGTAATATAATCAAAATCCCTTTTAGCCAGCAGCTACTGCCTGCTCTGGATTTATGAGTGACTTCTAATGCAGGGGAAATAAATACTGATTGCAGTGACAATGGTAAAAGCGAGTGCTGCTCAGTCCCATTTGAGTCCAGGTGAGATCAACATGTGCACAACAATATACCAAAATGGTAACTTCTTTAAATTTGATCAAGGTACAGTACGCACCTAAAAACAAACACAACAGAATAACTGCAAAAACATGATGGAGTACATACTGTATAAATCATGTCAGTGAATGTAATGAGTGCAGAAAGGGAAGCAAACAGGGAGCCTGATAAACAAACAAAAGCCGAAAAGCAAGACCAAATAAATTTTTTGAATTATTCATCATTTGGATCTCCATTAGCTTCCACAAAATAGTTCCTAGTCCACCCTAATTCTGCTTAGAGTAATGATACAAATAAACAACAATTTAGTATCACAAAGTCAACACAACAAGGAAAAGCAAAAGCAGAGAACAAGTAAAATATGTGACAACTACCGCAAGTAAACAACAGTTCAAACAAAAAAATCCATGTGACAGTCATCAGCTTTGTGTTTTGAAAGAAAAATGATGCAGCTGGACTGCATCAGATCTTTTTTTAAATGCCTTGGAAGGCCTGATTACTTTTTTTTCTCAAAAATGTGTGTATTCTAGTTATTTACAAAAGACTAACATACTAAGCTTAACCCTCTAACACCTTGACTGACATGAGTTTTCTTGAGCGGTGTTCAGATGCCTTTCTTAAGTATTTAAACATCTTAAACCTGAGATTTCTTTTGGACAATTTCTTATTTTTTTATTGTTGTTGTTTTAAACTTTTTTAAACTAAGTTGTTTGTCACCCTTCTGTTTTTAAAAGAAATCAAGTCAATTTGTTCAGGTTTCAAAGGGTTAATTTAACAGGTGTTTTTGCATCTCACATACATAGAGAGCAAACAACATATATTGTACCTTTATTCTATGCTCATTCTTGGTCCCCTGTATACGTGCATGGACTAACACCCACTCACCTCCAACAGAAACTTCCATGATCACCATTGCTGGCCTGAAGCCAGAGACCACCTACGAGGTCAAGATGTCGGCCATCAACGGCAAGGGCGAAGGCGAGAGCAGCGATAGCATCATTTTCAAGACCGAACCAGTCCGTAAGTACTGCCCTCACTGCTCGTGTCCCTGCCCCTCAGTGAGCGTTCCTCTGACCCCGATGCTTTGAACCTAATGCTGTTGCTCACTCCACTGCCTGCTCATGTCTAGCTGAGCCCAGATGCTTTCACCCCTACTCCGCTCTATTCTCATGCCAAGCCCCCCCGGTGCAGTCCTTTTCCAGCCAGGCCTGAAGGAACTATAATTCACAATGCCACTTCATAATCCAGCTTGGTTAATAGTGTTAACTCTGCAAAGTATAGCCTGTGTGTCTTCATCACTGGACAGTATTTTGTGTCTCTTTCCCTCTTGAATGTTTGCAGTGTGGAAGGCAGACCTAGCCTCCTTCCAGTCTGCATTGCTCTGTCTTTTTAGTCCACAACTCAGATGATTTAGTGAAAGCTTTCTGGAAAGTACTTGTGCATTTCGAAGGCTGATTTATACCTTAGTGTGAAGAAGTGTCAACTCTGTATTTATAGTTCAGTGACAGCGCGCATTGTTAATATAGCAGCCAGGGGTCAAGCCCTGCTGAAGGTTGTTTATATTTCGTGAAGGAAATGGCAGCGCATGATGAAATGTTGGAGGCGGAGGGAATTTTCTGTCTCGCTGTGTTTGGAGGAAAGCAGAAAGAGTCACCTTAGCAGAACAAGGAAGATACAAGGAGGACGCCTACTTGTCAGGCAGATGAGGGGAGTTTTGATGGTGTCACATTTCATCGGCATCCGCCGCAAAACTCGCACCAGTTTTCTGGATGATCTGGGGCGACTTGCTGTCACCCTCTGTGTTCTCACCATTTAAGTTTGTCTTGGTGAATAATCTGGCGTCAAATCACAGCTGTGGTAGGCATATGGCATCATCTGCAACCTTACAGCAAAGAGCAGGTGCACAACACCTGTCACCACCAATCAGAATGTGACATTAAATGCATCAGTTTTGTGTTGATTATGTGTAACAGCATGCCAGATACAGTGCTATCTCACTGAAGTATAAATTGGGCTCAATAAAAGTAGTGATTGGAATTGATAAGATTTTAATGACACCAATGCCATTACTGATTCTGCTTATTGGTGCAGTTCTTCATCAATTCCTTTATTGATATGTGATCAATTCTCTGCGTGGAAAAAACAAAGGCCTATACAGGTTTTCAGCCGTTGGCAACTGTTTTATTATCTCGTCATGAAAATGGATGAAATATGAGAATATCTGTGCAGCATTTTTTTGCATTTGTTTTTTTTTTTTTTTTAGTTAAAGAAAAATATCTGCCTGCTTGCTGCAAATGTTTTTATAAAAGGACATTAAAATGTGGTTAAGGAGGCTCTGCTCGTTTGGGCAGCAGAGACACTCATGCAGAGAGTCACACATGGCATTACAGGAATTAAGGTCTATGTTGTGTAGAAATATGGGTCTGCATATTGTTTTTTTGTGTTTCCACATTCACTTGAAATTATTATTTTACTACAGCAGCACTGTCTCAACTGGAACGATCCTTGATTCCCTTCCTAAATAGAAGTCCAAAAACTGTTTTTTACTGAAGCTGAGAGAGGGTATATGCAGAAGACCACAGTTATCCAGTACAGTGTTTAATAAAATGCCAAATAAATGCTTAGACTAACTTTTCACATTATAACATGGGAAAAGGGCCTCACTTTCTGAAAGCAATTAGCTTGATAACGGAGGTTTCTGTAGGTCTTGTTCCATTTGTTTGATTGCAGAATGACGATGAGGTGAGAAAGTTGGAGTTTAATGGATAATTCTGTTTTAAAGCAACTTTGGTATTATTTTTATAGTTTCAATTATCATTTCTGTTGATAACATTATATTTATATTTGCCAAAGTAATTTCTGAGGACATGGCAACATTGAACAAAGTCAAAAAGCAGGAACAGTCGGACGATCAGAAATGCAATCAAGCCAGCAGTTTTGGTATGATGATCTAAATCATTTTATTTGGAGGTTAAACTGAAATTGAGGGCACCAGCAATGTTGGTAGTAATACCTCAGTGTGCACGAAATCTTTCATGCACATCTACAGTGAGCAAAACCGGTCAATACTGAACCAGAAAGTTGGTATAAACACTATAATGGTTGTTTACAATGGACAGTCTGGCAATAATTTTAGTTTTCCTATGTTTTTTGATAGTTTGACTCATGTTTGTGTCCTCTAATGCCATTGTGCACCCAGTTTCCTTGGTGGGTGCATAATGATTGTTACAAATAGAAATGATGACCGAAAGCACTAAAATTAGAACCAAATGGTACAAACCAGATTTATCCCTAAATCCTTCTCTCCACTGCAGAGCGACTTTGCCCAGGCTGCAATTAGAGGGCAACAGACCTATTTCTCAGTCAGCGTTTCAAATCAGGGTCATGAATAAATCTTTGTTTCAGCTTGTACCAGCCTCTGTGTCACGCTTCCATCTGTGCTTTATCACCCCGCTGCTTCTGTAGAAAAGTACTCCTCAGCATCCTCCTTATTTTGCCTGATCCCCTTAGAGAGAGGCTTTGTGCTATTTCAAGATGTTTCAGCACAAATCAGTGTCTGATGTATTATTTGAGTTTACACCTTTCTAACTAGAGCTTTGATTTTAAATTTGTAAACTTTTCGTTGAGGTCAAGCTTAATGAATCATTTACAGCAATTAAATGGAAATGGACACGGAGGAATCAGTTTAGATTGTATGCTGCTGTCATATAAAGGGGACCTATCATGCTTTCCTTATTTTTGATCATATTAATGTTACAGTGTTGGATGTTTTTATTAAACATGGCCTAAGTTAAAAAAAAAAAAAAACACACAAAACACAGGATACTTTTATTTTTATGAGCAAAAGCCTTTAGCTCCAGGCCACTCTGAATACTCTGTTTGCAATATTTGTTATTACTTTCTATATAAGCTGAAGTCAGCTCATGACTTCTTTTTATGGTCATCTGCTTCAGAAGCTTTTATTGGTGATTTTTCACAGTAGAAAGTGCCACTAAACTCGCCGGTGGCAATAATGGTACAGAGATGCCAAGATATGGAAGGCCCAGAAACCAGTCACTCAGGAAGTGTGCCGGTCTTTGAAGCCATTTTAACAAGTGGCCAAAAAATGGGACTACAATTGCCGAGTCAGTCACTTGATGCTATTCAACCCAAAAAAGATTTTTTTCCCATGGGCTTGGATTGTAAAAACAGATGCTTGTGAATTAGTAGATACATTCTTTAAGCTCCACAACCCGACAAAATGACTTATGAGACACCATACCAGGATTTAATTCATTTGATTCGATAACAGTTGGACAATTTGGAAGTGTCGCAATTTTAAATCATTCTATGCTCATTCAATTTAGAGGAGCGCCAAACTGGAAGTAGCCAGCTTCGCTGACAGGAGTCTCTATTTCACTTGCTTCATTGGCCCAATGATGTTGGGCAGTGCCGATCATCCAGGTTTATGCGTCAGTTGAACGTTTTTGGCTTCATGTGCCACTGAGCAACTTTAATAGGAATGAACGCGTCCCTGCATCCACCCCTGTTTTCAGGTCTCTTATTACATCCATGGAGGCACCCGAGATTCAAAAAGTACACTTTGGGGGAACTGTCATGTTGTCCATCTTTATTTGTAGTCTGTGGTTCCAGCACAGGCAGACTGAGTAAAATAAAGTGAATTATTTATTTAGTTATGTATTTATTTATTTATCTATTTATTTATTTTTAAACATTAAAGCATGTAAATATGTTCAAGTAGAAACCAAAGATACAAATATGAACCCAAAAGAGCATGATAGGTCCCATTTAAGTGACATCTGAGTTGCATGAAATTGTCATCCAGAAACCCAGTGTTCTTTTAAGAAAATATAAAATCCCTACCACGACTAAAGGCATATCCGAGCATGAGGTCATTAAGTACAGGAAATTCTAATTTGGAGGGTAATACAGTACAGTCAGATTAACTGCAGAACAATGACAAGCAAGATTTGCTGCAGATAGAAAGTCCAATAAGACACAGTAGCAGTGTGACAGTGGGTTAATGATGTGGCAGAAGAGTGTTGCCCTCCTTCATTGTTCATATTTCTCATTTCATTGTCTTTGTTTCTGCTTTTTATTTTATTGTTTTCTCATCATGGTTTTCCATCTATTATGTATTCCATTGGACCTCTCAGAGTATTCTTTCACAAGTAAGTTACATTTCTGCCTGTCTCATTTGCTTTATTTTCCCTCTGTACATGTTTCCATCTCTACTGCATTTATTTGCTTTATTTTGACCATTCTCTAGAAATCATCGTCCAAAACTTACATTTTCTCCTCATTACCTGTTGTACTAATTTTCCAGGTGGCAGTCCATTCCGTTACTCTAATGAAGTTTCAGGTTTGTTTAACAGTGTGAAAGATAGATATGACAGCTTCACAGTACAGTCTGTAGCGAGTGTGTTATTTGTACCCTAGTCCTTTGTGCTACCCTTGCTTCTTTAGTATTGCTTGTTCGTAGCATCTTTTTTTCGGTGTCTCTCTAGAATAAGGTTTATTGTACTTGTGCACTGCAGCAGCTCAGCCAGTGGGTGTTTTATCAGGTCTTTAAAGACAGTACACTGTCTTCAGAGACCACACAGAGGATTTCACATGTATTTTCATGTGGTAATTAACATGGAATTAGAATATTTACTGGTATTCATGTCAATAGCAAGGCAACCTTGCACAGAAATGGCCCGTGTGGACACATAAGGTTTAAATATTCAGGCCTTCAATTCCCAGAAATCTTTAAGATTCCCATTTCTGCTCACAATGTGCTTTTATTTTGGCGCAGTAATTTGGCCATTAGACTTGATAGCAATTGTGTCTCAGAGGTCACAGGGATGCACATTAAGAAAGAGTCTAAAGAGCTTCCTATTTTCTGTTGAGATGCAGGTGGCTGAGAGCTGCAGCTTTCTTTAGACAGAACAGATGCTCAATGCTGCATCTTTTCTGTTGCTGCATCGCATTCAGGTTTGGACCAATGAGTTTTTTATATGCATTTTTTAAACACTACTTTTGGCATTGTTTTGGTTTCAGGAGAATAATTGTCTGTGTGTGTATGTGTGTGCTTGTGTGTGTGTGTGGTGCTTCAGGGAAGTGTAGGCTAGACTTTGTAGAAATCTGACAACGTTAACTAATTGGTAGTTGTTTCTGTAAATGACACCACGAGTACCAAAACAAAGGCTGCTGACACTGGTACAAAAGGGAAGGAAGTAGACGCTGTATATTCAAAGGCTGCTCATATAAGAAGGCAGCGTAGGATGCTCAACAAGCAACAGAGGTCTTACAAGTACTGCAAAAGAGTTTGCTGTGTTTCAGCATGAAGTACCTGTATTGCTTACAGGCATAAGCTCCAAAATTATAGGGAAATATATTCTTTTTTGACTCAGAAGTTGTTGTTTGGGGAAATTTGTCCTCAACTTTCCCCTCATCTTAAATATTAAGCAGGTGAAAGCCAAAGTCCAGCATACAGGGCCCTAGCCCTGTTCAGAGGCTAATGCTGGTCAAAGACTATGTCAATAGTTCTCAACACCTCAGGCCTTGATTTCTCTGTATCTGTCCGAACATAAAATATAAATCCTTAAGAATATAAACTTTCAATAAAAAGTAAATGTGAATGAAATATATGGTATAAGATTTAGTGTTTTGTGTGCGTAACAATCTATAACTATGATGATAGAGAGTAAGAGTGCTGTTGTCCCAGTTGCAAATTACATGTCTCGGCTCACGTGGATGACCTAATGCAGAAAGTAATGCATATGTTGTTGCGTCACAGCGGTTAGCACAGTGTATGTGCTAACAGATTTCTTATCACAGAGACAGTATGACAACAGCAGTGACCCGGCACCGAATTGCTCCCTGCTGAGGAGAGCTCCAGCTTTTCTCACCATCTTTTCACCATCTTTCAGTTTCATCCGAGATCCCACCCCCTATTGCTGCCACCAGTATGGCCCGTAGTGAGTATGCCAGTCGTGCAGTGTGCAGTGTGTCTCTCTTCACCTCTAGCTCTCTTTCTTGCTTGGCCTCACGGTTAATGTAGATGTCCATTTATTCCTGGTGTGGCTCACAGGGGAGCTCACACTCTGTAGAGTATAGTCACAGCAAAATGAGTTTGGCAACTTATTGGCTTTGCTAACAGTCGTGAATTCTCATTGTTTGATTTTACTAACAGTTGTAAAGGACATAAAGATTGTCCTTCTAACACCCTGACTGTTGTGTTTTGTATGAAATAATTAACACAATCTGTCCATTCATGAAGATTTAAATCACAGCACATACTTAAGACCCTTCTGATTGTGGTGCAGTTAATTTAGAGTATGGTTATACAAAGTTTGCTGTGACCTGGTAGTTCATGAAAATGCATACAGAATTCTACGCTGACACTGAAGTGCTATTTTTAGAGATAGTGGGTATTGTTTTAACAGTTGGACATAATGCTCATTGCTAGTAGACTTAACACTGTCACACAACAATGTGGCACAAAAGGTTTTGGCAAAAGCATTGAGTGATAGTTGCTAACACCTTAATTTTTTTGTGTCGTGTAGAATTTACTGTCATTTTCTGACTTTAATGTTGACAACAAACTGGTTCATTTAAGTCAAATCTATCATTTAAGGTCAGTAAATACCAATTTTGTCATGGAGACTACTTTAACTACTTGAGCTAAACACCACGCCAGACTGTATTTAGTCTGTAAATCACACTACCTATTAGTCACACTTACAGCTGCAATCTTCTAGTGCTTATAGTAATAACCACTGATTGGTTTTGAATTTGGCTTTTTACTTCAGTTGTTTTTGTTCTCATCTATTGGGTTCATTGGTGCCATTCTGACAGTCTTTCATGATGCATGACTATACTAAAAAAAGAGGGTACAACTCTGTAAAAATGCATTTTCCTCCACTTCCTGCTACATCCCAAACGTGTTTCTGCCTCACATGTTATAGTTCTCATCAAAACTACTCTGTCACCGTAGGCTTTGACTTTCCTTAAGAGCTCTCCGATGTTTCAGAGTGTGTCCATTCAGCTCAGACTCCTCACCAGATCATCTGTCAATCATGACAGTATAGTGCACACTAGTCTTTTCCACTAGCGGAGTTAGTGTGGTCCTTAACGACACAACCAGGAAATACACTGAGCCAGGACTGCTTTGCCTGTTAAGAAATCCTGCATTAAGATAACAGAGAGGTGACTGAGTCTAATAAGCAACACGTTTAAGCCCCTGCTGATATCATCATTATTTTGTGCAAAGAGCCAGTAAAATTATAACTGATCGCACCTTTAAGCAACTAACCCATCTAACTGCTCATTGCTTTGATTCCTAAAGCAAAATCTGAGGTAACAGTGTGTTATTAGACATGACTTATTTGTGTGGTACAAAGTCTCTTGAAGAATATGTTGTATGTCTCTTGAGATACTGATGTACTGTATGATGATTGTGTGTTGTTGCAGTGTTCCTAACCGAATCTCTCCCTTTTAGCTAATAGCATTTGGCTTCATATTAGATGTCAGTAGGATATCATTGTTCATAGTATGTCCTCTGCAAATGCATCACTCAAAGCAAATCTCGCAAATGCTTTTAGACCGTTGCCCAATGCTGATGTCTAATTTCCCCCGATGTTTCATGTGTTCATGATGTCGTCTGCTGTGTTGTGTGTCACATTTAGTTGGCATGGTTTGTATTCTCAAAGCTGCAGAGTTTCCTCTGTTCTTTTTTGACCCTGATTTCTTGTTTGTCCCAGGGGGACCAGAAAAACTGCTGTTTTTCTTTTACATCTTTAATTTGTCTTTAATGGCTGTCATGCTGTTAGAGCCAACCATAGTTCAAATTCAGATTGGCTATTAATGCAAAATATTTCAACAAAAGTAAATCTGTCAGAGGAAAAGCTGTTAATTGTCTGGATGCATGAGGCAATTCTGGATGTCCAGTTTTGGTTGTATCTTTAAATCAACATCAGTGTATTTATTTATATTCTACATGGTTTCCAAAAAAAACAAAACTTAAAGTCTGGAGGTGCTTCATGTATTCTTTAACTTGTTTTTTTAATATGTATTTTAAAAAAAAAATGTTTATGGATTTATGTATTTTTCTTGGTTGTTTGTGTTCCTCTTTATATTTTGTCTTTAACATTCTTGTTTATTTGTTTATTGTGTTGACATGTTTTCATCATTTCACAAATGTTTTGTATGTTTCCATGTGCCCCCTACGCCTCCCCCCCCACCCTCCTTCCTTCTTTTTTATTATCCTTTCAACCAATCATGTGCGTGCACATCATGTGACTTTGTCATGTGGCTCTTGCATGGTGCTGATGATGTCGTCTTCGCTGGCCAACAGAAGGTAACTTTTTTTTGTTTAGTTGAAGATCATAGGAGGCATTTGTTAAATTAGATTCATAGATGAAACGTTACAGCAGTTTATTTGGCCATTTTCCATCCATCTTTGCGCCATTTAAAAACGCAAATATGTAGTAAACATTTAGCAGATGTGTACTATTTTACTTCAACATTCCTCATCTCATTCATCTGAAGCCTTTTTCTTCCCTCTAGCTAACTATGATCATTTTGCCCATCCTCTGTTACCGTAAAAATGCAAGACTATATTCCTCTCCCAGTGCCTTGTTAAAAATTAATTCTGTATATAGGCAATCTGATCTCATAATGTAAGATATACACACCAGAGCCTCAGTCTTTTCCCACTTTGGTTAAAAGAGCTAGCTTGATGTGATTAACTCTTTGACTCCATGTTTGCAATCACATTTACACCCTCATTAACACATATTTGTCCTTATCCAGATAAGACATCCACATCCAGATTGCGCGTTAATACCAGCTAGAAATGGGATCTTTGATTTAAGTTCTTCAAAGGTAGCAGCTAGCTGAGATACATCTGAAGCTATTTGTTACAGTGTTGCCTTCAACTCTGATTCAAAGTGAAATGCATCATGAGCAAGGCGTTTTAATGTTACCCATCTGTGAACTTGTTTTCTAGCACGGTTGCTCCTCTCCATAGAGGCACCAATAAAACAGTCATTTAAAGTGGATGGATTGCTAAACTTATCTTACTAGAAAGGAAACACGTATACATTGAAGCATACCAAATTACCTGTTTCAGTTTAGGTGCTGTAAATTGCAATGATGCAACATATGCTACAGATCTAATTGTAATTGGGCCAACAGATTTCTTTCCATCTGTCTTTTTAAATTTCACTCTGCATTAGTTATCTTACTTTGATAACATAGAAGGTAAGATTGTTAAGGGTTCACATGTCTCAAAGAGCCATAGTGCTGTGCCAGCCAGTCATAGGACAACTGGTTTTAAAGTTTTTCTCATTATTTAAAAAAGTTTTTGAAGAAAACTTAAATGAAAAATGAAGACTATAAATGAAGTGGGTTGGCTGGGTGAGAATATCAAGATCAGTCAGCATCATATGAGCTCACAATAGTTATTGGCAAAAGACCCACGTACAACTGGGTTAGTAGATACATTTGAATCCAAACACATTTTTATTATTTGTAATTCCCTGGTGTGCTATTTTTTGTCCTTGTTTAAAGAAAACATTGATAAGAAATTAAATTAAATAGACTGGTTTTGACAGCCTTGCCTATTTTTTTTTTTGCTTCAAATTGTGCCAAAACTTGCTTCTGTGTACCTACAAGTGTGAATTAGTGAAACCAGTCAATCTTCAGTTATATCAAAATCTTTCCTCTCCTTATTCACCACTGCTCTTCAAGTCACATTCAAACATCACAAGAGCACCCTCACAAAGTGCCACTGATTGTAATCTGCATGGCACGCACTGTTAGTCCTCATTTTCAGCCACATAGCTAACTTTTCTTATTCTATTTTTCTTTTCTTAGATCTTAGCACAATGTTTTAGTGATTGGACTCACAGCAGCCCATTGCATTACTGCAGCATGCAAGTTTAGTCCTTTTTTTGTTTTCTTTTGTTATATTTTTGCATCTTCCTTCTTGTTCTGCTGTTTCACAAAGAAAAAGTCAGTCCTGTCTGCATGTGTCTGTGTCTTTGGTGTCATGTCTTCTCAGTACTCACATTTCTGCAAATGCACGAAGAAGACCAATGCTTTTAGCTCACCAATTCAACAGTTCTTATAAATGTTTCACATTTTAAGGTTATGAGAGAGGATTGGATGACATGACAAAATTTCATTTATGTTTATCTTAATCTCAGAAATTTGAGAAACCTGTTGAAGAGTTAGAGATATTCGGAATGAATCCATTTGTACACCAAGTCCATATTTTTCATCTGAATTTTTTTTTGCACATTTACAAATAGAAACAAGTGGAACAGTTTTGATTTTCTGCATTTTTTGCATCTGTCTTTGTCCTTATAAGATCAAGGCCCTGACTCTTAGCCTAAGGGCTCATTTATGCTCAACGTTAGATACAGAGACGGAGTTAGGTGGAGCCTTGTGTTTGTGCATCAGTTCGTCTATATGCATGTTTTCTGAAAACTTATGGATATGAACAAAATGGAGCAGTGCTACTGGAGGCAATGGAGTATAATTTATAAGATACGACTATACGAAATGAAAAAAAAATTAAATAATAGATGCATGGAAGTTTACAATGTTTGAAAAGGATGGATCATTTTTTGTATGTAAAGACTGTTTAAATAAGCCCTAACTATAACCCAACTGGCCGGAATAGGTCAACAGCTTTTACCAGTAGAGCAATTATCTTTGCACTGGACTCCCTCTCATAATTGGATTGACCCAATATATTCTTTTTAAGTGGGGACCCAAGAAATCACCCTTACAACTTGACAACTACATTTGAACTCATATTGCAATGAGTAGACCAATTAAACACGCCAGACTCAGTTTCTGCACCAAAAAATTCTTATCAGATGATGGACTGAAGAAACCTCGTGAAAAAGATCAACTTGGTGTATAAAGGCCTTACTTTTATATCAGTCATATTTACAGTAAAATGTGAAACACATTATATAGATCATAATTAAAGGGTCAAAGCTGGACAGTGATGCATTGCATTAATAATAGTGATCTGTAAAGGTTAATCATTAGGGTCACACTCTTTGACACAACTAGAACGATTACATGATTTCAGCTTTAAACATCATATTAGACTGAACCATGAACCCACACAACTTCCAAAACAAAAATGAATTCCTGAATCCAACAGCATGTTTTCAGTAACTCTTGTTCAATTCTGTCCACTTTATGTCTCAATGTATGCTGGAAAATGATGGGGATGCTGTATTAGGGCGGGCTACATGTGGAACACATGTTGTGTCAGTGTGAGGTCACTGGGCAGCACTCCACATGTTCCCTATCTGAATGTGTGACAGCACCCAAAATTTCCAGCCTGCATGGACAAGCTTCTCATTCTAACCCTCCTCTCTCTGTTTTAGCTCCAGAAAATAACAGACCTAACCCCGAATGATGCTTGTGAATAACAATGCTGAATGTACCAGTGTCTACTTGCCTCCATGTTACTGCTGTTGTTACTAACTAACACTGTCTGATTCACTTCCAGCTTCTGTCATGCTCACTCCAGTCTAGTGGAATGCAGTTTTCAGGCAGTGCACTCAGATGAGTGATTACATACGATCAAAGAAAAAGTGCCTTCATGCATATTCATTTAATTAACTCCACTAACACTGATGTTGGAAATGTTCAATACTGGGTGTGACAACAAGAATGCTGAATTTTTTTTCTGTCTATTTGAAATGTTTTCCAATGTTATTTTATCCCTCCCACTCAATGACTTCCCAACATAGACAAGTTCAAATCTGCATCGTGTCTTCAATTATATAACATAATGAGAGTTTTTTATCTGCCACCTGCTTGTAAGGTGTTATTACCAGATTGTTAGCACAGGGCAAAGGCTGTAACACCATAAGGTAGTCAGTTTCATAACATCATCCCAAGGCTATCTGTGTGTAGCCAACATGTAAATAATTAATGAGTTTGATTTGTTAGTCTCCTCCCTTACAGTAGCATGAGAAAAAAGCCACTAAAAATGCATGCAAAACACCTTGACCTTCCTGCCCACAAGGCTGTGTATATGTTATTAAAAGTAATAGAGTAATTGTGTCAGCAGTCATTAGTCAGGTGGACAGAGCAGATAATGAGAAGCCAAGGAGAACAACACCTCAGCTGCTCCCTCTTAAGCAGCCACACTACCCTCTGTCCCTTCAAGCTACCCTTAGCCAAAACCTATCCTTCATAATCATAATACTTCCTCGCTGTATGCTTGAGAATTTAGTATGTTGGTTCGATTATGTCCCCCGAAACGTAGTGACGTAACTTCCTTTAAAAAAAAACAAAACATGTTAGTATTTTCTGATCCTACACCCCTATAGGCAGGATAACATTGCCATTACCTTCCAAAACTGATTCAATTCACCGTTACAAAGGTGGCTAAGGTTTGGTGTGCTTTAGGCACATAAAAAACTTAGGTACGGTCAAGGACAGATTTTGATATAAGCTAAAATGTCCATTTAATTAAGCTCAGGGAAAGTTTGTGGTCATGGTTGAAAGAAACATAAAACTGGCCATTGGTATGACACAGGAAATAAATACAGGGTTCCCACAGATCCCTAAAAAGTCTTAAAAGGAAAAATAAGGCCTTAATTGGTATTAGAATATCTTAAATCAATCTCTCAAAAGTCATAAAAATGCCAAGACGTGATTGTTATTAAAGTATAATTTTACTGTTTTTTTAAGACATTGCATTGAGAAATCTCAAAATAATTGGAACATCTAATTTTTTAAAAATAATTTACCAGATTTCTCTCATATTAACATCTCGTAGATCAAGAGAGTGGAACAAACAACAATGTAGGCCTATACATTTATTACAACCAATTAGATAATACAACAAGCTTCTTTTTCAAGGTAAACTAAATAGATACTTTTACAAAACTACAATATTTGAAGTACGTAGATCATTTAGCCTTTTCACAGGACAAAAAAAAATGTCTTTTTTAAGATACAACAAACATTTGGGCAACATTGTACCTAATCTTAAGCAACTGATGTCAGCTCATGATTTTTTTTCTTCAATTTTGTTGAATAGGTCTTAAATTAAATTCTGAGTGGCATTAAAAATGTCTTAAAATGTGTAAAATCTAACTTCCCTGAAGCTGTAGGGACCCCAAAATCGTGATTTCCTGTGTCCAACACTTTGTGACCTATTCATCAACCAAACCCAATCCTTAAGAGGATTTGTGGTGCTACAGGGTTGCACTGTTCCCTCTTTTCTCTTCTTACAAACAAAAGTCGTAATTTACATGATAACTAAAGGTCCTTGTCAGGGAAATGTACACATAGATCACACTGAGGCATTAAACTGATGAGAACATGGACACCACAGTCGTTCATCCGTCTTTGGTATAACATTGGGTTTGATGCGACATGCTAACCCTTAAGCAGACACTATGTTTTCGGCATCCTTCATATTCCATGCCCCACAGATAATTTAGAATTAAATATATTTTTTTAAATGATTGAATAAACTAACTCCAGTGTAACCATAACGCCAGGTTCACCCTGGACACTTCCTTTCGGTGTCTCACTTAACCAGTTGGGCTTTTTACTTAGTATGTGCCACAATTCCAAACAACGCCGCCGTCTTAAAATCTGCAGCATTAGTTTGACATTTGATGTACTTTTTCCTGTAAGCAAATCTTGCAAGATTGCAAGTTCATTTCATCTCTTTTTGACAAAATGTTAGTGGCTTTCAATTGCTCAAACCTGGGTGTTAATGTAAGTTATGAATTCTGCTGTCAACATAGTATGGAGCACTGGAGTCAGTGATCCACAGAGATTTGACTTTACGATTGTATTGTCTGTGTTCTCATCCTCAATCACACTGTGATTACTGTCTCCACATCTGCAATGTTCTCTGATTGCAATGTTTGCTGTTAAAGTATCTAAAAATGGCATAGGTTAAACTAGCAATCACTTCCATCAATGGAACTGCCAATCAATAAAAGTTTTAGCTGTGTTGACCTTAAAGACACTAGCAGACTCAAACACAGAAAGAGATGTAGAAGCACAGTTAGGTAAGTTATATTGAGAGCCTCAGGATGATGTTGATGCAACAACCATATTAACGTCAACTAATCATAATTCCTTGGTTTGTCCTGTGTAGGGGAACCCAGTGCCCCCAAACTAGAAGTCATGATGCAAGACAGGGGCAATTCTCTTAAGGTCAACTGGATCAAGCAGGACGATGGCGGTTCCCCGATTAAACACTACCTGGTCAGATACAAGGCTGTGAGTATACTGGGCAAGGAGGTAACTTGCTGCCACTTTGCTGTTTTGCTTTGTTTTTTCAGGCCGTTTTCATTCCCAGGTCGTCAAAAACCAGCACTATGTCACAGTGGCCTCTGTGTTTCGTCCAGGAGAGAGCTTCATGTCACTTACAGGCAAAGGGTCATCTTACGGAGTCTGTTTGGACCTGGTATTAACATGCGTTTTGGGAAATCTGATCACAAGTGGACAGCACTAAATACAAGTGTAAAAAGACCCATTGTGATTCAAACACTCAAACCACTTGCTGAGGTGGTCTGGGGCGCATCATAACACCTATCATTGGTGGTGTAAACACCAGTGCGTCGTAATGAGTAGCGGTCAAGATCTTTGTCATCAGTGCAGGATGTAGTGATTATTTTGGCGACAGCGCACTAATGCTCTACAACTCAAACATTTTGTGTCGAGTTAGGTAAGTTTTATGTGACAACCCATCATTTTGCCCTAAGGAAGGAGACGTGCAAATTTCTGCTGACAGCGGTATCTCCAGCTGTACCTGACAAGTAAGCATATTGCAGAGCAGCTAGCAAAAGTGTGGACATCTTGGCTGCGTCTGTGATCACCAAAACACATGTTAATACTATGTCTGAACAAGCTCATAGAAACGCCAAAGAGTGTTTTCGGTGTGAGTATCGCACGCTAAGGCAGTGAAAAAGCATCAGTATTTGACTACCTGGGATAAGAATGCGTTGATTTTTTTGCCATGATTTCTTCAAAAAAGATAATGTACAATGCTTAATGTTGAAGTAGTTCTTTGACATCCCAAAAAAACGAATTTTTTTCTTCAAGGAAAACATTTTTTCAGGCGGCAGTTGGCATGTGTCGGTTGTGTGATGCCACCGAGATCAGATTTGAGCAAATTTTCCAAAGAGTTAATCCTCTGAAACCTTGAGCGCAGCACTTTTCTTGTGCTGGTTTTCTGGCACCTTTTATAAGTATTTAAACCTTCAACTCAGAGCAAATTGTTGCAATTTCTTTCAGAAACATAGGAACAAAGGCTGTGAGCAACTTGATAAGAACTGTTCTAAAAAGTGCAAGAAATTAGTAGATTTTTTTTAAACTAGGGAAAAAGAAAAAAGGTAGGGAAAATATATTCATAATCATCACACTTATATATTTAAAATTATATTACAGAATAACTATAATAAAACACTGTGTTTCCAGTTAATTTACTTTACATGCTAATTTTGGGGTCATGTCTTCTTTTATTACTCATTGCTTTCTTTTCATGTTTTTGAAAAAAGCCCATCCAATTTGTTCAAGTTCAACTGAACCATCGCTGTCCTGTTTTTATCTTGACGAGCATGAAAATGGGATCATTTTTAAATTAACCAACATGAGCCTTTTCTTTGTGCCTGCATAGAATTTCCACAATCTCAACTTTTTTACCTAGTTTTGAGACTTGTCCCCTTTGCATTCCTTTCTCAGAAGCATGTATCTGACTGGAAACCAGAGATCCGCATCCCCCATAACAGTGAGTATGTGACACTGAGTGGCCTGGACTGGAATACAGAGTATGAGGTCCACGTGGTGGCAGAGAATCAGCAGGGCAAGTCGGAGCCTGGCATCATCTCCTTCAGAACAGCTACAGACCCAACTACCATCCCAGGTACTTTTCCCATCATCCCACCCGGAGCATCCACACACAGCAACCACAGTGCATTGAGGCCTCTACCGTGACCAGGGAGGCTCTATTATTGGAATCCTTAATTATAACCAAGTGCTTATTCAAAGCTTGCTGACTGTGAGGTCTGACATAGCTCATCTGCCTCTGTCTGTTGCATGAGCAAGGTGTATTGTTTACTTCACTCTTACTTATTGGTGCAGTTGGTAATGAACTGAAATTATATGATGCAGTTCTTACTGAAGTGAAAATCAAGTACTATAATATTTGCTAATAGAGATAAAAATGATGACATGTAATATTGCGGCCTATACAGTTGGTTTGAAAAGACAAAATTTGGTGCAGTCTCACGAAAATAAATGAAATGAGCACAAACTCTAAAATGCAAACAAGTGTTAAGTCATGAATAATCAGAGGAAAATATTCCTCCACCTTGAATGGATTTTATGTAACAGCTATGTGATTTTAGATGGGGGGTTATTATCAAATGAAAAGTAAATCTTTGATGTAAGTTAAGGTTAGATTAGGTTTAAGTCAGGAAATTAAACTAAGATTAAATTAAGATATTGGGAATGGCAGACATGCAGACAAATTATGATAGATTTATCAAGCCAATTTAAAGCCATTCCTAAGTGGAGTGATGCAATTTGACGTCCCTCTACAATGTTAAAAATTACAGGCTTACTCTGTAGTACTGAGTAGAAATATAAGATGCTGTGTGTAGACTGTAAAACCAAACAATTGGCGAGACTCAACAGAAACAGAAACAACTTTATAGGCCAAGAAAGTCTAAGAATGAAAAGAATTTGACTCTGGTTTTCAGTAGTTCTTACTTTTCATAAACACAATGTCAAGAGATAATTCAGAGGAGGATTCATACAGTAAATGTGTGTGGATAAAAAAAAAAATAACAAAGCTTTGCGCTTATGTGTTGTAATCAAACAGTTGTGCTTCAAAAGTTGCTGAAAAGTCAAACTTTCATGTAAATAAACAGACCTGAAGCTGGGTCGTCTGGAGTTTATTTTCCTTTTACCTCTGGCCTGTACTCTATTTCTTTCTACTGTTAATGCCAAACTTCTGCTTGTTTCCAGTTACGTCTCCTCCACCTAATCCCTCCCCTTGCAGAAGTACATTTCTCTGGGGTTTTTTCATGAACGGAGCACCTTATTAGCATTTTAAAACATTGCGCTCACTTCACAAAGTTTCCGAGGCCAGGCTGCAAAATATCAACAATAACTATTGAATCCATATGAAGAGCACAAGCATACGCTCGCAGTCTTTTTTTTACCTACTCTTCGATGCTCTGCTGCTACAGATAAAACTCAGCATCGTGGTTCTCTGCTCTCCTGCTCTTCAGGAGCTCCTATAAGGCTGTTACTGCTCAGGTTCAGTGAGCAATGAAGTCGAACCAGATATCAGTCAGACCCAGAACATTTTGTCCAGTTAATACCAAATATTTCTCTACCCAGGTGGTCACGGTCAGCCTTTGCTCTGTTGTTGTGTTGTGTGTAAGATGCTCATTTTAACTCGGGCTGCCTCCCCATTGCGCTATACCTGAGCTATAAAACAGGTTAAACTTCTTTCTGCCTTTTTCTTCTGTTATTTTTGTCTTGTAGTGAAAAAGAACCCGTCAGGTTTTCTATCTCTCTGCATCACACTGTCATTCTTACATTCTCACCTTTGGTTTTAGGGTTTTCTAACTGTCTTTTATTTCCTTCACAAAAGAGATCTTGATTGCCTCAACCGTGTTTTCTTTCGGGTGTCAAGGGAACATTAAGGAATCTATTGAAAATTACAAACAAAATTTCAAGCAAATCAGTTGCTCTCTCACATGTCAGAATTACAAGCAATGAGACACTTATGAGGAGAACTGATGTAAAATAATAATAAATTGTTACAGATAGGAATGTGTAATGAATACACCATGCCTTCATGCCAAGTAATTCCCTATAATATATTTGATGCAATATATTATTGTGACTTTAGTGTACTAACTTAAAGGACATGAATGAACTGTAGTAATGCTTCATTTAATACATCTGTATGTCTTCCAGCACACCGGTGCCTTTGTGAGGAACAAAAATAAACTACAATTACAGTACCTGAAAGTTGGACTGAAAATAACCTGGTAAAATGTACGATACCTTCTCTTTATTTTAATGATGCCCCCAAATCCCTCAACTAACCCTCAGTCCAACAAATCCAGTATTTACTCAGTTTGAATAATGTTTGCTAATTACAGTTTCACCCAGTGGTTTTATATTTGAACCTTTTTGAAGAAAATCATTAGGCAAGACTGAGATAAGTGATTTTTGTTCTTCTTGTGTAAATAGACCAAGTAGTAGGGCATGATCCCCCACTGGCCTCCCACCAGTAAATAATGACAACAGAGTTTGATGGAGCATCAAGCCAGAAAATCCACAGCAGGGCATTGAGCCTAGATCTCTGCAGTGATGGGCAAAAGATTTTTCCAACACAAAATTAAACGTAAAATCATGGATTGACTGCAAATGGGCATACCAGGCTCAGGGACCCAACGTGTTAGTAGGGCCTTGATTTTCAAAATGTTTCTCAAATTATCGACCAGGAAGAAACTGAAAATTACCTCAAAGAGACAAGGTGAAGAGACACAAAAGCACAAAAAAAATGTGTAAAACAACCAAAAAGAGACACAAAATTACACCAGAGAGACACAAAACCACAGAAAGGCTCATGACAACTAAAAGAAGGTGCCAAATAGCACCAAAAAATAATAGGCAAAACCACTACAAAATTTGCGCAAAACAAACCAAATAGTAGGGCATGATCCTCCACTGGCTTCCCACCACTAAACATTGACAACAGAGTTTGATGGAGCACCAAGCCAGAGAGACCACTGCAGGACAAGTTCATTTCTGAAACAAAATAAAACATAAAGAGACACAAAAAGACCACAAAGAGATACATAGGAAGTACAAAATAATTACAAAAATAGACACAAAATGACCAAAAAAGACTCACCGTTACATCAAACAGACACAAAACCACAAAAAGATGAATAACAACTAAAGGAAGACAAAAAAAGAGGCAAAAACCATCACAAAGTTTGTGTGTCTCACTCCTGTGTAAGAGACGTGGTGGGGCCTTGTGCATGTGCCAAGGGGCCCGTTGTCTCTTTATCCACTTATTGCAATTTTGGAGATTGGAGGTCTGCGCCCGCCAGCAGCTTTTAATACTTTCCCAAACCCTGTCCCTAATTACAGCTAAGTTTCTGAATATGTAAAACTGATAATGTCCTTAAATATTTACACTATGACAAGAAATTGGC
The DNA here is from genome assembly GCF_026936395.1 of Plectropomus leopardus. Lineage (NCBI taxonomy): Eukaryota > Metazoa > Chordata > Actinopteri > Perciformes > Serranidae > Plectropomus > Plectropomus leopardus. Next base: position 10,311,124 of record NC_142190.1, read on the forward strand.
TCTCACATATCATCTCCTCATCTTTTTTTTCTTTCACTCTCCCATTATTCATTGAACAAAAGTGTCCCCCATTGCCCCTCTTATCGTATTTCCACAATCACTCTTCTTTTCATTCTTTCTATCAGCCTCTATCTTTCTCTTCTACTGCCAGGTTTAGTGGGTCTCACAATTCAGGGGCCATGACTGACCTGAATATACAGTGTGTGGCCTAGTTCAGTGGGGATGCAGCCGTATGAGTTTTGCATGGTGCCACTTCCAACTGGATTAATCTTGTGTGTTATTTTTTATTTTGTTTTAACCGAAGACCCTTTTATGCAACGGCTGCCAGTGCATGGCACATAAAGAACCCAGTGTTTTTCTTTTACATGCGCTTGCTGGGCAACAGCCATATAGCAGTGGGAGGTTTGGATCACTTATAATACTAAGAGAGCAGAAGTTCACATGGGCTTCATCCAAGTCAGTCCCCCCTTTAATTCCTGTAATTACTTTCATTTAATTGTTTTGTTTCTGGATGTTTAGTACTCCTCAAGTTGCTGCTGCTGTTTTTCCTTCACTTCGAGACGTGGGGAATTGCCGAGGTTTATTTTTAGCTGCAACATCTGCATTTCATTTCAGTAGGTTTCTAGGTTCTTTGCTAAATATATACTGTCTCTATGCACTAAATTGGCAGGATGACGCAAATTGTGAGTGCAGGGTTGATCTGAGGTTGAGTTTCAATCTGTTCAAATTTCTTTTTTGTTTGCTGAGAACACATGCTCAGAAAGCAGCCACACACAAAATGCCTCAAAAAACAATCTTAGAATAGGATCTGTGAAAACATCTCAGTGTTAAGTTTCCTCTCTGTTGAATCTTTTGTGTCAGAAACCTTTATAAAATTTGGCTGGTGTAATTTCTGTTCTCCACGGGTTACAGCTGGGCAACATTTTCATGCCACAGAGTCACAGAAGGCAAAATGCTGTCCAGCTGAGGAGAGATAAAACATCATCATAATTCTCTTGCCAAAAGGTGTCAAAACAAACACAGTCTTTAAGTCAATTCGCTAATTCAGACACAGAAGTGGCAGGTGTTGACAACTGATCCATCCAAATCTCCCCCGCTAAGGTTGACATTGGAGTGAAACTACAAAACACAGCTATTAACAGTTTTTGATAACATGAAATCACCCATTCATCCATGTCATAGACTTGACCTTCATAACCAGCTTCTGTTTTGGATGTGTGGTTTTTGCATGGGCCGGTCTCCCTGCCATGACCAGTGGTGTAATGGTAGCTGAAGAAGTGGCTCTACTGTGAATCCTGCCCCGCCCTCTTCTTTCTACATGTGTGCACATTTACACCAGACATCTGTCTGGTGATGTACTCTACTACAACATAGTGCTTTCAGTGATAAAGAATTGCCGACAAAACAGGTATCAAAATAACTGTTCCCTACCTTATCTGTTTAGACCTGATGATTTCTGCTCTTTTGTTACACCTGTAATACCTTTATGGATTACATGCTTTCCCAAAGTGGTCTCAGAGAGCATTTATATTCCACTAATTGCAACAGCAAATATATTTTGAATGCTGCCCGGATTACAGTTTGATCAGCATAATGAGAAAATGTTTCTAATGAATGCATTTGCAAAGTTGCAAAATGTAAATCAGAGCACAAAATGCAGCTAAGAACATAGTGCTGTTGTTTTGTCAGAAAGAGGTGAGAATTCCTTGCTACAATTTTACAAAACAATTGATTAAACTGAAAAAATCTATATCTCATAATGACTAGATTTGTGTCTGCTGCTTTCACACAGCAAGTCAGTAGCTGAAGCTGCGGCAGCAAACCAACTCGGCATGACTGCTCTACAGGCTTAGTGTGAGCTGCTGATTGGATATTGAAATTATCTTCTTTTTTTTTTTCTTGTCAGTCAATAAACCAGCTTTCAGCTTCCAAAGACACACGCAAAAACATTTAGAGGCCTTGCCGAGTCCATAATTTCTCCATTAATGACCTGATGGGTGAATTAATGAGGCTTTTGGATTATTATCAAGGAAGCATGTACTTGCAAACTTACATTACACCACTGGCCATTCCAAATGAGAGATAATAGCCTGACTCTTGTGGATGTGTTCTCACATCCAGGTTGTCATCTACCTAAACTCTGCCACTGATCCGCACCATGACTGATTCAAAGCTCCTCATGTTTATACCAAAGCTTAAAGCAGGACTGTTGTGTCTTTGACATGTCTTCCTTTCTGTTGACATTCCCCATTACTTCCATGTGTGTGACCCTTCCACCCATGCATGCCATGAACCACGTGTCATTTGCTGTGCTACTAACATGCTATGACTTCTTTTTTACTTTGATCCTCTAACTTAGACTTCCTTTTTATTCCTCGATTCAGTTGTATCTGTATTTCTGACCTTATTTTTCTATCTCTCTCCCTCTTTTTCCCTCTTTCTCTCCTGCTTCCCTTTTTCTCCGTGTCTTCTTCTTGTCTCCATGTGTGATCTTCTTGGGCACCTTTGGACCATGACATTGCCATACACACAAATTTCTCTCTCTGTTTGTGCTTTTATTATATCTTTTTGTTTTCTTGTCACTTGTGCTATGATTGTCACTCCAAAAAAAAAAAAAAAACAAATGATATGGATATTGAAAATTTCTTCATTTGTCATCTGTGGTTGACAATAACCTCAGCTACCCTGGGTTGCCGATGTGTGACCTACAGTCTGGCAGCACTTCTGCTGTCCGTGCTGACTGTGCTCTGGCTCTCATAAACTGATTTCGTTCAAGGAGAAAGAGGATAGTCTGAGCCTTTGAAATCTTTGGGCCCTAGACTCCTTTGCTTTCTATGCCTTTTGACCCTTGTGCAGCCACACACAAGATTTAAAAAAAAAAAAAAAAAAGATGGAGAGTCAAGACATTGGTTTCATGACGTTATTACAGGGTGCTCAGTACTTGCATCATTCTCAAATTTTGGGGATTTAGATTCTGTTAATATTTTGTTTTCATCTGTTTTCATGTTGTATATGGATAGATTCAGAAAGGGAACATTTTGGAAGGTTTTATCAATGCTACAAGTTGGATTCGGGTGCTGTGTTGGGATATAGTGTGGACAAAGTTGCCGCTTTGTTTTTGATATGATTACTAACACATTCATAATGCCTTAATGTGATCTTAAGAGGGGTGATAAATAGATTAATTACCTTACACTGTTTGATTATGTGTCTACAATGTGCTAACTAGAAATGGCAATTGTAAAGAGACTTTTATTTTGGAATTTATTGCCTATTATTAAACAGACACATCATTCCACTGTTATGTCACAAATGACATAAAAGCATGAACACTGCATGAAAGCTGACACGAGGCATGATCCAGTATTCATTGATGTGCTATGCAGCTGCTTTTGAAGCTCCCCAGTCAAGCATTATGAATGTGTTAACCAGGTGAAGAGTACAAATGCTGTGCCTCATTTCTGTTATTTTTGGATACAAGTTTGAAATGTCCTGCTGTACAAAATGAGGAAAGATAACATTTGCAGAAACATATAATATTGGTTAGGGTCAGAGTATTCATTTTTTCAAGACACTTTATTACTTTGCAACATTATATTATGCTCAAAGACATTATTATGTAACCCGCCTTGTCAGGAGAGGACAGGAGGTTGTGCAGAAAAACTAATCATGTTTTGTGACAAAAGTGTACATACTCTTTTCAAACTGACCTTCAAGAAACACAAAAAAATCAGCTGTTTTTGTTTTTTTTTTGACAGTTAATGTTCTCTTTTTACTTGAAAGCAGAAAAAAAAAACATCCGTGCAACAGCTGTCAAACACTAAAAATTTCATTTTCAATTATGTGGAATTATTCTATTCTCTGAGACATTTTTGTAAGTACATATCAGTGTATTTCCATGTAACCATTGTAGGGTTGAAATAAATTGTGTTTCTTTTTCTTTCATGGAAGTAATGGCTTTCTGAAGCTTTAGTGACTGAACGTACTGAGCTGTGTGACACAGTGATGACTTGTACTGACTGTTTAAGGCCTGGATTTGAAGCTAATTTTAGCCCTTTTTTTCCTCTGGAGCTTTAACAAAATGTCTGTATTCTGCATTCAGTGTTGCATTACACCACACATGACTGTTAAAAACCCAGATGTTGAAAGATTAGAAGCCTGGCTATAACCTAATGGAAGAAGATATGCATTTTGAACAAAAAAATGAACAAATGGTAAACAGTATATATCGTATAGAGGCTTTGCAATTATATATGACTCTAAGCTACCTCAGCTTCTGTTATTGCATTTTGTTTTTGCATAGTGGGTTTCTTTTCTGAACAACAAACAAGGTTTTCTTCTATTTTCTTCAGTTACAATCAAGTTTAGGAATAAATAAATAAATAAAATAATAGTAAATAATAAAACATTAAATATGACAATGCTGTTTTTGTTACTAACAAAAACAGCTACTTTTCTCTTTGAAAAACGCATGGGAGCTGTAGTTTCTGAATGTTAATGAAAATGCCATTATCATATTCTGTAAAATGATGAGTTGTCATTTGTATTAACAGTTGCATTAGTAGATACACTTTAGCTTATAATATAGACAGGAAACTACTGTCATGTTATCGTATATCATTTTAAATGATGAAAGAAACCGACTGTGCAAAAAAACAGCTTCTGTTACTGTTAAGTTGTCTCATGCATGGCAGTATAATCTATTTTTCATTCAGAGATGCTTTTTTTTAAAGCTTTAATAGCAACTAAATATCTAACAGCCTAATGCAGCACAATAAGAAATATTCGGCTTTGAATGTTTTCTCAAAAGTCCCAAACGTATGCTATTCCCCAAACAAATCTGAAATTGAGTAAATGTTCTTCTGATGGCCTCATATACAGTTCGGAGTATCGAATACCAAATTTACTTGGCCTTGTTGGCAATCATCGATTTTTGCATTTAGAACATTTATTCATTCAAACATTAATTCTCTGAACTCTCCTTCAGTGTAGTATAACAAACAAACAAAAAAATAGGTTTCAAGATTAGTAGTGCAAATTCCTAACCTGCCTATTTACTGTAACCTAAATAGAAACATCAGACAATTCTGCCTCTCTTTAGTTGGCAGGAGTGAAATTAAGTCAACCTCAACATTTGTTGTTTGATGATTACAACAGATGCAGAACAATTTGATAATAATAGGATAAAGGATATACATGAGGATTTCTTCAGATGCCATAAATGGAAGAAAAATCACTGCAGGAGCATGTCCCTGTACCCCCTAGGTTTGAGCAGAGTCCTGAATGTGTACAGTGTCTGGCTCTATCCCTGTTAAAAACCACTGTTACAGAAAGGTTTTATCAGTCCTCCAGTATTTTGCGATCGCAACAATTAATGCAAATTCAGTCAGTCCCTTTGTATTCTGCGCAACCTTGAAATTTTGTCCGATCACCACAACTTTATCGCAACTTGACTTTTTAAAACAGGCAGCTTGTTGAATCGCTCAGCCCTACTCACTCTCTTTCTGTGTGTTTTTCATGAGACGACTGGTGCGTGACCAGAGCTCTGTGCCTTGGACACAGTCACAGACACTCAGTGGCAGGGCTAACTGTTAGCATCACATGGCTAACGTTACACAACAGAACTAACAACAGAGTTAAGTCTTCTGCGGTGTCAATGTGAGATTAACAGCTCAGTGTTGGATGAGATCAGGTCGTTCTGTGTCAGCTCGTGCTAACCCACCACCGTCATCACAAACAAATTATAATTTTGTAAGACACAGTGACTGAATGGTCATAATAACACACTCTGAATCTGAGACAGCATCATAACTTTTATTTTATTTTCACCTGTCCTGGCAATTTTATTGCAAAACAAAACCTCAAACATTGCAACATGCAGCCCTTTTTTAAAAAAATTATTTAATAGCTGTCACATAATTAGACATAACATCCCACCAAATCCTGGAGGGACTGTTTGATAAGCAGTTACAGATCTGTTAAAGCAAAGTTTAATTTTTAGTGTTCGGCACAAAAATGCCTTACTCACAGAGTGTGTGTATAAAAATGACTTCTTTAATGTTCGGGAACCATAGTCATTGTGGATAATAGAACAAAAATTTGGATATGGTTAGGGAAAGATTGTGGTCATGGTTAAAATAATCCAGGAGTGATGGTCTGTAAAAAACTAGGAGCTTATCTCCTGTGTTTAAATTACATGCTTTTCAGACCCCTAGAGCATCCACCCAGATGTCCCCCTTTTGTTTTGTGGCTCTGTGGCTTGCTGATTCTCCTCTTGCCACTGACAGAAGAATCCTAATTCTCAGAGCCAGTGGAAGTTTTTCTCCGTTTATCATAACAGTGTCAAAATAGGCATTTGATCAAATGACTGATTCTGTTGTTTTTCTTGGGATGACAGTCTTGTTACTGGGGTAGTCGAGCAATAAATTTAGAAATTTAAAAAGCTCTTCTTTAACATGGGTAACCAAGAGCTACAGATCTGATCAATGGCCATCGGTGTGTACAGTAGGTTACTCAAAGCCATCTATACAGTTTCCATTTGTTCAAACATTTGTTCCACACTCTGCTCTACGACTCATGCAATGCATACACAAAGAGACTAGACTCACCTACAGCCATGATCAACAACGGTTCAATGTGAGAGAATTAATAAAGCATTGATACATTTTCAGTAATCAGACAGATGTGAATGGTGATTGTTTTGTCTGTCTTGGAAATGAAATCATTGCAGAACTTAACCACAGTTGGTATACACATTGTGATTTTGGGCTGTCCCAGATGAAAGATGACCAACGTAAAAAAAATGTGGCAATGTCTTTAGTTGTGGCTCTAAAATGGTGCTCCTACGTTGCACAGTGTGAGAGGTTCAAGAATGGCCATTGTCACGGTCTTACGATCAAAGATAGCCTGTGACGAAATTCTGACAGTGTCAGAAATTTGGGATGACCATCTCACTGTGTTACTGCTGTTACGAGCTATGTCTACGAACCAACCAATAGAAACGCAGCATGCAGTGAGGCTCTGATCAGTGCAACACTGCTAAATTCTAGTAAATGCTAATAAATAAGTTGAGCTTTTGTTGCAAAAGTGGCATGCCAAGTTGGCCTCTTTTCCCCAAGCACTGACCACAACCACATTCTCCTCCTCCTCTTCTTCTTCATACTTTCTTCATCACAAATAAATGCCACCATAGCAACGGCCCAATTTATGTTTGTTTTCATTTTTCTCTTAGCACTACATAGATGAATGATGTGCATTAATGACATTTTGGTCTTGCGTATTGACATTGATGGACGTACATCGTTGCCTGTGATTCAGTAAGCACTGACACTGTACAGTCTGCATACATCAAACTTAGATTATTAGATCCATGTCTCACAGTGTAGCTTGCACTAAACTTTTTTTTTTGTGGATAAAATCTCACAGTCTGTAGGAGGCTTGATGGTGACCAGTGAGAATTAGCCAGTTCACATTCTGTCAAGTTTCTCCAAATGATCAAGTACAGATAGGTTGGTGTTTTGAGTCATATAGGAAAAAAACCTCTTGAAGTATCTATGACGTTTTTAAGGACATTTTGCCACATTTATGTTCTTGTACTTCAGCATCGTGTTGAAAATACCAAATCATTCACTATCTTCCAAAACGAGAGTATTTTCTGTTGTCAATTGCCCATCAAAGATATCCTCATGGGTTTTAAGTGCACCGAGCACACCGTATACTCGACTCCCATTTGAAACAGCCTGTGGCAAAGAGCACTTCAGCTTCAAATGAGCACATGTCAAAGGTTTTTCCATCTGATTTGTAACCTTTGAAAGGAGCTTTGGAGAGGATGCTAAGGTGAATGTAGCTCGAGAGGCCGACTCTGCCAACCTAGGATGAAGAAGAACCTTACAATTTGCTTGCTTGCTTGCTTCAACTTTATTCGCCTGGAGGTAGAATAACATTGATATGTGGTAAAGCCTTGATTCCCCACACAGGAATGAGAAGACAGATGAAGAATTATATGGGTATCTTTTTTCCCTCTTGGTAGTTTCCTTTGGGCAGTTCTCTGAAAAATGGCCTTCTTGCCTTCCTTCCTATGTTGGGATATAAATTGAGACTTGTATTCCTTCATTTTTTTCATCCCTGGCACTGCTGTTTAATCTCAACTAAGTTCTGTCACAAGGATAATAAGAGCTTACGACACCCTTGAGGTGTTCTTTGTCACTTGTTGGTCCCTCCTGTTGTTCATCAGTGCCTACTGAGTAATGATAGTGCTGATCAGTGCTGAGTGATTTTCATTTCTGCTAATCAGGATCTCCATCTAAGTGTGTGCATCAGACTTACTTGTGTTGCATATCAACTGAATATTTCCCTTCCCTGAAGCAAACGGTGCAGTCACCCACTGCATACAGACTACAGCGAGAGCTGCCGCTATTGTTCAGGAATTTGAGATTCATTCTCTTCATGCAGCCTAAACCGTTTTCTCAGCTTGTTAGCCTGATGTGGTTAATGGGGTGTTTATATGGATAGAAGTTAAAAACAAATCAGCAGATTTGTATTGGAAATGAAGCGACAAGTGATATTTATTCTGTAATCTGAGAATGTTCCTCGACTGTTTCTCGTGTCTTTTATCTTTTTGTCATTTTCCACAACTTAGCTTTTCATTACAGAGGACTACATGGTGTTTTTGTTTTGTTATTAGATGGAAATTTTAAAATCTAATAACGACTGGAGCGTTTTGTATATAACAAAAAACAAATAGATAGCCTATAATCATCTGTGTTTCACAATGTTCTGTCTCTCTGAATTAAATTAGATTTATTATAAAGTTTAACTTATCTTAGTGCTCCCTCCCTTTGCTCTCTGCTGCATGAAAATGAAAATGAGACATTCATATTTTTTTCAAGCCAATGTGCACATCAGTCTGTAGTGTGTGTTGCACCGCTTGCAGCTGAAAACTTGATTTAAATGCTTTAAATCCCACCCAGCCACACTCACTCCCTCCTGCATGAAGCGTTTCCAAAGATCTTAATCAGTCAGAGAGGGAGTCAGTTGTCAGCATCACTCTGCTTCCTTGTGCTCAAAAAGAAAACAGAATCTGAAGCTCATGTTATTTTAATGGCGGTGCAGTGCCACACTGTGGCAGAGCTCTGATGGAGGAAACAAACAGGGGAGTTATTGGAGAAACTTCTATCGAACTAAATAAGGTCAATGCAATACTAAAAGAAGGAGAAATAGCAGATGGAGAAAGGGAACCAAAGAGCTAAAGGAAAACAATAAAATAATCGTCATAGGAAAAGCAAAGTTGACAGATGTTGAGTATTTTGTGTTTTCAAAAGTGACTAAATGAAGTATACTCAAATTAGTCAGCGTAAAAATGCTAAATTTTTAAGAGTGTTGTTCACACTACTTTTGATAATACCACACAGAAAATGAAATGAGGAGGCTACTTGCAGATACATGTGATTAAAACAATTAGGGGACGAGACAGCTCAAGAGTAATCTCACAAAACTAAAAAAAAATTCACAGTTTCATTAGTGTCTCTTAGTGCACCTATAAAACATGAAGAAAGGTCTGCACACTCCCTTAAGTACAATTTATGAGCACATGCACCATTTGGAGCAAAGCTCTTAGCATTAGCTATCTTTTATTGGTCCATCAACTGCCTTAAATGTTTTTTGGAAGTGTGCGACTACTTTGCTTTTTGTGCTGTTAGTGCACATAACCCAATAGTTCATGTTAGTCCAAAGAAGGGGTGGCCAATATGGCCCTGAAATTACATCACAATATTTGAAGGTATTTTTGATGTTCTTGGTGACATGACAAATTACCAAAAAAATATTTTGTTTTTAATTTCAAGAACATATAATTTAACAGTTTTCTTTTAAATGTTAAGTAAAAACTAAACAAAAAATACCTCTCAGTTCTTTCTAATGTGAACAACAATAATAACCCAGTGATATTCAGATTCTGTATAAAATAGAAATGGTACAACAAAAAAATCATCCATTAATATCTAAAATAAATCAAAAGGTGATCTCCTTCTCTTTTGAAAAAGATTGAGTTTTGTTGTTTGTTTGTTTTCCACCTGACCCTCTGCCATTTCTCCTTAACTCTCCTGGCAATTGCTTTCAGCCGTGTTTGTTGTTTCCATGAATAACAGTATGATGTCATTATGTCAACAAGTCTGAACATTGCCATTATTGGAATATGATTTTTTTCTTATCATATTAAAAAGTATACCAGCAATATCTTGAAGGATATGATATGCCACACTGGTCCAAAGTACACTGAGTACTCGTACAGAGATGATCATATGGTAACAATGCAAAGTTACCAGCTGTGGGACTACTAAAGGATTATCTTATCTTAATGAATCTGACTACTAGTATACAACACATTGCATTGATTAGTGTAGTGTATTATCAGGACCAAGCAATAAGGCACTGGTTAAAGAGTGCTAATGGCTAAGCACCTTTGGAGTCTGATGGCCATAACCCAGGTGATGCCTCCTACCACTAGTTTTCTGGATGTTGCAGAGGCATTGATGATAAAGAGGTCGATGGATGTAGTTACAGTCCCCCCTCTTTTGTTCAGTTCAAGTTTGGCATATGGCCTATTTTACACGACTGTCAAACCATCTTGTCCTCCCTGTCTTGGAACACATGCGCCCTCAAAACTGCATTTCTTTCTCTGTAAATGGATGAATAAGATGTTTGCTCCTCTATAATATGTTGTGCCTCTTCAGTGTACAAATCTGTACATTTCCCACTGCACTTCAGTGCATAGAGAATCATCTGTTGATGTTTCAGAATGTGGTCCTTTGCCTTGCTGGGTTGCCAGGATGAGTCCTGATACACACATAATGTCTTATACTCTGCAGCTACAGTCTCGTGAATAGTTTCATTTAACTGTTTATTTAAGGCTGCAGCAATCTATAACCTGTAAAAAATTTCAGACGGGCATAATTTTAAACCCATTTCCCTCAAATTCAGCCTGGCATATTTGATATCTCGAGAAACTGCTGGATTTTTTAAAAATAAAAATACCTCTCTATGTGTTTCAACATGTAAGAAGAAGAGCCACTGCAGTGTTTGGCAGTGGTTGACAAGTTAAATCAAAAAGTCTGTGTGCATTCTGTTTGAATTATGCATTCAAATAAGTAGCCACTATTTGAATGCATCTTCTGGTGCTATAATGATATGTAAATTAACTGCCAATATAAATCTTTTTGTCTATGTACTAGCACACAAGTCTGGCAGATTGTCTATGCTGGACAGTGACCAGTTATTGATTTTTCAGGAATGTGTGGTTTTCAGTGAAATTGGGGCTTATCACATGCGGTCTGTTATCAGCAGTCTGCTGGGGAACTGGCTCAGTACTGTACCTGACAAGCCTGTAAAGAGAAATGTTTGTGTAGTCCATCCTGACATGAAGATTTGTGCTTTCTCCATCAGCGAGAGCACTCGGTGAGAAAACCCCCCTCGGCACTGAATACATGCCACATGATTTATTGTGCCTGTTAAAATGCAAATGAAGCAATTGGCAGAGGAAAAACAAGTGTTGTCTGCAACACTGTAGTCACCTATAAGTACACAGAGCTTTGGCACGCTCCTGCTATTTTGATCATAGCCATCAGAGAAAATTAAGGATTGAATGCCTCGGTGTAGTCAAGAATAGGAAGACAGTTAATGTAAATGAAACGTCGAGATTGACCACGGGGCTGTGCCCCCGCTTGAAATAACATATCTGTCATACAGATGCAGTAAACACAAACATAACATGTTTGAAAGGCGAAAAGCTAATTTAAATTTGTCATGTGGCTGTGGCTTTGCGATGTGGCTGTTTGTGAGGTTTCAGAAAGCACCTGAGTGCAAGTCATTTGCCATTGAAAGCCATACATCTACAGCATCCATAAAAACATCTATTTTGAAGTCTGCATTTTAAAGATGAATATGTGTCAACAAGGCTGTCCCACTTGAAACGCCAAGAGAACTGTGACCATCATTTGCTCTAATTTGTGCCTGTTACTTGTTCAATGGTGCATTCAGGCAGTGTGTGTCAACTCGTAAAGTCTGGAAATTTTACATGTAAGGATGTGTCACATAAACTGGACCAATGAAAAAGTAATTGCACAATGTAAATAATGGAAGCCAGAGTAAAACTTAGTGGCCTGAACATGTTTATGCTGCTTAAATCGTTAGCAGATATTATGAGAGAAACCATATGATGAAGTGAAATGTCAACTCATGTTGTGATAGATGGATCAGTTGAGCCTTAGAGATACTCTGCTGATTTTTAACATGTAAATGAACTGTAGTAAACTTAATCTCACCTGCCACCACATCTCCCTGCTCATCTCTTAACTCAGATCCACAGCAGATTTTCGCTGCGATTTTCGGATGTTGCTTGAACTGCAGATTGTACTTCCCCATTTTCATATGCCTGCCACCACAGAAACAAAAGTGACCAAATTTGAACAGGATTTTGTTACTGCATTGCATATTTCCTACCTAAAATCTATTCTGTCACCTATCAGTCTTAGCATTAATTGATCAAGTGCAGTGCTGTGCATCCCTTTAACTGTACATTTTCTATCTCTTGAGTGAAAGCAAATGTCACAGCCCTTTTCCCTGTTTCCTCTCACCATGTAGCACCAATTTCAATTGCATTTTCCACTGCATAGACAACCTAGTTATAAGAAAAGACCATTTTCCAGCAGCGAAATACTTTTTTAGTAGTCAAGCATCAGCTCTATGATGGAAGGGTGTACCTGGATGCTCCAAATCACATTTGATTGGACAAAATTGTTCCAGAGTGCAGGATGAGTCTTCAAAAATACTAGAACTTTGAAAATTGATTTCACTGGGTCTTTGAGTCTCTAAGTATGATCATTCAGCTACGATCATTCCTACTTGCTGCATTGCAATCCGGTCCATTGAAACCAGAACTGGTTTCTCTCTTTCTCCTTTAATGAGATTGTCTTTATGTGATCAATCAGTCGTGTAAAAGGGCAGCTCTAGACACACCGTTGCACAGAAATCCTGATGTTTATGGTTTATAGTTTGGATCAGAGTCTGTTGTAGCTGCAGGAATACATTGGTGTGACAATACATTGTCTACATTAAACAAAAAAATGGGTACAGAATTTCAAGTTAAACCACTTATAGTTGTTTTTTTTTTTGTTTGGTTTTGTTTGTTTGGTTTTTTCACAGCTGTAATGCATTTTTTGTTCATTTTCACTTCGCTTTTGCAAAATGCTCTGGGCTATAGTGAGGCCAATATAAAAATGACCTCATACTATTGGTGCAGTGGTTACAGAACTGCAAAACATATTTGCAGTTAGTCTATTTCCTGCTCTTTGCCCCAGTCTTTGGGGACATGCAGGTTTTATCAGTTTATATAAATTTACAGATGGTCTGCAAACTGCAGTGCTCCAGTTCCCCCCAGACAGTTTACAGACACTGGCAGGCCATCACTAACCTGTGTAAGAGGGACTTAATCTTTAACGAAAAGTCATAATGTCTCATTAGGTTCTGAACAGACTGTCTAAAGGGACATTTTTAAACCAGCTCTGCATCCGATTCCACTTTCATGTCCTTTCATGGGACAACATCAAGGTGGCCACTTTGAAAATCATACCTCCCATCACTACTCAAAGGCTCAAAAGGCACCCAGCAGCATAATGTGGGTAAGTTGGAAAAGATTCAGTTTTATGCAAATGTTCTCTAATGTACAGAAGCAGCAATTTGGTGGCAATCAATTGTGTTCCTTCTGAATCCTTCATGAAAGGGAATAAGCTGTTTTCTACTCCACCCAACTATGTAAAAGTACTTCAGACACAGTGACAGTCATGGTCAATGGCTACCAATTTTCAGTGATATAACTTAAATTGGCTCCTGGACCTTAAAAAATAAAAGGGGTGCATCAAAAAATGATGCCAGAGAAATGAAGTACTTCATTGTGCACCAGTACAGAGTAAAAAATAACCACCCAATCAGAGCAGAGTATGTACATGACACGATCAGTGCTGACAAACCAGCAAGATATGCTACTACTCCTTCCACTGATGTGATTGTATATTACCATACTTGTCAGGGTCATTGATTATTTTGTGTATATGCACTTTAATTCCTGCACTGTAAGTAAGCACAAATGTTTTTCCTGTTTGAAGTATTGTGGTGAGTAGCTTTTGTTTTGTCCCCTGTGAAGTGAAAATTTTGCTGCATGTTTAAATGTTTTAGAAAGCTCAATCTCTTCTCATGACTTTTCCAAAAGCAAATGAAGAATGTTGCATGTATTCTGGGTTTTTTTTCCCTCAAAGAATTCTAGATTCTATATGAAATTTTTTTTTCAATAACAGGCATCCACAAGTTGCATGCAAAGATGGAAACATGGCTATCATTTATAAGTCCAGGTTTGTTCAAAAATGTTTGTTCAGAAATGCCAAAACAAAGTATGAGAGCTTCGAAGGGCGAGGTTGAAATGCAAAGCCGCAAAGCCTGAGCTGCTTCAGACCTCAAAATCCTTTTTATTCCATCCTGTCTATAAACTGTGTGTGCATTTGTTTATGTGCAATAATCTGAGGGAGAAAATAACCTGCACTTGCGCTTTGCCCTCAAAGTGGAATTATAAATGCAATGACAGCTTCTGTATGTTGTGATAAACAACTGCTCAGATAACCCTTTTTAACCTTTACATTTCCTAAGAAAGTTTTGAAGCAGCTATAAAAACGATTAGGCAGTAAGAAAAATCCATAGAGGCTGTTTGGTTTCTCTCTTTGTAGGGTGTATAAGAGTGGGAAGTGGACTGCTGGTCTGTGAAACAAATCCCTTATACAACCTTCAAAGAAAATCCATTTTGAGTTTAGTTTTTCTGTGATTGATTCCTTGCTGATTGATCGTGATTACAATTTATGTCTATTCTAGTGGTCTGCCTCTGAAAATCTAGGGTAAGAAAAAAGATACGTGTAAGATTTTCTTTCTTAATGTGAGACAATGTTTCCCGATAAGCAAGTGAATTTGAAAAGTGAAGATGGTGCTTAAAAGTTGTTTTATTGACCATGGGTTTTTGTAACTTTGATCCAAGTACAAGACATCTTTAAAATCATGTCTAATTTATGGATAATGATATGTTGTATTTGCACTATATGCTGCCGTATTGATGTTAGATGCCTGAGCCTGAGAAACCTTAAGGTTGAGAAATCTTTCCCCAGTTTCCTACATAAAAATCCCTTATTGCCTTTTTATGCTTCTGCGATGGCGACAGCCGCGGTCGAGGCATTATGCTTAAAGGTTGTCTGTACGTACATCTTTTCATTCGTTCCATCCTTGTGAATGCAATATCTTAAGAAAGCCTTGAGGGATTTTTCTTCAAATTTGACACAAACGCTACTTTGAGTCAAGGATGAACTGGTTAGATTTTGGGGGTCAAAGGTCAAGGTCACTGTGACCTTGCATCCATCCATCTCTTGGGTCCCCACCTTGAAACAATGCTGATTGTATACATTTCCTGTGCTGCTGGAAGGAAGATTTGTGTGAAGCATGTTTTTGGAGACATGGATATAAACTTGACTGGTTTGTGGAGACAAAAAACTCCAAATCTACAATCAAGCAAGGATTCAATGTTGTTTCATTTTCCAATTCTGAATAATTAATAGGCAGATTAACTACAAGTTATCTTTGAAAAGCCTTACAAATCATGCATAAATTGTCTGGACAACTACTGATTGCCATCAAACTTGGAGGTAACACTGATGTCTATATTTGTAATATCAAAAATGTTAATTTTCATTCATTTCATTTGACATGGAGACCCCGTGACAAACAGAAGGGTTCGCATTACAGGCTCAGTGTAATATATGGTTTGTACATAGTATTCGGAATATATTGTAGATGTTGTCTATCTTCACATAGTGACTTAGATTGTGATCTGTGTTTTTTTTCTTCTTTGTAAGTTCTGATTGTGTGTGAAATTGAATGCCTCAAGTGTGTCGGCCTTGATGATTTTCAAGAGTAAATATCAAGTAGCTATAATGAAAGCGCAGATGAGGCTTTTATTGTGTTTCAGCGTATTAGCTTCCTGGTGGCTCTGCCGTGATTTGTCTCCAAATTCCCTCTAAAAGAACGACACACTTGAGGTCTTGACAACTGAAACCTTAAGCACTGTATTAAAAGCTTGACTGCATTCCTCATCATCTCTCTCTCCCTCTCTCTTTCTAACTTTCTCTCCTTCCCCTCTCCCTCATGTTAAACCCACTCCTCTCTCCTAACTCTTCATCTCCCCCTCTTTTTCCTGCCTATTTTGCTTGTGTATCCCCTCTCCCTCTCCTTCAGATGCTGTGGGCGGAGGCTCAGGCCTGGGCACCGGAGCCATCGTAGGCATCCTTATTGTCGTCTTTTTCCTGCTGCTGGTGGGAGTGGACGTCACCTGCTACTTCCTCAACAAGTGTGGACTCCTCATGTGCATTGCTGTGAACTTCTGTGGGAAGGCCGGCCCGGGTGCTAAGGGCAAAGACATTGAGGAGGGCAAGGCAGCATTCACGTAAGTAAACATCATCTTGTGACATATTATTTTCCATTTATTGTTTAAAGCTGCGCAAATCAGTTTTAATGATGCAAAACATAATAGTGACATACCACAGAGCATTATCATAGAGTCTGAGTTCCCCTCACCTCTATGGAGCTTTTTAGCGTCCTTCAGCTTATTGTTTTGGCAGTCGTTTTCAAAAAAGGACTAAAACACCCACTGCATGCTATCCGCTGAGCGCCAAACAGCAGACGAACAAGGTTAACTATTTGGTGGAGACCAAAGCAGAGCTAAAATGAGAGTAAATGTTGAACTTAAATTCATCAGGTGGACAGAAAGATGTTTCAAAATGAAATCAGTTGCTCTGTTTTATATTGATAATTTAATTGTACTTTCATGTAGAAATAAAAATGTCACAATAAGACTTTTCTTTTAAGAGCAGCAACATTACAACTACTTTTGAATGGCTGATTCTTGGATACAGGATATAAATGTCTATCATGCAGGTTAACCATAGCGCTGCTGTTGGGCTCAAACCCCCTATCTCCAAAACTGCTATTTTTTAGGAATTAGAAAAAGCTGTTTTTAAAATACATTTCATTGGTTAAGAAATGGTAAAACCCACTGATAGACAGGGGGGAACAAATACAATCAATTTATGAAAAAACATAAAAATAGTGCAATGTGAAGATGCGAGGTTTGCCCCTGACAACAATGATATGCAGAAGGTTAATATGTGTTGCTGGAGGCTTAAACCTACATTTACAGTATTTGTTCTCTTTTGACAAAGGTTCCTTTTGTGTGGCAGTTTCATGCTTCCAGTCTTTTTGCTTTGTTCAGCTTAACATGTACCAGTTTGTACTGATCTTGTTTTATGACTGTGAGTTTGTTGCCAACAAGCAAATTTCAACTAGACTATATTCAGCTTTTCCCAGATTATGCAAATCATTTAATTGTAGTTACATAGTGGGATGGGGGATAAATTCTAGCTGCAAAAGTGTTAAAATTCACAGATTTAAATTATGTTGACATAGTTATTTCTCTCTGTGGAACTGCAGGAAAGATTCCAGGGCAAATTTTCCTATGCGGTTTTTTAAGTATGTCTTATCGGATCTATCATATCTTATCTTACTTTTGAAAACAGCACGCCAGCAAGCATTAATACTAAAATATTCAGAACCATGTTTAACAGATTACCCTTGTAAACATCTAATCGTGTCACAATTCATTTATTGCATGTTTGTCTTTATTTGATCAACAGTTCTGTTCAGTATCATAAACAGTCTGACTGTACCAGCTGTGAACTTCACAAAAACAAATAATATATTCCAACTAAACAGCTCACATGAAACAGATTTATTAAGGGTGAATCATGACATGTACAGAACTGATATTTGGCACCTCAGATCCAAACATGTCATTCACAGCAAGCAAACGCTTTAAAGCTCGGCACAATCAGAGAGCAGTGTGATGATAACAGATAAGCCCCCAAGGGAAACCTACAATCAGAGGCTGCAGGTGGCAGCAGGTGGAGGATGATCAAATATTGGAATGAGAAAATAAGAGAATGTGTTTGACAGTTTAAAGGACTGTGCTGAGGTTTTTGAATGTTTAAGCCACAAATTTTGAGTAACATTCACAGGCAATAACAGCCCGGAAAA
The DNA here is from genome assembly GCF_026936395.1 of Plectropomus leopardus. Taxonomy (NCBI): domain Eukaryota; kingdom Metazoa; phylum Chordata; class Actinopteri; order Perciformes; family Serranidae; genus Plectropomus; species Plectropomus leopardus. The sequence goes on from NC_142190.1 coordinate 10,329,295, forward strand.
AAAAGAAAAAAAAAACCCGGACAAGGACAGCAGTCCACTTAAATGACCTAATCAAGCTATGACCGTAGCTCAACTAAGCATGTAAACATACTGACTATGTATGTGGGACACGAGTTGCCTTTCTGGTCGAGTAGGCCATGCTAGTCTTGAATCTGCCAGTGTTTAACTTACTATTAGAGCTGGGCAATACATTGATATTATATTGATGTCATAATATGAAACCAGATATACTGTTAGATTTTGGATATTGTCGTTTAAGTGTTGTCCTTTCTTTTATTTTAAAGGCAGCATTACAGTAAAGTGATGTAGTTTTGTGAACTTACCAGACTACTCTGGCTGTTCTGTTATTTACCTTTACCCACTTAGTCGTTATATCCACATTACTGATAATTATCTATTAAAAATCTCATTATTTTTTAAAAACACGCTGCAATATTGTTGTTTATGTGGCCCAACCGTATGTATTAACTACAACTGAAGTTAGTTCAATAACTTGCTAACTGTCTGTCGTCTTCTGACAACAGAAAAGATGAGTCCAAGGAGCCTATTGTTGAAGTGAGAACAGAGGAAGAAAACACCCCAAACCAAGGAGGGGGTCCAAATGAGCCTAACGAGACCACGCCTTTGACAGAACCTGAGTGAGTACGAAAAAAGGAACAATTCCTTCGTCTAGGGGGGTCCCAGCCAGTCTGCATTGTATTTTGAAAGGGAGGTAAATGAGGAAAATAATTTTGGTCTGGCCCAAACTATGTTTAATCACAGATACAATTCTAATAATAGGTCAGCTACACACCATAGGGTACTACTGACACAATGTATTTCTGTTGATTTAATGCCCCTTTTGCACACTTTCGAGGTGGAAATGGGTGCACATCACAAAAAACTGCTTATACTGTACAGTGAAAGACCATTAGTCACAGATTTATTCCAGCTCAACATTCAACAAGCTTCGGGTCTGCAAGTGCACCTCTGTATGCTTGACCACTAAACCATAACAGCAGCATGTGAGCTGCAAAGCTGAAGATAATTTTACACGACTGTGTGACTGAATACAGAAACAAACACCAACTCTAAGTAGTGTCAAAGCTAGTCTTTAACCAATCCAGACAACCAACAAACCCTGCCTTTTCCTTTATTGTAAAAAGAAAAAGTATTAGCATCCCATTCCTGGAACTCCTACTTTCTTTTTAAGGTTTATTGTTGTGATAGTTTTTGTGATAGTTTTTGTTCACCCCTCCACAAATATTTTGTTGCTAACATTTTGACTATGTAGATTTTCTTTTTCACTGCAGCACAGTAGCACTCACTCTACCTTGTTTATACCCTTACCTGCACTCCCCCTCTTCCCCTTTTTTTTCTCTTTGTCCTTTTTCTTTCTTTCTTTCACTTTTCTGGTGGCTCTGTGTGTGTCCACAACCTGCTCCTCCCTCTCCTCCCTTGTTTATCCAGCCCCTCCCCACCAAACAGGCCTGCTGCTGCAGACACCACCTCAACGGTGGTAAACTTGCTCCCCTCCACTGCCACTAACTCAGTTGCTGAGAGCTTTAGCACGGCACAGAGCAGTCCTGCTAGTGAGAGCACCACGCTAACCACCAGCGCCTCCAGCCCAACCAAAGCAGCCCCAAAAAAGAGCCCTGCTGCCCAGTCCAGTTCGCTAAATGCTAACACCCAATCTGATGTTGGGCCCCTGGTCGACCTCAGCGACACCCCTAAAGTTCCCCCCTCCAACCCAGCACTCCCTGTCTCAGAGCCAGTCAGCCCGCCCTCTGCTAATGCCGATGGGCCACAGAGCCAGCGTGACCCAGTCAAAGCCCCTGACAGCACCCAGAGTAAGGACTTACAAGTAGACGGCCCGACCAAGGAGGCGCCCAATGCCCTGTGCACAGACTCGTCCACACCAGCCCAAAATGAGTATGAACACTTCCATACCCCCATTCCTCACTTTGTCACTTCTGCTCTGGTAGCATCCCAATAGCCCACAAGGGTGCCATATTTTAAGGAAAATTCCACCCTAAAATGCAGATACAGTGGTTTTGGTGACAGATGGCTAAGATCCCAGATTCTGGTTTGTCAAAGTTAAAAAGTTAAGTAAGTTTATATTATTATCTTGCTTCATCATTTTCTAAAGAATATAAAACTTTTTGATTGCTTTCATGACATTACTTGGTTATAAGCAAGTTTGATTATGAGGAAGTCAAAAAGTTTTGGAAATGGTTAAGGATGGAATGTGCAGCCGAATGACAGAAACAGCAGAATTCAGTGGCCTCGGATTCATTTCACACAAAAACTGAAAAGCTTACCACACATAAACAGGCAGCTGAAAGCCTCAAACAATGTTTGACGTTAAAAAAAACTTTAAAAAGCAAAATGGGTCAGTCTCTTAGACTTTCATCAATGGTTCTAAGTACTGCTGCCTTTCAGTAGATTTCACCAATCTTGCCTGATCACCTGCTAAAAATATGTTTGGCTGTGGGCTCAGCAGTATTCAGTCATATGTATTGTAAGAGAAGATCCAGAGGCTGAGATACCATTGTCACCACCAAAAACAGCCTCATTATTCCTGAGTGAAATGCAGCCAGAAATTGTGTTACAGCTTATAGAAGTTTGATTCTAGACATACTGCAATTTTCAAAAGCTGTTAAGCAATATTGGGTACACCAAACAAATCTATTTGCATATCAGGTTGATGATTAATCTTGGGACATTTATGGGTGCTATTTTCCTTTTAAGAACGTCAGTTGTAGGCCATGCAGAAAGATGGCGCAGGAAATCAATACATTGGGATACTACCAGTGCATGCCTGTCTCCATTCAACAACCACCTCCACCCTCCACCTGTTTGTTTGCTCACTTAATGGACTGTTCAACCCTTCTTCTGCCATGCAGCTTCTTTATAATTCACCCAAATGATCTCTGTGATTATTCAGTTGACTGGAATATGCATTTTTAACACTCCTTGTTCAAATTTCAGGCTTTCCAACAATTCTTACAAAGTCCTGCACCAGATGTTCTAACAAGCATAAATATATAAAATAATTCTAATATGGACAGGAATGCAAAGGATAAACCTAGTTCTTATTTTGGTAGTTGTGTCCATCATTCCTAGCAGTACAACTGTTCTCATCAAGTTAATTGCTAAGATCATGGAACACGGTGACATTGCTAAAAAAAAAATAAAAATAAAAAAGTTACCCAAAGATAAGTAGATTGGGAAACATCAATGTTTTTTTTACTATTGCCTCATCCGATAGTCATGTAATGTCTTTTAACTGACATGCAATAATGGAGAAATTTCAGAAGAAACAAAACACAGACTCAAAAAAATTACAAGAATTTAAGCACCTACTTGGCTTCCAAAAAGTGGTTCAGATAATCTGGTTAAACTGTTGGCTCGTGATTTTTTCCCCATCAGACTTTCTTTCGAGTAACGCTGCGGTGTTCCTAAATTACTGGAATGAGTACAGTGTTGTGCTAACCAATAGAAATGATAGTAAAAACTCTGAAAATAAGCAGTAAGTTCTTAAGTCACATACCCACAGCACTGTACGCTTGTAGCTTAGTTTGACGGCTAACATTAAACAGGCATGAGTCTATTATCTGCCATGTTACAGTAAGTGAAAGCCACAGAGTGTAACCCACAGCTGACTGTAGTTAATATGTTAACAACCATATGGCTACAAAAGATTCAGCTAATAAAGCTTTCGTTTGTCTTAGCTGGAGTCTTGGAGGACAAGTGAGCTTAAACTTCTGCTGCACACCCAAAATGAGTAATTGTTGTTCACTCTGTGAAAGAGCTGAAAGATGTCTTTTTGCGGCAAACTCTACAGAAGAATACCATCCCTCTCTGTCATGCAGCAGTGAATTAGCTTGTACAAGTAAATTAAATACTTGTCAGAAAATGACCTCCAAGCAGCACCGCCATTGTTCTGTGTCCTCCTCATTTTGAGGGCCAATTAAAATGCCAATCTCAGGATCTCTCTAAGACACCTGTTTTCTGTTTTAATTCCTGTAGAAAGAAGAACTTATTTAGCGGTGCTGTGTAAGGTTATTATTTGGAGTTTTACCCTGAGGAGTTTGCAGATGTTCCTGATTCCTGACAGCCTGAGGATGACGAGATAGCTATGGCTGAGGATGAATTACAGAGGCTTACTGACAATCACTCCTCTTTCTCTCCCTCCTTCATCTCATACTTTGCTACTCAGATGGCCAGAGGAAGATGTCAGTGATGAAGTATGGGGAGTTGAGAGCTAGTTGGAAGCAGAGCTCTTGTCAGCTCAACATCACCTTGATAGAACTAAACTTGTCATTGCAGGGATTTTTCTTCATAACTCTTTGACAGGACTGAAGCACAGCTCTCCCACTGATCTATGTGGTGATCCTTCTTCTGCATCCTAACACTGAAATGCCTTGTCAGGCTTCTTGTGGGTTCTTGAGTGACGTACTCCTCCCCAGGACCCATTTTTCTCTCTTGAAAACATCTTTGCAGACCATTTCCAAAAAACTGTAGACCCTTGCATATCACAAACTTACACTGAACTCAACACTTTTGTATTTGCTCCCATTTTTCACACTTCTAAATTAAAGATCTGAGTCTTTTTCTGTGCACACAAAAGAGTTATTTGGTAGTGCTATTGGCTGGAATGGGAACATGCGGTTATACACGCCAATCCAAAGCATCCCAACTGTGCACAATAAAGTGCCCCAATGCATGACATTTTTCCGTAGGCCAACCTGGAAGCTAATGCCGCCGAGGTTCTCTCGTCAAACAGCCTATGGAATTTTTCTATTGCTTTTTGGATCATTACAGAGAATAAGTTCAGTGGTAAACAAACATTTATTATGCTCACACTTTTTGATCAGCAAGATAATCTTCACGAATGAACACAACTTTCAGGATTTTTTTTAGCCTAAATTCATTGGCAGAAGTAAAAAGCTATTGCTAAGCTAAAACAAACTACACTACAGCTGCATAGTCAGCAATACGCGTCTGTGGTTCGGCGTGATGACGTTCTGTAGTTCCATTTAGCCACTTGTTCTAAACCATCTTTTTTAAGACCTATAAAAGCTTCAAAATTTGCAAGTGGGGTAGTTACTGACATATTTTATGTTATAGAACAAAATGTGGAAATCTCTGTCAGAAAGCCCATTGACTTTGAGACAAGGGAACCTGAGGTGCGAAAATGCTCATTTATTTCCAGATTTTAGGTCTCATCACTGGGGTTATTTATTGGTGACATGTCTGGTGAATTTAAAGTCCATGCAGGAACTGGGATGTTTCAGCTCTCAGGAATTGTGTACAGGTCAGTGCAACATGTGACTGTGCATTATGATGCTGCCACATGAGGTCACGGTGATGGATGAATGGCAAGACAATGGTTTCAAGATATTATCACAGTATTTTGATGCAAACTGCCATCAACAAAATGCCTCAGCATCCTCCGTGGCCTATGCCTGTCCTTACCATAACCCCACCACCACCATAATGCACTCTGCTGCAGCACTGGCATTAGCAACAAAACTTGTCCATGTGCTCTCATTAACACTCAGTATAGTCTAAACTTGGATTCATCTGTGAAGGAAGTGCGAGACACCATCAAAGATCAGCTGTTGCTCAATCAAGTCGGTTACAACATTAACTGCTGTTAGGTTAAGACTATGATGATGAACGTCAAGTGTGCAGATGAGCTTACTTGAGGTGGTTTCTGATGATTTCCACAGAAGTTATTTGGTTGTGTAAACCAATTGTTGCATCAGCTGTTTGGTGGCTGGTCTTAGAAGATCTTGCAGGGGAAGACACTGGATGAGTTGCATTTGTGAAGAAGGATAAATGTACTGCCATATTCAAGGCTTATGGTCGTGAAAGGAGCATTCACTTTACGGGTAACAGCAGTCAGCATGCCAATGGCTCAGTCACTGCATTATGTGATCAAACTGCACATGTTAGAGTGACTTTTTATTCTCACCATCCCAAAGTACACCTGTGGAGTTATCATGTTGTTTAATCAGCCTCATGATATGACACACCTGACAGATAGATTACCTTGGAAAAGGAGAAGCGCTCAAAAACAAATCAAAAACAGATCCAAACTAATTTGTGACCAAAATTTGAGAGGAGTGTTTTGTGCGCATAAAAGAAATCTTAGATATATATATAAACTGGTGAAAAATGGGAGCAAAAACAACAGTAACGCTTTCATGTTTTTGTTCAGTGTAGATGCCTTTCATGATATTGCAACATTACTTTTAAAATACAGTTTCAAAAGCAGCATTCAATCAGTAAGTGTAGCTTTGAAGTGCTCTTGATTATGTAAGAGCATGTTTTAAGAGAACAATAGCCAGGATTGTTTTATAGGGAACGAGTGCTTAAAGTACATAATTTAGAAAGGTAATTTACCTCTGTAAAAGTGATGTAGTGCCCATTGATTTTAGAGAGCCATAGTTATAAAAAAGTGCCGCATGAAAAATTTTTATAGTTTAAAGGTCAGGCGCTGCGGCAGGTTGGGTTATAGAAGAGTAGGTGGAAAATGAAATCTCTTAAGCTCTGTATAATGTGCAGTTATCACTTGCTGACTGAACCACCTCTTTTTCATTGAACTTATTGTCTTTGTCAACAATCTCATCACTGAAGTGATTCAAACAAAACATTTTAAGGTCACATTTGTGCAACATTTAAAGCAACCTTTGATAAATCACAATTAAGTCATCCCAGGTTGGTAGATTGGAGCATGCTGCAAAGCCACTGGGTCTGCACAAAAAGTGACATCTAAATTGCAGAATGATTTCAACTCAACATGTCCAGAAGATGTCAAGAGTGGATCAATGATGGCAAAAGTATGAATATATTATAGTGGTTTTTATAGACATGTCAGTCATTAGTCTGCTTTGGTTAACCAGGTGACTGAAGTTTAGGGGGTTTGTAATGCACAACTTTTTAGATCAGTGATTCCCTGCTGGTCCAGCCACAGGGTCTATATTTCTCCATCGTCATTAGTTCAAGGTCCACACCTAACATACATTATCACATATTGCAATCTAAAAAGTGCATATAAAAAAACTGCAAAGCCACAGACTGTTAATTGGACAAATAATACTAAGAACAGGGCAGTAAAATAGTTGCTACTGTTATAGATGATGAAGGTGTGCACGATTTGGCACTAAGTTTTAAGGGAGCTGTAACTTACTTTATTAACAGTTAACTTCAGGTGGTACATTATATATAAGAATGTTTTGGATTATGGGCACAAGATACATGCAAAATCACAGTCTCTCCTATTTATTTATTTATATTATTTTTTTATTTTTGTTTTTAGGATTACAGAAAGGTATTTTGGCTATGGTGAAATACTTTGAATTAATTTAAAAAAGGACTGGAAATTGTGAAAAAAAAAAAAGAAAAGAAAGTAGGTAATTGGTACTACTGATGATACCATGGTAAGGGGGAAAAATGCATTGGTTCTACTGGTTAGTCAGTCCATATCAGTCAGTATACCTCTTTCAGGTCAGAGGTTTCCAATCTAATAATTATCTCTGACAGTAATTTAATAGATATTTGTGCTCCACTGAGGATTAACCCCAACGTTTATAAAGACCCCCTAAACATCTAAGTCCTAAACAGCCACATGTACAAATAAAAAATGCAAATTTGGAAAAATATCTTTCCATTCACAAGGTCTATTCATGTTCCCCAGAGGATAAATCCTATCCATTTTAGACACCGTGACCTTCCCTCTTGCAACACATTCAGGCAAAAGCTTCAGCTTTGTAAACAAGGTATCTCTTTATCTTTCTGAGGCAGATTGCCGTGAAATTTCCTTACAACATTCATGCTTACAACAGGATGTTTGTGTTTGTTTTGAAAGACCTCATGTTCTTTCTTTTAGTGCAACCTTCAGGGCAGAATTTACATTGTCATCCCCACAAATAGTAAAATTGTAGTTCTGGAGGATGTAATGCAGAATGCAGCCTCTAGGGGATGCTAGTGGAAGTTCAGACTTGTTTTTATGGACAAAAACATTAGTTCAAGTAACAGGGGTGGAAGTTTTTAAAATCATATATAGTATAAAGACATCTATCTTAAGGTTGTTCCAGTTTTGAGTCTGTAGGGTTGGATGTATTTATGGATTCAGTATATGGAGCAGGCCCTGGCCTGGACTTGTAAGGCCCACAGAGAGCATGTACTATATGTGTCAGCAGGAAAAAAAAAAGTATATTGATTACAATTGCTATTTGAGAGCTGACACAGAGGACACAAGAAGAGATTACTGTGTGTGACATGACAGTGAAGCACCACTTTTGCAAAATGAAAACCATAGCAGCACATCACTACACATGTATTCCAACAAGGGTGCATCTGCTAACACCAGAAAATGTTCGACTTAAGTGAAGTATGGCTTTAAAGTCTCTTTCCATTGTGTTGTGGTTCAGTCCAGACAGCGTGTAATCCTCTTGTGTATTGTAGTCTGTGTTGTAGGTTATGCCTCAGTCTTTCATTCCTTCATGCATTGTGCCTACTGTACCGGCCCTGTCTCATTCCACATCAGCATTCATTGTTCCTTGAAAATAGCTGTGACATCCATGTACTCTTATTTGATGTCTGGCTAGGATAGTGAGCTTGATCCCATTATGTGTGAAATGCATTCAGTTCCAGAAGGGAAAACAAATTCCCTCAAAGCATCTTGCATGTTTTCTCCCCCTTTTTTTTCATCTTTCTTTGAAAAATGACACAATAGGCAGCTCAGAGCAGACAGTTTAGCTGTGTGAAAGACTTAGTGATTCGCTGTTAACAGAATCTCCTCTCTTTTTGTCTCTTTCTGGTTCTCTCTCGCTCCTGTGTTTGTCCCCATAGCGGTAAGACTGTGAAGGAGGATAACACTAAAGGCGACACGGAGGTGAAGAACGCCACAGCTGAGGTGAAGACAGTTCCCAACGAGGCTCCCCAGACGAACGGCAATGAAAGTAAAGCGTAATCTCCTCACCCAAGAGTAACGGGAAGAAGAGGGTGGTTGGGTTAGGGAGGGTTGGTCGGGTGTGGGTTTTGAGGGTTCAAAGGGGGGGGGGAGGGGGTCACAGTCACTGAAACCTCAAAGCAATGTCACACACCACCCCATTGCATCAGAAAAAAACAACAAAAAAGCAACATAAAAGGTAAAAAAAAAAAAAAAAGAATTCATGGGTCTCTTTCTACAGTGTCTTCTGACCAGGAAAATGTAAAGACCTCATGCACATGCCTTAGTTCCTTTTACGTCAGTTTCTATTTGTTTATTTGTCACAGAAAAAAAGGAAAATTCATACTTATAGTTCACTCTCAACTGTTAAATAAGGAAAAGAATCTATATTATTTTTCCTGTAGATAACCATGTTTGGACTGTAGCTTTACTTCACAGATTACTGCCCTCATGATGTACACACATGTAAGACTGGTACATTACCAATACTACTATTCTTAATGCAGTATGGTCAGCATCGTGGTAATGGATTATGGGTCTTTCTTCTTTTGTCAATATTTTGTTGTGTTTAAATAATGTGCAGACGTTACTGCCTATTTAGCTTTTTTAATGTGTTATTTCCAGGGCTAGAGATTAGAACGTTAGCATGCCTGTTTTGCAAAGTTACTGTATTTCTGTACATGTTGCTGTCATTTCGTTACTCTTTAGGTGTTTTTTTTTTTCTTAAATGTTGTCTCCATATGGTTCTGGTCTGGAAATCATTTAGCCTAAGCTATGAGACACGGAAGAAGACACCAAGGACAGATTTATCATGCTATTAAAGTCAAGGTTCAGGGCTTTCAACCTTGTCTCTCTGACAATTTGGTTTATGTATGGTAAATGGTTTCACACAATACATTATAAAAGAAACATAACTGCCAAATGAACGTTTTGTCTCTTGGCATTTATGTTTATTAAAACGGTTTATTATATTGGTACAAATTGTTTCTTTTTAAATGTATTCGCTGTTGGAAATTTGCCGTATATGAGCATCATTTTCAGGAGACAGGGTTGGGTTGGGTTTAGGATAAGGGAATGGTCATGTTGAAGATTATTGCTGTGTTCCTTTTTGGGGCCACATCCCTCAAACTCCTATTTGCAGGACTACGTCATAATAGGTCCTTGGTTCCAGTATACAGCATGACAACAGCGTTGCTCCCACCCGTGGCGCTGATCGACTAATCGTTAGTCCCCCTGTGGTGCTCATTAGGTCAATTGTTATTCAACCACGAAACCACTGTTAAATGTTGTGCTGCCAGACAAACCAGTCAACTATTTGGACTGGGTGGATTCAAAGATTTGGACCCAGGCCATTTTTGTCTGTATTTGATTGATTGAAAAAAATATTGGTGTGCCCTTTAGTCATAGACATCATCAAATCCACCAGTCAATTGTTCATACTGCTTTCAGTCCTTATAACTCGCTAAGTCAGACAATGATCAGGCGACCAAATATATACTAGTTGTATTCTCATGATTGCTGGAAATATATAAACTGGACCAATGAAAAAGGATACAGGATGTATATAGTGGAAGCCAAGCCTTCAAGTTCACCTTTTCTTGATGTCGTAAAAGTAAAATAAGTTATATGGATAGACTCACGAGTAACATGGTACACTGATTGCCAGTAAGCCATTGTGTCTTGAGATGAAATGCTAGTTTGAAAGCAACTTCTTGCTGGTAATTTTTTGACTTTAGGAGTTGATGAGGACCAACCAGTAGGCGATTTGAGGGGGGACAAGGGGAGACTCCATTCCCGTTGTTGGCAAAATGTCCAAAATGTATCCCTGCCATTCCTCTCCATCCCTCAGGTCCAGAACCAGATGCTGTCTTATCTGGACCCAGACCTGTAACCAAGTTATTATAAAGTTATTGACAATTATTAAATTTTGAGGAAGTTTCACGGGACAGCATTTGTAGCACTGATTTAGCAGACACAGACCGATTGCAAACATTAAATAATTTCACTTAATGCTACTCCTCCTATGAAATTTGTGCATTCCAATAAGCAGTGCACCTCGAGTGAGTGAGATATACATCCCCTGTTAAAAAATACCAAATCGCCTACTGGGACCACCCATTGTTTCGGTTTGTGTGACATGCCTTTTAGGAAGTAGAAGTGATGAATCCTCTGTCAACTTCCTTTCTGGCGCCTGCTCACCTCAAGTGCCACTCTTTATAAACCAGGTTCTTTGAGGGAGTCGGCGCCTTCATTTGGACACAGCTTATGTGTATGTTGTTTATACTGCAGACTGGTTTTCTTTAGGTCAATGTGCTCCTTTCACATATACACACCTCACCCTTTTCCAGAGCATTTCGGACCAGTTCTTCACCTGACAGGTTTCCGGCGTAATAGTGAGTCAAAAGGCCACATGTGTTTTGTCAAAACAATGTCAGTCAGCAGGTTTGAACTGAGAAGTAGACATGTTTGTTTGAAGAAAACAAGCCCTTGCAGGCTTGTTGGCCAAACTCATTGAATTCTTGACACACCAATTCTCTTCCTGCAATTGGTCTTGAATATCACATTTTGTTTTTTTCCCTCTGGGCTATCCATCTCTACCTTCTTCTCTGGTTCATAGCCATTGTTGCCTTCTCTGTGCTAACCGCTATTGTTCTCTGCGTTTGTATAACTGATTGGCCTGAGGGCTCAGCTTGCTGAGGTTTCTGCACCAAACATCTGTTTCTCTCAGCCATCGTTTTCTCTCTTTCACCACAACTGTTGTCAACATGAGTTTGTGTCATCACTGCTTCCAGCATCTTGCAGTCTTTAATTAGTTTGTGCCTGCAGTGATGTGACATTTATTGTAGGTTTAGTACAGTTTATCACTTTAATCTAAATTCACTTTACCACTATAATCTCAGCACAAGGTCTACTTACTGGAACATTTCTGGAAATTATAAAATGAACCACAATGAGCAGAGATGTTGTGTCTTTGTCTGATATGCCTTGCCAGATATTCTCTAAAAACAGAAAATGCAGATTTGTTAAGTTGAACAAATAATACAAAGCAACAGAGGATACACACATAATATAGTGCTGTGTTAGACATTTCTTTAGACAAATTTTAAAGGACTACGCTGGCTTACTTGGGTAGTTATTTGGTATCTGAGAGGACTGATTACATGATCATTATCTCTGTCTACTATAGATACTATATCTGTTCATTGTGCATGTTCAATATCCGCAGACATTAGGCAATATACTAAATGAAACATGGTGTTCTAGGCAGCTGAGACTCATAGTGTATTTAATATAATGTAAATAAATGTTCGCATTTTACTGTTGAAACAAAACCCAAACTGCATCAACTGTTAAAGAATGTTGCGGGCAGGTAACTGCATGTAGTTTTCGTCTGTGATTTGCGTCCTTGATTTGTTTGATGGGGCTTATCTGCCCTATTTCTTTTGTTTCACATATTCCTGCCCTACTGTGCTGTGATTGACTAGTACAAATCCATCCCCACTGGCGCTGTACTAACCTTAACCATGTCCGACCTTGACGCATCGATGTGACAGATACTAGCCAATCATAGCACAGTAGTATTAGCCAATTACAGCACAGAATGGCAGGACTGGAGAAAAAAATGTGTGTCTATATGAAGTCATAGACTGTAAAAAAATGGATGTAGCTACTATGACATTACTCATTGGTTTGTGGACTCCTGTTTTGAAGCCTCAAGTTTGGTAGTAGCCTTCTTGGTTTTATTTTTAGCTAGAATTAACAATATTTGGAAGAGAGGGTGAAGCTGTGGAGGAGCGAGGGGTTGATCTCACTCAGAGACTTAATAAGCCTTAATAAACTGTAAATGGGTGTTTTATATAAAAATTCACATTGGATACAATTTTCATAAAGGGGTACATTAGCTGAAGAAACAAAATTATTTTTTGTACCGGGCTGTAAATTCGTTCATTTTTGCTGCAAAGTTGTAGAGTGACTAATTTTTGGAAACATTTGAGGACCTGCAGTTTTTTGGCAACGCAGTGTTGACTTAATTTTTTAGCCCGGGAGGTTTCCACTTGTTCTAAGTCTGGATAAGTCTGGTTAGGTGCTTTTGAAGGAGCCATCCAGCTAACCAGTCTAACCATCTAAGCTTTTTAAAGGGGAATTAATTGTTTAAAACACTAAAGAATAAAAAATGCAACTCAAGCAAAAGAATAAACATCTAGTGAAGAAGACACTTCTCTTCATGGTCTTAACTCTAGTTGGGATATGCTGGCTAACTAGCAAAAACACAGCCAAAAACTTCCAATAAGTTCAGATAACCACCAGCTTGTTATGAAACCAGCCGATAACTTTTTCTTTAAGACTTTTGAGCACATGCTGTTTTAAAACATCTCACCAGCATCAGATTATCTTTTACCAGCTGAAACCAGTTACAGACAAGCTCACATCAATTAACTTACTACAAGCACAACTGTCTATTAGGTTTTAACATTTTTGTATTCTTGACTTAAAATTGATGTTTTTAATGATAAATCTCAAGATTTTGGATAATGCCAAATGGCTATGGTTATTTAACATACTACTAGTTAACATTTTAGCATGCACACTGGACAGAAGTACTGAGACAGAGGTGATTTTGTTACCAATCCTCTTCACATATTTGGTAAGATAACCAATGAGTTAAACTACCAAAAGCAGCATGGTCCTTTCAAACCAATGAAAAACCCAAGCAGGTTTCACAGTTGTAAAGACTCCTTTTGAAAAACTTTGGAGAGCAGCGTAACTCTGACAGTTGCGCTAAATGGAGATCTTGAAATGAATGTACACACTCAAGCCATTAAGCAAAGCCTTTCAGTGGTCCTGTTTTTTCAACTAAACTGAATGAAGAAATTTGGCCTCTTTTAACTAATAAGTAATGAAATTGGTGTGTGGTGTTTGAAGGTTTCTTTTCATGCATAGAAAGGATTTCAAAATGTTCTCTCTCAAGCCATAGTCCCCCTGCTGTGGATTTTGGAAGGTAAAAAAAGTGAGTCATTGTGAACCATCTTTTTTTTTTGTACAGTGTTCCTTCTACTTTAGACTGCAAGCTAGTACACTGTGAATGTGTGAATCCATTGTGTCCTTTGTCATAGAGTCGAGCAAATAGTTTGATTGTGAAAAGATGTAGCTGATAGTGTGAGACAGAATTTTCCAACACCAACATACAGAAGTCTAACAGCTGCAAACTGGAAAGACACAGTGCCTTTGAATAAGAAAGTGGTGGCATACATTTATTCCACTCCGTGTCTGTCCATTAAAAGTTCCACATCTTCATCTTCCTGCAGATTTGCTTTTTCATTTGTTATGTTTTACAGGTGTGAGTTAAGCAGTGCTTTGTTCGGATTGTGTCGTATTTTCAGAATGGCTGAGTCAATGTGTTTTTGTGTAAATGCTGGATCCTTTACACTGTCCTCGTTAAAGGATGATTCTGGTTTGTTACAGCTCGCTTATTTTAGTATTTTCTCATTATAATGTCATATATACCCACTCAGTTGCTGGGATCTGCAAAAGTGGCAACATCACTAAAACGTCAGCCTGTTCTCATTTCCAAATCGTCATATTCTAACGCCCCCTCGGCATGTTGCCAAAGGCATCCTTTGGCTGGGGTTTCGGTTAACTCTAATGTGACCCATCGGAGGTAATATTTGATGCTGTGAGTAACTGATTACTTTTACGAGCAAGAAACTTGTTGAAAGGGGTGGTGGATGGGTCAAACAAACACAGATTTTTACGCAGGAGACCACTGTTTTTGCCCTGTGTGAAACCAAAAGTCAGTATCATTTTGATATAATAATATAAAACTTATATAACGTTCTTCATATCAACATTTTGATGTAGTGTTACATAACTGACATAGGAACGTGACATACTTTTGTTTGTTTGCATACTTATTTTAATCCAAAACATGATTTTTTTTAAATTACTCTTGTAGTTTTGACAAAGTTAACCATGTGCTACAACATGTGTAACCCAGTAGCCAGCTGCTTGTCACAGATGCTAAAGGATGCCTTTTGCATCTATATGAGATGCAAAGGGGGCATGATAAAGAGTCAATATTTCATGAGCTGGTAATGAGAACAGGTTGATAAATTAGCCCAATGAAAACACAAGCAGTCAGAGAATTAGATGGGTTGCAAACAAACCATCAAGTTGGCCAGACTTATTTGAAACAAAATACAAAGGTGAATGGCAAAATAATAATACCCCAGATTTCTGGACTTGGCATCAAGCAAAGCCATCATTGTAGAAGCAGTCACTTTCAGTTTGACGTGGTTTACGACCTGTCTTTCTTCTTGTGCTTCTTTTTCAGTCAGCATTGTTAGAATAACAAATAGAAATTATGGCCAATGCTACAAAAATTGGAGCCAAGCTGTAATAAACCAGAATTAATCTTAAGAGAAAACATTTGGACACATTGACACCTCATCCAAGATAACTGGCAACACACGAGAATGACATTTAGCATACCATTAAATTACACAAGTATAAGACACAATGACACTTTGCTCAGGTCCCATATTCTCTAAAATATTTGAAATTGTTGGATTTGTCAGAAGCAAGCATGCAAAATATATTAGAAAACTGATATCATAGTTTTTGATATGGAAAAGAATAATGACGGCTTCATGTATTGTATCGATCTTCTTTCAAGTGTTGTGTAACTTGTAACCTGTTTCCCAAACATTTTATTTTTGCTTAAAAGGAAAACTGTTTTCACTTCACAAAGCTCTGAATTGTATGTTTTTTTTAAATGGAGAGGTGTCCTAAGAAAATTTTACTCTTTCTGCTGAAATACAGTGTGAGAATATACAAAAATAACCATGTGAGTTTTTTGTTGTTTTGTCCACAAACAAGCTTGAGATTTTCTGGAAATGTGCAAATGTGGGACCAATTTTTGTGCAAGTTTACCTGAAAACTTTTTCTGCTCCTGAAATTCATTTGTGGAGGACACTGGGTGAGCCAGTCCCCCTTGTTCAGATACCTCAGAAATTCAAGAATGACACAGAGGCAGCCTTGCATTTTTCTCTTTGAGTTCACCTCTTGATTCAGACATCTAGCGGGTTTTTTCATCTTGCTCAGCGTTTGCGAGGAGACAAAGCAACATGAATTTTTCAGTGTTTGAAAAAGATGAAAACATCCTGCCAAGGTTCTCTGTCTCACAGTAAGAATCACCAACACACAACTGTGTAACTCTCAACTGCTTCAAACTCAGTCAGACAGGAGGTTTGAGCCTCCACTGCCAGCAGCTGGTCACTGTCATTGATCCAGAGCTCCCAGTTCTTCAGCTCTTCTCTCTGTAAACAGCAGCTCTCACACTGTAGGTCAAGCATTGGTAGGCTCCCACTCCGCTGTCTCTCCATCTGTCCTCTGTCACCGGTGTAAATACTGAGTACTAACTGAGGAAAGAAGGAAAACACATTTTGACTTTGCATTCTGCCAGAAAATCTTGTGTTCAATAAAGGTAAATTAAAAAAAAAGTAAAAACGTTGTAACCCTTTATTTCAATTACAAGGATTATGAATAGTACAAGTGTGTTTTTAGTAATATAGTTCTTAATATGTTGAAATCAAAGTTAAATGGTGTACTTGTAATTTTGCAGTTGCTTATTAATAATTGGAAAAAAAGAATTCTATAGGTGTATTATGCTATAACATTTATCAGTAAAAAAATAATTAAGGAAAATTAAGCATACCTTTTAATACCACATACTTGTGGAAAATACTTGGGATAATAGTAAATACCATACTGTGGAAAATGGTGTTAACTATATGCTGATTATGTGAAATTACTATTTGAGAACTTGAGAAATAAAATGTTAAATAGTCACATCTAAAATACTTTTCAAATAGTGGACTTCTTCCCAAAAGTCAATCAGACGAATCAGTGCTGCTCAAATGAACAGCAAAAAAGGATGTTTTTCTGTTTGCTTCCTGTAGATCTTAGCAATTCAAATTAATTGTTAAATCATAGCAACCTAAAAAATATTCCCTAATGTGCTAATGTATTAATGCTACCCTGTGTTTGTGTGGGTCAACACAGCAGGAGCAGCATGTTTGAATGCTTTTTCTCACCCATGCTTGAACCTTAGGTAAAGGAAAAATACCAAACACCAAAAATAAACTAAAAAAAAACTCATTTATGAAACTAAATACAACATTCCCACTCAAAGTTCAAGTTTTCACACAATGTTGTAAGAAGAGAATCTGAATGCAATTTTATTTGATCTATTTAACACTAGAAAAAGTGAGACATGTAATTGTGGATCCCAAGAGTCTGATTAAACAATAACTGCTGTCACTCTGTAGTCATTATAAAACTGTGCTGTCATTGTTCGTCTCGATGGAGAGTGAAATACACATATACATTGCCTTTCATATAGAGAGCTACATTCACCCACACCATCATGCACTTCTAAAGGCTTTTTAGGGATATTTTATTCATGTATCATGCAGTTATGTATATTGACCACTAGAGAGCAGCGCATCCCCAATTTAAAAAACAGACTGAACCTAGTGTCCGCTGAGGGCCAACACTGTATAACAGCTAAATTACAGGGCTCAAATGTTTTATATGCAAAATCATTTATATCATACAACTTTCCTAAATAATTAGAAATATAGTTTATATTAAGTCATCTTTTCTTTCGCTATGATGTAAGGAACTAGAGATGGACCAAATCAGAAAATGTACTAACTGGCACATTCACATTCAGTGCATATAATTCAACATTAAGTCAAAAATGATCACATGGATCCCTCACTGTGATGCACATAAGTCTGTCCTGTTTGTGCTCATTCAGAGGCAAACAAATACCTCCTGAAAAGGCTTCATTGATCTAAAGGAATTCTCTAATTTGACCAAAAGGTGGCAGGCTAACTTAATATAACAGAAACGTACACATGTTCTATGGAGAAGCAGCAATCAAGTATTGGTTAACGTCTCTAAATCAGGAATATGACTAAACACAGCTGAAGGTCATACATATTCTTTGCAAACAGCACACGTCAGAATGCAGTTTTATATTTGTTTGCATGTAATCGCTTGCAGTGATTGCTCACACTGAGAAATAACCTTAGAGATCACCGTGAAGTGTCACTTTAGATCTGCTCATGTTTATCTGAATGACTAATATGACTGGATCATGATTCACTCTGTAATGAGGACGCTAGACAAGTGCTGGTCAATTTTAATTTAAAAATGTTGAGTTTTTCTATTTTATAACATTTTAGAGGAAAATTCTGTACTTTTTCCCTCCTCTTCATTTATTTAATGGCTGGAGATACAAATTGCCTGTAACTTTCACATATGAAACATTTAAGTGGCTCATATGATTTTGTCCCTAAAAGATGGGAGATGAACTCTGTTTGAGTCTTTTTCAGTGCAAATTCATCAATAATTTAGCCTTCTAAAAGGAATGATTCCACAGTGCTTTTACTCTCGATATTTAAGGTTGATTTACTGCTAAAACTTCTGTACATTTACTTTTTGAATGAAGAACTTTTATATAAGTATTTTTACACTGTGTCACTGCTATTTTCCCTCAAGTAAAGAATGTAAAACCCTTTAGTAACCCCAAAATGATCAACAATGAGTGATCAAATTCAGTGTCAGAATGCTCAAATTGCCATTTAAACATGCTCCTCAAAGCTTTATTGCATTCCTCTTTCCCTCTGCGGCAGACTTCATTCCACCAATAACCCCAACTTTGCACACACCAGATTAGGGTCCCTTTCAAGGGAGCCTTCCCTCCCCCACTATAACAATGGTCCAGTGTGGTCCTCTGTGGCCTGGGGTTGATCCTACACACAGATAACTGACAGCAGAGAGCCTGTAGCCTCGTTGCTGTTACCTGGCTGAACACACACATTTACTTTTGCACGCACACAGTCTGTAGTGAAGCTTCGTGTTGAAGCTGTTTGGTACACACCTCACCTATCTCTTGGTTAGAGGGGACATTAGTCAATGTGTAGTAATGAGTTAATTAGTAAAGTGCTTGTGCCATTTATGTAGCTTTTTGTCAACCATTTGTCATTATCAACGGTGCCATGTGCAGCATTGTTTAAGCATTAATTCACAGTCAGATTGATAAAATTTAACAAAACCATCATGGCAGGCTGTAAATAACATGGACACAGCACGTGTCACATTACACATCAGTTTCTGAATGGATAATTTAAGGAAAAAGTAGATGTGTCCTGGATGAAGCTGAGGTTGTAGGAGCAAGTGGAATCAAGGGCAGCTTGGTGATCAGCTTCTAACACATCAGTCTGTAAATCCTCAAAGGTATACTACGACTTGTCTGTTAACCGCTTGTAAGTACACTGCAAACTACTATTGTGTTTTACATGTTGTAATGGACTTTAGCAAGCTTACTAGGCAAACTGCCATGCACTGTTCGTGCATGCACAAGATTTTATGTGTTACCCATGAGCCAGTAATTCCTGTGTAATCCACATAATTGGGAAGGCTGCAATCACATCACCAATACACTGATGGGAGTAAAGAAGAAAACAGTATAAAGATCAAAGGTCTGCGTAAAAAGGGAGGTTGGGTTAGGGTCAGGGTGGTGGATGGGTCAAACAAACACAGGACTTTCCCCCAGGAGACCTGTGTTCCTGTCCTGTGTGACATCAAGTGCATTTTAACTTATTTTAAGTTAGTTAAAATACTTTTCCAAAACCTACTTAACCTAAATCTACCTAACTTACGCAATTTTATTTTAAGTATGTAACGTGACAATGACCAACCATGATTCTCTACACTTAAAGAAATTAATTATAATCTAATCCACATAACTTTACATTTAGTACACAACTCTACGTTAAGTATGTAACTTTACACTATGTTTGTAACATAACAGCACCAAACCATTTTTCTTTTTCTCAACCTAACCTACATAACTTTACATTAAGTATGTAACTTAATGTAAAGTTATGTAGGTTAGTGAAAGCCAATGCCAGATTCACTTTTGATTGGAACAACCTTTTTCCACTAAGTGTTTTGTTTCAATCTATTGGTTTTGTTTTGTTTTCTGGTGTAGTGTATGTGGCCTCTCGGACACAGCCAATGGGAGGAAAATAAGAAAAGGTAGGCAGAGGGCAGAGCCTCTGCAGATAAATACACTGCCACACACTTCTAGTGGGTCATGAGCGATGATCCAATGGGATTGTGTATGTATCATTGTTTTTGGAAAATCCTGCACAGTGTAACTGCAATATCTCATGTATTATTTTTGAAATGGCAACTTATGGCGACATATGTCTAATTTCTTATCAAAATCTCTGCATATAAAATGTTTTTATCATATCAGGTTGTGTTCTGGTATTTTTGATGGATAATTCAGTTTCATTAACATATTTCGATGATTTGGATCATTTTGCTCAGTAATAATAACTCTCAAGATGGCATTGCTACAGGGAAGTCCAATGGGACAAGAAAAATAAACAGTCAGACATCTTAAAAGACTATTATCATGCAAAAGGATTATATAACTTTAAAGGTCTTTCGTGATGAATATGTGAGGAAATAGATGGTGGTTTGCAATCAGTAGCATCTGTCTCGTGACAACTTAGTTCCCTGTTTCATTAGTTGTTTCAACATTTCCTGACTGACTTCCTGAGATGGACCATTCAAGAGCTTAGGAAGTGAGTCAACAGCCATGTAGAATTCATTGTGGACCGATCATTTCCTACACGCTGCCCAGGTTGACAAAATACTGTAACCAGCCACTTGAGATTAACACTAAGACTTGTTTTTGAAATGATCTAATCTAACTGATATTTTGTGAATTTTGTTAATTATTACACTCTTTAAATTGCAGTGTGCATGCAGTGTTGGTAGATGTCACCACTCCAATAGCAAGCATGAGGTATTTTTACAGTAAGAAAAAGTCACATGACATCCCACATTTGCTTTTTTTACACCAATATTTTTTTTTACCATTTGCTATTCTAACATCATTTGTGTCCGTTAATGCTTTTAGTGTGAAGCGATTTCCCTGCATGTGAATATTCATCTGTTTTTTTTTAAGTTACAACATTTTTAACATTTTTTTTTTAAATATTAGCTTTGCATGAGAAAATGTTTTCTCCACAACAATTATTTTCCTGCACTTTGGTGAATCTTTATGCACTAATTTTTGCCTTTGCTGCATGGAAATGTCTTTGTCTAAACAAAAGTCCTCCATCACTTTCATGTTTTTAGTTGCAGGAAACAAATGCACCTTCTAGATATTGAGGGAGACGTCTCCTCTGCATTCACCCCGAATTCTACGCTGATGTGCTCTTCTAGGATTTTCTCAAAGGTAAGAAATATCTCACCTTTTTAAAATAATGTTTATCCTTGATAATTTCTTTCACAATAGAATAAACACTAAATCATTCTGCGTAATTCAGCAGTGGGCGCATCTGCTGACAAACAGCGTTCTCCTCATCTGCCTGCGGAGAATAAGCATCATGATAATATTCCACAGTACAATGTTGGTAATATTTTGTGCCAAACGGGGGAATAATTTCCACAGTGAAAGCCTGTAAACTGATGTAAACAGTCGAATGTATTCAGTGAAGCTGAAGTGATTTGATGAAACAGAAGGCCACACTTCCCATCAAGGTCAGCTTTGTTGAGAAGATTAGAGTGCAGGCTGAAAATACCTGAGGCTGAGCTGCAGTTTGTTTTGAAATACACAGAAGCAGATGTTTGCACAGCAGATTCTGTCTCTCTTTCTCTTTTTGTGTGTGTGTGTGTGTGTGTGTGTGTGTGTGTGTGTGTGTGTTTTCCTCCAGATTGTTGAGGAATATTTGTTTTTTCATGCAGAGCCACATTTCAGCCTTCTCATTTCCAGGCAGCTCCTGTCTTGTCCCTTTTTGCTTTTGCCTCAGCAAAGAGCCAGCCAGCCATGCATTCCTATCCAGAACACTCTGCTTCATCTCTGCTTCCCAACCTTTAAATCACATCAGTGTTACATCATAGCGCACACACGCACACACTTCCTGCTGTGGCAATCATGCCAAAAACTTTTTCCTCACATAATTTTTTCTCTCTCTTTTTGCCCTTTTATCAAAACTTTCTTGTAGTTGCAAAGAGTCATCGTTCTACGTCTATTTATCTTCCCCTTAATCCCAGAAGGAACTGTTCTGAACTGAAGTTTTTATTCTGCATGTACCAAAATATTTTGGATGGACACAGAGCTCTGTTTGCTGGATGTGCTGGTGAGAAGGTGCAGCAGTATATTATATTCATTTCTAAGCAGACAGCAAAAGGCTTGTGGCATTAGAAATATATTATGGTGCATTTTTTAGTCAACTTTTTTCAAAATGGTAAAAATGAACCATCAAAGAGACAAATTACTGTATGATTCTTTATGTTTTAGCATTGTTTTTCAATACGTGTGCTGCACAATACCGTAACAGTCAAACAATGTGCTCCAGTCATTTTTGTTTTTGTCACTAAGTTGCCCTGTCAGCAAAATGATATTTCTTTTCCTCTGAGTCATTACTCAGACAAATGTGAACATATAATCCACATAAAGCACTTACTGCTTCAATCATCCTTATCAGATATAGTGTGTTATTATTATTATTACATGGTTCCAATGTAATAAATCTAGGAAGTTTTTGGCTGCTGCTTCTTATGCTGTTTATCTCTTTATCTTACAGCCACAAGACTGAGGTAGACTGAAGTATAACTGAGTAATGAGCATGATGCACTTTATTTATTTATTTTTTATGTAGTTAGTTAGAAATGTATTGTCCAGATCATGGAAAATTCACATGTAGAGATATTTCATGTTTTACAGAAACAGTGACTTCTCATTTTCTTTGCAGTTTTGTCTTTCTCTTATTTCAACGGACCCTTCAAAGAAATGCAACAGGAGTTCCGGCAAATTACAGAACATTCGGTTTTTGATCAGCAAATCTTCAGAAGGGGGCTTCTTCAAAGAAATAACTTCCCACTTCACTTCTTAAGCTGAACAAAAACTCCTCTTAAATGAATGGCTTTTGCTCACAGCTTGTGGCCGCAGCTGGCAGTATTGTTGCCCACTCCCGTCCGCTGGCCACAGAACAGACAGACAGAGGATGAAGGGCGATAGAGGGGGCTGACACAACAGGTACACACATGAAACGACTGCAATTATTGCCCTCCCGCCTTCCCAACACCACTGCCTGACTTGACAAGGTGTTAGTTGATTTATATATTTTTGTTTTCACAGGGTGGCACGTTTCCTCAGATGATTTTTTAGTCCAGCATTGGGATAAAAAGCTCAAGACGAGAAGAGGTTTGATTCTCTTTTTTGTTTTAATTATCCACAGAATATCTGAATAGCACTGCAGGCCATTGATCATCAATAGAGGTATGGATACAAAGAAAAACAGAAACGCACCTCAAAGACAATCCCTCGAGAAACACAGAGCCTTGACATTTTGGGGGTTTGTTTGTGCAAAAATAAGGAATTGTGGTCAATTACCATGACGACCACTTTTACTAATTACATGTCAAATTACTTTTACACTGGGAACTAAAGTTGCTGGCAGTTGTCCCCCGTTGATATGCCTCTAGTTTAATGTTTTATTTGTTAACTGATGTTTTGTAAACTTGGGTTGTCTATCTTCTTATTCTTCACCTAGTATTTCCTTCAACGTCCATCTTCCTCCCACGTCATCTCATTTTACTCTGTATAGGTATATAAGCTCTTGAATGTGGGGTCAAGTGTTTTTCCTTCCTGACTGGGATGGATTCTTCTAACATGGTCAACCTTGAGGTAGAGCATGTTGGCTGTCTTCACATATACAATCTCATTCACAGTGAAGCCCTATGTTGCACACATTCTCAACATTTTAGAGCACACTGACTTATCAGTGATGTTTGAGGCAAGTGAGAAGAGAACTTGAGAAAAAATCGTGTGTAACATCATGTGTAAGGACAATATCAGAGTGAAAAGGTTACCTGGGTTTGTTGCTGTGTCGCTGCTCTGTTTGATAAACATTTTAAATCACCACATTGACATGGGCAAAGGTTAAGGTAAAGTTTATGGTTATTAGAGCCAGACAATTTAAACGTAACTAAGGTTAGTATAGGAAGCCTTAGTGGAGCCAACGAGCCTGTTCTCATTCAGAGCATGTCAAATACATCCACTCTGTCAGTGCTTTTGGCATACAAGTGTGACGCCAGATGTCAACTTCTGCGTTAACCTGGAACGTGGCCGGACAGAACTGATGGCGTTTGTAATATATATTTTGATGAAAGTACATGCATCAACCGTGAATTTATAATTTTGATATATTGTAGGACTATCAAAATGGAGAAATATCTAATTTCATCAGTTTGTATAATATTTTGTTTAGCTGTATTTTCATTCATGTATCATTTCTCATTAAACATTCGAAATAAAACCAAACCAATGCCGTTGATGACGTAATAAAGGGAACATGTATGTGCTTATAGGGTGGGCGGGAGGGGTGGTAGATGGGTGTGACAAACAACTGACTTTCATGCTGGAGTCCGATGGAGTCCAACTCCGGCTCCGAATGACATCACCAGCGCAAGATGGCAGCGACCATGTCCCGAATATTTTAGCTTCACTTAAGCAAAGCGGGGTTAAGTGGGGACATATCGTCTATCTTTGTATACAGTCTATGGTTCACCTTCTGAGGCTCCGCTGATTCACTTTGCCTGGAACTGACATCGGCTTTTAGGATTTCTCAAAGCTCTTCGTCTTGACATTGAGTCATTAAGACACATTGTTGAACAACGCAGCTGCAGTTTGAGCTCATATGATTTCCTTTTTGTGGCTCTGTTGTGTGATGCTGCTTTGAGAACTAATATATGAAAGTGCTGATTGCCAGACGATTTAAAATGCTGCCAAACTGAATTCAAGCAGAAACATTATGTTGTCTGCAGTACCTAGTGTATGCTTTGTATACTATTCTGCGTGCACTACTCGCCAATATTATTCTTCATTACTTCTTTTAAAATAATATTTTCTTTCATATTATAGAGCTTGGTTTCACCTTCAGCACCAGTTTTTGAATATTTGTTATGAATGAATGCTCAGAAAACTGTAAGTATACTGCTTCTTGAATGTGACCATGAAAGATAAGAGTCTCTAAAGTTCTATTGATACTAGGCTGGCACATCAAGAATATATTATATTATATTAAAATTGTAAATAACATAGAAAATCCGATGCATTGAAGCAAAGTAACACTAATATTATATTGACGTCTAATAATATTAAAAAGACGTGGACATTTATAATATATTTTAGAGTATTTTTATCATCTTTTCTGTATAAAATGCTGAATGCAATACAGTATAAACCAGGTTCATTTCCTGCTTCAAGTAGCCTCAGTGAGTCTTCATTGCCTCTACATTACATACAGCAAATCGTGTGAACAAATACGACATCTGTGAATACTTTTTATTGTCAGCTCTTCCTTGATAGTCATATCACTTCTTGTGTGCCAGAGGAGCAAAAAAGAAAACACAAGACAGGAAGTGTTTAGAATAGCAAATGTAAGACTTGAACTGCATGTCTCTGTGTTGATTTGATTATGTTTCTTCCTTTCAGGAGAGAGTTACAAAACAATACAAGTAATTCAATCTGAACTGTGAACCACAGGATCATTGTTGTTTATTGCAACTTGGGTCCCAGTTCTAGAACTTTGTCCATCATTTCTAGAAGTTAACCCTTTGAAATCTGAATAGACATCGGTGTTCTTGTGCTGCATTAAGACGCCTTTTATAAGCTTTTCTTTACACTTTGGAACCTGAACAAACTGGACTGATTTCTTTCACAAACATGGGGAGAAAACAGCAACAGCCAACTTGACAAGAAATGTCCCACATATTGCAAGAAATTAGTAAAAGATGACAAGGAAATTCCTGAAAAAGAAGTTTTTTTAAAAAAAGAGGGGAGGATAATAAGGATTTTTTTTTTTTTTTTAAAAAAAAGGTTTTTAAAAAAACCAGAAAACTATATTTATAATATTTTTGTTTCAAATTATGTTTCAGAAAAATAATCAATATGTCTTTATTGTTTGTTTTTTTAATTTTATTTTAAGCATTTTGTAAGGTAATTTTCTTGCTTGTTTTATTGTTTGTTAGGTTTGGAGGTTTTTTAACCTTTTTTCAATGCTTATGTACAGGTAATTTTCTTTTTTTAACAGATATTTTGCTAATATTTGGACCATGTCCTCTTAAGTTGTTGTTTTCCTTCTCCGCTTGTTTTGGAAGAAATCTAAGCCATTTGCTGAGGTTTAAAAGAGTAAAAACAGCATTGTTTGTATACAGTGATCTGACAATACATGGACTTTGCTTCAGTTAAGAGTGATGAGGCAAAAAAAATTAAAGGAATTAGATAATCAGATAAGTTGTATACAGTTCTTGTTTTCTTGTTTCTTGTCCCACAAGGGTGATTTTTTCAGAAATGCCACTGAATCACCAGATGCCATCATTTAAACTTGTGAGTCCAATATTGTTATTTACAACAGGAATGAAGCCCAAAACTATAAAAAAAAACACTCAATTTGTTATAAACCAGACGCATATCTCATGAATGCTGGCTCAGTTTTGAGACTTTGAAACCCTCTATAGTCTGTCATCAAACCAAAAATAAGATGTAAGGGGGGTGATGCAATGGTTTCAAGTTAAACTGGGTTGAGAGATAAACAAACCAAGGTTACCCTAAATTATTTTTGCACAGATATACAGATATTGAAAACAAGAAGAAAGAAGAGGGAGAAAGAGAGAGAGAAAGATGTGCTAAAGGATTAGCTGTGAGTAGCTTCCCCGTGGTGCTGGCCTTCCTTTTCTGAGGAACACCAGGAACACTGTAAGGTGATTACTGTGTCGTTTGCCATCGGTCCACTGGTTTAACACTATGGACACAAGAGTTTGAGTCGCCACAATGGGATTCAGAGTTTTTACATGGCTTTTGTTTAACAAATGTTTTTAAAAATGCTCAAACTTTGTGAAAGTTTAAGTTAAACAAGATACACTGATAATTTCTGCATGCAAATGATCATCAAAACTGAAAAACATGCGGGAAAAGGAGAGCAAGGGAGGCAGGGACAAGTTCAGAGAGAAGTTTTGGAATACTGCTCCATTTTAGACAGCTGGGTCCCTACTGTGTGTGTGTGGTGATGAGGGGAGGAGTTGGTTCTTTTCTTTAAAGCTAGCTGTGGCGTTGCAGTGTAATGCATTAGCTGGAGGAGGTGGACAAAAGGTGGAGGTGGATGTAAATACACTTAAACTCTGATCCTGTGTGCCATCCAAGCCATGACAGTGGATTAGAGTGACAGTGAGCTGGTGTGCGCAATACCAGGAACCTGAAACTGCAGCAGCTAAATGGAACTCAGTCATCAACAACTTTCCTCACATCTGCGCTTTTCTTACTGACATGTCAAAATGTCTTCTCCTGTTACAGTTCCTATTGCTGTTACTACTGCTGCTGCTGCTCATTTTTGTACATGTAGAACTACTATGAATACTGTTAGTACTACAATCATGACTGAGACTGGTGCTAATACTGTTTTTACTGTTTCATCTGCTACTAGTAGTGCTATAAAACATTCCAGTGGCGATTATGGCACCAAAAGCAGGTGTTTTTTTTAGTGCGACCTCTACAGCATTTTCAGCTACTATTGTGACACTACATGTGGATGTTTTTTTGGTGAAACATTGGCAGCATTTCCAGTCACAATTATGCCATCAAATATTTTTTAGCAAGACATCAATGGCATTCCCAGTGGGGATTGTGTCACCAAAGCCAGGTGTTTTTAGTGAGACATTACAGCATTTCTAGCAGCGATTGTGGCACAAGAAGTGGGCGTCTCTGGTAAGACTTCTGAAACCTTTCCAGCATCATTTGTGACACAAAAAATGTGTTTTTTAGCATGATATTGGTGGAATTTCAAGTGGCAATTGTGCCACCAAAAGCATGTTTTGTATTTATTGTTGTTGTTTTTTGTGGGACATTGGCAGCATTTCCAGATGTGACTGTGCCACCAAAACAATTCTTTCAGTCTGAATACAATCTGTTTCTAACATAATCAGTTGGGTTTTGTTCCTCAACATAACCATATGCTAACCACATCCTTGTTGAAACATACAAAACACAACAGAGTTTTGACATATCCTTGACATAATAACAAAAAAATGTAACATATCCACAGTTTGCAGAAGCACACAATGCCAATATTTAATCTGGCATTTGGGTTGGGTTACCACAATATCTTATGGATACCTAAAGAAGAACACTAGCACACTAATCACAGCACAATCACGAATTCAACCTGAAAAAGGGACTGTGGATTTCCCAATTTCAAAAGGGATTTCAGCGCCTGTGTTAACTGGGTCACCTCTCCATGCACAGTGTCCAAGAGGCAGGAAAAGCCTGCAGTCTCTTTCACCACAGGGTCTTGTGTAAAAGTAGACTTGAGTGGGAAGAAAAGATGGAGTAAGCAGGGCAGCACAGTAGACTGATGAGGAGGAGGCTGGATAATGTGCTGATCTAAACATCAGTTTCATTTTTGGAGGTTGTTTTGTTATACATCATGTTTTACTTTCATAAATAATAACCGAGGTGATGAATTTGTTCAGTTCCTTTGCATTGTGTCTTTGATCAATATAACTGAGTGCACCTCCTGGATGTTATTAAGTGTCACAGAGTATTACAGTATGTTGTATTGCTGGGAGGTGTAATGGATTAAAAGACTCACTATAAAGCATTACATTGAATCTAATACAACATTATACCAATCAATGGACCTGCATTTTAATCTTTTCCCTTTTCTCTCAATCTCCTTTTTTTCTCCTTACAGCCTGTCTTTCCACATTTATTTCTTCACCCACCATTTCACCATCGAGTCTTTCCCTTACTCATTACAGTGATGTGAGATTAATTTAAGTACACGGACTTTCTACTAAACTAGTCTATCTCTGGGCTTTTTGGCCCTTCCAAGATGTCCATGCAATCTCCTCTGAAAGGAAAGAGGCTATTAAGCAGCCCTTCAAGAAAGGATGGAGGGAATCAAACCGAGGGCAATTGAACACAGGTAGACAAACAAATTCACACAGTGACACTGTGAAGAAATTGAGGTGTGTTTGTGTGTGTGAGTGGGTGTGTGTGTGTGTGTGTCTGTGTGTAATGCTGTTTCTTTAAATATGGCATTTTAGTTCTCTCTTCAAGCTTTGAACAAACTCCTGAACGTGTGGTTACATCATTTTTAGGGGATATGACAAACATTTGATGGTGTTACGCATTATTTTCTGCATCATTAAAGACTACAAGCCTATAATACAACTGATTAAGTCCTAAAGGAAGAAAATATGCATTAGTATATACCCATAATAGCAATGAGTATTTAGATCCTTTACTCAAGTAAAAGTTCAAAACCTCACTAAAATAAAAGTTTGTATGTATTTTCAGCAAAATGTACCTAAAGTATAAGAATAAAAAGTATTCATTGTGCTATAAAAAATTCTCTGTCAGTGTTTTACTGATGTGTTAACCTGCCAGTCCGCTCCATGTTCACATTTTCCCCACCCAAACTTTTAACTATCACCTGTCAACGTGAGCTCACCCCAGTCTCTCTACAAACTGATAATTGTCCCGACTTACCTGCAGCCTGATTGTACTCACGTTTGCTGCCAAAATATTAAATAAAGATCATTACCAACTACTCTCCTGCTATGTTGTGCTGCAGTTGGGTCCTACCACACTTCATTAGTGTCAGAAAAGCTGTTTTCAGCTTTGTGATGATGCATTTTGGAGCTGATCCAAGATTTTTTAAAATTATTTATTTAGCTTAAGATGTTACATTCATTCAAAATTGGAGGCACGTGGTTTTCACTGGTCAGAGAAGATATGAAAAACCATAATCAGAAAAGTAACCTAAGCTGTGAGATAAATATAGTGCAGTAAAAGTACAAACTTTGCCACTTAGATTTAAATATAAAGTTGCAGAAGTACTAGATTTGTACTTAAGTGCGGCAGTTGAGTAAAAGTGCTTAGTTACATAACACTGCTGCTCTACATGCCAACCTGTGGTTGAAACGTGTTTTGAAATCCCAATGGCAAAAACCAACAGGATTACAGTAATGCAACTCTGCTAGATACTAAGAGTTGGCAAGTGCAAACATTCATATTTGATATGAAAACACTGATATAAGTATTTGTTTAGTTGTTCACATTATTTGATAACAACTCATGACAGAAGCCAGTGTAAAGTTGACACTGTGGCTTGAGGCTGGAGCCAAAGGGAGTGTCCAAAACTAAATTCTCAGTTACAATCCATTTGCATCTTGCATTAACCTGTGATCTGTATATCTTTTGTGAATTGAGAAAATAATCCTGTTTATGCAGAAATGCACACAATTAGAATGCGAACAGATTGGCTACACCACCTCTGGCTCACACTGTGATCTCGGGCCAGGTGTAAATGCAATCTGTAGAGTTTGGCCACATTCTTAAGAAAAAAAATGTCCCAGGACCCACTTACTTACTTGCTTTTAGCTCTTTCCATTTGTCATACTCTCACCTTGCATGTCATAGCAGTCCCTCATGTGTATGACCCTTGACCTGCCCATTGTGGATTTTTTTTCTGTTTTAGTAGGAATTTTGGCCTGATGTGTTCACAGCAGCTACATGTGGATGTTTTACAACTTTAGTTTTCTTTTGGCCACATAAAGTCAAATCCATTTAAACAGTTTGGCATATAATTTTAGCTGAGAACATGGCCGAACAGAGCTGGTGGTGTTGTTATATGCTTTTGGATGACTGGACAGCACCAGGCGTGTCCACATGACATGCACAAGGATGGTGTCTCTCAAGTGTGCATGAGACACAGAAGGACAGTATCAGGTTGTAACACTGCCGATGACAATGTATAAGGAGAGTGTGCTCTTAGGGTGGGTGGAAGGGGTGCTGAATAGGTCACACAAACACTTGACTTTCATGTGGGAGTCTGGTGTTTCGCTTCCCATGTAGATGTGAGGTGTTTTTTTTCCAAAATCTTACCATGTTCCTCTTTTGCAAAAACTATACATCCGTGATGGCAGTCTTTAGCTCCTCAAATCCTTCCTACCTTTTTGCTATATTTTGCTTTATTTTTTTTATTTTTTTCATCTCCATGGCCCTTTCTGCTGAAGCACGACTTTTCTACGATAGAGAAGCCCTCGTCAACATTGGGAAAATTTGTGTTAGGTTTGGACTGAATGCAGCAGACCACAAGAGGATCCCCACCAATGGCATATGCTGAGCGGGCAGTCAGACCAGAGGGAAGAAACGAAAACGCCAGGTGGAGAGGGAGAGCCAGCATCATGGCGAGGCTTACTCGACTTGGACCGAGAGCTGTTCCTCTACCAAGCCTCCTTCTGGCTAATGTCTGGTCGCAGGAGAATGAAGATGAGATGTGTTGGCAGCAACATGCCCAAGCACCTGGATGGAGATGGAGGACAAATTAAATTTTGTTTTTTTCGTTTAAAAAATGACAATCTACCTTCTGCATTCTTCCTTCTTATCCAAACCTAACCACTGTGATGGTCTGTGTTGGTTGCCATGTGCTCAGGTTGTGTAAACATAAGGACCATGTGCATTTGTCGAAGCATGGTAACAGTATTTCAGAGCATAAACAGCTGATGCAGAAGGATACCAAAAATGTCATAAGCAGATGCAGAAGGTCACTGATAAAGCGGCACCATGTGATGAGTTGAGATGAAAACATTTTGTAACACTACTCAAACAATAATATCGCACTATAACTTGTTATTTTTGACTGTGTAAATAAGCAAAGGTTTGCTCAAAAAGTTCAATATGTAAACTTAAAATGCAATATGTCAGTGTTGTGTACACAATTTGTTTCCACTGCCCCCAAGTGACAAAAAACAGTTATTGCAGGTTTAAAGTGTTCTTCTACCTCTCAAAAGCAAAAAAGGCCATTTTTGGAAAAAAGATAATCACGTGTGGGTTATGACCGATTAGTCTCAACTGCTTATTGCACACTGATTCAGCACGTTTAGTCTTGCATCTTTTACCCTTGCTCTTTGTAGGCCCCATCTTTAAAGGCCCACGTACTTCCCACAGACCAAAACAAATGTGAACCCTGCAGAACAGGATTCCCTGAGGAAAGACTCAGTTCGATGTACAGTGAAATCCCCCTGATTTATTTGGTCAATGTCTGCCTCATCCACTCTCACTGTACAATGCATAAGGACTACCTGAGGCATGGGAGGGAATTGATCTCCTGTCACACTGTAACTGGGGCTCTCTCCTCTCACATCACCACTTTTCTGTTGTGATTTCTTCAACCAAGGAGATCAGCTCACATAGCTGAAGAGTGTAAATGGGTTCAAATATGTTAATTATTAATGAGAAAATTACCCCCCCAAAGTCCATGTGGGGTTTTGTGTTTGTCTGAGCAGGTTTGTGCCAGACTCCTTTTCCTATGTATCACCTGTCGAAACCAGAATAGACTCAGACCTTGAAGCTGCATTAATGAACTGAGAATTTAATTAGAAATTCATATGTGGGAGATGATATTCAAGCGATCACTAAACAATGGCTCTCTTAATTAACTCTGATCTCCTTTTTCTCTTACAATTAGCCTTATCAGTGTTCATTTAGCAAATATAAAAGGATATAGTGAAAAGAGATGAGAAGGCTGTGTACGCACATATACAGAAGTCCAGAGAAATACATGAAGCTTTCAGAGAAAAAGATGTTTTCTCTGCCCTCTGCCTGCCTTGTCTCTTCTAATGCTTTTATTCTCTTGTTTTGTTCCTCCTATTTTGTTGTTTTGTTCTGAGTGATCTCCACTCAGGAGAGAAAATACAAGCTTAAAGCCTGGATGAATCATCAAGTTAATGTTGCTTTCCCCTAAAAACTTGCAGTCTCGGTGTGGCAGCCTGTCACATACATATATATGTACATACCTACAGGTTTTTTCTATCAGCGGCATGGCTGCATGCAATGCTAAATCATACATTTTTTCAGTAACCTGGATAGATGTCACAAAGGCACATCCATTATTTCAATGTAGTCGCAAATAATGGCCCAAAGTCTTGTCAAAAATAAAAAGTTTTATTTTGAGGTGCTCATTTTTTAGCAGTCCAGTCACCAGAAGGAAATGTGGTTATTGTACATTTCTCTAAACCATGGATTTGTTAAAGTTGTACATTTCATACATATTATATCAACATTTCAAAAGGGACATAGTCCAGATTGCATGCATATGAGGGGATGGTGGACAGTGAGGTGAGATGGCTGCTGAGCTGCAGACCACTGATCAAGACCCAACAAACTAAAAATGGCAGTTTTTTTTAGGGAAACATTGGCGGCATTGTGGCAGTGAGTATTTAAGCCAAACCATGACCTTTTCCTAACCATAACCAAGTGGAAGCTTTTTTGTGTCTAAACATAACCACATGTTAACCACTGTTGTTGAAATGCAACATTTTAACATATCCACGACATATTAATGTACACATATCTGTGGTTTTCAGAAACAATGTCCAATACAATGTCCACATTTGTTCTGGCAGCTGATTTGTGATGCCTTGCTATTAATAAAGCTGCATTTAACTCAACCTGTTTGAGCCATTTTAACCACTTGGTTGATTCCCCCATAGATTCCCCAGGGGGCACTGCAGTTTTTAAGAGCAGGTCAGTTCAGGTCTTCCTTCCTTCCAGGAAGTTCACAGTGGGACAGTCAGTGCTGCCACATGGCCTGTTTATGGTGAGTTTGCAAAGTTTATCCTATTTTTTGATGCAGTCAGTTGACTTGAGTGATGTTGATGCATACACCTGAAAGAGTTTGATGACTGAGTACATTTTTTAAGCATGTTCAACCAAATGTTTGGGACAAGACACTGAATGTTTCCATGGAATGCAAAGTTTCTTTATGTAACATCTGTAGAGCTATTAACATGATCCGATTTTATTCCATTGTTTAGAAGGATTTTTAGATGTTATCAATGAAAAAAAAAGACTAACCAAGTAAATGATAACACTGATACTGACAAAACAATTCATGAGTTAAACACTTCACTCTGGTGAATGGGGTTTGAGAAATGCCTTCCTTTAGGCTGTGCCCAGATTGAATTATTTAAGAAATAGCTAATAATAAATAAACCTTTGTTTTCTTGTGTCTGAATACAAGTTGGTTAGAACACCAAGGAAAGGATACATCCCCAAAATAAATGCTCTACTGTTGCAGCTCCACACAAGTCTGATCTAGTTCTATGAAAACTGCACTGCATACTGCATGGCTTTGTATTTGAATATGACCTTTTGTATTTGAATATGACCTGTGTTTAAAGATAAATCTTCATGATGTTTATATTAAATGTTAAATAGTTTTTTTTAATTTTTTTATGTTTTTCTTGTTCATGAAAAGGGACAAGGTTTTCCATGTCTAAAAAATGTAGGTTGTTAAGGGTTTGTTGTCAATGGACTTTGGTCAATGTAATTAAATATACTTACTTATGTACTATTTTAAGTACAACTTTGAGTTACCTGTACTTGTCTTGAGTAATATTGTCCACCAGGATGAAAATTTGTTTTCTGGCCCACTAGACACAGGAGGTGACTTAAAAAAAAAAAAGACAAGGTCATTAGACACATCAGACATCAGTTCAAATAATGCAGACATTGATCTTGTAAAATACGATGCATGACATTGTTTTATAAGATTATGTTTTTGCTTTTGCTTTAATTATCTATAGAACAGCAGAAGTGTGAAAGGGGGAGAGAGACAGGATGACATGCAGTAAAAGGCTGCAGGTAAGAGTTGAACCCATGGTCGCTGCAGCGAGGACACAGCCTCTGTGCATGGGGCGCCTGCCCCACCAGGTGAGCTCACCGGTGCCCTGCATTGCATTGTTAAACACAATTTACAATTTATACATTACATTCTACATGCTTATCCACCTCCCCAACTTCTACACCTTTATTTTCTGCCGCCCTACAGCGAGAACACAATACTTTTACCATAAGCATTTGATGTAAATCAAGGTTTGCAGAATTGTCTAATATGAATGTAATTGCTTTGGATAGTAGGCTGCTTTAACAGGGTTTAATGGCCACCTCTAAACACTAATGCCTTCCAAACACGATGTTATGTGTGGGGAAAAATTACTCTGCTACTTTTCATGCACAAATCATGTATTTACTTTCTTAGACGACTGACTAGCGTAGCTAATTTTATTTTGGTTGAATAGACACTGTATAGTAAATGTGGAATGCACTTGCATGCTCAAGGATCATAATGTTGAAAGTATGCATGAATCAGAGTCTCACTGTCGTGCTTTAATGAGACACAGAAGTAGCACTGCTGTCCTACCGAAGCTGCTGATGGCATATTTTGCTGAAAAATATTCCAGGTATTCTGTTTTTCTCCCTGAACTTTGTCTTGTCATGTTTGAAAAAACTCAGAAACACTTTAATCCACCACCCAGTAGACATTATCTTAACTCTTAAAGTGCTCCTTAAGACTGTCCCATATTATTCTGTTGTAGAGGCACTCACTGATCCATGGACGGCTGTAAATAAAAATTCTTTTATAAATGAATCCATTTGATGTTAAAACACATTCTTCTGTAGCTGTGTCAGAGAGGAATAAATCTTCTTTATACTAGATATGACATTTGGCCATAGAGGTGTGCCATATCCTATTGTTCACAATAATAATGGTATCATTTCTAATATGACAGGAGAAATTCATATTGTGATAATGGCAGTATTCCAACTGACATAATGAGTCATACTGTTGCACACCACAACTGAAGACATTTTTGTTGAGTTTTTATTTGAAGGCACACAGTTACATTTGCGCTAACATGTAAAACTATAACACACAGTTGCAACTGTATGTTCTTGAAATAATTCTAAAATATAGATTTTTTAGTATTTTGTCATCATCAAGAATACTGTCATCTCAAAAAAACAAACAAAAAGAAAAACAAACTTAAATATGGTGATATTATTTTAGAGCCATATCGAACTCACTTCTATTTGGCCAATACAGCCGTATATCAGCAAACAAATATATTGGTCTAACTTTTTGATTGCTTTTTGAGGTGAAAAGTGATTCAGCTTTTAAACAGGACAAAGTTATCTACAGATAATGATTTACTGTCTTTTCAAAAGCAAATGTATCCTCTTTGTAAGCATCCTTTAACACGGCAAAAAAATCCCCACCATGCTGTAATGGTCTATCATTGCTCAGTTAAGAAATGAGTCTTAGGTCAAGGTACTCTTCACCTGAAACTGACCACACAAAGCCAGTTTGTCGGGCTGCCATTCTTTTACCATTCAAGACAAGAGCAGTATTGATCCAGAGGATTCTCTTAAGCGCTGTAGTTTGTCCTCTGAGGGTGCAGCTGAAGGCTTGGAATGGAGAAGTAAACAGGCACTTGGTAAATAAAACACCTAGGTCAACATAGCCATTTCACCCATTAACCTGAATCAGGTCAGCCCATTCTGCGAGGTTACTCAATGTGTGTATGTGTGTGTGTGTGTGTGTGTGTGTAAGTGGGCAAACCTGTAACTTGGTCAACAAGAGGAGCTTGGTCATTCAGGGGTCAGAAAGGTTTGACATGAACTGACTTTGGTTGGATAAAGCACTAATGGTAGACTTTTTTTGTATGGAACTCCCATTAGATATTTTTTTCACCCCTGTTTCTGTCTTTTAACTTAAACTTTATTTAGATTTTGTCTAGTTTTCATTTATTTAATCTTGCTTTTAAAAAGATCCTGTTAAACTTGGATACCAGTTGATCTGTCATGTCTATCTGCAGACAGTTATGTTTTTCAGAGACTGGAGGTTAAACTAAGATCCTAACTGTGATTTTTGGCTTTACCCATGAGCACATGGCAAGCAAAAAGCACTTCCCCACCAAATCCAGCAAAGGTCAGAGGTGAGGGTCAGAGGTCAGGGAGGTGTGGCCTCAGTGCCGGAGACGCCCCCAGGTTTACACAAGTGTAAAAAGAGTCCATTCAGACTGGCTGCATGGGCAGAGTTTCACAAAGGTCCACTGTGTGGGGCCTATACACACCCCCACCACACACACACACACACCTCCTCCAAGCACCATGCCTGCACAGGACACAGACAATGGGGAGTCTCTGGTCAGCAGAGCAACATACATGTTAACCCGCAATACTTCTATATCTCCTAACCTAAACTATATATATACATTTATAGCACATTTTACATGTTATATGGTGCTTCACTGTGAATAATGAATAGCTACAAAAGCAAGTGAAACAAAAACAGTATGGTAATAATTTTATTGATGCATTAAATTAATGATTTGAGAACAACTTCACTGGAATTAGACGAGCCAAAGATGTCAAAGAGCCAAAGAGCCAAAGAGCCAATCAATAAACTCCAACAAATTCCATGAAAACACCAAAACCAACAATGCGTTAGTCCTTCTTTCAATACTTTCCGACCTTTTAACTGTCTTCTGCGGGCCAAAAGCCTTCTCACTCCTACTGAAGATATATATTTTATAAAAAACTATAGCCGCACATAGTTATATTTTTAAATAAATTCCCAATTATTACCAAAAATGGCTGTGCGTTGTAGCAAACATTACACAAACAGGAGCAAATAGTGCATTTGACAAACAGGGCACTGTGGATGGCAGATTCTGTGTTGCGCTCTCTACTACCAACCTCATGTAGCCTATAAAGCCGCCCGTTACATTAATAATTCCATATTTTCTTTCAGCACCCTGAGCACTCTGCATCATTGCACTATTGTTTCACTGTCTACAATTTTTTGTGTGTTGTGTTTTTATATATTTGTGTAGATAGTTGGTTTTTTTGCAATACTTATATCTATACATAGTAGTCAAATGTTAATGGTTACCTTGTTCAGCTTTGTTGTCTTTGTTTTTAGCTGTTACATCCAGTGGCAACCCCAGAAATTTTTCATGAGGGTGGCCTCTATGAAACATTTAATTACAGGGATTCGATTATGCTGTTAAAGTCTATTAACTAGTTGAAAACTATGTCAGTGTGGAGAGTTAAGGCATCACATATTGACATACTTTGGTTTCTTATTTAAACTCAGTATCAGTAATTATCTGATGTGCATGGACAAATACTGGTACAGTTAACATTAAGATTTCCACCAAGATTTTATGTTTCTGTATTATACATGTTAGGTGATTCACTGTTCTTCAAATAAGCTGGTTGAGAGTTTAAGGGACCCCTTTGAAAACTGCCATGCCAAAATTTTGCGTGTCAGAATTGAGCCTAACTTTGGAGCATTATTTAGCAGCCTAACCAGAAACAAATTCCTTTTATGTGTACACACTTACTTGACCACTAGAACTGATTTTTGGGGGACTATTTTCAGTGGTGGATTAACGAGTATTCAGGACAACAGGATGGCGTATGTGGGATTTACTTGAATTGAAAAACACTGCCTGTGCTCATGGTAATATATAAACATGCCTCTTTGTGTAATGCTGTGGCTCACTGATGTGTTTTTGGACAACAGTGGCGGTCTATGGAGAAACAAGTAAAATCAGAAAATACTTGTAAGTAACTTCAGCTCTTTTCATGTGCTTCAGTGCAGTAACAGAAATACAAAATATTCCCATTCTTATGCCTACAACATTTTTGCATTTTTTGATTGTTTTGTTAGATTAAATCACAAGCCACTACATGTTTGGGGTGACTCTTTTTGCCAAATTTGTGCTCCTTAACTTTCTTCATACAGGACAAGTCTGCTAAGTTTTATTTGATCATTTGATTGTTCAAATTATTTTCAGAGTGAAAAGAGAAATCAGACTTTATCATGTGTCAAAAGTATTCTTTGAATGAGAAAACAGCTAATTAACATAAAAAAAGTTAGTGTTGGGTGCTTACTGTGAGATTACAGATCACTGTAGTAATAAATTCAACAGTCATTTATTTTTTAGTACTACCTTTTGTGCATATTCAAGGTTCTTTCTTTTTAAATTGAACCATGTAATATAGAGTTTATTTTCATGTATATATATATATATATATATATATATATATATATATATATAAAGATATATTTGTGATCACCCCCCTCCTCCACCAAAAATAAAAAAATAAATCTGTGCAGTCTCTGTACAGTGAAAGCACATACATCCCACTGTCGATAACCAACCTCTGAATCACACATGAGCCCCACTGACTCATTGACAGTTAATGGTTACATTTCTAACCTCAGCTATAAACCAAAAGTTCCTCCAGGCAGCCCGTCTCTTCCTAACTCTTGGTATTATTTTAAAGTGCAGTGATGATCTGGTTTTTATAATTTAGCCCTCATCTTCCTTTCCCTCAGTAAAACGGTGGATTATTGCCAGATTAAGGGAGTGCCTTTTTCTTTATCCCTGGGTAAGCCTGCACAGCACGCAGCTCAAAGGTAATGAAGCACTCTGTGATCCGTGCCCGGATGAATCTAAAAATTCCCAGAGCACCACTGTATTTTAAAGGAAATGAGATTTTCCTGAAAGCCCCCTTCAAACCTTTGCTTTCCATTTTGAAGCAGCTATAAACTGTGTGACTACTTACAACCTGGTGCAAGAACACAGACCTGTTGCTGCTCTTCAAAGAAAGAAAATAGGAAGACAGAACTTTGAATTGTAGTGTTTTGTTAGGGAAATGTGCTTTTGTGCTCTTTAAGAATAAACTAAATGGCAAATAGTTATTGTGGCTAATTAGAAACTATATCTAGACCTATATTAACACATTTCTTCACCAGAGTGGGTTACATTGTCCTCTAATTGAATTGCGCTTTTATTCATTTGGCACCAGCATCCTTTGTTTTGTCAAAGTTACAATAATACAGTTTTTTCTCGTTGTGATTTGGCTAGATTTGATGAAGCTTAAACCATTTCAGTGGGGTAAATAAGGGCAATGCAGCAGTTGCAAATAGGACACAGATAAGAATAAAACAATACATTATTAAGGAGTGTATATGTGAACGTACTTAAAAACTTGTACTTGTATGGATATGAATGTACTTAAACATTCAGGGTTATACAAAATATTTTTTTTAAAAACAATTCAACAGATTGGCAAATTATCTACATTCAATTATCTACACCCACCAGCTGTATCACCACGCAGAATGAAGTTTTCACAACAAGATCTGTGGATTATCTCTAGTGAACAGGTCCTGATTTCTGGAAAGAGGCATTTCTGTTGAATTTTTCAAATGTATTTTTGGTACTTTAAGCACCACATAAGCAGAGTGCCATCTAGTTCCACAATATTGGTGAGAAGGCAGACATCTCTTTGGCAGATATCTCTAACACTCTGCAGTTCACATCAAAACAATATATATTAATAAACAGCACTTCAGGTAATAGGAATGTTATGTATTTTTGAATCTGGGATGAACTGTCCCTTTAAGAGAGAAGCTCAAAACCTGCGTTACTGTCACACATCTGATCCCCTGGTCTAGCACTACAAAAGTGGGTTTCAGGCAGTGTTTTTGCAATCTGGCAGCCACTTCTTTTAAAGCAAACTGGGGCCTCCAGTCACTGGAAAACTACTCAAGAATCCAATTCAGAAATCATAAAATAGATGTCTTGAATTTGGAAGACCAACTCAAATCAAAAGTTAATGGCCTTGTTGCAGTTTTTTGTCAAGCCAAAGCAGTTAGCTGTAAGTCACTCAAAGGATCATTTAAGGTCAAAGAAGCTCTTGAACACAGCCAAGAACAATGTTAACGGGACGTATATATAATTATCTGTTAATATTAATGTCAATACTTCCTCCTCAGCACACCGCCACAAACCAGAGCGAGCTGCCGAGCACTGCTGATTGATTGAACATGTTGAATGATCTGTTGCAGACACAGAACGACCCCAGCCTCCCTCAGATAGTCGACTCTGACCTGACTTGTCCATAGCTTTCATTTTATCAGCCTCAGTCAGTGAAGTGTTGATGTGAGCCTGAGGCACGAAGACGGCTGAACTCATCATCCTGGATGATGAGGCCCTCCTAGCTTCTTGGTCTTACTGCAGAAGTGTTGTAAATGGTTCTTCTTGTACCACCAAGCAAAGCTCAGATTGATGTATTTTCACCTGGGCTGCGTTCAGCCCTGATAAAACGTAGCAAAACATTTATTGAAACCGAGACGTGTTGAACACCCTATTCTTTTACGCAGGTGCACTGCTATTTAATACAGCAGGGTTTTCATTCCTCCTCATTTAAAAGGGCTTTTTTGGCATGAGAAACATGTGTTTGGATTGCCAAATCAAGTGAGTTTACATGTAAACAAAACATGTACGTACAATAAGTAAAGATCTGCTAAACATTAGTTTATATACATGTCACTGCTGATTGGGTAACACCTCTGACACATCCACCAAACGGATGTAAACATGCCTTAAAGCCTGTTGCACAGCGATTCATAATGTTTCATGGAAACATGTTGTTCAACAGGGGCGTGTCTAAGGAATGCCTTGGAGTGGCCAAACCTGAAATCTGATTGGCTACCCCATTTGAACTGTTTAACAGATAAGCTGAATTTTCATTTATAGGTGCAATTCAGTCTTAAACCTGAGAGGCAGTAATGTATCAGAATCTAATTTCATTTACAAATAAACTGATACAACTTTTAAAAAGTTTTTTAACACAGGATTAATTAATTTTAATTTTGTTGGCAGTTATTATCATGGCCACTTCATCTAATCTTCAAACTGTAATAATTTTTTGACCATGTGAGCAGAACATCTTTCTTTTTTATTTCTCAAAATGTAAACCTGTTGATGGCACTATACAAAAGGTCAGGGGATTAAACAAAATCATTAAAATTCACCATCTGCAAACCATAAATTATATGCAAGTCCATCTAGCACATGTTGAGATATTTCACTGGCTATCTGAAAACGTTGACATGCTGCTGGCATTACATAATGTATGAGGATCAACAATAGGAAACATAAATGTCTACACAAAGGAATCACAAATGTATGAATTTACATACAAATCCTGCTCATATTCTCCTCTTTCTTCTACTGCTTATTTTTTGTCATAATTTTTTAATCAAACAGACAAAAATGAAGTGCTTAAATGTAGTACAATTTGTATTTGGGAGTTTAAGAACCCAAAGTAAGAGCTTAAAAGGAACACTTAAAAGGAACATAACAATAGATATAAAATATGAAATTAAGACATCGGTAAAAAAGAACAGTCT
Source organism: Plectropomus leopardus (assembly GCF_026936395.1). Classification (NCBI taxonomy): domain Eukaryota; kingdom Metazoa; phylum Chordata; class Actinopteri; order Perciformes; family Serranidae; genus Plectropomus; species Plectropomus leopardus. The sequence continues at coordinate 10,371,454 of NC_142190.1, forward strand.
CTAGTCAGTGATCATCATTAAGGCAAAAGTATCAATCAAGTTTAGAGAAGCTTTAAAGTATGCCTCTACAATAAAAGAGTCCCAGAAGTTAGATTAGACTGAACAATAATGAGGTGCCCTGGTTATTGGTCAAGACAAAAAAAAAACAAGAGGAAAATAAAAGCTATGCTGAGAAACAATTAAGGGTTGTTAATGCACTCCAAAACCATCCAGCTGAGGGTCATTCACCATATCGATCATTAAGGACGTATTATAAAAAAGAACATAAGTGCCACTTGTTCCCAGTGCAGTTTCTTTTGTTTCATGGGTGTTCTTAGTTTCAGTATCTCCAACAAAACTGCCTCTACAATAGATTGAAGAAATTATATTTGAGTCTTTGAAGCCAATGCTTGATACTTTTTTCCTTGCAGTTATACTTCACCCTCAAAATGACCATTTGTAAATCAGTTAGTCATGCTGTGTTAGCTTGAAATCTTGAAGAAAGGTTTGTTTTCCCTCATGTATCGTCATGAAAAACTTGGACAGTGAATGCATTGATTTATTGATTGACTGGGGACCATCTTTAAAAACAGCTAAACTACATCAAAATATCCCTTTACAAACTGTCACACAACTTGTGCAGTATAATCTTAAGTCTCATTTATCCAATCATATGCTTAGTACGTCCCAAACTCATGCATTCTGCACTAAGACGTTTTTACTAAAAACTGAACTCAAAGTGAACCTAATTTATGCTATTTTATATTCCAGTACAAGGTTATCAAATGTGTTTGGAGAGTACTGAGCATACAGCTGGATAAATGAAACTTGGATTAAACTGCACTTGTTGTGTGAGAGTTTGTAAACAGGTGTGTTGATATAGATTTGCTGTTTTAAAATGTGGTCCCTAATCAGTCAATAAATCAATCCAAATCAAAAGTTAATGTGCACTTTTTTTCCCTGTGAGGCATGCAATAAAAGTAAAGTTTTCCCACGAATTCAAGATCACGCAGCATGACTGATCTATAAATTGTCATTTTATCTATATATAAATGGTAACTTGAAGTATACCTTCAAAAAGTGTATTTCAGCACACAAAAACAGACAAACCTTCATATTTTAGCATTTAGTTTTTGCTTGCAAGCCACTTGACCAAAATGCACATTATTATGCAAGATCCCTACTGAGCAATGGTCAGTCTGCAGCCTGCTAAACTTTTACTGAACATTATGCATTCCAGTGGTAAATATAACCCCCTACTGATCTACTAAACCACTTTTTATAACCTGGTCTCTCTGCAGGCTACTATTGTTGCATGTTATAATAATGAGAAAAGCAGTTAGTATTGTGAAAGAATTTCTTTATTCAAATAATATTTTTAAATAGGGAAAGTTGCAGAACTAGGGCAATACAATAGCATGAAAATACAAGAAAATAGAATTGGTGATGCCACACAGATCCCACCTCCAGCTGCTCCCAGTTTTAATACAGTAAGACTTTGAAAATGAATGTGAACACTTTAAATATCACGATATGCCAGTTCTGAACCTTTTGAGAAGCAATACGTTGATTTATAAGCATCTTTCTGTATTTTTTTTTACTTGCAACAGTACTACTGTCTTTTAAAATATTCAAAAATATATAACAAAATAGCAGGGATAGTTTTTAAAGCAACTTCAGGGTGAATCTTTTGTAGCTGAGGATGGTGGATGAGAGCTGCTGCATTGTTTTTCCCAGCTAACCTCTATATTCACCTGTGCTGTGCTCTGCTGCCACTTAAACATAAGTATACTTTCAATGAATTGATTGAAAATGGTTAGAGGGGGCTCCGGGAGTACACATATTGATTTTTTCCTGCAGGACCGCCAAAGCATTAAGTGTGCCCCTGGCTGGAGTTCGAGAGCAACTGTAGGCTGTATGCATTCAAACAGCTGGAGGGAGGGCAGTGTCGCTCACCTTTCACTGCCACACTGTAACACAGCCGTTTGACATGAGACAGCCCCCTAGGTGTCTCACTTTCTTAGTGTTTGTGTGGCTGGAGCGCAGAGCCGGCTGCCCGCCTGCCTGCTGCTCGTCTGGCTGACTGGCTGCGTTGACGTCAGCGCCGTGTTGATTTGCGAAGGCGAGAGAAGAAAGGAGTTAGTGCGTGTTGAGAGAGCGGGTACTGCGAACTGCCTTACTATGCTGTAGCCCCACTCCCCCTACACTATACGGAATCAAAACGTGCAACTTAGGTGAGTACCAAACCGGGCTAAACGCAGCTGCAGTTTCCCGGCGACAAGTGCCAGACCCGCTTCTCTGCATGCGTCTACCACTGTTTTCTCTGTGTACTTTCATTCACCATGTGGATATTTTGATGCGTTTATAGGCGCCGGGGATCGTTTTTGCTTGTCCCCGTTCAACCTCATGCTGAAGTTAACAGTAAACGCGACTTTGGCACGCAAGTTGGATCCGCGCACCGGAGTGCTAGATGAAAACAAGTGTTTTCCTGATTGCGCTGCAAGGTGTTGAAGTTTGCATTAACGCACGGTAGTCTACTGTAGAGATGTTAAGGTTGACGTAACCCCCTCCCCTCTCTCGGTCTGGTTTAGTATGCTGGAGATCGCAGCTAGAGGACGTGAGGTCTGGCTGTTTCACCGGGAGCCAGACAACATATGACGCTCCCCCACACACACACTCCTCCATGTGACTTTACTGGAGAAATCGCGTTTGCTCGTTTTGATGGAAATTGTGCAATTTTTAGACAGCGACACTGATACCCGTCCTTGTGTCTCCAGACGCACCAGTGTGGCTCATTTAGCCGTGATGACATCATGATGAGGACTGGGGACACTGGTCTTTATACTCGAAACAAACCAAAAAAATCCAATCACTGCACAGTCACACTACAATTGATTGACAGGCAACTAGATGTTTGATTGGTGACTAATAATCGATTTGCAGTTGCACGCGCGGCGTACTGTGAGGTGGGGGAACTGGTAACGGATGCAATGGCAAATTGATTTGTTATCGAGACTGTCTGATCTCTCTCTTCGCCCCCTTTCACTCTTTTTCTCTTCATCCTCTGGGCATCTTTCTTCACATCCTTCTCATTTATTTTAAAGAGCCAGTATTTGAGTGTTCAGCCTCAAACAAAGTCCACCTGTGCGTTGATCGGAGCAGAGCTGGCGTGAATCGGCGAGAGATTCTGGCAGCTGTCTGTCTATACTTTTTTAGCACGCTCAGTGTCTCCCTGATTGTCCCCCTTAGAGACGCCGTACCATTTCGCTTTCGGCACATTTGTGTGTGTCAGTGTGGCTCGTGGTCTGGAATATTGAACGCTGTTTATTCTTGTTGTGGCTGGGTCGCCAAGGCGCGCTATGGCAGACAACTCGTGATCAGATTGATTATGCTGCCTTTCTGTGAAGTCGGCCCAATGTGGTTATTGTCAGCAGTGAGCTCTACATTGTCCTCCAGCGAGGAAATCTCTCCTGGCTTAATGTACTTAATGTAGTGCGTGATGTTTTGCATAATGCATAACGCGCCGTATAATTTGTCTGGTGCGGCTGGCACTATTAACGCTGTCTAGACGCACGTAGCCCTGTCCTTTTTATTAATAGAGAGCTAACAGATGCGATAAAGTCCCCGCACGGCAACTTTAGCCTACATTGTGTCCCAGTGAAGCCACAGCTTTGCTTGGAAACCCACAGAGCGCAACAAGCATTGATCATTTACGGGGCCATAAATCGCAGCTATTGGCTTACCTGTAATAAAGATAATGTCGGGTTTTAGGCATGACCTCTGTTGACTGAGAGGCTGAGCTCAGTTAGATGAGAACCTGTGGTTTCATCATCACCTACCACCTTTTATCGATTTTATCAATGCGCCGAAAAAAACTGCTCAGTGTCCCAAAAGCTTGCAAGAATATTTATTATACACCATCCTTTAATACAAACAAAAGCTCCCTGCATCATTTTCCTCCTGCATGTTCTGATTTAGACTTCAGCGTTTTTTAAGTGCATATCTGGGAATTACTGATATTATTATTTTTTAAGAAAAGTCGTCCTCTAGCTGGAAGGCTGATGATATTTCCTCTTTTTTTTTCTGTGTCTGAGTGTGTGTGTATTGTTCTCAGGCGGGGAGGAAGGAAAAGACATAAACTTCTCTTTTTATTCCCTTTTTTTTAAAAAAGACAAAAGAAATAAAGCTCTTTGAAAATGAATTGTTGAAAATTAAAATTAGGCTGTTGAACACAATAATGAACAAAGATAAATGAAAATTTCATTATTTTTGTTTGTCATATATTGAATAGATTGAGTAAATAAAAATTGGATATCAATGAGCTCATCCAGGATGTGGGTCAATGAAGGCACTTGGCTTGCAGTCGTTCATTCATTCATTAAGAGTATATATAGACTGTTTATTTAATTGTAACAATAAGGAGAGCATTGTTTCAGTGTGGGTCATGATGATCACTGAACGGTCATGTTAACAGGAGTTGCATTTAAAATATTTAAACATTTAAAATAGTGATCAGACTGTAAAATTTAACCCTTATTTTAGTGTCAGTCAGAGTATGCTGTAAACAGGAGGTGAGCAACATGTTGACCTTAACTTGGACAAACCAGCAGACACATTCATTCATTTGGTTATCCAACATTAATGAATGAGAGCAGTGCAGGGTTGTTTGTTGCTGAAGCATTTGTGTTTCTTTTGCCTCGTTCTGCTTTCCTTTCCATCCATTTCTGGCCGCTGCTCTCTGCTCCCGTCTGTGATGGGAATACTGAGTAAGATGCTATTTAATTTCAGAAAGGCTGCTGACGGTCTTTGTGAGGCCAGGCAGCAGTAAAAAAAACCACAATTCACACTTGTTTAACTGTGTGTACATCCCCATCAGATAACCCAAATGGAGACATCTTTTTACATAACATATGTCGGAGTGATTGGTATGCAGGGTGAGCCTGTTGGACGGCTCGCAAATTGTCTCTCTTCAGAAATCTACAGTCAATACTCTCCGCTGATTTTGAGAACAATGCGACTGCACAGAGTGTTTACCATCCCTGCAGGATGTTTGCAATTTGAAACTCTGCTGGCTTCACACTTGCCATTTACAAAATAAATAGAGGCATTCTTTAAATAAATGTATTGACAAATTCAGTGCATTTTTTTTTTACTTTTAGTATGTGAATACTTTTGTGGAAGATAATTTTTTGGGGATCTTAATTTAATTTCATATCTTTTTCTTTTTCGGATTCAATTATAAAATAACAACTCATTCAATTTTTGAGAAATAAAAATACTGCATTGTGGATTTGTTCTGCACATGTTTACTGTTACATTAGAATTTACCAGAACTGACTTTTTTTCATTCTGTTTCTCCACCCAGGTTTCATCTTGTTTACAAAGATAGCTAAAAACACTGCTGAGCGGAAGGCGAGCCTCATGAGTCGGCCTCGTGGATTGCATCGACATTATGGATTTAACTAAAATGGGTATGATCCAGCTCCAGAACCCCAACCACCCCACTGCCCTGCTGCAGAAGGCCAACCAGATGCGTCTTGCCGGGACTCTGTGTGATGTGGTCATCATGGTGGACAGCCAGGAGTTCCACGCTCACCGGACTGTGCTCGCCTGCACAAGCAAAATGTTTGAGATCCTCTTCCACCGCAGCAGCCAGCATTACACCCTGGACTTTCTTTCACCAAAGACTTTTCAGCAGATTTTGGAGTATGCTTACACTGCCACGCTCCAGGCCAAGGTGGAGGATTTAGATGACCTTCTGTATGCAGCAGAGATCCTGGAGATTGAATACCTGGAAGAGCAATGCCTCAAGATCCTGGAAACCATCCAGTCCTCAGATGAGAACGACGTGGAGGTGAATGTTAACGACGGGAGCACAGAGGAGGATGATGAGCGCAAAGGCCACAATGGAGCCAAGAACTCCAAAAAGCATTCCATGGAGAGCCCCTGTCTGTCAGGTACCCAGCAAGCCGCCATCATGGCTGGCATGGTGGACCAGAGTCCCTCGGTCTCCACTTCCTTCGGTGTCTCCACCCTGAGTCCCACCAAAGCTGCTGTGGACAGCTTGATGAGCATCGGCCAGTCTCTGCTCCAGCAGGGCTACGGCGGTGAACATCTCATCCACGGCAACTCCCACCACATGATGACTGAGATCAAGACAGAAATGATGCAAGTGGACATGGGTGGCAATGGACATGACAGCCCTTCAAACATGGAGTCCAGCGCCTCCAGCAATGGAGAGCGAAGTGGGGAGGACAGGAACAGAGATGGTCCGGGAACACCAACCAGGAGCAGCGTAATCACCAGTGCCCGTGAGCTACATTACGTCCGCGACGAAGGCATGGGCGACCCTCAAGCTGATGTCAGCCAGATGGGGCTGGAAGCAATGGCTGGAATGACGGAGAAACATCTGGCCTCGCTCTACTCCCTACCTGTCAATCATAAATCAGATGCCATCATGTCCATGCCAGCATCCATGGCCTCCGCTCTCCCCATGTCCCCTGCCCTGGCAATGTCTATGGACTTCAGTGCTTACGGGGGACTCCTGCCTCAGAGCTTCATCCAGAGAGAGTTCTTCAGCAAACTCGGGGAGCTGGCGGTGGGCATGAAACCAGACGGCAGGAACCAGCATGAACGTTGCAATGTTTGCGGTGCAGAACTACCAGATAACGAAGCTGTGGAGCAGCACAGGTAAGCCAAGTTTTCTTATGAGTGGCTGCTTAATTGTTTTGGCTTCGAAATTTATGGTCCTCTTCAGCCTTTCAGCACAGCTGTTGTTTTTTTCCCTTTTCGATGAATCACATTTTTAATGGTTCATGCAAGATTACCGAAGCAGTTTGCTTTATGTTCTGAATTTCTGAACACCTTCTTAATAATATCTTTTAGTAACACGATTGCTCTGGGTAACAGGGATTCAATTATAAGACCTCTCAGGTGTAAGTCACCAGTTTTTGATTTAGGAATAAAAGAACTATACATCTGTATGAGGCTTGTTTGGTGTCCCCCTTTCACACTTAGCTGTCCTGTCCAATAAAGGTAAAAAAAAAAGCCCCCTCAAATAATGTTAAAATAAAAAAAAATCAGTTTAAATAAATAAAATTGGTTTTACTAAACTGAGATAAATTTTTAATGGTGCAACCAAGCTCTGGTTAATTTGAAATCTGGATTTACTCATTTTAAATCTACTTGTATTAAACTCTGATAAGAGCTTTTCTTAGATTAAATTAATTGTTATTGGTGCAACCCAGTCTTAAACTAAAATTACTCATTTTGAGACAACTAACTAAATAACCCGTCCACACACATATAATGTATGAGTAAGTGACGTTCTCTGACGGACACAAACCTTAGTTCTTTGTGGCTCCGGCCCGGAGATCCACTCTTTCAATAAGCCTGTCCAGGTGACTGCCGAAGCAGTGCTGTCGTAACATTGTCTAAGACCATTAGTCACGCCTTACAAGATGTGGGCGGCAGCTATCACACACACTTACCAAAGTGGTACCCCCTCATCCTGGACCCAACTCACCTCCCCTTTCCCATAACTGCACAAGGGGGGCCCTTATTAGCCTGATAATTGGAGTAGACGGTCAGCCCAGGAAATGAGTGCTGAACCTGGGCTCGGAGACAAGGAGGTAGTTCTAGGACAGGAGTGGCAGTAAATCAGTGCAGCAGAGCTATTTCAATCAATGCGTAAAAATAAATCTAAAGGCCTGGAAACAGAATTCTGAAACTCACCTGTTGCATTTTGTGTATATATTTCATTGCATTTGTCTCTGCATGTGTCATAATTGCGAAGCACCTTGTTGCATCACTTCTTTGTCAATTTTGCACCGTCAGAGTGCTGTTTTTTTTTTTTTTTTTTGACCAGAGGGTTTTTCTGACTTGAAGGCCACCTTCTCACCCTGTAATGTTTGCTCAAATCAATAGGAATGCACAGTGGTTAAAGTTCACTCAAGGATTTGAATCCCATCACCCATCCCCTCATACTTGAGCCAGTAAATTGGTATGCATGGGTAAGAGCTGCTGGACTGATGCAGTCCGTGCTCCTCTGTTTTTAAGTCTGTCTCAATGTTGTCTTTAGAAAATACTGAATTTTACAGAATGGCTTTTCACCCCAAAGAGAAGCGTCCTTGTATACAGCCTTACACCAATTCTCGTGCAGTGTTTTAACTCTGTTTTATATGAGTGTGTGTCAGATGAATTGCAGTTTTTTCTTGTTGGCAATTACTTCTAATAGTGTACAAATTTGTGTGGCCTTCATCATGAGTGCTCATTGAAAACACCGCACTGACACAATGTGTCTTTAAAAAAAAAACCCAGCATCTGTAGAAGTGAATTTTGTACCGCTTCTGATCAGTTCTTCCAAAGCAGGCTTTAACATGCGCTATATAGCTTCTGTGTAAGATGCAGTTTAATGCAGTCTCACTGTGTTAAAGGACAGGCTACACTAGTCTCTGTCTTGAGAAAAGTCTGGCGTGTGAAATGGTTGCCTGTGTTTCAAGAGGAATTTCATCAATTCGCTCAAGCTGGGAAATCTTGTATCAAAGGAGATTTCCAAACCGTTTCATGCATTGATCTTCCCGCCTCTCCCCATAGCATACTAATGGGTTAATTTAGACTGGTTGATACACTGACACGACACTGTTTAATATTGTACGCGCTGTCCTGACAACCTCCTGAAGTGTAGAAATCAAACATTGCATCATCCGCTGTCTGCTTTGCCATCCGCACATGAAAGGTCTGCTGTGCTACTCCGAGATGCTTGATAATTCAGACGCTCTTCGTGTCCTCACAAATTCCAGTGTGGGTCATTTGATAGCATATCAAGTCCGTGCTTCTTTTTTTTCCCCCTGTGTACGGCCTGTCAAGCTGGCTGAGTCTTTTGATGTGAATCAAGATGTTTTATTTCAGACGAGCGGAGTCGTGTTCCCTTTGACTAATTACACATCATTTCCCCACAGCCACTGTGTCAGGGTCACCACTGCCTCTGCAACAAACACATAAAAAAGTTGGCAGAGTTCACTTGGTGCAGGCAGGTCAAGTCAAACATGAGTGTAATTGTTTCCAGATGTGGCACAGGTCGTTGGTGTGAGGTGTCTGTGTGTGCGCGTCGATGTTAAAATGGACACACCAGAAAGTACCCACTTCCTGTATAAATTTAGTCTCTGCTCCCTTTCATTCCTCCGTGCCCTGGATTGTATCATTAAAAAACACCCCACTCAGACTAGATTCATTGTTGGCTCCACAAGTGGTGTGTGAGGAGTCACCTATGGGTGCAGAAATATGTCGATAAGATGCGCAAGAACAAAAGAAGCTATATGAAAACAGGCTGAGTACCAAATAGAGCTGCAGCAATAAGTTCATTGACAAAAAAGATAAATCGCCGATTCTGATCTTAGAATATGTAATTTTTTATGCAAAATTGGCAGAAAATGCTGTTTTCAGCCTCTCAGATATTGAGATTTTCTGCATCTCTCTGTTTTATATTGTGTTAAACAGAAAATCTTTGGGTTGCATCCTGACAAAACAAGACTGGACTAAACTCTTACTGTTTCCTGAAATTTTATAGACCAAACGTTTAATCAGTTAATCAAGAGAATAATCTGCAAATTTCTAGATAATGGAAATAATTAATTGCAGCCCTTAGTCTCGAAACACTTTTTGATAAAGATCAAAATCCAGCAGTATCAAAACTGTAATTGCACGTTTGGTCGCATTTGTAATTTTTATTTTATTTAGCTAATTTTTGACAACTTTATACAGGTCATGTTATTATATGGTTGCTTATGTTTAGACAGCATGTTATATTAGAGAACAGTGAGAAAATGTGCTAGACCTGCATAGGTATTAATTAGAACAGCAACAATTATCAGTTGACAAATAAATGATCACCTATCTGTTTTGATCATTGATTAAACATTCAAGTAAATTCTTATAGGCAAAACTGGCAGAACATGCTGTTTAAGCCTCTAAAATATGGAGATTTCTTGCATTTTTCTGTTTTTTCTATTATACTAAACTGAAAGTATTTGGGTATTGGACAGATGAAACAAGACATTTAAAGACTAGAATTTAAAATAAAAGAAATCTATGCCAATAAAATGCACAAGAGATGCTACCTTTAAGTTGGGCTGGGTGTTGAAAGTATTTTGTGCATAATATCAAAATATAGCATTGCATGTCTAGTCAGATTTGTAATTTTGCTCATTTTAGTCTGCTTTATGTAGGTCAGGTTATCATATGATTGCTTGTGTTTAGATAACATGTAATATTAGAGACTCTGGCTTCTTTAAAATAAGATATCAAAAACCTATTAACAGTAATGAAACGCTAGTATTGTATTGGCACCAGTACAGCAAAACTGTATGAAATATCCAGCCATATCTTTACCTTTCAAAGAAATATATGAAGCTGAGGAACCACACATTATAGTTGCCATATAGGTTGAGTGAATCTACTGTAAGCAATCTGACCACAACAACTTCACCCATCTCTCCTCCAGTAGTCCACCCCACCTCCTCCCCTCTGACAAGCCCCAGATTTATTTCTTAAAGGAAGCCCAGGGTGATTGTTGTTAATGCTTCAGGGAGACAGGATTACAGCAATATTTTAGTAACCCTTGCACTGAGAAAATAATCAACACAGGAAGGGCCTGAGTGATTATTGGGAAAATAAATGCATGATGCAGGGGGCTAATTCTGCAGTGGCGGGGGAAAGAAGAAGAAAAAACCCACCGCTGCTTGGTATTCCAAACACAGCATCCAATTCACGGGAACTAGCTTTGGGTTTATCTCTTTCACTTAATCGTCCATTCTCATGCAAATGACTGACCCTCGCTGTAATGTACATCACATAAGTGAAAAAAGAGCCTATTTTAAAGGAGAGCTTTTCCAACATATAGCCATTAAACATACTGATAACCATCAATGCTTTAACTCTGGCTTTTCATAATATAGCCGGTGGTTTTTTGAAGGGAGGAGAGGGGGTGCATGAATACGACAAGTCAATGAATTCCTCTCCTTTCTGTGTCTGCTCATGTTATTTTTAGTATTGATGGAGTATTGGGGTATGGGGTGGGAGGGGTGGAAATAGTCAGCCTTGCATTAACCTCCACACGCGCACACACTCATGTGTTCATTACTTTTTTTCACACATTCCCTTCAGCAGCAGCAGCAGTCAGCGCTCACTCTTCCATTTCCTCTGCTTTTGTGGCAAAGGGGTACGGAGGGTGCTCTAATACCCCGGGCCCCAGGTGTTTAAACAGTGGGCCCAAGGCCCTTATCTGTGCATATCAGAGTGGGACAGATAACCCTTGGCACTCCTCCTCAGTAAACCAAGAGCAGATTGAGCACAGATAGCGGCCTATAGTGTTTGTTGCAGGTGCAGATGTATGTGCACACACACATATACCCTGCACGTTAAGGTGAGGCCAGCGGAGGGTATACATGCAGTATACCTACACACTGACACATGTGCTTTAGCTGCTATCAACCATTAACCACTGCTTTCTAACTATGCATTCATGCCATGAGCAACTGGGTAATAAGTGGCTTAGATAAAGTGCAACAAAAGGGTGATAGATTCTAAATCTTTACTTGCATAAGATTTCATTTTTTGAAAATTCCACCTTATCTCTTGGATCGGCAGATCTTCATATCACATATCATCATATTTGAGACTAATCTCTCCATTAAGGAGATGCTAAAGCTTAAGGAAAGGTTTTGCTGCAGGTATCTGTCACTAACAGTGGTGCTCCTTTCCACTTCCTCGTCTATTCTGAGTTCTGCCGAGATGCCATCCTCTTATCCCTCTATTTATTTGCCAGAGCTATAGCCAACAATTGACAGTTAATAGAAAAACCTGTCAAAAAATTCAACTTTACGATCAACTTTTCCAAACCACAAGAGAATGTGAGAATCCACACATTGGCTGACTTTTCTGTGGGGATCTGTAGGAAATAAATGGACATTTGGTGTTGCTGCTTGTGGTTTGAAAACTATGTTAGGATGAAAAAAAAGCACTGCGGCACCCATTTTCACCCACAGTAGCTGTGACGGTTATCAAATAGTGATGTCCAACTGTGAAACACTAAACAGATGCAACACAGGCCAAGTGATAGTAACTCTTACGATCTCTGTTCTCTCTCCATTTACTCCTAAATTAACACCACCTAAATTAAGAATTTATTTATGTTATTTTCATGTTCCATGATAGTTCATTTAATATTTGTGAACATGAGTTACTCTCTCAAAGTCAAGATAGCAGAGAAAAACGTCTCAATTTTGTCATTGTCATAAAGTACACTGTAAAAAAAAAACTGTTTTAACTTAGTATCAGGGCTGACTTAAATTTTGGCAGAGTTTAAGAAGACAAGTTAAATCATTTAGGGTTGCAGCGATATGCCAGTTTTAAGGCGTACCATGATATGAAAATTGACAATTATGATACTGTATACATTTTCATATCTATGATATTGAAAAAAACATGCAACTGGACAGAAAATCTTACCTCAATTTTAGTTATTTTCAAAAGGGAGACTTTTTATATGTACTGCCATTAAAATAAAAAAATCTTAATTATAATGATAAAACATTTGTTCAACCAAAACTAACCCTTCTGTTTCCATTCATTTAAGGTACATTTTGACTGGTTATAATTCTGTAACACAGTGATATTGCAAAATTGCGATATTTGCTTAGACCATTATAGTACTATTAAAATTTCATACAGTTGCAACCCTAGAATCATTACAAAATTACCCCAGCTTGTCTTTATAACTCAGTTGAATTAAAATTTCAAGGCTCGACACTGGCTTTTTTTTTAAGTTAAACAATTTGTTTATTTCTAAAGTGTATGAGGTCTGGAGCTACGTCATAGGCAATGAATAGGAGCCTAATTTTTTGGACCCACAAAATGTTTTTTCTCCTTCTTTTATACCCAAATGGACTTTATTCTATTGTAGGACTTTATATCGCAAATTTGAGTTTTAGCCCTCTACTTTTGGGAATTTGGAGAAGTGTTAATTTCTACATATATTTTTGGATCGTGTTAGACCATAGAAATAAAACGTTTGAACTTTGAAAATGGACATAGTTCCCCTTTAATGTCGTCATACATAGCGCGGACCCCCGTCAAGCTCAATGGAAGGCTCTGAATCTGAGCATCCGAGTGCCTACAAGGGTCCGTTTAGGTCTGTGTGACTAATTCCATCAGACATCTGTGCATGATGACCAAAATGTATGACTATTCGGACGGATGTGTGTTAGAAAATTTTAATTTTGTTGTCGAGGTGTCGCATTTTGATTTCTAGTGCGCATGTGTGGAATGTATCCACAGTGTAGTCTGGGCAGAATCGTATGTGCATCCGCCGCTGTCTGCTTCCAGCTGTTCATGTCTGCTTATATTTTAAGTATATCAGGGCTGCTCAATTTCAGAGAGTTTTCCTCTGTAGAGGAGAAAAAAGAACTGTGCTAGGAAAAAAATTATGGATTATAGTGTTTGAAGCAGGTAGTCATTGCCTCGGTCTTGCTCTCTGTATGCAAGCATGCATCACCTTTAGTCTGGAATAAAATATCTCAAACTAAAACTAATGCAGCCTCAAGCTCATGATCCTAACCTGTAAAACTGTGCAAGCATTTTCCTGCTTCCTGAAAGAAGCCCGTCAACAAAGCATCCATTACATGGCAGTGGATTACCCTCTATTTGAAATCACTCAGTGAGCTAAGTCTCCCCGGCTTGCACTCAGAGGTACAGTACATGCTGGTGTAATAATCCAAAAGCACAAAAAGCCTCACTCGACGAAAACACCTCTCCAAGAAATACCTCAACTACAGACAACAGCGTAGGGCTTATTCAAGTCTGGCTGCCACATCGTCTCTCTTTTTATCCTCACACAGGTGCTTTTTTGCCCTTATTGGAGGTGCGGTGTTTGTTTATGCCCCTAAGGAACTGGCGCTTTGACCGGGCCCACGGTGATAGCCGCAGCTGAGGCAGCTGCTGGCTGAGGCCCAATTATAGACAGGCTTTAAAAGGCTCTGGTTGAACCGTAAAGATTTACACCGCCATCGCTCTGATCTCAGATCTGGGCTCTGTCCTCACTGTCAGGATAGGGAGATGTATCGATTAAAGACTTAACACAGGGGGCTACATCATGTGGAATGGACTATACACACACGCACAAACGCACACACACTCACCTTGGCACAGATCAAGCATTTTATTGTCGTGCAGTCTTGCAGTCATCATCTTAAATCTGGTGCTTTTTTTTAAGGAATTGAGATGTTTTTTTGGAATGGGAGGGAAAACAGAAGGTGGTGAGGGTCTAATATCTAGACAGTGGCTATGGCAATGGAGGGAGGCGATCTAATCAGTAGTCTGATTAGATCGCCTCCCTCCCTGAGATAAGAGTGGAGGGAGGTGCTTGTGCAATAAAAGTTAGCAGCTTGACTTGGTGCGACCAGCTGCCTCTGTGTGGCTAACAGCGCTCGGCAGACGTGGCCTTTGCTGATGCGGTCTGGCAGGGTCTGCTATGAAACGAACACACTGAGGCCCCTATCTTTTGTCCCCGTGGGGGCCTTGTGGTCTGGAGGGAGGGATAAGGATAACATACTGTACTGGAAGTTAGCCTTGTGTGTGTCCGTGTGTGTGTGTTTTTTGGTCGTGTTGTGAGGGGGGGGCTCAAGGGGAGTACTAATTACAGCCAGTTATCAGGTGACATGCAAATGTGTTATCGGCTTTAACTTCCTGATGTCTATCTCGAGGCCCAGAAGCTGCTGTGAGTGTTGGCAGGGGAAGAGGTTGTGCCACTCTCTCTCTCTGTGAGTGAAATTCAGTGGGGAGATTTTTTTTTTGTATTTTTTTAAACCTTTATTAGAGTTTCAGATCTTCTTTTAGGTCGACTTTCTTACTGTATTAAGGTGCATGCATCATTGTCAACTTTCCCATTAAAAAAGAAAAAGTCAATAGAATTAGAATGATCTGGCCTTAAAGCTGAGTGGGTTTTAGTTCTAGTTCATAGAGCCCTGCCTCTGTTCTCCTGGACCTGAACGCTCTGGGTTCTAATCCCATCGATATCCCATTAGCATCCCCTCTCTGGGTCCCCGCCACATGAAAGAAGATGTGTCGGTTCCCCCTCTCTGATTCTATTGCTCTGGCAGACCGTAAGGAGGACGGCCACAATGAGCAAATGTGCTAGAGCCAAAGGGCCAACCCAAGTGTGCTCACAAATGTCCTGTGGGTGTGTGCGCGCGCAAGTGTGTGTGTGTGTGTGAAAAAGCTGCCACCTCAGAGGCCCCCTAGCCTCCCTGGGAAGTATCAAACCAGAGCCCTCCGCGGGCTTCCAGCGAGAGAGCTTCTAATTAGCCTCTTTGTTGCCACTTGAATGGTTTGCCAGAGATTGGCAAGGGGCCCCAATGGAGTGATACCAGCACGCTAAGAAGCTGGTCATAAAAATTACCCCCCATTCTCTCCACCGTCACCTGTCACAAAGGAGCTCTCAGGTAGGAAACTGAGGCTAGAACAGCCCCATGTGAGCATTTAATTCAGCTCTTCTGAGCCCGACGAAACATGTTTGCTCAACAGGTGAATGCTCGGTTAGTGCTAGCTATCTGCTCATGAGCTGGGAGGGTCTCTGAATGAAAATTAATCAGCCATCATAGTTTCTGATAATTCATGTTATTGGTAATGTACACTTAGAATGGGTCATTATACTGCTGGTGAATTGCTGAAAAGGTGTCAACTTGACATAAATGAGAAAATATAATTAGCAATGAATGACTAATGTTTCAATTATAGAAAGGGCAAATATACTGAATTCTATTGGCAGTGCAAATAGATAAAGAAGTTGTGCAATAATTATAAAGTAACATTTTTACATCAAAGCAAAGTTTTGTTTTCATAGGATATATGCAATCATAGGATATATGAGAACTCACGTTGAGACATCTATTCAAGATATCAATACTTGTTTTACTATATGTCAGAAATTATTTTGAGTCATTATAATTATAAAAACTATTTGTGTTCAGACAATAGTCAAAAGAATTTGAGTGAAATATTTAAAGGCAGTGCATGTCAATTTTATGCTTCTTAGCAATTAGCATGTTAGTTTACTCACTACTAGTAATAATTTCACATTTATTATTGACTGTCACCCCAAAATGCCATTTTAAAATTGAAAATTTCTTTGCATTAATGGGTAGAAACTAGTTTCATGTAATTAAATTACAAAATGAATTTAATTGTAATCAGTTACAGTTCCAGGGAAAAATATGTAATTATATTACAGTTAATAATCAGAATGTTGGTGATTATAAAGGGCTTCCATCTAAATATATTCTTTTTTTGGGTTGATGTTTATAAAACTTTTATTCTGTTGCTTTGCATCTTTTTTCCATGCAAGAACGCCTTTATTTGTCATAGCCTATTTCTGGATGTTTTTCATTTTTATTTCCCGGTCTAAAACATTTTTAGAAAAGTAATTAAAAAATAATCCCATGTAACAAGTTACCTTGATAAAGTGATTAAAATAGTTACATTACTTTATTTTCAACAGGATAACTAGTAATCTGTAACGTATTACGTTTCAAAAGTCATCTTCCAAACACTCCGCACTTGGGACCCTGAACCGTTGACGAATTTAGGTAACATTGGTTCAGACACAAATAAATCATTTACTACCAAACAAGAACATCATTGCATTATCACAAAGCAGCCCATCCGCCTGTGAGCCCATTGAAAATGCTGTCAGATCTATACTTGTGGCGTCTGACATGCTGCTCGGTGAGCGTCGTGGCAGGAGTGCAATGAATGTCAAGGCGACTTGGAGCTTTAGCGCCGACCGACACGTTTTAAGCTCCGCTGTAATCCAGGAGGGATCAGTTGGGTAAATCATGGCATAAAGCTTAAAACCATAATTGATTTATGTATTTGCTGACCGAAGACGCCCAGAGAGATTACCAGAGGGAGAGAGCTGATGATGGATAGGTTGGCCCCCTCACACAGGCTGCATGCGAGGTGGGGGTTGATTCAATTGAAGGGAGATTTGTCTGCTTGAAGAGCAAGAATGTCTGAAAAACAGAGTGTGAGTCAGAGAAAACATGCATATATCATCAGAGGTGTATTTACAAAACCATGTCGGTATATTTCTGTGTTTTACAGGACCTTTTCTCTTCAGCTTTGAATTGAATTGTGAAATTACCAATAGCTGAATTAAGCTTAATTGTTTTAAAATTATTTTCAAACATGAAATTGTGCTTTTGTGAAGCTGATAAAAATGTTGCATCCCAGCTTATTTTATTTAAGAGTTTTCCATAGTAAATGCAGTATTGACCAGCTTTGTAATATATAATCAGTTCTATCTGTTGTGCATCAAATTCATCCATTGTACTCACATGGCCAGTATCTCACGCAAAACTAAAAACCAAAAACTTCCCCATCATATCTTGCAAAAATGGATTTCTATTTCTACTTATAACTTTGACTATGCGACTAACATTATTAGGTCAAGTTTAGCTTAACTTTGGGAGATTAAAGTGATTTTTTTATGCACAAATCTTGTATTTTCATTCCATGTAAACTTGGTTTCAAATCTAGAGTATATCTATACACATAATTATTCAAATTTAAAAATTTTAAAAAATGTAATTAAAAACAAATACTGCAAAATATCCCATTTTAATAATTTGTTTGGTGTAACTGTTCAGTTATATTTTCTAAAACGTTTCTATCCCTACATTACAGTCTGGTGCTAGTGTGTGTGTTTGATTCAAGTGGAAAACCCTAAGTTTCTGTTATTTTAATTACATTTATTCTTTTTTTGTTAAACACAATACAATTCAGTATAGAAATATTTTAATTCTATCCCTCTATCCTAAAAGTATCAGATTTAATGTAAAATTGTAGATTGTAAACTCTGTGAATGATAAAAGCCCCTACGTATTCATTGATGTTACTGATGACATCTTCCATCAGTGGTAGCCACAGTAATTACAGTGTTTTTTTATTGTGATGAAAAGATGAAATATATTTAAATGTTTACCATAATATCAGACTTTGTCTGTGATAATATTGACCACTGCCTGGAAGATGCCAGATTATGACTGAATAAGTGAATATCAGTGTTACCTTAATTGACATCATAATTTCCAGATGTTTACTGCTGGTATTTGACAGAGAACGTCATTCGATTGGTCAGACAGTTTTCCTGCCATAATCAGCCCATGAATTTCTCTCCTGACACATCATGAATCCTCTCTTTCTTGTTTACTGCTCGACTGTCAGCCGTCTCCAAGGTCTCTCTTGACCGCTTCCAGATTGTTTTGTGTTTGTCTGTTTGTCCCTGGGCCCCGAAAGGCGAGAGTGGGATAGTAAAAAACGGAAAAAAAAGCCATTCCATTTCCTGGACTGATCACTGAAGCGGGTGGCTCTGACATGTCATGACTCAAACAGCATCATTTCTGCCACTCCTGTCTCGCCGCTGACCTTACAAATGATGCTGTAGGCTCCCACCATATGCCATTAAGCATGGTGTAAAACAGGATGGGGGTTTTATCCCCCTCATACGAGCAGCAGCACCCAGGCACCCTCTGCGGTTTTCGCTCCCCGCTCTCACCTTTCGGAGAAGAAAAGCAGATTACAGCGGCAGTTTTCTCTCTGATGGTTTTGTCCATATACTGTCTTTTTTCTCCTTTTCCTTCCCTGCTTGTGTTTTATTGCCTCCTGTGAGTGTTGGTCTGAGGCGAGGAGCTGGAGCTTCCCTAACAGGTGTTTGGGTGCTTATCGCCCACGTCTGTGCCCTTATCTCTGGCCCTCAGCTTCCTGCATCCTCTCTCTTGCATGCCTCAGAGTGGGGATATATTTCACTTAGCCTCTGACCCGAAACCTTCTTCTCTATCTCTCTGGGTCTCTCTCCCTCCCTCTCTCACTCACACACACACACACACACACACTCACACACACCGAGAGGGGCTGACTAGTCAATAGACAGGACGAGGCTGTGAAGATATTTCATCACCATCACCTAACTTGACTTTAGTTTTTTTTTTTTTCCCTCTTCATCATAGTACTCATAGCCAGCAAGAGATCCTAAATTTAAAGATTCTGGAAGATAATTAAAACAAGGCTATCACAGGGTTTGCCACACATACATTTTATTTGTGGCGGCCTGCCACGATTAAAACATCTGCTGCCACAAATAGATTTTCTATTTTTGGATCATTCATTTTGAGCACTGTCGGAACATATATACTGTTCAGTTAAGCATTTCAATGGGGTCCCTTGACCTCTGACCTCAAGATATCTGAATGAAAATTGGTTGTGTGGGTACCCCTTTACAGACATGCCCATTTCATGCTGGTCCAATGCAGTTTTTTCTGCCATTTGATTCCTAATCAAGACAATATGGACTTCATGACAGTTTTATAATGCAAAATAATGGAATTTAAAAGGTGATTAGACAATTCAATTAATTACAATTAACTTTTGAAATTCTGCCATTAATTTAAATTTAAAATATTAATCATTTGACAGCCCTCATTTTTATGATTATGAAATTGTATTTATTTTTGTGTTGATGGACTAATTAATCAATCAATTTATCATTTCAGCCCTAAATTATACATATTAATTGTGTGGGCACACAACATCCTGAATATAAACATATTTTAGAGAATCAAGCGTTCTCCTCCAGCTGATTGATCTAGAAAGAAGCGCTCGCTGTTGAATTAAGTGGAAATGTCTTAGTGGCTTCAGCACAGAGTGAGCTTTGATGGTGTTTGGAGCTGTGAGTTTGATCCAGCATTTTGTCAGAGTGATTGGTCTCAGGCTTTAGCCCCACCTCCACATTCCCTCCATCCTTCCCTGCTCCCAAGTCTCACACAGGGACAAAGGCTAAAGTGTCTGTGGGATGGGGTTGTGATGCTGGTTTGGAGGGGGTTGACCCCCTCGGAGGACCTGACAGGGGCCCTTCTTTTTTTTTTTTTTCCTTTTTTTTTTCTAATCCCCATTCTGAGTGGGCACGGAGGGGAGAGAGCGCACAGTCTAACACCCATGAGAGAGTCTATTGTGAGCGGTGGGCTCTGTTACAGTAGGATGGATGCAGGGGTCTCAGGCCCAGATACACGCCGAGGGTCAGCCAGGGCCCCGTTATTTACAGTAGGCCCTTTCATTGCCCGAGTGAAACAGGAGCCCATGGTGGAGGTGGAGGTGGTGGGAGGGCTTCTGGGGACGACCACTGTTTGTGCTCAGCCAGGCCTCCACTGTAGGTCAAAGAGCACGGGGGTGGGGCCGCTGGGGTTACAGACCTGACTTTTGTCTGTGCGTTGGGGGAGTGCTGCTTCATAGGGGAAAAAGAAAAGGTAGGGGGGGTTGGCTTCAGAGAGAAAAGGCGGCAGTGATGACTTGGACACACACTTTTTTGTGATGTGACATAACTTGAGGAAAAAAACAACATTGCATGTCAAACTGGGATTTAAATACTTTTCTATTTGTATCACCTGGTAATTTAATATTGGTACTAGGACTGGGAGATAAAACAATAACCTTAATATAATTTTCCTCCATAGAGATAAACAAAAAATTACCAACCACTATTAATAATAATAAGAAGACAGCGAGACCAGGGGACTTCCCTGCCGGTCACCTTTCAGTGACCACTTATGAGTATGGCAACATTCTAATGTTATAACAACATTAAATGAGAATAACGTTATTTTTAGTGTGATTGTTTTGGCCACAGATAACATCACACCGTGACTGAATTCTCCACATAATGTTAGCTACAATCACTGTAAAGTTTACTCATATATATTGCTGATGGGGAGTAAGCAACTTAATGTGACTGACTAACCGGCTATTTCATATAAAGATATGATATAACGATTACGTAAATATATAATGTTTTTAAATTGACATGTCTGTAAACATGATTTTTTTGTCTCTGAAATGGCAGTAGCCTTTCAACGCTACTTAACTGCAGAAATGAAAGTCTATGGGTGTAAAACCCATTATTTTGTAGATTTATTCTGTTTTCATTGTCGCTGAAACACTTACAAAATGTGTAAAACCATTTGCTGCTGAATGCTGGCAAATGTTTGTCACGTTCTGACAATAAATAAGTTTAAACCATAATTAACCATATGATTCCTTCAACCTTCACTTAGGAACAAAATCAGCCCTTAGATAAAAAAAGAAATACTAATGATTTGACTTTTTTGGTAGATAATAATTGATATCGTCCAATATGAAAATTTTATATTGTGATTGTCATTGTTAGCCAAATCGCCCAGTCCTAACTTGTACCAAAATGCAGCTATCATTTCAGCAGTATAACCAAACCCTCCAGCTGATTGAATTTTCTGGGACTTTTTGTCATTGATGTCAGCAAAATTGACATACAAAATTGTTTTAATTGCAGCTCTAGCTATTAAAAATTAGAGTCTTTCAAATCTCAATTAGTATTTGCAATGAAAAATCATAGGTCAGAAAAAACAGGCTTGATTAGGGATGAGAACCCGCTGCAAGTGTAAGAACTCAATATGTGTTTTTGTCAGGGTGTTGCTCAAAAAAGTGAAAATCCAACACCATCACAAATGACTGCACGCTCACCTCAATTGTCCTGAAGTGACTCCGTGACCTACATAAGCACAGCGCATAACTTGACCCGCTATAGAAGCTAAAGAAACATACACACTAAAAGAAAAAAAAAGCTTTACAGCAACTTGCTGTAATCCAATGCCTCAGATGGAGTTAGATAGGTCGTTCTCATGTGAGACTCAGTACTCTGAAATAACCATTTTCTGACAAATCCAAATGGTCTCAGAGCAGGTTAAAAAAAAACAACATCTTTCACCTCTACGCTGAAGCAATTGCTGTCAAGTACATTTATTAAGCTTAATCCCACACGATCCATTACCAACCCAATTCCTGCTTGTTGCCTTTCATTAAGAAATGGGAAGTTTCCAACAGCCAGCACGAGAAAGAGAACCGGTACCATCTGCCAGAAGCCTCAAGCATAATCTTGCCGTAATCTTAACCTTCCACATTAGGAGGCAAGGATGGAGGGAAAAGCCAGCAGAGACGTACAATAAGGACTGCAGTCTCTCAGGCATTCATTTGCCGGAACAGATTTTATTATTTTTACATGGACAATGACGGGAGGGGTTAAAGGTCAGCAGACGAGAACTTTACAGATGAAGCACGGTGCGATGGGGGTGTGCAGCAGTTTGGTTTGACCCCCCACCTCTCACCCCTATTGTCCTGAGAGGACACAAAGGCTCCTGTCAAACTCTAGTGGTCAGCGCTTCGGCCAAACCCGCCAAACCACAACGGCAGAGGGTTTGAATCTGGCTGAAGCCGCATTCATTGACCAATCAGGAGGTAAAGACAAAGGCAACGGTTTTGCGTTTCAAATAATGTTTTTTTTCCCAAAAATGTCCCAAAAAGACCAGGAAAGCATTGACTTGTTCTCTCTGTGACCTTTTGTTCAGTGATGTAGTCTGCAGTTAAACATAATGAAGCACGTTTGCAGAACTGCAAAACAGAGTACTTAACTTGAATATCCACATTTTTTTGACATCTATAGTTACTTTTTATTGTGTAGGTTCATATTTTTCATACAGAAACACGCTGCATTGCTACTAAAAACACCGACCAAAAGCATGTAAAATTATCTTCAATCTGCTTCCACATTAAAATACTAGTTTTCCCTTTTTCCCAAATTTCTGCTGAAAAGTGCACCTTATTTACTATTCATATAAAATAAGATAAATAAAGGTGAGGAAAAAATAACAAGCTTCAGGAAAACACACACGTTTGATAGAAATCATGACTGACCATGGCTTGTTTGCGGAGAGGTTAAGGTTGTATGTTGTGAATCAATTAAGCTTTAAAAGAAAAAAAAAGAGAAAAACACATATTGTCAACTCTTTCACCCTGACAAAAAAAAGAAACCCACACATCTACATGCTGTTTAACCTTCCATTCATCATTCACTGCCTATTTGTTGTGGATCAAGAAATAATTTATTCTAATCAATCCTATAACAGGTAGCTGGTTAATATCCTGATTGGCCCTGAAAAGCTCTGTTACAAACACAAGCTCTGCGATGGGTATTAGTCAGCAGCGACTGTCCTCATTCATCTGTCTGTAACTGCAACTGTGGTGGCTCGCATTAAAAATGAGTCGGAGGCCAAAGTCGCACGAACATTTCTCACCTCGAAATGATAAAAAAGAAAAAACATGCAAAAGGTAAAAATGGATCGGATCAGAGAGCACAGCTGCAGTGGGGAAAGGGCTCACTGGCATTACATTTTCTCTGCTTATGTCTTGCTTTCTGTCTTCTAAATACCCTTGACATATTACGGAGGAGATCAAAAGCCCAGGAGAGAGATGTGGGCTGCATGTGGGTGTCAATGTACAATGTAGGCCAGAGCGAGGCCTTACAAAGGGAATATGCAGTGTGGCGTTTGATTTGCCTCTGTCTTCGACCAATGTTCTGCTCGATGCATAGTTCATCAACACGGGAGTTAAATTTAAATATTTTCCTGATAATAGGAGACAGAATATTCATAAGAAGTAGATGAACAAATTGGGTTGTCATTTAGCATAGTTGACAAATTGGTTATGCAGTCAACAAAAAATGTAACCTTTGATGCGATTTTTTTAAACAGAAAATGCCGGTCTCTGCTTCCAGCAACTCAAATGCAAAGATTTTCCACTTCTTTTCCGCTGTTTTTTTTTTTTTTTTTCCTTTGGACAAAGCAAGACATTTGAAGATGTCAGTACGCGGTCTGGGAACAAACGGCGATGGCTGTCTTATGGCAATTTATAGACTAAATGATTAATCAGTAGAAAACAATTATCAGCAGATGAACACATACTGAAAATAATCAACAGTTGCAGACAGCCAGGGGCACTCTGACGAGGAAGTTAATTGGCTGACTAGTGATGATCCTGACAGTCTAAACAGGAAGATGCTCCTCACAGTGTGACAGTGGCATGTGAAAATTAATCATTTGTCAGGCAAATCATGTAAGTTTTTTTTAATAAAAAAAAATGTTTTTATAGATACTTGTAATCCCTAGAATATCAAGCTCTTAAACACTTAACTCCCTTAAATCCACAGTAATAACATTCATAAGTGTTAGCAGCTCCTTAAGGTTGATTGCCACATATTCAATTGGTAAATTTCATCTAAGCTGTTAAAAAAATAACAAAAATAGCTATTTAACAATGAAAGGGTGCAAAATGTTTGCTCATGTTTTCCAAAGTGTTTTTGTGTAGCTGTAGTCAGGGAGGAGCCTCATTAGCTGCTCCATTAATTAGACCTTAATAAATATATCCTTTATTTGATCATGTCAAAGATTAAAAATCTCTCTTTCAAGAGCGACCTGGCCAAGAGGGCAGTTGTTACATCATTACAGCAATTAACAACAAGCACACTCAACTCGCATACACCAACATCAGTTCAACATCCTTGAGCCTTGTTTGTTAACTGACCTGTTTTCACTGTTCATGTTTCGTGTTGTTGTTGTCATGTTGGTGTTTATTAATTTGTCAGCGTTCTGTCTTTTGTCAACCAACCAACAAACAAAAAACAAGCAGACCAGTACAACTTCCACACACCAGAAATAGCAATTACAACATCCAGTTAAACTGCAACACAAAAAACAGTCGAAATGTGCAATAAACACTCTATGAAGGCTAGCATTGCACTGCTAATATGAACCTACCTAGGGATATTATGGCTGAAATCGTCTTTGCAGTCAAAACTGTAGCGGCCGGTCTCTCTTGTTTGTTGGCCAGTGGTGTGGCGGCTGGGCCTGTACAAGCACTCAGAGGTCAGTGGACATGGTACAGCTTTCACATGGCCCTGAGGTCCTGACCCCCACCTTTGTTGGCCATATTCACCCCCCTCCTCCCAGCAAGGACCGAAGCCCTTTGAGCCGAGCCCTCAACCCCCTGCAGAGCGCGCCCCTTCAGCACATTAATAGTGGCACTGGAACTAATTGCCCAACCTTAGATGTGCTTGAGACCCAGATTGCCTCAGCTGCCAGTGCGCCACAAACCCCCCAACACTCCACCCCAAACAGAAGAAAACCTTCAAAAGAAGAATCGCAAAATTGCTGGTTTCTCTGCCCAGTCCTTTGGTAAAACACAACTCTCCCCTTCAAAGGGCTCCATTTCTTTGTGTTACTGTAAATGTGCATCTATTCAAGCTTGTTTTGAAAACATCGCCCTCCCTTTTCTCGCCGCGCTTTCGATTTTTGTCTCGCCATTCAGCGATGGCCTTGGTTTTGCTTTTCTTCCTGGAAGAGGACTGACAAGTACTCACTATGTACCTCGCGCCTTGGCGAGACCTTCCCACACATGCCATCCACCGCCATTTTGTTGCTAACCCCGTCAGACACGATAAAGCGCCGGATCACCCTTTTGTATTCGGCACACGTATCGGTAATCCTTCCCATCATTCTAAAATATTTTCTTTCAGGCTTGCACTTTGAACTGTGAATTGCAGTACGGGTGTAAAGTGGTGTCTAGCACCAGACTGTTGCTGTTCACACTGTCACGTCTGCCGTCTCCTCGGCTGCATTCAGCGTCACCCGAGTTCAAAGAGACACTGAAAAGAGGGAAGCAGCCTGAGAGGCGTTTTATGATTTTATTGGGCCAGAGGAAGCATTGTTGGGAAGGTGTTGGACCGCTATCTGTAGTGACATTATGAGAGACAGAGCACAGACTACGGCTGTCTGCTTTGTGTTTGTGGATGCGAATGTTTACTGTAATGTGTTCACACAGCATTTAGTTACAGTGCTCTTTTATTGGTGTGTTTTTTTATCGTCTAATTTCCAGTTGTCTTATTTAGTGTGGAACCAGTTCGCGACTATGATGCCTTTTTTTGTCATTATGTTTAACACCCACACCTAAGCTTCCTCCACACCATGTGAGGTTAGTTTAACTACACATGAGCCAAACTCTTTATATTCGTGTAAGTTTGCATGTACAGTTTGCAGATGCTATTAGAACAATCTGAGCAGAAACACAGATACATAGACAGATAAGCACCGTGGTATCTGATACTTCTTCATTTTTATTAGCAGCTTCTCCTTTATTTCTTCATCGCTGGCTGTGATGGCACCTAAAAAATGTGTTTTCCAATTTTATTGAAATGGTGATAGAATAGTGGGACAAAACAAACAAAAATCATAACATTGTAAGTCATTGTTATTTCAAGGATCATGCGAGAGTGAAATTGGAATTTAACTAAGAACATTGATGTTTTCCCCTTTGTGATACAATTGAATTTTCCAGTCTTCAGTTTTCAGTCTCACTGAGTCAGTTCAATGTGTCGACAGGGGACCCCATAGGCTGGTAATGGATGAAAGGAAATGACCTCTATGGCTGACTGATGCCAGTATTACAAAGTTTATAACCTCAGTTGTAAACTTGTTCTTGATTTGCTTCAAATCTGAAGGATTCAAGTTGTTCATATTTTTGAAAAATAACTAACAGAGGAAGAATTTGCTCTGTAACAAATTCAGACACAGGGCCTTCATCACAATGTTTCTCACCTAACGTCCATGCATATTTAAGCTTATGATCAAAGTATGAGCCCCATGTTAACATCTCATTCCACCTCCCCATTGCATCCCCATGTGAACCCCAGCTTACATTAAGCTAGCATAGTGTCAGCTGACGAAATAAATAGCACACTCCCACAGCTAAAAACAAACTTTACGATTGGTTGATGCATCATCGTGTCATTGGAGCACTGAAAAAAGTTGAGGTCAGCTCAACTTTCCTTTGCAGCGACAACTGTTGGGCTTCAGTTTGTGGCGTCATGTTGCGTGCTTCCATTAAAAATGAGTTGTAGCCTGTTGCTGTGTTGCTCGTAACGTGACCACAGCATAACAGCTAATTCTTGCTGTTCACTGCCCGTCGTGTTTGTTTAAGTCACGTTTGATCGTGAGACATTTGCGACATTCCTGGTTTGGAGAGACGTAAATGAAAGGAATGTGTTAGTGTGTGTGGTTTGCTGTTATATCCAAATATTTCCTCTGCACACACTTTAGGGAGAAGTATGTTAAGTTGATCATACTTGCTGTTATGTGTGGAGTCACTCATGTTTTCAGTATCTGTTAAGATTTGAAAATCTCAGTACAGGCCAGTCTTAAAGTTATAAATCTGTCACACCCCTCTGTCTCAGACTGTCCTTATCAATAAAATAAAAGATGGTCTTTGAGTACCTATTGACTGGTGCAGTAGTGACACTGTTGTGCACATTTAGTCTGGAGTAAATAGTGGAACCATCTCGAACTTTGGATAAGATTTACAGTAGGTTACGTAATGCCGGGTTCAGACTGCAGGATAACTAGCAGTTAGATGATTCCATAGATTCCAATCCATTTCATTTTTTTAATCACAAACATTCGCTTTCTCTTCTTCTAAACTGAGTGCAGACCTCTGGAGTTGTGGTCTTCTTTTTAATGTCGTGAATCGTACGAAAACTCTCATTACACACACAGTCTTCATAAAACCCCGTCAGCAGTCATGGAAAAGACTGGTAATGTTTTTATTGGGCGAGGGGGTTCTCGTCCAAAAATACCTTGTTTACTGTCTTTTAATTCATTCAATGAGCTCTTAAAGATGCTAGTTAAAATAAACAGGAGTAGAAGAGAGTGCATTTACATTATGTTGTATTTAAACACTGCCTCACTTTATTTTTATTCATCTATTTGTAGTTGGACTTTTTGATTCTGTTCCTGACCTGCGTTCTTGCTGCTTTATGTTTTTATCTGCATTAATCATTGAGGTTTCAGCCCAGACAGTGGTTCATCTGTATTTTATCATTTTCTTAAAATGGATTATTTGAATGGTTTAAGGAGTTTCAACAATGGTACAGAGACCATTTTAAGGTAAACATTAAGATGTTTTTATGTTACAATGTTAGTTTTAGGGTTTTTTACTATTTAAAAGTCTGTAAAATGTGCAGATATTCCATTAACAATACTAAACTGTATTTAAATCAATTTATATTAATTTAAATCTCAGCTAAATATCTTACCCACCTCATTATTGATAGGTAAATTGATTGCATGAATTTTAGCGAGAAAATTTAAGGAAAATTTTAGAGATTTAAGAGTTTTATAATTCGAGGGAGGTAACATTTACATAAAAATGAATAAATAATAGAATAAAACATTCAGATAAGTTTTACTTTTTAAGGTTTTTTGGTGGCTAGTCCAAAAAAATCTGTGTGCTGAGGGACTGTGGGAGACTTTGCACTTATGACCTCAGCATCTCTAAAATTCAGGTTACCGTCCTGACTGTATTTATGCTCCTTCCACCAGTTATCCTACAGTTTTCTCAATTACTTTGGCTCATTTCTTGAAATAGTATCAAGATTCTCAAAGCTTGAGGTGCATTCGTCATTTGTCAGCTTAATATGGGACAACACAACACCTCGGCTCACCTGCAAAAGGTCATAACTCACTCAGAAATTTACTGGTTATAAACACATAGGCAATAAATCTCAAACAACACAAGGAGTTAAATGCATTTGACCAGTCTTGGGAAATATTTTCAAGTAAATGATTGTCACATTTTATTCTGTTCTTTAAAAACACAGAAGAAATCAAAGTGAGATTTATTTTGGGACTGTGAGCGTAGTTGAAAATTCAAAATAGTTAACTATGAAGGCGATCCTGTTAATTTTAATCTGTGTGAACTTTGAGCCAGATCTTGTGAAGTGGAAATGTGCACAACACTGCTAGAATGTTATTTTTATCCAGCTAACTGAGTACTATTCAGACAGTGATTTCACTGGCATAACACCTGATATTTTCCCTTTCCATGCAGGGGGGACAAAATCCTCTTACATGCTGTAAGAATCCCGTGCAATGATCTGCTTTGATGTTATCACAAGCAACATTTATTGCAACAAGCAGAGATGTTTGGTCTTCAGACCGATGATCATACACCTCCATATTCTACACAATTACTCAACTGGCACGCCGTGCCTCACAAACATCTTTCATTCTCAGGGATAAGATCTCTGCAGAAGATGTCCAAGAATCTCAGGAGTTCCTGGGTGTTTTTTGGGCCATTACTGGGCATATGTGCACTTGTTGAGCCACCGTGGCTCATTGGCCTATAACATTTCGGCCACGTCTCCTGCCTTTGGGCAGATTGAAACCAACCTCATTCATAAAATAATGGTGTGGAGGACCTATATATTGTCAGGTTATAATGAAGGTAAATCCATAACACTGTGCGATGTTCTAGGTGAAGTGCACACCTCCTGTAGGTACTGGAACTGCAGCTCTTTTACACTTTCTTTTAACCAGTAGCTTATAGAGTTGTTTCATGGTTATCTATTCTCTTTTCAAAACTTTTCTAGCCCTCTATTGTGGAGATGCTGAAAGAGTTGATATTTTAAAAGACGCCATTATCCTCTAAGGTTCTGCTCTGACTCTCTCTCAGTGTATCAGCCTCATCTGCTACCACCATGCTGCACATCTCTTGCTCTTGTTGAGGAGCATAAACTGCTCTTCTGCCACTTGCCATGCATAAAGTTGTCCAGTGCCACACATTGGTACAACTTAATTATTTAATAATTTTGGCAGTGCACAAGGTCTAGTCATTCATTCATAGGAGGCGCCACCTGCTTAACCCTTTAACACCTGCATTGACATCAGTTTTCTTGTGCTGCAGACACCATCATTTAAAAATCTGGAACCAGAGATTTAAATAAAATAATAAAATAAACACAGGAAAAAAAACATAATAATCAATGTGGTAAGAAATGTCCAGCAAATGTCCTTCAAAAATGAGTTAAAGGAAATGGATTGCTAAAATTGAATGGGGAGGTTTATGAGATATTACTAAAAAAAAGGGACTTTGTCCAGAAAACTCTATTTATAACTATCTTGATTATATAAAATTAGTTACAGAATTTTTTTTCTTTCTTTCTTTTTGTTGTTTCTTATTTTGGTGTAATTTTCTTGCAATTTTTTTAGTAATTTCTGGCTAAGTTTTGGGCCATTTCTTGTAGAGTTGCTTGTCGCCCTCTTCACATGTTTTTGAAAGAAATCAAAACAATTCCCTCAGGTTTCAAAGGGTAAGGTACTTGTCCTTGGTTGGAGATATCTATAACTATTATTCCCAGGCTTCATACATGGTAGGCAGCTGCTTACTGAAGGTCCAGAGCTGCCGCCTGCCCTCCTCCAGTATAGAAGCCTCCGAGCAGTGCAGTCTGTAATATATGGATGCAGTAGTAGATGGATGCTATAATGTTCTGCCCAGTGTGCCTCATTTGTTTCTTACATGAGTTTTACACATGCATTGAATTTCATTCTGACTTTTGTTGACCTACGTAGCGCTACTGTATTTGTTTGTTGTTGTTGTGTATTGCTATAACTGGAATTCTGTAATACTGAGTATTGACTGAGTACACCTGCTTCCCCTGCAGAGTATTTGGATAATTGAAGACACTGTGGTTTATATTCGGCTGTAGTCAGTGACCAGCTTCTACCACTGTAGAGCCATGGTTAGTAATGTGTCTGAGTAGGCTGATGCCCCTGTTTAGTAGTAGAAATAGTAGTGATTCTGTTATGGTCGAGCTGTACAAATATGTTTCTTTAGTCATGCAGAGCACCGTCGGCTAACTTGACAGAATGTGTGACTGATTGATGTAAGATGTGAGAAACTGCCAATCTGTTAGCGAAGTTCAAGTTTCAGCATAAATGCAAGTTACCAAATTAGCGGACGTTACAAAAAATCCATAATACAGTAAAGATATTCACCATATACAATGCTGACAGATTAGGGCAATTGAATGGATTATTATGCATGTGATGATGAATAGGTTTTGACTAAAAATATATATATTAAATTTGTAATCGAGTAAACTGTAGACAATTGTAGTTACTTATTTGCATAGAGGTGCAATAATATTAGCTTCTTTTTAGTGGTGTGGAGGTTTGCATAAAAGTATTCATTATCATTTAAGAATTGTGCCAATTGAGAAAAACTGAAATTGGCTTTTAGATGCATTTTATACACACAAGCTGAACAAGTGTTACATATTTAGCACCTGCAAGAGCAGCACATTGCAACGTGCAAATGGTACACAGAAGAGCAATAGCTCATTGGTCATTGTACTGCAACCCCAAGAATTTTTGTAATCTGTAATCTATACAATCTTTGGTGTTATCTAATGTTCAGGCCATAATGTGGTAAAAAAAAAAAAGAATCAAAACCAAGACTGATGAAATTATTTGAGGTTCAGCAACTCTAAAGAAATAGTTGCAGCTTTTTGTGTCTGCTGTTAGAAGGAGCTTATACTTCATGCTGAAAGCTTTTACTGAGCCAAGGATACTGTTCTCATCTCATCAAACTGCATATAGAGATATAAAAATGCATCAGTGGAGCCTTTTGACTGAATAAAGAGTTAAAAAATAGCTCCCCAAACTCCCCAGACTCCCCAAATATCCCTTTAATGCCACACCTGTTCAATGTCAGAGAGTCTTTTATTCCAAGTATTTCAGGTAAGATCTTATATAGTTGTAGTCACAAAGTAACCTGCCAGCCTTGACATATATATTTATTTAGCCATAAGATTGAGAGCACACAGCAGACACAGATGATTAGGGCATGGAGCAGAAGAGGAGTTCAGCCATGTTGTGACATCCCCAGCTCGCTGCATCTTTTTCCCTGAAACACTCAAAAGCTCTTTGCTTTTCTAGGACAGCATGTGCCCACTGAGACTCATCAGCTCTACCTGCTCTCTTCAAAATACCGCATCTCATACTTCAGTTGCCATGTTTGCACGCTGCCAAATAATCCATCATCGGACAAATTTCTTCTTGCTCCTTTAAATAAACTCCACTACAGTAGCAGCAGCAGCGTGTCTGCCGGCCGGTCAGATAATCCTCCATGGAAATGTAGCCGCTGACAGATGTGTGCATGGCTATCAAGAATTACAGTCACGATAAGAAAGAATGAACTTTATCCTCTTGAAGCAACAATACAGTGTTGGGGCTCTGCAGTTATTATATGGTAAACATCCTGGACATGATGTGCCAGCTGTAATCCCACGACCATGTACTTCAAATCTCCATTCAATGCTGACGTGGACAGCTTTTATTCTTGCTGATGTGTAATAGTTCCAAGTGCTGCATGAATTGTTCTTCATGCTGAAATGTAGCAAGCTGAATCACCCGTCATCACGGGTTGACCTGTTGATATGTCTGTTTATGACGTGAGGTAAAAAAGGGCAGATGAATTTACTAGGTTCTGGTTTTTCTGGTTTCTGTTCAGTATTCCCAGTTTTCCTGGGTAAAAACTGGAGATGGTACAGGGAGTGACATTTTAACAGAAAGGTTGCATTACAAACTGGGACCGTGACGTTTGAATGATGGCCATCTATCAGGCGGGGAGGAGTTTATCAATTGGCTGAAATATGGGGAATGTAGGATCGAATGTTTTTTGAGTTTGACCAATTAAAGGGGCTGAAAGTCAGGATAGCTGGGTGCCTGTTGCTTTGAATTTGTGCATTGAACTTTATCGAAGTGCAATGATGTTATCAATGTTAGTTTTTTAACTTAATTGTTTTGTCTAGACAATATCAAGCCATACCCATCACAATTTTAGCGACAGTGACATCTCTATAGCTTCTTGTTTAACCAAAAGTAGGTCTGTCCCAGTCTAGTTTTTTTTTTTTGCCCCCAAATTCTAATCCGAATTATTTGATAATGAGTATCTGCCAGTGCCAAGTCCTGATCCAATAGTTGTATTTACCTGGATAAAGCAGCTGCACAGTGCACACTTCAATTACTTTAATGTTAATAAAATCAATCCAAAGTATGTGCTTTACAGTTAAATAGCTCTGCAATGCAATACAAAAATGTCTGTATCCACACAGTTCTTTAAGGGGTTTTATTTTATTTTTCACAAAAATAACAAAGTAAAAAAAAACTAAAAATATTTTATATTACTCTTATTTTAATTCCAAATAGTGCAGCATTTATTTTACAAAATAACAAAGTAAACAAACTAAAAATATTGTTATATGGCTCATGTCACAATTCTACTTAGTGCAGTGTTTGTTTTTCTCAACCAAATAACAAAGCAAATAAAGTCTTCAGTATCCTCAGAAATTGCTCTCAAATCCACTCAGATTGTAGTAAAAAGAACACTATAAATGAGTAATATAATCATATTTCCACCTCAAAGTAGTGTCATAGCTTAACTTTAACATTCCCAGCCGCAACAAATAAACAGTGATCACAGTTCTACGTATTACAGCATTATAGTGACAGCTATTCACTAAAAATGAACAAAGAAAATTTAAATTCCACTTAAAGTGGTGTAAAAGCTTAAGTTATATATGAAAAAACAGTTTCTTCTTATTTGGGTAGCAGCATTACAATAAAACCTATCTGAGTATCTGCTGCAAATCCTGCTCTCAGGTTATGACATCTGTAGGAAGGCAGACTCAAACAAAGGATCAGGTGGGGCGTGTGCTCAAAACAACTGATCCCGATCAATTAAAACATGCGTTAATCTTATCTGATACTGATCCGATCAGGATATCCCTAACCAAACATTATAATGCATATAAAAAAGGCAAGACATCATCACATTTGTTATTACATCAGTTATTTGATTTAAATCCCTCTTGTAAATGTACACTGCTCAGACATTCCTTGTCACTGAAATACATCACAATACAGAGGCTGAGGACACTCAAACTGCCGTTTTATAGGGACTTAAAGTACTTTTTTATTTCAAGTAAAAATGATTATGTTTATAGTGGTTAATGTTTCTCTGCATTCCTCTAGAATCAGAGGTGGAGATGCTTGCTTGCATGTGTATGACCATGAATTTCATCAGCCTAGTTTTGAGCTTGTTTTTTAAAATGTTGCAGGGGCTTTTCAACACCTGCAAGAATCTCAGTTTGGATAACCCTAAATATGACCTTTTTCAAGCCCAAAATGCCAAATTTCGGCAAAAAAAGAAAAATATAGGGCATTGAGTAGATTAGATGGTGTGTGGGGTTGCATGCAGAGAGGTGTGTGAAGAGTTTATAAAAACTGCTGATTTTGTGAAGTTTGGAAGGCAAAATGCTTTCGTACATTTCAGTTAATTAAAAAATGCATAGAGGCAAGTGGTAATCTATGATTATGATATAATAGGATCATCCTATTAACTAATTTCAGGTTTACGAGCTGCTGTTGTTTGTGGCATGTCATCATGCAGTTGTGTCCCAAAACATAAGTGTTCATGGTCATCAAGTGCCCACTTGGTGCTCCTGGACTGTGTTACAGGGTCCGCACTATGTAAATTAACTTCTCATTTGATGTTAATCATGTCATTAGCAGCTCATCACATGTATTCCAAGTGGCTCTTTTATTAGCAGCATGCATAGATTGTAAATACAACTGATGATCTACCTTCTGCAGACAGCAGCGGTGCAGTCAGAGGTATTTCTTTTGTCTCTGGTTGGAAGTGATTAACAGCGTGAACTCTTGTCTCTTTTTGAGGAGCGTTTTGTAATTGTCTTAAAAAGGGAAGGTTCTGAAATAGCCTTGAATATAAAATACTGAACTAAAAGAGTGGAAAAAAACACATTATCACCTTAATGTTTAATTTAATGTTTATCTGATAGTCCGGTAACATGGAGGACTGACAATAGTGTACTGTAACTACAAATTTTCCAGTTGAGGCCTCGGAAAAGGAAAAAAAGAAGAGTCTTTTATCCATTATTACACAAATGAAAATGTCAGAAGGCATTTTAAGTGTTGTGAATGGGGCTCTTGAGTGTGCAAGCTTATGACCTTATAGAAAGTCATTGTTGCTGAAGGAGAGCGCTCACTATAAAACATACCAGATTATATTCTTGACACACTAGTTTTCCCCACACACTCTTTTCTCACAATCAAAAGACAACCAGCTTTGCTGTGCTTCGATGGCAAAGCTTGCTTTGTCAAACCTCAAATTCTAATGCTCAGGTGGCTCATGTGTTCC
This sequence comes from Plectropomus leopardus, assembly GCF_026936395.1. Taxonomy (NCBI): domain Eukaryota; kingdom Metazoa; phylum Chordata; class Actinopteri; order Perciformes; family Serranidae; genus Plectropomus; species Plectropomus leopardus. Next base: position 10,406,455 of record NC_142190.1, read on the forward strand.
TGCTGGCTGTATGTATATATCTCAGAAACTACTTAATCAGTGTTAGTTAAGGATAACTGGAAAATGATTTCTCATGTTTGATCACTACCTAACCTTTTCCCTAGTACCAGTGCCATCCATTTATGTAGGTTTAAGTCACAAAGGGTTAATGTTGTCCAGATGATGGTAAAATGGTAGTAGTATAAATGGACCACCAGCTAGAGGAGCAGCAATGGAAATGTATTATTCTAGCCACTGAAGCTTGAATTATTGTTGCTGATAAAATGTCTTGACATAGCAGGAAAGATTTCGGAGATTTCAACAGCTTTGACCCTTTTTATCATCAGCTGCAACATGACAATGAAAGTATGTCGATTCAATGACAGCAGCAAACACTAGCTCTCAATTCCGTGTAATGAAACCGCAGTGCAAACCAAAAGGCCAGCAATGCATTAATGGAATTATTTTTCACACTATTTGTCTGACCTTGCTGCCGTCTCTCTGCTGCTTTCTGCTTTAATTTTGTGTGGAGTATACTTGTATTTTTTTTTAAGCCAGGTAGCAGTAGCAGATCTCACACATTTCATTACGACTCATATCCTTACTGTACAACTAACCAGTTTTTGAAATTTATATTGCTCTTTATTTTTTACAAGCAGAAAAGACATTGAGGCCAGCATCAAGTGCCCGATGAAGAGGCAGTTTATTTACTCATTCAACTGCAGCTTTGTTGATTTGTATGAGTACATATTTAGCTACATTTAAAATATGGCAATGCCAAATTTAGCAGGCCTTGTGATAATTTGTGAAAGGTTTAGTAGAACTACACCTACTCTTCTCAAGAGTTTGTGTGCATCTTTGCAATTCAGCACCTGTTGCTGTGCTGTTTTTCTCATCTTTTCAGCCAAGATGTATATCATTGCTTATGCTGAATAAATTATTAATATATTTTATTTAGTGTTTAGCACTGGAAATGTCCAATATTGTTACCACTCTACCTGATATAAAAGTAGTATTTCTTTTTCAATAACTAAATATCAATGGTATCCTTTTTGGCTGAGCCTGATTAGGTTGGCAGGTGTAATTTGGGAGAGAGAAAAATAGTTCCTACATAAAACTGCTCACAATAAGGTCTGTGGATTATCTTGAGCATCTGCATCATAATTTCTAGAAATAAATATTGCTGTAGAGGTTTTCAAATGGTTTTTTTTGGTACTTTGAGCACTACAAAGTGAGTGCCATCTAGATCCTTTATATTGTAGAGAAGGTTTAGATTGATAAAAAGTATGACAGGAAAGAGAAAAAAATGTTTTTTTATGTTTTTGATCTTGGGGTGACTTGTCCCTTCAACTCCATTATTTCTTTTAAAAAATTTACATTAGTGTAAAATCCAAATTTTAAAAAAAGCCCTAAGTAAGGAAAGCAGAAAATTAAAGAGTAAATCAGCAGGCCGAATAATCTCATCTCACCAAACATTTGATATCACCTTTGATGCCTACACATTTCGATGCTGCACAGTTTAAACGCCCAGCCCTGCTTTTATGTGGTTCCAAAACAAAGATAAACATAAAATGCATCACTTCCTGTGCACCAGAAATGAATCTCACGAAGAGCTACCAGGTGTTTAAGAAATGCTAAAGCTCTCCCGCTACATGCTCATCCACTTTTGCATGACATCAAACAGCAACAGAGTGTGGCAAAAAAAAAAAAAAATCACCAAAGTGACATTTATCAGCAGGTAAAGATCATCCAATTACTGTAAAGTAGTTTTCTGGTCAGATAGAGTGTCTGGAAATATTCTTTGAGTTTTTACAATACAGGAAAGCAAACAGTGACAACCCAGCTGCAGCTCGGCTGTTTGTGACATGCTGTTCATGCTACAGGAGCTAATAAATCTAGCCGTTTTAGTTTGTTTGATGCAGATGACTGGATCATTGTTAAGCTAAGACACAGCTTCTCCACCATTTTACATCATTATCTATCAGTTGGTGAGTAACAAAAGTGGTACATAGCTATTTATTCTCCTACCACCTCCTAATTTGTCGATGGGTGTATTTCCCAAAATATGAAACTAATGAGATCCGCTCTTTACATCTCACTGTCTCTATTTAAAACAAGCAAGCACTGATTTCACCAAAAAAAACAAACACAAGAGCAGAACAGCAGCTCAGGAGAGCAAACAGGGCTTCAGTGACTCATGTGTATGGCTGAGAACATCCCTTTTCCAGCCCCCGCCTGCGGTTTTGGAGATCATTTGGCCGCACCTCCGTGTCACTGTCACCGTCTAATCTCATTGGTAAGCCCCAGGCATGCCACAGTGTCCTGGCTGCCCACATCTGAACAAACACACCCTCGGAGAGAAAGACACCAACCTTTCAGTGAGGTGACAGAGGAATGATGAGTGAGGGAGAGAGGCGTTAGCAATGGGAAATATACAGTGCAGTCACCGGCACCTGTCTTGATATTCATCTCAGCGGTGTAGGAACAGAATTCTCTGTCCGCCTACAAGTGATACCAGTGAGTGGCTTTAGGCAAGAGCAGCACTGTACAGCAGCATGGAGACTGCCTGGTTTCATCTACCAGGAGACTTATTTTATGTGCTTTAATGCTTGAACATTGTGATACACAAGTAGGGCCAAATGATATGGCAGACTGCAAAAGTGATTTAAATTGTAATTATTTTCCATAACTTTAACTCCGGGCTTGAATCAGTCTGATTTCATGAAGGAACAATAACCAATCAAGAGTGCTCTGATGCCAGCTATGCTTTAAAATTAAGCAAAATGTATTCAAACGGCAAAATAACGTATAAGATGTTCACGAGGGAAAGTGCAGGTGATGCTCATCAACAAAACACATCAGTCAAATCTGAAATATGATGTCATCTTGCTTTTTTTGTATGATATCAATTTAATTGGAGAGTTTTGTGTGTTTTGTTTTAAGAGATTATGTTTGTTGTTTTCAGTGAAATCAAACTTGACTCCTCAGTAAATTTGAAGTGTATTTGTGGCAGTAGCTGATGATAACAATTTCTTTTTTTTCTCTTTAAAATCGTATGTGTCCCTTTGTATCATACTGTGTCCTTTCTATAAATCCTGATTTTTTTGTGGGTCTGTGAACACAGCACAGGCAGAGCTCTACAAGAGTTATTTTTTTCCTCAGTATTTTGTGACTTGTGGGCTGGATAATTGATCTATCGATCCTAATGAGATTAGATCAATGGATGAGAGGATAAGCTGCTGCGTGTGAATGCAAACTTTTAGACCCAGCAGAATGAACGGTTAAGTTTCACTTCACTGCACCTGGTGTTCTGCTGCTCCGTCTTTGCTCAGAGTATGCTCTGTGCTCCGAGAGTGTGTTGCAATGAATAACCAAACAGTATAATCCAATAGCACACTGAATGAGCAGTCCGCCTCCAAATATAGAAAATCTAATTGTGGCGGCAGATGTTTCAATTGTGGTGGGCTGCCACAAGTAAATGAATTTGTGGGAAATTCTGATCCTTTTGTTAGTTTGTCTAATATTTTTACTTATTGATAACATTTATTTAATTTCTCAGCCTCTACAGGAGGGACATGAGAAATGTTTTTAAAATAAGAAGTTAATTCATCCAGGTTTTTTGCATAAATTATGGATCAAGCTAATCAGACTTCACACATGAATTTTTGTCGACTCCCGTTTTAAAGTCTCAAGTTCAGCATTTTAGCCATTACTATCTTGGTTTTGGAGCCAGTAGTGACCATATTTGAATGAGAGGCTGAGAATCCAGGGAGACAATTGGCAGATGACCCTTCACTGAAAGTGGCCCGCCTTTAAATATGTGTAACTTTAAGCCTTAATAAAACAGAAATGGGTTAGTTAGAAAAAAATTCACCCCTGTGTAGTTGTCATGAGGGATGGAAATTAGCTGTAGAGACCAAAATCATTTTTGTACCAGGCTAAACATGTTTATTTTTGTTGTTAAGTTGGGCATTGTAGCATTGGGGTTGGAAGTTTTTGGCACTTCCATGTTGGCTTCATTTTTCAGCCTCGGAGCTTGCCACTTGTCTTTTTTTTGCATGGCAACATAGCTACACCGTGATTCCGAATTAACCAATTACGGTGCTCAGACATTTTCTGTTATTCTGTTTCCACCACCGTCCCCTATTTTTTTTTTTTACAAAGCTAATTAGAAATGGCGTGTTTTGTCTGACACGGCCAGCCACAGCACTGACTTTGTTTGGAGGACCGCAATGTTGCCAACAGGAATGAGTCCAGAGACTATTGAAAAGAAGGCTCATTTCCACGCTTCAAAATAACACCAGGGAACAATCAAGGTCGTGTTTATTAAAACACATCAGAGAGGTGGACTCCCCGCCAAAAGCCTTGCTCAGTCAAATGCGACGCCCGCTCTGTGATCACAGAGAGAAAAATGCATCCGGCATCATTTTAATAAAATGATAAGGTTGCTGGATCCACATGGCCACGCTGGCCCGTTTGTTTTTACAGCCTTTCTGGGGACTGTGCAGAATGAATCCTTTGTAATCGATTCCTTTTTGTATCGCTTTCAATAATAAAACAGACCGGACTGAGAACACCACAGAAGGGACATTTGACAAAGAAAGGTTAAGGAGTGTGTGGGCGCACGTGTGTGCACGCGTGTGTGTAAGCAGCTACTTCCTGCAACAATAACACAGGCATGCGGTATTTGAACTTATTCAGCATCTGCTGAAATGGGCGCAGACCTCAAAATGAGGAAGTGATAGTGACATGGAGGAAGACGAGCCGCCTCCAGCTCCGTTTGATAGGCTTTTTGGAATCACTCACATGAGCCTGTTTTATTCTTAGCACAGCCACTTTGTACATCATTGAGTTTACTAGAGTGCACTGGGCAGCTTATAAAGGAACTGAGAGGGAATTTGACACTAAATGCAGAGTCCAGCACAGTTTGTTTGTTTGAGTCATTTATAAAAACGAATAAAAAAGTTTTTACTAAGTTGCAAAACACAAATGGATGCCAGAAAAGAGTTTAGGCTGGTGATTAAAGGATAATTCAGATTTATTACAACTTGGCTCTGGAGCATGGTGGTTCATTCTTAACCTTAGCAACACATATCTGGGATAAATATTAGTAAGTTCAGGTTTAACTGCACTTTGTTTTCAGGGCTTTTGAACATAATTCACAAAAAAAAAATCTAGAAAGCCAAATGTTGAGTTTAAAATATTTTGTCACAGAAAACTTTTGAACTCATCAAGTTAATTTCTGAGATCTGGAAACATCCCTTGAAAGAGAAAATAAAAGGAGACGAGTAAAATTATTATCTAAACAATCTGATATAAACATCATCACAGTTTACAGACCAGCTGTCTGCTTAAACTTTAATTTACTAAATTTAACAGTTAAACTGTATTTCTTAACAGTCTTATATTTGTCTAGTCAGGTCAGGTCTTCAGTGTTTAAGGAAACAAATTCAAATTTAACTGAATCAATTAATTTGGCTCTCCTCGTTCACTTGATTTGATATAATTTAACATGTTTGATTTTTGCTTTTATGTAATCAAATAAGTCATGTCTTGATCAAATCAGTCAAATGTATCAGTGCAGCTCTACTTTCATCAGCTCCATTTTTATCATTCGATTTTGGAGAGTTCCTCCTCTCTGGGGGACTTATTACCTGCAGACAGTAATTACAGTGATGAGATCCAGGCGAGATAGAAAACACACACGCTGCTCAGGAGGTAACTCTCCTGGTGGACAGGGAAAGCTACTGGAAGAAAAAAAACTTCTCTGACCAGTTTTCCAAAATGTATATGGCCTATGGGAAAAATAAATAAACATATAAGAACTTCAATCAATCCACAGAGCAAACATACAGTAAGTGTAGTGGTTTTGCCTCTAGCAGTATTCTGGAAACTCCCTGAAAACTATAACTTGTGAAGCTGCAATGTCTTTTCATTGAAACTAGTTTGGCTACAGCAACACTACACTAATGTATATTGAAAGTGGTGAGCTACACTACAGGCTGATAAGATAAAGCACACTTATCACACTATATAATGATCCTACTGAATCATTTCCCCTCTAACACTCAGGAAACAGTCAAACTTGAACACAATTTATTCCCTAAAGTTAACCCTTTGAAACTTGGATTGACGTCGGTTTTCTTGTGCAGTGTACAGATATCTGTCACAAGCATTTATAAACCTTTAAACACAGAGTATACAGAATTGTAAGAAAATCCTTATTTTTTTTAAAAAACAGCCAGAATTTTGTGAAAACTGTATTTATAATCATTATAACCTTTATAGAAAATGATCTTACCGATTTTGTTTTAGTTTTTAATTTTAGCCCTTTTTTTAGGTCGTTATTTGTTTGTTTTTGCTTTTCTTTCATTTTTTGTAACTTTTTACTAATTTCTTGCTAATTTTGGGGTCCTTTCTTGTCAAGGTGCTTATTGTCTTCTCTCCATCAAAAAAAAAAAGAAATTAAGCAAATTTCGTCAGGTTTTAAAGGGTTAAACATAGTCCAAAAAACATTGCATACTCACTAAATCAACTCAACTCAACTCACTAAATCAAAGTTTTCTTTACACAAATATAACTTAAGGAAACATGCCTGACTATTGTAAACTAGTGTTCTTTGGGTGAATGCAATTGCATAAAATAATAATTTTAATAATAAGTTCAACCAACTATTACTTTTGGTACTGGCTTAGAAGTTTAGCAATTTAATGGACTAGTTATAAATAAATATGATATACTGTACACTCATAAGTTTGTGATGTAATTTATTACAACACAAAACACAAATCCCCCCTGCAGATGCAATCATGTACAAACTTTTCTATTTATCTTTTTCAGTTGATGATACTGCTACACACCCAACCTTTACTGTGAAATGTAGTCAAACTAGTTGCATTGCTGTATGTAGCATTGCTACTCCCCATTACTAGCCTGAATGGTGTCCAATAAATTAGGGGGCAGGAGTATGGAGTGGTGAAGCCTGGGGTGAGGTCAGAGTGAATACCCAAACTCGCCAAAACAGGCCTAAACAAGACCTGTCCCCTCCATAGACGCTGTTGGCCTGCACCTCGCCTCTGCTTGTTCCTCTCAAAGCTGTAGATAAGCATTCGCCCTGAGCCGATAGACAAACTTTTTAAAACCGTGCTCATGGCACACACACCACACCAGTTTCCTTCAGAACACGATTGACATGTCTAGAATTGATGCCTTTGCCGTTGCCATTGTCTCGCGGTCAAGCTTTGCGTCTTTTCCTTCTTGGACAAAGGTCATTCATCATGACAGCATAAAGCTCTGCCCATTAGCAGTTGATGAATGACCTGGCCTACCGGTCAAGCCTTGACCTCCCTCCCTCCCTCTCTCCCTCCCTCTCTTGGTGGGGTAATCTACTCCTTTTTTTAGGACTTAAGTCAAAGTTTGAGAAGTGTTCAGCCTGTTGGACATAGAAAGTTGAGCTGTAAGATTCCAGTCGGTCAAGCTTTACTGTATCTATTTGCCCAGTGGCTGGTATTAGTCACACACCACACACACACGCACACACAGGATGCTTTCAGTCCTTATCTATGCCGCTTTTAGGACAGCTGTTGAGTGCAAGCAGCTGACCTCTGACCCCTAGCACCACTAGGCTCCTTCCCTCCCACCAAAACCAGTACAACCAGCATGATAACCCCCACCCCTCCATAAATTCCTTCCCCTTCCAGCTCTGCAGCACTTTGTTGTCTGTCTGGTGTTTGTCCAAATAAGAGTTTCAAAGCATACATTGTTTTGTACTACACACATGCAAAAGATATATCCCACTGGTCATCTGGACTGTTTGCTAAAAACATCTTTTTCTACTCTCTCTCTCTGTGTACATTTTTAACCACACCATATGTAAGGCATTGAGGTCAGCAAGCCAGTGCTTGCATAAATTCCTTTTTTTTCCCCCCTGAAACATATGTGAGGGGCTGCGGGTCTTTTAAGGTCATGCATAGGACTGAAAAAAACAGGAGAGGATCTCTACTTTTCATCTGTGTATTGCCCGCTCTCTCTCTCTCTCTCTCTCTCTCTCTCTCTCTCTCTCTCTCTCTCTCTCTCCCTCTCTTTTCTCTCTCTCTCTCTCTCTCTCGCTCGTGCTCTCTCTCATAGACCATGTTTAAACTATTTGCTCTCTGCAGTGGTGGGGGGAGGTTTGAGTTTCCGCCTAGAGGGCACTACTGCCTTCAACATAAGGAACTTCCACGGCAACCTGAACACACACACATACACACACACACAGCCACACACAGATTACTGAACTGTACGGCAAAAGTGCCAGCGTTCATTGAAATCAGAAAGTGTTAAAATCAGCACTGTCAGAGCTTAGAGGAGGCCAATCAACACTTGTTAACGCTGGAAAGTTGGGTCAGGAGAGCAATTAAAATATAGTTTGTTTCATCAAAAGGGCAATTTATGTACTGTAGTGAACGAAGAGAACGTTTTTCCGAAGTAGGTTTGAAACACTGACGCAACTTTCTTATTTTGTGGGGAACAAACAGCCATACCACAGTGGGAAAAAAATACTTAAGCACTTCAAAATCTCTTTTTCAAAATGTTAATTAACTAACAATGGTGAAAGCTCTCTTTCTGAAAAATGGCCCATTAAATCATTAGGCTACATGTTACTTGTATTAGCATATAAGTAGTATTTTAATGCCCCAAGTCTCATGACTTTACTGTTTATACTGTTGACTGTAACTCTTTAAATGTAACTTATTTTGTGAATTTAACACACCTGAAAGTAAACAAACAAGTATGATATTTCAGTATTAAAGTATAGCACACATATAAAGTAGCAAAACTGGATATACTCAAGAAGTTCAAGTATTTTACAAGTGTACTTTTCTACCACTGGTTGAAAGTGACTGGTTGAAGCACATTTGCCACTTCAAACACATGCTTTGGTAATATGGCTGGAGCTGCTAAGTGTGTTGTCAATTATTGCTTCAAGATGCAATGCAAGACTGTGTTCTGTAAAAGCTCAAGCCAGGCTCATTGAGTGAGTCTGCAGTCAAATGAAGAAATTGTGTTCAGTCCATAATATTCACAAGTGGTGCATATTATATTTAACGCCTGAACCCTGTTGAGTGTCACTGTATAACTTAATTACTGTCAAATCACTGGTTCCAAAAAACATCCGTTAATCATGCTGTTAATATACTTTATCATTTACACTCTATCTTCTTTTTTGTGTGTGATGATTGTTATCTGTTTCTGCTGCCGTTGTTAAAATGGGCATATTGAAATGGTATAGAATAAGATTGCTTGTCTCATTACTCTTCTCATGCAGCATTTTAATAATAGAAAACAACTGTTTGGTTCAAAGTTCTGCAGAAAAAATCCTAAATTATTTTCAATGGAGACCAGTAAAAGTGCACATCCTCATGCACACACCCAAATTCCTCTGTGCTCGCTCACACTTAATTGTCCTCCCCTCTCCCACTGCGGTGGGAAAATTTGCAGAGTGCCAAATGAAATTGAAATCAACTTATGTGTTAAGCAATGAGCTGGGGAGAAAGAGAGGCACAGCAAACTGCACTTGACCGCTCTTGACAATAGCGCCTGCTCCCACCAAATGCACATTGATTAATTAATTAGAATCCCTTATTAGCAAATTGACTGTCTCAGCTGATTATCAAATTCGGTTTCTTTATTAGACGCAGCTGCTGAGCTGCCGCTGCACTGATGCTCCATCTCTGCTCTCTATCTGAGCAGGCCACTCGGCTCCAGAACGGCACACATTCAACCGTCTGAAGCAGTCCTCTGTGAGCTAACAGTCAGACTGGACCAAGTGGTGATGATGCCTCTGCCAGCGTCTAAATTTGTGGCCTGGGGATACTGTGTCTTTGCATGTATTTGCAGTGTTAGGCTAAGACGTGGGGTTAAAGGATCGTGCCAGCATGTTGTTAGCTTTGTAACAACAAATTGTGCAATTTTAACAGATTGTTAAAACTTGCTTGAGTTGTGTTATCACAGCAAACATCAAACATGGATTAATATTCATCAACATTTACGATACAGGTATGAATAGAAATCAGTGGTTGCCTAGCAGTGTAGAACAAATCTAACTGATCATTAAAACACAGTGCCCTGTTTTGCAAAATGGTTAGTCAAGATGCAGATTATGGACAATTTGTAATATACAGGCTAAAACATGCTGTTTGATCCTTCACTTTTCACCTTTCCCTAAATATGTCAGCCTTTTGCTGTTGCCATCTCTGACAAAAGTCTTATTTTTGGTATAAATTCTTTGGTGAATTAGTTTTAAAGTGTGTAAAAGCAGTAATGTATGCCGAAGTGACCCTCACATTGAGTGGATTTAGAGGGGTCAGCCTGCTTTATAGTGCGGCTATCCCCCCAAGGCATTTGGTAATGTGAAGGGCTTCTAGTGTCAGTTCTGTTTCTGTGGCTTTTCCACCCTGACGTCAATACAAGCCTGCTAGAAACACTGAATCTTTGTGCTATGGCACGAAAATGATCAAATGTAGAGATTTTGAATATAAGAAAACGACACTATTATGAGCATCTTTAATGGTCATTTGACAATAAAGCAATCTCTTACCTCTAGTACACTAGAGGGTAAAGTAAGAGAATTTAGATATTTGTCCATGGGACATTTGTGCCTTCACCCTTTGACACGGATATCTCAGAAACAGACTAAACTATCTGTATAACTAGAAAGACGTAACAAGTAATTTATTTTTGTATTTTGGGTTAACTAACCCTTTAACTTAGCTTCTAAAAAACCACATCAGTGTTATCTTCTGTGCCAGAGGCTTGTCGAGGGACTTGCTCAGTTTGGTTAAGGACTGAGGAAACATGCTAAAATCAGCATTTTGCAATATAAGAAAATGGTGGGCACACATTTCATTTGTCACTTGTGCATTCATGGCTGGTATGTGTGCGTTTTCACGAGCAGGAGTCATATGATGATTTGAAATGATGATAAAGCAAGCGAGTAAGGAAACAATCGTTTCATTGACCCCTCAGCTAATGATATGTTGACCTTAGACAACATTCTTTGCATCCACACAGTCGTGCGGGCATCACAGTGGGCCTCACAAATGACCCTGTTCACCCTGGCTGGGCCAGGAGGAAGGAACCATGGAACACACACACACATGCAGTGGAAGTGACGGCTGGCCCATAGTGGAGCCGATGGATATCTAGCTCCATGCCTCCAGCGCCAGGGGGAATGAAAAAGCCGACAGTGTGAGAGCGCTGACTGGCCATCGGACCACATGGATGGGCCTGTGTAGGGCCATTGTGGCTTATGGCTTTGTCCAGATGGTTCACATACCTTTAGTCGTGCTCTGGGTGAGGAATGCGCTCCCTCGGGACGGTTCCCGACCCTGGAAACAAGGGCCAACATAAACACCCATCCCCAACCCCCACCATGGCCCTAACCTAAAATCCCTCCAATCTCTGTTAGAGCTGATAATGAGGTTGCGGCAGGAAGAGGGGTTAAAGGAAACTTATAGAAAAGTGTCATAACATCTTAAAATGCAGGTCAGGTACTTGTTGTATTTATCAGGATTTCTTTTATGTCAAAGGTATTTCCATCCCTCTGCAAGCAGGTTTGTGCATGACACATTTTGGGCAGAATTAAGAGTGACAGAAGTGGATTGTCACATGATAGTATTAGGATGCAGTGTTCTGAGGTAGACTGCATGTGTGTGTGTTTGCGTGTGTGTGTTTGTGCGCAACTGAGTGTGGGATTATAGCCTGACTAATTACCTTGTAAAATGCTGTTCTTCCATTTAAAACACAGCAATGCCACAATTCCAATAAACAAGCATTATTCCAAACAAAAAGCGGCAAGAGCACAGCCTGGAACCCTCTGTTCCAGCTGTCTTGTAAACAGCGGTCGTCATGGATGGATGATTTTGTTCCATTTTTATCAGTGAACATTTAAAACGCAAGTATTTATATTTTGCTATCTTTTGCAAGGGGGGAAAAAAGAATTCCACATAAGTCTACTCAGCCGTTCTCGAAGATAAGTGTTTATTCTGACATATTTGTACAGGGAGGAATTAGAGACTGCCTGTTTACAGTACAGCTCTGTGCTCTAATGTGCTTCTTCTCTCGGCACTGATGAGTTTCAGGTTAATAACAAGGGAATAAAATAATATTTTTTAGTTTTCCAAACAAGTGTGTTCTTTCTTTTGATTTGTTTATCAGTGGGAGCCAAAAGACGGCAAATGAGAGACTGAGCAAAATGTATTTTGAGATGAGAAGAAAGGAAACATCTCGCTCTTGGCTGAGATTTCTGCGACCAGAATAGACGCAGAGACAACAACAGCACAGAGTCAGTGACATGTGATGCTCGTGTCCCTGCTGCTGTTAAAAAATCCTTCTTTCTGACTTTGCTTTCTCCAAAAGTTTGAGGACGGCTGGGGTCCCCTGACTGTAGCTTTGTGGCTTTGCAGGGCTGCTCTCGGTCGCTCCCTGCCAAAAAGGATGAAAGCAAGTCGAATTTACAGCCTTGCAAGCAGACGCTGCAAATGTCTGAACTGTTTTGATAATAACTTCTCCCTGATCAATTCTTCTTTGAGAACAGGCGCTGCAATTTTAAGGGATCCTTGTGAAAAATGTTTGTTTTGTTCGTATGTTAGAGCTGAATGTCAGACATTATATTGTTGTTGGAACTCTCTCATTTCATATTTTTGCTGGCAGTCATTATTTTCGAAGCATCAAATAACTGGATTGCAGAGCTGCATTGAAGCAAGCAGAGATGTAAGTAGTTCTGTACTGAAGCAATTGACAAGATTCAGGTCTAAATCAATCTGTAAGATGAAAGAAGATCGGAAAATAGGCTTCAGGTTAAAAATGGCTGCAAGCCAGGCAGACTCCTGTTTTCTATCCTCTTCTCCTCCCCTTCCTTTTCTTCCTCCTCTGCTGGTATCGAGGCCCGCGCTCCCTCGCACATCTGTCGGCATGTATCCGCCGCTCAATCGCTCTCGCTGGGCCACGGCGGGTTCCCTAACAGCTCAGTATGGCTCTTCCATTAATCAAAGACACTTCCAGTGTCCCATTACAGAAACACTGCTACTCGGCCTGTCTGAAGCTGACAGCTCACCAATTCATCTTCTAGGAGAAAAAAAAAGCCATTGTGGCACGCCAGTCGCCTTTACCTGTTCAAACGAAGGGCTGTTAAGAGCGCAGGAAGACCCCTCTGAAATTGTTTTCTCTAGGTCAGGCAAACAACAAAAAAGGTAAATTGCTTGTCTCAGGTAACACACGGGGGAAGTTTGGTGGTGGCAGTGGGTGCGGGGGAAGGAGTGGGCTTGGGTGGAGGAGTGGGTCAGCAACAAAATAAAAGGATGGAGATGTGTTTGTTAAAAAGCTGATTTCAATGAGGTAACAGGGGATGAAATGGACCGAAGCTGTTTACCGAAATGGCTTAAACACTGTCCTGACACCGAAGAAGACCCTCTGCAGAGGCTGGCTGCCACTAAATACATCTCCTTATACCTCCTCTGCTGCCTGAGGACGGCAGGTCAGGGTGTTTAGATTGTTGTGGTGGCGATGCGAAACACACTGAGGGGAAACTCTGACACAATTTCAAGAGGAAAAATATAATAAAATAGATGCTTTAGCCCTTCAGTTTTAAACCATACACAGTTGTAATTCAAATTTGTGGCCAATAGTTGATTTATTGTGGTATTCTGGGATAAAGGTTCAAATTAACCATGTTAGTTGTCAGTGCACACATTTTTTTCTTGTATTTAAAAAAAATAGTAGAAATACAATAAATGAAATAAATCACATCCTGCAAGCCCAAGGAGGACAAATAGTCCAGCTAATGTCAAGGCTTGAAATGGCTATTCCATAGGGAGACAATCAGACATGCAATTATATGAAATGCCACAGATCATTACTGTTTAGCAAGAGCTTAAGAGTTATTGATTAATGCACGTTTAAATGTATACTATGCAGTAGCGTTGGCTGCTGTTTGTAAACACGCTTGCAAGCAAAAGTGAAAGTAAAAGCCAATCCCAGGTTCACTTTTGTTTGGCGGTCTGCCGCACTATATATTTTTTGGCACTGTGTCTTTTGGATGCCACTGCTTACAGTCTCACACTTGGTCACTAGCTTTTTTTTTTTTAAGCCCTGACCTCACCTGAGCGTTGTTGGGGTACATGCCTACAAATGTCGTGAGCACAGAAAGCAAGAGTGAAATAGGAAAATACCAACACATTCTCATCCTAACTCACCAAATATTGGCTTTTGGTTAATGCCGTTCCTGTCAACATATTACACGCTAGGTATCCTTCTGCGTTTGTTGTGGCCGGTCTGGGATGCTGTGTCAATTTATGGCTGTTGAATGCATTGCGTCTTTTCAAAATTGCACTTCTGTTTTCACAATATGTACATTTTTTCATATCTCATTAAAAACATTGTTGTCCCATTAAGCTGCATAGTTATGCAGCCGCGTTTTATGCTGACATCATACAAGTCATCTGAACAGCACAAGCTGAACCAAAATATTTTAACTATAAACTAACAAGAGGCAGGTTGGATATTAAAAGGAATAAACTTACATCAACAGTGGAATTCTTAATTGCAAGGGGACATTTGCGCTAAAAGTAAAGATTGAGTTCACATGACAGAGTTTCAATCGTGAAATTGTTTCCACTTAAATCCCTGTTATTATTTTAAAGTAGTTTGCTGGCTCTCAGACTGTAAATAGTTTACCCTGTGCAGTTTGGAAGGAAATGGCAAAGTGAACTGTGAAAAGCCAGCTGCAGCTCAGGGTGTGTGGCTCAGAACTGGCAACTGGTAAATCCAACATTTTTAGCTTCTTGGAAGAAGCCGAGTGGTGAGTGGCTTATTACCAGACCAAGGTACAATCTGAGGGGAGAGAAAAAAAAAAAAGAAACTCAGCGCTTTGGCCATTTCCTGACAGCTCTGTGTGGTGACGTTCTTATTAAGATCAAATCTTTCTCTATAATGAACACATGGACAGTAAAAGTGAGTGAGGCCGAATGAGAAAGGACAGCTTGTTCCTCCTTCCACCCCCACCCACCCCCACCCACACCCCCTGGTCGATTTGATTGGCATAATGAGGTGAAGGCTAGTTGGCACAAAGCTGCTCCGGGGGGCAAATGGAGACATTATTATTTTGTGTGTGTGTGTGTGTATGTGTGTGTAAGAGGGTGCCTTGGCGATTCTCACCCAGGCCCCACTGGGCTATTAATTACCCTCTCTGTAACATGGCATCTGCTGAGACGGGGTGATAGAGTGAGCACTGCCAACATGGGCATCGCTGCTCGCTCTCTCTGTCTCTTGTCTCGGTAGACCCCAGCTGCAGTCTCGCTCCGTGCTTATTGGATTCTATCTACATGTATGATTGATTCAGCACCTGAACTGTGCTTTTCATGACAAGCAGGCCAAACACACACACACACACACACACACACACACACACAGAAGAGAAAAGCACCCCAGCTGGCAAATATTTAACCAACCATGAGACATACTAAGATGCCCGCTCTGTTCAAGTAGGTTGGGACATTTTCTGAGCAGCTGTTTGATTTGCTGTTCTGGAAGAAAAAAGGATAGTTTTCTTTCTAAAAGATGTGGTTAGTGTGTTTGTGTGTGTGTGTGTGTGTGTGTGTGTGTGTGTGTGTGTAGCTTTTCTTCATGTACCTCTTAAAGCGACAGTTTTGATTTGATGGAGGCAGAGACAAAAAAAAATGAAAAAAATGAACTTTGTATAAAGAAATAGTGGAAGCTGTCCCTTAAAGGTGCAAAATTGTCAGCTTGGTCTCATTCCCAACTTGCTAAATATCGCCGCTTGCACCTTTAGTGGCGGAGTGTTTTGCTGCTCTCAGTTTATAATGCCACCGAACAGCACCTTTTTCAGTAATATGATACACTGCTGGACATTGTCAGTTTTAGACACCACCAGTAACAAGGTAATGTAAGGGGCTAGGCAAGGTAGAGTTCTCAATCTCAACCCAAGCTGTTCCCAAAAAGCCTAACAGTTTGGGCTGGGTTCTGGCCGAAAATGTGCCCACAATTTGATTCTACACCCCTGCCTGTTTTAGTCGGCTCCGACAGACTTTGACAAAGCTATACTGAGCAATAGTAGGCCACCAACTTTTCCAAATGTTGGCCGTTTAAGCAAAGTTTTCATTAAATTGTGACTTTTATGACATAAATGACTTATTTTTAAAGCAATACGACAGACAGCCTACGCTATAGATAAGCACCTTGTGAATCTGTGGTATATTTGCATAATCTTTCATTTGTGCTGTGTCTGACAGGCAGTTTGGTGTTTTTCAAGAGCAATATTGAGGACTCTTATTTTGGTGTTTCCTGGCTCACCCCCATTGCAAATGATGTCCTGTAATCACCTTGGCTGCAGCTACCTCCAAGTACACAAACATCATGTTCTCAGTATGCTTTTTTCTAGGAATTTTAGTCAACTGGAGAGGATTTCAGGCCATCGTGGTCACTGTTTGGGGGAAAAAAATGAGCAGGACTAATTTAGGACAATATTGGATTACATATACCATGATAAGTCTTTATTTTTATTGTCTGCCCTTAGTCTTTAGGGATACACAAAAACACACGCTGGTTGTGCTGTGAAGTACATTCAAAGGTCCTGTTTGTTGTTAGCTCGCCATTCCTCCTCCCTGTCTGCCCCCCCCTCCATACACAGACACACAACCCCCACGCACACACACATAAGCGTCTGGTGAGTCACAGCATTAGCAGTCATATCGATTTCTTCCTTTATGCTTTCTCTAACCAGTAAAGAAAAGGTACACCACCTCCTTCTCACCAGCAGTCCAAAAAACCACACCAAAAGCACTGCAGCTGTGGACCAGAAGATATCTATCAAAATTATTACATAATCCAATATCATTACTTCACAAGTGGTGTTAAAACATTGCATTATGTAAAAATGCACTAACTCAATTAGTCGAATTCACCCCACTCTTACTATCTATTTCTTTATAAAGAAACAATTCCAGCTTGATGGAAGACATGAAATGATTTCTTCCTACAGTGCCAACCCGTTCCAAGGTGCATTAGTGTCACATTTGGACAAGTTAGTACATTATCTGTCAGATACTACATTATCAGTTGACTGTAGTGGTGTGTGATGTTTTCCTAGCTGGGGTCAGGGAAAGTCTGCTCTCGAGTGAAGGGAGCGACCCCGGCCTGACACCCAGACGCTACTATTTCAGTGTTCTAGCCCTCTGGCCAAAAAGCTGTCAGCACATATTTTATCCTTTCGCTCACACAGTATATTTTCCCTCTCTGCTTCGTTTCTTGTCGGAGCTCTAGTCCCATGGTCCCCCGCTCCCTCTGTATACATAGGCGTGACACCAAAGGTGATGATCGGTCCTCATGATGTTTTAAAATCATTTAAGATCCTGATTTTTAAAAGGAATTTATGTGTTAAATCCTACTGTGAAATTGCCTTTTTTCACTCATGTTTCTGTGCAGAATTCTTTGTACTTAAGGAAAACAATATGTATCCGTTTCCTTCACTAAACTCAGCAGGACATAATGCTTCTTTTTTCACCCGCTGGTTCTCTTTTTTTCTTATTCTGCTCATTTATAGTTTAACAGCTTTAGAAAAAAAGGCTGGTTGTCACAGCTTTGTTTTTAAATTGGTCTTAAATTTAGTGCCTGGCAGCATTAAAACCTCTTAAATTTGCTTTTTTGGAATCACACAGTTTACCTGATGCATAAGTAATACTCAATTTTCTTTTCTATTTTCTGCATAACACCAACATCATTAACTGGACTGCCACCAGGCAGTGTGGACCGGCCCATCACAACACAGCACTGGTGGGATTAAAAAAAAAAAAAAACGAGAAGAAAAGCCACCGATCGTTCTGTTATCAGCTATATTTCACACACACTCACACACACACAAACTCTCACATGACCCTCCACTGTGCGGGCAAAGGCACTGATTCAAGCCGACAGAAATTCTTGGCACAGACCGCCCACTCCATTCACTGGCTGCTGTTCAGCTGTCATACTCACTCGCTGAAGTTTTCTCCCTTTAATAGCGTGCTGTGCAGAGATGAAGGTACTAATATAAGATGGGGCAGTCATAGGCAATATGTTTATCCATAGTTAACGACACATTTTAGGTCAGATATGATTAGACTAAAAGATGCCTCCTTGTGACAGCAGCAAAGAAGAGACTTCAGGTATAAATAAGAACAGAGCAAGCTGTGGTTACATAATATACACCAATGATTCCCAAAGTCAGGTTTAGGAACCTCCAGGGAATATCAGGGGGCTGCCAGAAATAGGCACAATTGTCATGCTTCATTATCTTTTTGCTTCCTTTGAGTTGGCTTCATCTGTAGTAAGTCATATTTAATACAGTTCTTTTCCCAAAAGAGTAAGACTTTATTTTATTAAAGGAAAGTTTGGGGTAAAGTGTGGATCCCAGAGTAAGTATTGTATAAACAGTTGACTATGCAGTACTGAGGATAATTTTCATTAGTCTATTTATTAATTAAAATGATTAACAACGGAGATGCCAAAATGTATAAGGTCAAAATCCAACCCAAAATTTAATATACAAGATTTTGGTATGAATGATTAACGTCTTGGACACACTGCCTGCATGAGCAGTGTGCGTGCATCATGCAACTTCTTGTGTTTTATTTCGGTGACCATGTCAAGCAGTTAAAGCAGCCACACTGCCCACATATGCAGCGTCGGCCAGTCACAATGCAGCCACTGCTCAGCTGTGGACCATTTAGAGATTTGGAGTCTCGCCTTTTTTTCTGCATTACAGAGGCAGTTTTAGCAAAAAAATGACAGTAAAAATTTTACTTTGGTAATCATATTATTACACCACATTTCACTACAGTTTCAATATCTTCTGTCTGTTTTCTGTTGTCTGTCACATACATAAAAAACATATTTTTATCTTTTTAACTCAACCTTTTCTGCTTTCATTTCAAAATAAAAGCCCTCTGACAAGGTTTTGGTCAACAGAGTGTTTCAACTGTTAACACAAGACTTTTATTATAAAATATTTACATGACTGTATTGATGCCAATGCAGTGGCTTTCATTGCTTGAGTGGAGTGAACTATTATCAGTTTTAATGGGGGAAATACAGCAGTTATAGCAGCAACAACACAACAGCAATGCCACCTGTGTGAACACCACACAAGTGCCAGCCGCAGTAGTCCAGCAAGGTAGCTGTCACGCACTGCTTATGCAAGCAGTCAGGGCAGGACGTAAGTGATCTATGAGATGATGTCTTTTAGATTAGTTAATCAACTATAGTGGGTTAATCTACCAGTCATCTTGTAACCAGCTGATTTAGTGGACGTTATTGCCATACATTTAAAATGTGAAAACAGTACCTAAATATGAACCAGTAGATGGAACTATTATCTGTTTAAATCTATAAAGGCTTGTTAGTTTCCATGCATGATATTATATGAAGTTATGAATTTGTCTGTTTTGTTGGTTTTTGATATGAGCAGCTCTGCATAGTTTATATATGCACTGTAAATACAGAGTGTTTAAATAAAATTAATTTTTCCTTTTCAAAGTCTTTAAGACCATATTTACATTATTTAGTTGAAACCACTCAGGCTGGGAAAAGAAAAGAAAAACACTCATGCTATAGCACTATGATGTGTACAGGAATATTACAGAGTATCACACAGTCTCACCCCGGCACACACACACACACACTCACTCTTTGAGATGAGAGCGACTTGTTTACTGCAGCCCCGCAGAGCTCCGGCTGGGGCTGTTTGGGATGCCCGTGGGTGCTGTGCAACTCTTGGAAGGCGGACGTGCGGTGAATGACAGTGCAGATGGCCTAGCGCCACCGCTGCCACCTGAACCTCCCCAAGCCCCCCATCCCCCCAAACACACACACACATAAGTTCCCGAGGTCAGACACGTCAAAACAACCTGCCTGTGGCCATCGCAAGTGTCAAAATAACTCCCTGCAATTGCATCTTTTTTCCTATTTAAGCACTTTTACGTCCCTCAGCATGGACACAGTCATTCCAGCTAATCATCTCATCTTTGTTATTTTGCATAAAGAGACAGACAAAACCCAAACACACACTCTCTCTCTCTCTGAGACACACAAACATACTGGCCTGCCGCTATCTTTTTCCCAGAATGCGATCTGTCCAGCGTTATGAGGCGTACAGTAAATCAATCCCAGAGGCATTGCATAATAGTTTGAGAGCTGTGTCCAAATACCAAAATAATCACCTTGTCAACTGGTCTGCTCTGGCTTGCGCTGGCTCCAAAAAATAAAATCACAAGGTCCCTCTCCCATTTCCAGATAAACAAGAGTGTTTACACTGAGCCGCGTTATGAAGTTGGGACACTGCTGTCGACGAAATGTTGACAGTGGGCCAGTATTTCCCGAGATAAGCAACATCTGGTCAGCAGTTGTAGTCATAATTATGGAGCAATTGCATGTCATGTGCACTCACTTCTGCAAATATATAGATTTTTAATCATGTTTGTCCTCAACACTTGATTTGAACACATCCCTGTGTGTCAGCTCTGTGACTATGACACTTTCAGAGAGCCATAGTTTGCTTTATTGACAGAATAAAATAATGCAGGAGAGAAAAAACATAGGTGACAGTATGAGGTAGGGTGAATATTCATGGAGTCTATGCCTGTTTAAAAGCCCTGGGCTACATAAATCTTTACTGTGACCTGTCATAGTGACCTACAGAGAGAAATCAAACCAGCCATAGAGCTGACCTGGATAAAACAAGGGAATTTATAGATTTACTAATCATGTACCTTGCTTTGTCACGGCGCCTGTAAGGTGTGATAAGCTCTTGTTTGCCTTAATTTGGTATTGACAGAATAAAAAGAATACATAAAAAAAATCTAAACAGTTCTGAGCTAATACAAAACTAATACAAAATATAAAATTCAGTCTCACTGTGTCCTTCCTGTGGAAATATTTTTACTCTTGAAGCTGTTTTCACATTAAGCCTTTAGGATTCTCCTATTAACTCCAAAAACAAAGGCAAAACTTCTCATCAAGGTCAAAGTTTGATCCAGTGTCATCTAATCTAATGTGAACTCTTTCTCCATTCAAGCACTCCCCGCTACTATCTGCATTTAACCGCTGTTTTTGTGAGTGCTGTGCCATCACACAGGTTGTTGTTGTCGTCGTTCTTGTTGCGAAATGCGGCTTTTATTGATGTAACAGGTGCTTAGCTCGACTGTGGCAGTCAAAATAACACATCTCCTCCTCTGTTTGGCTTTCAGAATGGAAGCTAAAGTTAGACATCTTTGAGGTTTTTCTGTCACTTGATGGAAGGTGATGCCAATGCATAATGCATGAGGGGAGAGGGAAGACTTCGTCTGGCTGCTTTTTATAGACCACCAAAGCTCTGCTACTGCACACACACACACACACACACACACACACACACTTACCGAGGCGCACACACACGCATGAGCCAAACGTCTCACTCGATGCGATGTAACCTCTCACAGATCAAGAAAGCTGGAGCAGAGGAAAAACAGGAATCTAGCAAACTGGCAACATTGTCGAGAATAAAAAAAAAAATAGAGAGAAACAACAAGACGAAACAGAAATGTTGACGTGCTATTTTCAGATGGCAGGATCTTTTGATGCACAAACCAAAAGAGAGGCAGGGGGAAGAGGGAGCAGCAGGGCTGGTGTTTGTCTCAGAGATGGGCTTTAACAGAAATACTTTATACGTGTGATCTTACACGCTCTCCTTAGTCTTTGTTCCCACCGTTCCAACACTTCAGTGAAAGTGTCTTTAGGTCTAGTTAAAATGAGAAAAAAAGAGTTATCACACAAGGGGGGAACTGGGGATGTCAAATTATTTGCAGGCAAAGCTGAGCTTCTACTTTTGGTTTGCAGACTTTGCAAACACCATTTGCTGCCCTCAAAAGTGTGGAGTTATTTTCTCCTTATCCCTCTAATCCTTATTTAACCAGGCTGGTTGACTAAGAGCACACTGTCATTTATAGTAATGACCTGGGGGAAAAATTGCAGGGAGCTGTGCATATACACACTCACACCTGTGTGCTGCCCAGTATCCCCGCATAGTGCAGGCTGTTCTCATTTAGCTGTTTGACTTATGCTGACGAAAGGTAATACACTATAATTTGTACATAACCCACGTAATTGTGAGCAAGGAGGCTGTGATGATGTGACCACAGGCTGTCGAAAGGAAGTTAGGTAATGTTGGATAAAGAAAGTCAGGTCAAACAAAACAGGACATTTACCCAGGAGACAACTGTTTGTGTCCTTTGTGAAACCAATAGTCAACAATATGTAGGCTTGGACAATATCTGTTTTTTCATTCCTTCCGTACATTTCATGGGGTATATGGTATATGATAGTATTTGTGTAAAAAGAAGTAATTGTTGCATATATTTCATTGGTGACAAGATAACATTATGTTGTGTATGCCACCATGGGCGGACTGTAAGACACTGGACGCCAGGGCACAGATATGCAAAGGGTTCCACCACCTCTCCTACACAGGAGCAAGACACACATACTTTGTGCCGGTTTTGTGTCTGCTTGGGGTTACTGTATATCTCTTTGTAGCAATTTTGTCTCCATGGGGTTGTTCTGTGTCTTTTTGGTCCCTTTGTGGTAATTTTGTCTTATATAGGTCATTTGGTAGCTGTTCGTTGTTATTTTTTTGTCTCTTTGTGGTTATTTTGCCTGTTTTTGGCCCTTTCAGTAATCGATCCATGCTTGTAGTGTAACGTCGCATCACATCATCACATTATGTTAAGCACCTTAAGTGACAACACACCGATGTCACTCTGATTACTAAGTATTGATTTGCTGCATTCTTTTGCAGTTTTTCGGGGGGGTCATCAATAAGAGTGACAGTGCTTTGAAATGTATATTTGTTGTTCAAATACTTAAAGTTTTCTTCTCTTTCAGTTCCTAGCTATGTGATAACAGATTTACTGTGTTTTAACCAACATGTTTGACAAGTTAGGTGGTTGATAACTTTCTTGACACTCTTCCAGCAGCAGCAGTTGTGAACTGTTTTTGTGTTCTTTTCCCAGTTTGTTTCAATCTTGTGATCCAGCTCAGTTCACTCACCTACAGGAAACGCTTTCCTTGAATGATTTATTCTCAAGTCGGCAGCTGAGAAGTTTAAATACAACACCCTGAGTATTTGGGGTTTCTGTGTTTTGCCGAGGGGGTCTTTGATATTTTTCTCCAGTAAAATTTGCTCCTGCCAGTCTGAGGATTTGAACTGCAACCTCTGGGTCATATTCTCTCTCCATTGTCACCTCTTACTGAATAAAAGGAATTTGTCAAAAGGGGGAAAGCACTTCAACACTGAGTAGAACTGTAGGAGAGAGGTTGAAATGGCTTCCTGAGTAACGCCGAGGGTATTAGAGAGTGAATCCTACCTTCTAAGCTTTGGGGGAATCCGGGTATCTAACTGGGATTAGCTTGAAATAGTGTCTTACTGCCCAGGAAGCACAATTAGAAGTTCCTTGGATTATTCCTCTTCTATTACCTGAGAAGTCGGGCTCTTCTAACCGTATGTGTTTAGGTAGCAATCATGCTTGGGTGGTGTTACGTCCGCTGACTTTTAGTTAGTTTCAGAGTAGAGACAATTCTCACTCAATTGTCACGTAACAGGTGGTGATAATTGGTGCAAGGGTAATCGTTACCTTTATGTGGTGACACAAAGCTGTTATTTCTCACGTTATTGTCTTTATATCAAGATTTAATTAAACCTGCCATAAGCGAAACTATGCAGAGACGCAGCGACCTCTGCATTTTAAACCTGTTTGAACAGGAAACGGGTCCAAAAACTGTTTATTTCTCAACATAAAAGTTCATTCTTGACCTTAGGGACACATCCCCATGATACAATACACTTAACTCAAGATTCACTTCCTTTCTATCACGTAGTTATCATTTTTCTCACAGAATGAAAGTAAAACCACAAAACTCTGTGAAAAAGCCAATTTTAAGTTTTATTTGTAGGAGATTCTTCTCATGTCAGATCAGTCAAGGTTTTTTCTCTCCTGGAGCAGGCAAAAAAAAAAAAAAAAATCAGTGCGAAAATCAAGTAAAGTGCTTCACATTCAACTTGTGAGCAAAAAAGAAATAACTGAGAGTCCCAACATTATATCTTGTCTTTCTCGCTTGTGCTCTGTCAGGCTTTTATTAAAAAGGCAGCCGAACTTCTTATCTAATAAATGACGATGACAACATTTATTAGGGGGATTCACTGTGAGAAGAGGGGTGAGCATCCCTCGCATTCACGACGGTCATTAATTAAGGCTTCAGCAGCAAAATAAGTTCTTAAAATCTCCCAGTGATGCCGCCTGACAACGCTTTTCTTCCCTCATATCATTATGTTCACCGCTGTTCTCCGGCGCTGCCACTTCACGAAAGCCTTGTGGCTTTTTTAGCCCTGTCATTTCTGAATAAAACCATAGGGAACATTTATGTAACGGACACTTTTGTCTCACTGACAAAAAGCCATATTTGAATGAAACCAGAAGTTTGTTGTCTTCCTTGTCTGAAAGGTGTTGAGAGGCCTTGAGAACATGCAGTCCCTTTCAGCTTTAAAAGGAATCTTATTATTGCATGGTTATATTAAATCATGCAAACATCACTCAGCATATAGCACTGCATTGTTTAAGCCTGAAAGTAGCTTACTCAGGTCAGATTTACCATTTCAGATCTCATTTATCCTCTTGTTCGAGTAGCAACGGACACGTGTGCAACTGTAAACAAAAGGATTCGTTAGAGACACAAAATTCAGTTTGAAGCACCTTTAAGCTGCACATGATGCCATCAGGAGTTTGTGCAATACCTTAATTAGGACTGTAAGTTAGGGCACTTTTTGTGAGCTAACTGAGACATGACTGATTGTATTTTAATGAAACTTGCGGATATCATTAATCTAACTCCTTTCAGCCAGCTGTCAAAATTGCACTCATTATCAAGATTGCACTGATCAGATTTTGACAAAAGTTGAGAGAACTGATACATCTCCCCACCACCAATGGCTGGCATCACAATTACAGTTGACATATGTGCTCCCTATTGGCTGAGACAGCGACTGTGTCATTCAAGCAAGGAAACATGTTTACTGTTGTTAATTTTTTTAACATGATGAAGCTTTTTTTCCTCCCAAGACGACCTCAGGGCAAATTTGGGGTTGGCAGTGTCTGTGATATTATAAATAACACAGCGAGGATGAAAGGCAGTTGTGCTCTCCCTCCCCATCCTTCTGTCTCTCCTCTTTTCCTCTTGCCCTGCTACTCATCTATGCTCAACACGAGTGCCTCGGCGTTTGCGTGTGTGGCTTGAATTTATATGAACGTCTCCCCGCCGGGGGACAACGGGGGCCAAGTCATTGATATGTGCAGGAGGACTCAGGATAAACAGCCCACGCCGACCGGTGTTACGCCAGCCTGCCTGATACATTTTGATTGAGCAAAGACAGAGGGGTGGGGTGGGGGTGGGAGGGCAATGGAATTGGGGAGGCTTAAAAGCAGGGATAAAATGACAGAAAGGGAGCTTTTTTTTTCACCATCCTCTTCAGACTGCCACAAAATGGACCCATGTTAATGTTAAGAACCACACATGGTGCCTTGCTAGACAAGATATGTGTGTGTGAGCTTTGGAGGACTTTAACAAATAGATGAGGTGCTGTGATTTTTCCCATCATTGTGTGTGTGGTTTCTTTTTTTACCCCCAAAATGGGCTGTTATTTAGATAAATCTTAATATCTTTTATTTTCTTTGTGATGATCTCTTTTGTTTCACTGAACGCCAATTCCACTTTTCCCCTCTCACCCTCTTACTTCTCCCGCCATGTTTGTCCGTGTGACATGGTCAGCCCCCTAATGGACTGGAAATTCACGTTGACAAAAGTCCCTCGCTCCTCCTCCTCCGTCTCCCTCTGTCAGAAAACCAAAATAAGAGGTGGCGGCGGCACACTGCGCCACTTATGGTCACATTAGGATCAGCCACCAAAGTGTCACTGAATCGCCTCGTGCATCATTTTGCCTTTGTTCACCATGACAGGGACTTGTGTGTGCGGCAATGGTCCTTTTCCACCCTGTGCTTTTATTCCCAAATGGATGTACCAATGGCTGCACTCTTACTTTTAGAGTGCATTATCCCACTTATACCACGGCTGATTTTTTTAAACTCATCTTTTTATTGACCTGTGTTTCCAGTGCAATGCTTATTGACCTGCATTTGCTATTAACGTCATGTTACATGCTCTGTTACTGCCTTGCAATTATCCCACGTGATTGTTGCCAGCTCCTGTCTTTGTGCTAGCTTCTCAATGTTGCTACATCTGTATCTTGCATATTTATTGGAATTACATACATTATTAGTTACAGATAATATATGAATAGTCAAGCTTGTAAATAATTAGGTCTGCTGTATTAATGTAGTCATCATTGAGAACGCCAGTATTGACAGCTTTATTAACATAACGTTCAGTCAGAAAGATAGAAAAATACTTGATTTTGTTGATTTAATAATAGCAGTGCATGGTCTAAAAGCTTTAGATGGAAAATCTTAAATTTTGTTTCTGCTAACAGGCTATTAAGTGAATTGTTAAGTGGACTTTGAATTTACAAGATGGGGAAAAAAATGTTAAGGGGATCACATGTGACCTGCATGTCTGTGTTTCCTGTTTTGTGTTCGTTTTTCCTCAGTGATTCCATTTTTGTTTTGAAAAATTAATATAAAAAGATCAAAGTTCACAATGACGGTAGTATTTTATCCCTCTTAACTAATTATAGCTTGAAGTAACCTCATGGACATTCTTTCAACACACCCATATTTTTGACAGGTTTTGAACAGCCCTTTGAAATTCTCTTAGCTGCTCTTTGGCATTTAAAAATAATTGCTGCTCATCAACCTCCATGAAAATTGTACCATCTTCAAGCCACATCAGCATATAGAGTTAAAGGTACGCTGCGTAATGTTGACCATTAGTGGAAAAGCATTCATCATGATTGTTAGACCTAAAAGTTGCATTATTAGAAACACAAAGTTGAAACACAAAGGGCTGTGTTAAATCTACCCATAGTGCATGGTTTAAAGTGCATGGGGCAAGTACATGTAGGGCGTGTCCTGCTTCACCTTTGCCGGAAACGACGCATAATCTGTATGCAAAGTAAGGTGCACGGGGCAAATGGGTTTTATTTAGTCCCTTAATTAATCATAGGTGTTTTGGGCGTAACATAATTTCAACAAATCCATGTCTTCCATTCCCTTAAAAAGCCAGGTGTGCCTGCACCTGGTGCACTGCTATTTACAAGGCCAATACTGCAAATTGCATGCCATTTACTGCTGAGAGTAGTAATAGCAATAAAGTCACTGCAGTATATGAGACATTTAAGAAGCAAAAGTAGAAACTGTAGTTATAAACTTGACAGAGGAAACAGAACTTAACTTTTAGCTTCTGAAATAATCAATTAAGTTTTGCTGCTGTTCCTTGAGCGTAAATTGGTCTCTCTTGTTGGGCATGCACTTGCCAGACCAAAAATGAAGCAGGGATTCATATAGGCTTACTGAGATTTCAGAATTGTTGACGTTTTATTCAGGGAATCGTACAACAAAATGTGATTATTGTGTGTTTCTTTCAGAGAACAAACAAAGGCAGCCCTTTTAAATAGCAGGAAATTGCTACACCGTTGACTTTAGACCAGGTTTTTGTTGGCCAATCGTGCAGTCGCCTTCTGCTCCATTAAAACAGCAACAACAAGCCTGACCACACCTTATTTTAAGACCCTCATGCCCATGTTCACACAGATGGGTGCAAGTATGTACATTTACTACTTACACAACTTGGGTGCTGGCCATGAGTGTGAAAACTGTGTAGGTCTGAAACTAGCAATGAAAATTGCACTGTGCTGCCACTTTGCACTGTGTGACAGACAGAGCCCTGAGGGATTATCATCACCTCATTAAGCTGTTACTGCAAACATTTTGCAAAAAGTTGATTTTTTGCTGCGTTCAAATGAAACTCACAAGCATGGGCAGTGTTATACACCAAGTTGTGAACTTGAAGCTCTCAGAAAATGTTCGAGTTCCTGATTTCCACAACAGAAGTGTTCATTAGGACTGAAAATGACAAAATAGATTTGAACACAGCTTTACATATCTAGCACCGACAGAGGAACATTAGCATTTATTAAGAGTCATGTGCCTGGACATCTGCTGAATGTAAGCCCAATATTCAGCCTCCTTTTACCTCTTTTTAGTCTCCACCAACTCCTGAGAAAAGACACAGAATGCATTTTTGAGAAAACAGAAAAACAAAAATAATAACTTAAAATGCATTTTATACCAAGCCAATAGCTAATATGACATTTAAAGGTTACAAATGAATTTCCTCAACAACTCTTTTCAGCTTCCCCAAATGTTTTAGATGCCCACATGAGATGCTCACCATGCCTCGGCTACTTAAGTCCAAACTCTATTCAGCAATCAGCAGCCCTCCTTTCCCCAATTATCAGTTCTTTTTCTTCTGACCAACAGAACTAATGAACAAACAGTCTCACACACAGACACACCACGCAGCCTTTCTTCACTTTACCACCTCTTATCAATTGCCTCCCTTTATCTGTTAGTGTTTCTTCTCTCCATCTTAACCCCCCATCCCTCTCTCTCCAAAGCTTTTATTTACGAACACCGTTTCAGGTTGTTTTATAGCTCCCTTCACAAACGGAGGATGGAGGAAAAAAATGGAAAAATAAAAGATGAAAGGATAGATGAGGACAGAGAACAACACTCAAGGCTGTTGAGGGATAAATAGATTTTAGGCAAGCAGTGAGATATAAGTGCAAGTCACCATGCACAGCTCTGCTTGGCTTTTCTTCCTTGTCAATTACATTGGTGATATAAAATGGTGATGTGAGTTGAAGAGGACAGTTTGGCAGCAGTTCCACTGTCTGTTAAAGCTCTATCATATGAAATCTGGATTATTCAAAGCTATCAAAGGACTTCATAGGTCTTTGAGTTATTTTATTTTTTTCTGTGTCAATAGATCTCCTTATTTTGACTTCTTAAATGGTGTTAAATTACAAGTTGAGGAGCAGGTGGGAAGCTTGGGTCTTTATTTCTCCGAATGCACTGCTAGTTATGATATATGGCCAGCCAAGTCCAGCGGCAAAATGGGAAAAAAAGTTCTGAATTGCACGAGGCAAGCTGTTACGGCTCAATAACCCAGGCCCGTAATCGGCTCACATTTCAAACACACACACTCGCATTCAGACAGCTCTTGGTTGGGCTGGATTTTTACGAGGAAGCACACCGCACGAGGTGATCAGCATATGTTTTGTTGACATAAATTTTAAATTTATTGCCGTTGTCAAAAGTGACTGTTGGACAAAGTCGATTATTAACTGAGTAAATGGCCTGAGAGAGTTTTATGTGAACTTCCTTAATGGCTGCAGTCAGTCTGTTTCAAATCACCCTCCCTCCCTCCCTCACTGAGCTCCCACCCACCACACACACACACACACACACACACACACACACATACACGCACCTCTCATCATCTATTTCAGAAGCAAAACATGAAAGCAGACAGTTACGATGGGATTTGAGTGTGAGTGTGTGTCGAGAGGTCTATCCGAGCTAAGTCACTGAGCTGGGACAATATATTTTAGTATCCTTTTACATATCATTAAATCTTGTTGAAGCTGTATTACAGTGTATTATTAGCTCTGCTTAAGCACACAAAGCATTTCAAAGTGTACAGAACGTTCCTCAACTGCTGACTATTGCCTAATGTTGCATTTTATTCTACAATATTTTGTAGTTGTTGGTGTGCAGCTTTTGTCTGTCTTCAATTAACTACATAAATGGTGGGAACTCTCTCTGTCATCGGACCAGATGACAGTCTCAAATGGGTTTGAGCAAATTACATTTGATCCTCTAACAAAGCTGGCATCGTGAATATATCCTTACCTTACCTTACTGTTGTCCTTGCTGGGTTCTGTAACCTGGGCCCCACATGGTATGTCCATGTGGGCTGACACTTTGCTGATTATAAATTTTAAGTTTGAATTAAAGTGCCATGAGTATTGAGTTATGTTGAGTTACACCTAAAACTAATCATTACATTAGCCAAACCAGCACGTGCTCATCACTCAGATGTCAAACAGTTAAAAAGATAAAAAGGAAGGTAGATCCATGTGACAAACTTGGTAAAAAGCCAATAAAGTTAAGTTTATGTTCACTGTGGCAGACTGCTTCAGCCCGCTTCCCTACTGTCCACTGACTGGTCTCGTTAGTAAAGGTCAAAGGGTATTGTCCGAGCTGATCGCTTGATACAGACAGAGACCTGGTATTGAAGTGGTAAGAAACTTAACGAAACGATTGAAAAACTCATTGTAAGTTAATGTTATGTCTTTGTGTGTTAATTCATGTTTCATGTTGACAATGTAAAATCACAGAGCGGATTTCAGCAAGTGGTCTGAGGCCTGACGCCCTCTCCTTACTAACGTGCTATTCATTGCCCTGGTTGAGTCAGCAAATCATTAGCATGTAGCTAACCAGCGGATGTTTCGGTTAGCCGCGATGCAAATTTTTGCTATGTTAAACTCCACTGATTTATGCTAAAACTGTTAGTTACCTAAATGCACTGAACCAAGAACCAAAGAACTGTTGTTTATTGTGTTGTGATGTACTTTTTGCACTATTTGAGTTAAAAGCTGCAGCTGGCTGCTGGCGAAGTGAGAGTGAAATTAACCTGATGCCCAGAAACTAATAAACACTGCAGCACCCATGCTTCTTTTTGTCGAGCTTGTCCAATTTAGCAACAGTAACTAAGGGTAGCTGGACTTAAATTCCGTAAGTTGGGTCACTGTACTTTACCTGACTTTCGTGTATTTTACCCTCTTTTACCCTCTTTCAAACAGCTTCACTGCAAAACAATGTAAACATATTTTTCCTTACTTTTTATAGAAAATTGCTCTTTAAACCTGCAAAGACTTAAAAAAAAAAAAAAGGTTCATACCCTATTGAATAAATACAGTTAAAGACCAAAAGAAGGACTGTCATTAGTGTCTCAATAGGACAGGCTTCGTTCTAAACCTTCCCTTTAACAGACTCAATTGCTGGAACTGGTGCTACTACCATTCTGTTGAACATCAAGTAATGTGCTGTTTTAGTGGGTAGTGCTAGCTATTGCAGTTAAATTTAACACACTCTCAGCTGCGGACATACACACAACACTTTGCTCATCAACACGGTGAAAATACATGGCATTGCTTCCACTTCTAGTGGCCTTAATAAGTCCACCCATACCTTATCAGCGCTCTGTCTGGGGGGCACAATGGTCAGATTGAGGAGGGACACAAAAGACCTTTGAAAGGCTTTGTGCTCTGTGTGTGTTTTGTGTGGTTCACCGCTTGTGTGTGTTTTCCCCTTATCGGAGCGAAAGCGTGTGAGTACATCACCTGTGATCCTTTAAAGGAAAAAAATCTGGTTCCATTCCTTTGTCCATTTTGTTGTTTGTGTGCGAATTTCTGTCATTGTCAAAAATGACATTGCACCAATCACAGGACGGCAGCTTGTCCACTGGCAGTTGCCTCAGCAGACCAGAATGCATTGCAGCTGTAAGGCAACTGCTATTGATTTGTACAACTATGTGTTTAAGCAAGAGCAGACTGATCACACTTTGATGATGTGTTGTTATGTCTGCTTTTGATTGAATACAATATTCAAATTCCTTGGCAGGTCATAGAAGGGCATTCTGGGAAAAACAGGAAGTGTATACCTTTCATTAGAGTGCATTACATCATGATATTATTCCTGGACTGAATGTACCATCCCAGATTGATATCTAGCAGTGTAACAGTATCATTTCCTTTCTCACTTGTGCCATTGCCATCTCTCTGTGTCACTTCCTCTCCCTTTTTGGCTTTTCAAGTGCCCTTCTTTTCCTTCTGGGGGCATTTGGCATTTATAGGGCCTTTTAATCACTCACTGCTTGCCAAGGGGCTGTCATTCCGCCTTTAGTTTCCAGGGTCTCTCAACAAATTCGAACCACTACAACGGCTATCATGACTTCTTCAACCCTATTGCTGTTTTTTTTTTTCACATCTCCATTTTTTACCACTCTTCCTGTCAGGTTTCAAGGATGTTTTGTAGCAATTAATAGTCACTGAAGCCACAGTAGACTTCATAGCTTAATAACTCCTGTAGCCACCGCCACAAGACCCGCCATAATCTCTCTCTCTCTGTCTGTCTCGGTCTCATCCCCGCTCCGTCTCTCCCTAGCCCTCTCGAGGCACAAAAGAGAGCTGTAAATCAATTTGCATTCGACATCTGACATCAATCAGTCATGTTTTGGGAGAGTGGCACCACCTCCTCCTCTGTGGCTTTGTTGAGAGACGCTAAGATGGATGGCTGTCATCTCGCCCAAGTTGAGCAGATCTCTTATCAAGGGCATTGTTTCCCCAAGAATGCACTTGGCTGATCACTCTGCGCCACCTGACTCGTCGACGGAGACTCTGAAATCCTTCTGTTTGACGTTGTCTTGTTTTTGCCTGCCAGAAGCAAACACTCATCTGAGAATAGAATCGTGTGCTTTTCCTGTGCAACTTTGGGGTGTATTTTTTTCAGCTTTGCATTAACGTGTTCAACGTCAAATATAGAAACTTGTTTATCAAACCAAATATTTTTCATTTGGTTAAAGAGTTTCTTACCAGTTTTGATTTAACCTGACCGCAGCAGTATTGTCTAAACAGAAACTCTCTTTTTTGGAGCCTCGCTGTGAGAATGAGCAACAGTTTTGGAAGATCAAATGTGCCAAATCTGAAACAGCACCAACTTGACAAACAGTCATTACAATCATGGGTGTGTACCTTTGTGAACCTCACTCAAGGCGAGGTATTTGAAGTTCTCGGGAGGCTTAAGGCGCTGTGGCAGTTGTTTGGCAATTCGTGTCACCTTAATTGCTTTAGAGCACTTTCAGATATCTCTCAAGAATAATATGCTTTGTACTGAGCCGTGGGGTCTTTGAGGATTTCGTAACAGAGAGAGTCGTGGGGCTAGACTTTCCGTTGTCAGATGTTATTTAGTTACCTAACCTTCGAGGCCTTTACCTCGTAATCAAATATTGAACCTTAGTCTTGTCTGACCTTGTGCGCTTAAACTATGTAACAGCCTAATGACTGTCTTTCTGGTTAAAAGACAATTCATTGCTGATTAGATTTTGCTTCAAGCTACACATCACCTTATAGATTAGGGAGCACCAGTCAA
This sequence comes from Plectropomus leopardus, assembly GCF_026936395.1. NCBI lineage: Eukaryota > Metazoa > Chordata > Actinopteri > Perciformes > Serranidae > Plectropomus > Plectropomus leopardus. Next base: position 10,439,721 of record NC_142190.1, read on the forward strand.
AAACCGGCTCATAAATGGTTCATAACGCTAAGTAGCTGTCTTGTGTGTTTGCCTGTATAAATCATTCTATTTCACTTTATAGCTTCTTATCCATCTGCAGCACTTGAGATGTAGGTAGCTGATAATGCCTTTGCTTAAATAGCATCTTGTGATTTACAGCACCATGTCATGGTCTGATGCTCCCCTGCAGAAAAAAAAAAATTGTTGTAGTTGGACGGCTTGTTACACTGATGGTTATTGCTATGTGCTGATGTTATGACTGATGGAGTGTGACATTTTCTCAAATTGCAAAAGGCCGAATCTTTTTTCTGTTGAAATTCAAAGCTGAAAGAGCTGTAAATAAATAAAAAAGCCACTTTGATAGGAACACAAGCATGATGCACGTTAGAGTCCAGACAGTAAAATGTTTGTTTTTTCTCTTTGTCAACAGGAAGATGCACAGTGGAATGAAGACCTACGGCTGTGAGCTGTGTGGAAAGAGCTTCCTGGACAGTCTCCGTCTACGGATGCATTTGCTGTCTCATTCAGGTAAAGAAATCAAACTAACCCAAAAAGCACAACCATGCAATATAATCACTGTTGAGTTAGCAGTGCCTCCTGTTTTCATTGCAGGGTTTACTGCTCATTGTAGGGAATGAATGATGGGATTTCTTTCTCTGGGATTTTAAGACATGATATACCTTTTATGCATTCATTAATGCTGTTCTTTACAATTATATTTTTATATCATATGCAGAGTTTCATTCTGAGTAGAACAGTTAAGTTAAAGGTATACTGTGCACGATTTTTCTAAAAAAAAAAAAAAAAGAGTATTTTGTAAGGAGTTTAAACATCTGTCTGACTGTCAATTAAATACTGTCGCAACCATGCGAGAAGCAGGCCAGATCTTGTGTAGTTAAGATCAAAATGAAGGTTAAGTTTGTAGATGGTTGTGGTCCAAGCAAGGGCACCAGAAGTAGGGGGGTTAGGATGTTTTTTCTGATGTTTTATGATGTATAGACAATATCTATACAGATATAGAGGGCTCACTCTAAGGTAACACAAAACAAATCATCATCATCATGATAGTTATTCATCATCACCTTTACAAATCTGGGGTTGGCTTTCAGGTTTGCTGGCAAGCATGTCTGCAGTAACGGATCATTCCTGCATAGTATACCTTTAAGTATGTGATTCCAAACAAATGAGTTAAAAGCACTGTCATGGTCCTTTACAGGGATAGTGAATCTCTTTTTTAGTAGATTTATGCCCTGAAACAAGGCCTCACTCAAGCCTTTACTCTTGGAGCTGACACATTCAGTTTACAAGCATTAACAGGTTCAATTTGATATACTATGAACTCATGGTTTAGCACACACTGAACACATTTTAACATGCATTTACAACCAATGTCTGCAGCCTGAGAGTAGACTGGGCCTTTCACACAATTTGTCTCACTATAAATGCACTACTTTTAAATATGTGAATGTGGAGCATAACCCAATTTCACTGATTTATGGATCAAAAAACTCTTGAGCTCAGTAAAGTTGTGCAGCTCTGGGGAACTTAACCAAAGAGGTGCCTGCACATCATCATCCTGTCACCCTACACCTCTGTGACATTAGAGGTCTGAAAGGCAGTACAAGTCAGAACACAGGACACATTGATTGGTCCAGTTTGACACTGCTACACCTACCCCCAAACATACAAACACACATGCACACACACACACACACCACAGCAGTCCCTGTTCGCTGAGCCTACTTAGCACAGCACTGTTTTAATGGCATGGACCGTCTTTTATAGGCAGCAAAGAGCTCCTCATTCCTAAAGCCCTAAGTGCAGATGGTTTATTGAGACACTGTAAAAGCCATGGGACCTCTGAGGGAACCCCTTCTGCACACACACACACACACACACACACACGCGCGCGCACACACACGCGCGCACACTCAAAACTCCAAACTCAAATCCATGTGTTGATGTTGGCGCAGAAATTTAGCCCTCTGTTCAGTACCCTGTATGTTTTCCAATGGGACACAGTAAGTGGTCTCAATTGTCTGCTTGGCATTATTGTTGTCATTGCAGTTGGTGGTAGGAAAGCACCCCACCCACCCACTCCCCCAGACAACTACTGTCAGTAGGCAGAGAACGATAATTGCCAGGATCATTTGTTTGTTCGTATCTCACCAAAACTTAAACAATGACTGAGATGGATGCTGACACTCCTGCTATGTTGTGACAAAGATGAATGACAAATTCACGCTGTGCCAGTGAATTGGCTCAGCACACAACCCAGCGTGTCAAAAACAAAAGTTGCTCTGAGGAAATATTCGCTGTTTATTTTAGAATTACACCCCATTTCCACAGTCCCTGCTGCAAATGCTGCTCCCCCTTCACGCTCGCTTGTCAAAGCTGAAAGACGGGAGCTCTGTCAGAGAAACGTATTGATACAGACTGTTTTGCAGAATGAGTCTCGCAGTGCGTGCCCCACCATGTGCTCCACCTGAGCTCCATCAGACATAGCCTCCAGCCCTAAAGCCTCTGTCCTGGAGCTGGCTCTTATCTTGTGTAACATAATATTGTGCATTTCTGCTGCAAAAGTAAGTCAAAGTGTTTAGTCAGGAGTTATGACAAAGTGGAAGCTCAGGGTGAGTCAAGGTAATCTTGTGCTCAGATGCATATTGCCTGTTGCTGAAGTGTGCGTGCATGCGTGCATGTGCACACACAGAGAGCATGCAGCTCTCTGCATGCTCCAGTGGAGTTTCGCCTTAAAGTGCCACGCTCTGACTTCTAACATGGATCTAAGTTAACCTAACTGCATTTGGTGTTTTACTGAATTTGGAATTTGTCTATTGTGTTAGTTGTAGTACTGAACACCATTTATTTATAATTTTTATTAATTACTTATTACTGTCACCTTCTAATAAATGAAAGCAATCATGTAGTAGTAGAACTAGTATTGGTGTACAAGAACAAATAGCAGTCGGAATAATAATTCAATGCAAATGTAGCTGTATAGCACCATGTCATAAACAAGCAATGCAGGGTGCTTTACATAAGAACAAAATAGAACAACAAAAATGTGCAAATAAGCAACCATGCATGCGTATAAATAAAATTTACAGAAACATACACAAATACAAACCATAATACTGCACAAATGTGGTATGGTCATTTAAAAAACGCTTGAGGTAAAAGGAAGGTCTTTAGTTTGGCTTTAACACAGAACACAGTGTCAGAGCCAGGCTAAGCTCAGCAGTCAAACTCTTCCATCCTTGAGGTGCATAAATACTGAATGCCATCTTAGCAGACTCTGAAAGTGCTTTAGGCACATTGGGGATATTCCACCTTGTGACCGGAGAGATCAACTGGGGTTACAAACTGACAGCATATCTGAGATGTACTGCAAGCCAGACCAGCAAGTGCTTTGTAAACCAAAAGGAGGATTTTGAATTATAATCTAAAAACAACAGGTAACCAATTATAGTATCAGAGTACAAGAGTTATTTAGTATGACATTTTTGCCCTGACTTTGAGTTCTGGATATGTTGTAATGTATGGATTGTTTTATTTGGAGGATTTTTTAACAGAGAATTGCAATAATTTAGCCTGCTCATGACAAAAACATGCATGGGGTTTTTTTATTTTCACATTTTTTAACCTAAGAGTACATTCTTATTGCTTTGTTGCTTCTCCTGCCTAGAGAACGCTAAAGCCCTCTTATTTTGTCGCCATTGCACATGCATGAGTTTCTCTTAGTCAGTTTGAGAAAAATAGCCTCTGATTCAGGTAAAGTTTGGCTGAAAACGTCAACCCTGTGGATGATATTGAAAGCAGTAGCAGGTGTCTTCACAGTATTTGAGGTTGTACAAATAATAGTCATGAGGTAGTGGTAATGATATTTGTAGTAGCAGTATAATACAAGTAGCTTTGGACAAATAAACTATTTGGAGAAAGTAAGGCTTGTGGCAGAGGAGGCCTCCTTCTGTCAACATCTGCTATTATGTGATAGTTTGAACTTGAATATTTTGATCACCTTATTTAGATCCGTTGGAATATGTACCTTTAACATCATAGGAGCAACATGAGAAAAAATTAAACATGATAAACAGCAAAAAAGTTTATTTTCACAGCACTCAGTAATTTAAAAGGGCCAAACAGACTAAAAGCGTACTAAACTAAAGAAATGTTAAATGCTGCCTTTTGCAACAAAAAAGGACTAAAAAAAGGACATTAATGGTTTCATATTTTGCCATTAATTCTTTCAGTGAAATTTAAAAGCTGTTCTATGTTTAATTCTGAAGGAGGATGGTTTAGTTGTGGAAGGACACGGAAGAAAAAGGGTGACAGGTACATGGGTCGTTGGTATTTTAAGACCTAAGATTGTAGCTTTTTAATAAATGAGTGTGAAAAAGAGTGTGAAATGATTTGGATGAAAATCAGAACATAAATACAGTCTTCCAGGAGGTGTTTGTGTTTGCTTAGACCACACTGAGGTAATCATTATCTGAGTTGATTTTCACTGTAGTCATTATCTGAGTTGATTTTCACTGTAGTAGATAATTTGTAAGTTTTTTATGATATCAACAGGTTAATAATAACTCACAATTTGTACCCACTGACATGAGGTGAAAACTCTGCTGATAGGAGATCAAATGGAAAAAAGAGCATTGAAAACTCGAGGAAGAACCACATACGCCACCTTGAGAAAGGCAACCAAGCGGAAGATGTGGGCAGTGTATTTTTAGCAACAGTGGCAGCAAGTGCACAAACTTTTTTTCTTTCGTTCTCTTTTTTCCTCTTTCCAAGCGGGGCTGTGTTGACGCACGACATCAACCTGTACTGTTACACACATCAGTGTTGATTCATAGCCGCTTTGGTCTGGCGTAAAAGGCAAGACAAGCGCTTCTGTCAAGACGGGCGACGGTTAGGGAAGAGACAGCGCTGAGGCAAAGCTTCTTTGATAGTTTTTGTTGTCTTTTTTTTTTTGTTGCACTTTTTCATTTTTTTCCCTCCTCCACCTCCACCTCCACCGTTTGACTTTCAAGGCTTTTCTCGGTCTGACGCCACGTCTCGATTTTTATCGTGTCTCTCTGTAATGATGACACTTCACCGAGTCCCAAAACCCTCAACCCTCAGCCCCTCCTCCCTCCCTCCTCCTCCTCCTCCACCGTCGCCGCCATCATCCTTCAGCTCGCTTCAGAAAAGACAGAATATTGGGGAGATGAAGCGAGAGAGTGGAGAGGCTTTTTGGTATGCGCAGCGTGTCGTGGATGTGGAGTGTTTCAGACGCCGCTGCTGCTGCTGCCTCCTCCCTCCTCTCTGCTTTCCACTCTGTCTCTCACTCTCTGTCTGTCTGTCTGTCTGTCTGTCTATCCGTCTGTCTCTCTGTGCTTGTTGTACGGAGGATTTGGCGGCTCGCCAGTCTGGGCTGCCTGCCACCACTGAGGGTACAGTATGTACAGTCTACCTTGTGCCAGCTATTTATTTTTTTTCCTCCCGTCTCGTTCTGTCTCAGTCCTCTCTCCACGTTGTTTTTTTTTTTTTTTTTTTAATCTCCGCCTGACGTTTAGTGTTTGACAGTGTTTGCTGAGCCAAAGCCTGCAGATGGGGGTTAGAGCAGGGTGGAGAGCTGTGACTCAGCCCCTTTTGGGTGCATTTTGAGGTCCTAGATGTTGTTTTCTTCAAATGATAGAAGCACTTTTATACTGCTGTTTTGTGTAAACTTTGAGCAATTTGATATAAAAAGACCTCCCAATAAAAAGAAAAAAAAAATAAGAATACTTAAAATTGTTTTTAATCTCTGTCTTTAAACAGCAGTTAAACCACAATGAAACCCCAAAATACTTACAGTTATTCTTAAATTTATCAAAACTTGGACTGAATGCTGCACCCTTATACTTCTTTTGTGCTGAGCAAAATGCGTCTAAGTGTCATAAATTGTCGGGTATACATAATTTTCTTTACTCATTACCTGATCTGACAGTTTCTGATTTAAATCATAATTAATTCCAGTTGCCAGAAGAAAATGTTGGCTTTGTATGTTTCTGCACACTATGAATACTTTATGTTTCATACAAATCATTGAGGTTCCTAAAGTACCATGGTATATAAACTGACTCTGTTATCTTTAGGTGGAGGCAATGGTGGATTGCAGGATGCCAGGCCGCAGTGCATTGTTTGAGACCAACAACAAAACCAGTTGTTTTTGAGTGAATTATGACTGTATTTCCTACAGCTTTTAAGCCATTAAACGTGTATTTTTTAGCAGCCTGTTGTGCTTTTGAGCATAGTGCCACGAAAAGCAGTTGTTTTTTGACTGAGACATCGCTGTGTTTCCTGCCGGGTATAGTGCTATGAGTGGTTGTTTTTACTGAGCCATTGAGGGCTCCAGCCATGATTGTATCACCAAAATCAGGTCTTTTTAAGCCCAAACCCGATCTTTTCTTAATCATAACAAAGTGGTTTTAGTACCTAAATGTAAGACATTGCATTGTTGAAACATGAGGGAAAGTAAAGTTTCATGGTATCCATCACAAAATTTAACGTACGTATCTCTGGTTTACTGAAACGAACAATGCCACCTTTTTTCTCTGGCGACAGGGTTGCATAATTTGTCCATTTTCAACTGTCTATTATTTATTTGAAATTATTTTATGTGTCCTAGGTTAAAGAACATTTGACAAACTTCAGCTTCTTTTGAGAATGGCTTGTTTAAAGCCATGTTCACACTTGACAAAAATATAGAAGAAAGTAAGAGGAAGTACTTTAATGGATCTAAAAAATGAATCCTGTGTTTAAACTCTTAGCAGTTGAATAGAAAAGTTCAAACAATACCCAGCACTAATCAAAACATGACAAAAGAATCACTTGAGGTCAAGGGCTTCAACAGACACAGCATCGTATTTTTAATTTGTTGTCTAGCAGCTTTGTATCAGTTAAACTGTATTTTATCCACTGTATTTAAAATAATCTCTTTAAATCAAACCCAAGAGTTTTGTGTGTGTGTGTGTGTGTGTGTGTGTGTGTGTGTGTGTGTGTGCATAAGAGAGGGAGAGTACGATTGTGCGCGTGTGTGGAAGCTAATCAAACAAGACCAGACCAGACTGATATGATTCACAGTTTGTTTTCCGAGCGAGCCGATGCAGCATAATAAGATTACCAATAAGACTCTCCCTGAACACCCGTATCGCCATCTCCGTTACCACCAACTTTTCATCTCGCTGCCTTTATATCTTAAGAGTGTTAATCCCCCATTTACAGTGTGTATACATAGTAAAGAGTTCCTGGATTAGGCAGCCGAGTGTGCATGTGAGACCTGAAGCACTTTTTTTTAAGCACATTAAAAAAAGATTCATCTTTATTTAACCAGCAGTCGCAGGCTAAGTGTGTTGCTCAAGGGCACATTGTGATGATGTATGAATGGAGAGATGGTCTCAGTAATGTTTCGCCTTGTAGTAAAGGAACCAAACTGTATTTAAGTTTAGAGTGTTGTGGATTACCTGTCTGTACTTCACCCTTTTTCTATGCTACATAGATGAACAGAGGACCTTTGGATAATATTTACAGTATTTCTTGCAGATCTTCAGATGCACTGACCAGCCGATTGGGCTTTTTAATATATTGCTTTATTTCTCAGTTGAGTTCATTAGAGACACCTTTTGGCTGGTTTTCCACGAGCCTCTAAGGATTTATATAGAGTGCTCTGCAAAACGGAAACATTATATTGCAATCTCAGATATTTTTTCATAAAGGTTGGTGGGTCGTGTCTCAGTGCTCATTTAATTCCATTTTAAAGGGACAGTTCACCACAAAAATCAAAAATATTTTACCTGTAGTGCTATTTATCACTCTAGATTGTTTCATTTGCAGTGTTGCAAAGCAGAAACTGGGTGGTGATTTCTAAAAAAAGACAATGCTATTGAGTTTTTCAAATGTTATTTTTGGGCTCTTTTAAAACCACAGGCAAAGTTCCATCTAATAACATTAAATTGGAGAAAAGGCAGACATCTCTTTGGTTGATATCTCCAACACTTGGCAACTCACACCAAAACAATAGATTGATAACAATTTATAAGTTGCACTAACAACAAAAGAATGAGTTTTTAGATTTTGAGGTGAACTGTCCCTTTACGTTTCTTCATTCATTGATAGTCAAAAAGGTAAAGTTCGGTATTAATATAGTTTGTTTATTTATTTTTTTAACATCATACTTTGGATATTCCCTGTGCCATACAAGAAAATACTCGTAACTTTAAGGTGTAAATTATTTAGGAAAACAAAAAAGGGATTAAAACATGTTTATACTCTAAACAATACATGCAGGTATTATAAAGATGGTGTTCGTATAATATTAGCACAGTTAAGCTCACTTGTAGGTAAGCTGTCACTGGAAACATTAAAAACACTAAATTTTAACAAAGTGATTGTTTGGTTAGCACTCAGCAGCTCCACATACAGTTAGTCTTTGTTATAATCTGCAGTCAAAAGTTGTAGTCGCTAACCAGAGCAATCATTGATGGAAATATGACTTTACATGATAATCTCCTGGCATTTGGGGTCATATTCAAGCAGTGTGTGATGGTGTGTCACTCAGGCTTCATCAGTTTGGAATGCCCGTGTTTGGTTTGTGCATTAGTCAGCCAGTACAGTGTATTTCCACAGTGACGTTTGCAGTTTAGAATAGTGTTTCTGACCAGCCCTGTAGGGAATTTGTTTTTTACGACACCTCAGTTGGTAGCACAGCATTAAGTTCACTGTTGGTTGAGCTGTTGTGGTTGTATAATAAAAAACAACAGCTGGATAGGTGGTTTACTAACTGTAAAGCCAGCATGCGAATAAGTCCCTTATTTTGGGAAAAAAAAATTGTGTACGGTGGTTAACAGCAAGACAAAAATATTTTTTAATTCTGTTTGAATTGTGCTATGAATTACACATATGATGTTTGTTTATTTAAAATATCATTTTAGAAGTTAAGACAGTTGCAGTTTGTCATAAAACTGTTGAAATGTTAGACTGTGAACAATTTATTATTAGAGACTGCACACCCAAAAGTTATGTAAGTGACGCCATAACTTTCTCTTTTGCTGAAGTTATGATTCCAGGATGCTCATGCAATTAAACCTCCTTTCGCCTAGCTGCACCCTTCAGCATGACCAGACTTGTCGTAATTTTCACCTCTTTTAATACTTTTCCTTTTGTTCTGCAAGAGCAAAATCAAATGTGCCACATTTAATGGTCATGTTGCTGGTGGTTACGTATATTGTGCAAGATAAGATGTAGTTCAATGAGCAATTTAACACCAAGCAGCAACCCACAAGGATGAAAAATGAAGCCTGTGTGGAAGTGTCAGAAATTGTAGTTCATCAAATGGCCACTTGAGGCTGGCTACAAAACAGCTAATCCCCATAGACCCCCATGTTAAAATGCCCAACAGAGCAGTTGAAATAGACATGTTTACAACATGGTACGAAAAACGGTTTTGGTCTTCATACCTAATTTCAGCAGTCATGACAACCATTTACATTTTATTAAGGCCCTAAGTCACTTGAGTGAGAGGCTGTCTGCGTGGTATTAGCACAGTCTGTGAGTCAGATCCAACCCTGGCTCCTCCATAGCCTGAACCTTGCGTCCAAATATGGTCACTGCGGGCTTCAAATATGAATGCCGAACTTAAACATTCAAAATTCAGCCCACAAACCAATGGGTGATATCACGGTAGCTATGTCCTTTATTTTTACATCAATTAATTGTGCTACGACAAACTGTAACTTCACTGACTTGCAAGATTATCTTTAAAATTGGCAGACTTAGGTTTAATTCATGGCACAATTCTAAGATGATCAAAAAAATGATGGAATTTTTTAAATTGGATGTATTTTTTTTAATTTAATATGTTATTCCAAATTGATGAGACATGGGGGTGTGCACAATACTGTGCACAGTAGGTGTTTGTGCACATGAGTAACATTTAACTTGTTCAATACTTGATCTGACCGGAGCTTTACACATTAACTAACATTATATTAAATGTGCCAGATTTAGCCACAAGTTCAGTATCCTGACGTCTCTGACCAGATGTTCATCTTGGCGCCCTGAAATTAAAAGCTTTGTTCCAATCTGATCCCCGTCTGATTCCAGTCTGAGTGTGGGAGTTAAATGCCCACGTAAACGTCCAGAGCATTTAGATGAGGGAGAAATGCAAAGAATTTGGATATGAACACGGCGAGGCGGGAGGGCTGCTTTCCAATTGCTCTTTGTCTGTGTTTCTATCTCCGTGGCGTTTGTTTGGCTGTTTGGCTGGTCGGCCGGTCGGCTGTTTTGGCGTTGTGCCGGCTCTTCCCTCACAGTGATGACGACATATTTGTGCCGGCAGGTCTGGATGTTCTGCCAGCATTCCAGCATTTATGATCGTTCGCAGATGTGAGTCCAGGAACACACTGTACTGTACCCAAACCCAGAAATTAATGAAACTTGACTGCCTTCCAGGCCACAAATTCCTAAATGTGGGTGTGTATGTGTGTGTCTGACGCTCTGTGTGTGTATGCATGAGTGAGGAGAGAGACAGGAGACTCAGGGGAGGGAGGGGTGGCAGGGGGGAAAGTGCTATTAAAAGCAAGTAGTAGGAAAAGAAGTAGTTCAGACAAAAAAAATAAAAGTATGGCCCAAGTGTTAAGCGGTTTGCATGTACATTTTTTTACCACAGCTGATGTTCTGTCCTGCATGCGTGCACGCACACACAGAAATACACACAAATACCACACACACACACACACACACACACACTGCTATTTCCCCTGGTACATTAACACAAGATGACAGACAGACAGAGTGGATAAACAGCAGTAGCTCATGCTTTAGTAGCATAACATTACTCCGTCTCTGCGTCCTAAAGCTCCCCCTTCCCGTGCACTTCTTGTAATACTTCCCCCGACCTGTTGATTTACTGTTCCAAACGCCACTGGGATTATGCAGCTGGACAAATCTCAGCTGGCTTATATTACATGAGAGGAGTGCACGTCAGGGACAGGCAAGTGAGAGGTGATACAACACAGGGGTCAACTTCTAATACTGTAGCACCAGCCATCACTGTCAGACTAATATGTTTATTTCCCTAGCAGAGACAGGGGGGCACGGGGAGGGGGTGGAGCAATGGTGGGTGTACTTATTAGACCTCTGTTCAGAGCAAATGTGACTTCATTGGAAACGTGTTTCTCTGAGCAGCTGCCCTCCTTAGCCAGAACTCAGTGTACCTGTGCTGTGGGCTTCTTGGAAAAACAGTGGTTTTAGGGGAATAAAACATAAAAATAGCCAGGCCAAAAAAGTATGTGAGTGATGGTCCTCTGTGTGATAGAGTCTCTGGCTGAACAGGTTGACAGCTCTGTGTCTGGAAGCACACTCAGACTCGATGGCCAGTAGCCTTAAATGTCATTTTACTTGGCATGGTTCTAGCTGATACCTGTAGCTGCCTTCCTGGAACAGGCTGTTTGGGTATTATCTGTTACTCGCACTGCTGAGAGACGTGTCACTTACCAGCAAAGGGTGTCTCACTGTCTAATAATATGTTTTCTGGCATGCTGTTGCAGAGCAGTTGCGTACATACAACTCATTGCTTTGGCATTAAACTGCATTTATAAGTGCTTAAGTATGTGAAGCATTTTTTTAGCTAGGCTCATATATGGCGATGTTGGCTTGTCCTTCTGCCAACTCATTTGTCCTAAAATGTGGGCACTTTCCGTTTCCAGTATAAGTAACTCTTTACAAGAGATTTCATCAAGTCACAGTTTTGTGGAACAGCATCTAACCAAAAGTTTGGCTCTAAATACACATGCAAAATAAAAAAATAAATAAGAATTTACTTGGCTGATAGAATTTTGCACATTTAGCCCACAACCACACTAATGTATTTTAGTTTTAAAATGCATAACTATCGGTACGTTTATGCCTATTATCAATTTAGAACCCCTAAACAGAGAACTTTGAAAATGCTACTGACCATTTTTTTAAAATAAAAAACGCAGAAAGAGACATTTGAAAACAATTCCCCAGACATCTACTTTTGCTTCTTAATCAGGTCGTATAAGTCAGACCTTTGAAGTCAAAACATTTTAGCTAGGTCTACATACCTTTTGTGATTTCATCCCTCTTGTGTAGTTACTCTTTTCCTATTACCAGGGCTTCTTTTGGCGATGGATAATGCTCCCCTTACTGCCTTAGTATGACATAATATTTGCTTTGTAACGACTCAGTAACTGTTTCTCACCACCTTGCCGGCCTCATTCTCATGAGTTACATTCAATAACAGTTCTAACTCGAAATTGGTCCAAGCAAAAAAATTTCTGGTCTTACTTTTCGCCATCCTTGTGATATTTTCGGTAACTAACCAACCAGCCGCAGGGTAGACAATCTGAAAAAAAATGAATAAATAAAAAATACTAGCTTCCATGTTGTGTGAGTTGCATTGCAAAACCCCAAAATACAGTTACCATGAACAAACAAGGATAAGATCTGACAAAATATTTCTACTGATAGCGCCAGAGTTTGCCCTCTTCCTGTTTTGTTTTTGCAACCGATAAAAATAAAAGTAGAAAAGAAAATAAAGTACATATTATTAATGCTCCAGTGTGTAGGGCGCAGGGATATGTATTAAAAGAACTGGTCGTAATATACATTTTTATTGTCTTATAATCACCAGAAAATAATTGTGTTTTTCTTACCTTAGAATGAGCCATTTAAATCTACATACAGAACAGTTTCTCATGCATGTAGTCAACCATGTTTTTTACAACAGTAACCGTAAGGGACAAATCAAACACAGATGAGCCATTCGCATTTTCATATTGGCAACAATAGTTCCCCTGCATGCTTCACACACGGGAGAAGTGACATTTACAAGTCTACTTGTTTCAGTGGTCAAAATCGGCTAATAACAGCTACAAATACATATACTTTTATTCATGTGCTCAGCAGAACCTCTGCAATAAGTAATACTGTTTAGAATTGTGCATGTCAGCTCAACTCTTCTTTACAAGATGTGAACGAGATGATTCCTTCCTCGAGCATAAATACTTCTAATAAAATAATCCCACAAGTAATCACCTTTTGTCAAACAAGCCGCTCTTGCAGATTAGTTTGTAATCAAGTTACTGCAGTCCTTTTCCTTTTGGTATCGGTTACCCCCAAAGCCTGTCAGTCAAAAAGTTAGATAGGGAAGCTCAAAGTTGACTTTTCAGCCCTCTCTATTTTCAGACAAGAAGAAAAAACAGGAGGACTTGATCTTATTCCTTTTATTACAGGGATATTGCAGCTTTAAATCCTTTTGGTTGCTAAGTAGCGAGTGCCCCTGTGCTCCCTTAATGGGCCTGATTTGGTATTCCGCTCTGATGCCAAGTCTTATTTTTGTATGCGAGACAAAGTGTTTTGATGGAGGGTGATTGCTGAAACGTCTGTGTGTCTACCAAAGGCTGTTTTTTTTTTTTTTTTTTTTGGTGGAGAGTGAGAGTTTTATGGCCTCTCACAGTACAGTACACTTTGTGCCTTCTGCTCAAAACAAGAACACAGTCGATTGAATTTTGGATTCGCTTCATCATCCCTCCCTCCTCCCAGCAGCTTTGTTGTCAGCGAGCAGCATGTGTGTGTGTATGTGTCTGAGAGAAAAAGATGTGAGTGCACGCTGTGTGTGCTTGATGCATGTGCATGTGTGTGTGTCTGTGTGTGTGTGTGTGTGTGTGTGCCACGGTAAAAGTCAATTATTGCAAAAGACTGCCAATTAATTTGCTCTCCTGGAAATTCGAATGATACTGTAGAGCGCACACACTCCCGAACACATGTGTACACACAAATCGAGCTCATACACTCTCACTTACGCACCAACATGCGGTAAACCACACGCGCACACACACACTCTGCTCACCATTAACTTGAAAGGAGGGAGAAGATGCACAGGCTGCAGACATTTGTTTGCTCCAGAGTGTGATGTTAAATCAGGTCGTGCGTGCATATGTGTGTGTGTGTGTGTGTGTGTGTGTGTGTTTGGGGGGCTCTTATATATACTGGCTGAATAGTGAACATTGCTCAAGGGGGCTAAAGCAGGATCAGGTGGAATTGCTCAGTCTAGTCTCCAGGTATTCTGGGAGTGTCTTTTTTTAGGCAAAGGGTCCTTCAGACTGTCTCGGGGCATCTGGATGACAGAAGGGCAGAGCTGATTGTGAATCCTCCGTTGCACTAATCTGGACACAGAAAGTCTTGGTTTCAGAGCAATTGCCAGATACTGACATCATCATCATCATCATAATCATATTCCCCAGCTAAAATTTCTACTCCAAGTTACCAAATAAATGTAATAGCCATTATAGAACAGTGCAGTCAAATGCCAAGTTTTAGACCTGGTGTTTAATACAGTGTATTTTCAACCTGTTGTCATACAGTGATTTGTATGATATCTTGTGAGAAAGGACATACAATGGTTTGTGTGATATCTAATAAAATAGCACCTAGCGAATGGTGTCGACAAACAATGTATGTAACTTCAGTTACATACTCAACACAAAGTTCTGTGTGTTAGGTTTAGGAAAATCAGCATGGTTGGGCATTGTAAAGTTACGTAGGTTAGGTTAAGGGAAAGAAGCATAGTTTGGATTCGTAAAGTTACGTAGGTTAGATTTAAGAACAGAACCATGGTTTGGCATTATAAATTTGCATAGCTTTTAGGGTTAGGTTTGCTATCATAAAGTTATGTAGGTTAGATTTAAGAGCAGAACCATGGTTTGGCATTATAAATTTGCATAGCTTTTAGGGTTAGGTTTGCTATCATAAAGTTATGTAGGTTAAATTTAAGAAAAGAACCATGTTTGGGCTTTGTGAAGTTATGTAGGCTAGGTTTAGAAAAATAGGCTTGGTTGGGAAATTTCAAGTTACATGGGTTAAGTTTAGGAGGAGAAACATAAAATAAGAGAAGAGTTTATTATGCATTTATATGGGACACAAACAGCGATCTCCTGTGCAAAAGTTCTGTGTTTTGTGACCCATCCATCTTCATAACCTGTCCTCCTTATGCAAACTTCACATCTTTATACCACTTCCTTACGTCAGTGCATTGGTTCAGTGATTGCAGACTTTCTGATTATGTAGCTTTTACACAAATAACTGGCTCATCTTTATGTGTTGTATACAAATTGTACTGCATTATGTTTCGTACAAACAGTGCATGAGAACAGGTTGTGTATGTTACATGTGACAAAGCCATCTGGCCTTTAATGCATTGCAAAATGAACATAGCACAACAAGAAAATGTATTTGCAAATACTGTATGCTCTTAGTTAAAAAGAAAAGAGAAACCACAGTTTACTGAGGGAAACTTCAGTTATGTAAAGACTAAAAGAGCGTGCATGTGAGGGTGTGTATGTGTGGCACTGGCAAGGTCCAGTTGTGCAGTTCTGTATAGCAATTAGTGGTATTTCCCACATTTGGAGGAGGTGCTGCTATGTGTGTCTGGACAGCACATGTTGATATAAAAATCCTGTCTGAATTGTGTTCTTGTTTTTGTATGTCTCCCTTTTGATCTGTAATTATCCTTTGCAAAGATATTCATCATTGAAGTTCTGTAATCATAATTCATTTTGTGAATGTGTGTGACAGTAGGCCATGCATGTACAGGTGTGTGTGCTGTCTGCATATGCATGTGTGAGACGGTGTGTGTGTGTGTGTGTGCGTGTGTGTGTGTGCGTGTGCGTGTGTGTGTATGAGGGGGTGGGGGGGGTCATTAAAGGGTTTCTGAATGCATTACAAACACCCCCCTCCCAAAACAAAAGATTAAAAAGCAGTGGCTGTGATGAGAGGTGGGTAGTACAGGGGGGAGATAAGGTTGTGAGAGCAGAAGGCTAAATTTAAATCGTAATTGGCCGACTTCCACAAGCTTGTGGGCATTTTAATGAGTCATAATAACTTCATTTAAAACCAGCTGAGCAGAAAATAGATTGGAGAGGAGCCTGTGGCTAGTATGGATTTGTGTTGCTTTGTGCAAGTGTGTGCACGGGCGTGCGTGTGTTCAGCTTGACTGTAAAACCTACAGGCACACACACGCACACACACACACACACAAAGTGCAGAAACGGACTGGTGCGACATTTATCCAGGACAGCTCACAGAATAACACTGAGCTGCTTTACATGCAGTGTTTGTTTGTCTGCTGATAGACCATAATGGCACATTTCTAATGTGATGATTGTGACCGTGTTTGTCAGACACACTAACTCGATAGTTACGACTAATTCTACAGGGGCTCAATATCTAAATAGTATCAAATGTGAAGATGAAAAAAGATCTGCAAAAGAGCAAATGTGAAAGAAAATGAGTTAATAAATTCCAGACCATGGTGCACCCCCACAGGTGTTTTTATTGTAACCTGGTTAGACCCGCTCTTTGTGGGCGTGTACAGTTTGATTGACATACTATACATCTGACCTGCTTGTTTTGTTGTAAATTTTACACTGTGACCAGTTACATCTTTATCATTAAAACTAGTGCAAAGTTTGGTGTCCTCACATAATCCTAACTTACTTTTGCTCCACTCTCCTTCAATCTAAGTTCAGGCCAAAAGGGCTGAAGCCATATTGGTTTGTACGAATTTATTATTAATTTTCTTTAAAAAAAAAAAAAAAAATGAAGTAGTTTTTGTAAATGCTGCTCAACAAACATGATCCCAATTTACCTGATGGGGAAACTTTGATTTAATATCAAATTGTTTAACTTTAAAAAGTCATGATTACGAAATCAAAGGTCAGATTAACACCAAACGTGGTACAGACATCCATCTATACTCACTCTACAAATTATTCTCAAAAATCTCTAAAGTCCGCCTCAGTAGGGGGCACCACAAGTTCCACTTCCATGTGCATGTAGGCCTGGCACAAATATGGCTATAAATCCATGATAGTTTATAGTAAATATAACCAGACTTGGTGAATATTTTTCATGAAACTGTTGAAACATGTTTTCAAAATTGACCAATTGGAGATGATGATGTTGCCAAAAAAGAACATGGCCCACAAGAGATTCGGTTGTAGATGAGTGAGCATCTGTCTGATTGTCATAAAAGGTGTAAGCTATCTTAAATGCAGGTGTTGTAAACTGTCAAACATCCATGTTGGACCGAACCGTGGAATCACTGCCGGCAGCTATATTTGCATTTTAAAATGCATACTGTATTACTAAAGGAAATAAAGGCCACTGCAGCTTCTGTCTATATTGATTAATTCATATATAGTACTGTAAAGCTGTCCCAGTGCCACAGACCTTGTCATGTGTGCTAATATTCAAACATGACATGTGATGTCTGTCCAAGGGTGGTGTGTCTTGTAAACTGTCCGCTCTGCTCTGAGTGCAGCTGAAGCTCTGTAGCTGTCAGCCTGCTGAACACTTCCTGTCACATCAAATCAAAGCTTTCTCTGACGATCCTCCCTGTGTATTGTTACCATCATCCACTCATGAGACAGACAGGGAGTCACACCTGGATGTGAAGTGAGACTTATTTCCGTAGACAGACAGTGTATGACAGACTCCTGCCAGAAAAAGAGTCAAACCACTGTTCCTGCTTGAAAAAATGCCTCAGATTTCTGCAGCATTATGCCCAACAGTATAACATTGTTCTGGTAAATGGTATAACAGTGTGTCATACATTCACGCTGCCTATTAGATTTTCACCACCACTTGTCGCAGTTTCTGTAATGAGCCCCTGGTATGCACTGACATCGACAGGAATGGAAGTCAGCCAATCAATTTTGACAGCTCTTTCATTGTGTCATGACAGTGTGTGTAATTAGGCAGGTTTTACATGAGTGTAGACAGTCACACACTTCTCTGTTCACATGTTTCTGTCCAGTCATTCTTTTGTCCTGCTTATGCCCAGGGTTTCAAATCAAGACTTTATTTAGTCCCATGTTAAATGTATGGCCAGAGAAATACATGTTTATTGTCTAACTTAACAGTCAGGTCATTGAACAATTGTTACTGTTCAACTGTCTGTCATTATTCTTCCCCCAGTAAAGACAACAAAAAACGCTAAAATCTTGTATTTATATTTTGCCTACTCTTAAATTATTTAATGAAATAAGACTTTAGCTCATTCTCATGGCAGTTTGTTCCAAATTTGCTGTAGCAAACTAAGATGTGTTTGTACATTTGAATGAAATGTCATTATGGCTTTTTTCTGCAAAGGATCTAGTTCCTGTTACAGTCCCAACAGGGAAAACAGAGTGGGGGGATTGTTTGTGACACAAATGGTAATAAAAGTAAATATTCTCTAAGGCACGACCTTTTATTGCATTATGTAAGTTGGCCAATAGCTCTGGGAAACTTTTTAGATCAATTTCGCAGCGCAGATTAGAAAGCTATGAATCCCATTTATGGAAGAGCTCCCTCATGAAATGCTCTTTGAAACTTTTATATTTTCGGATGAAGAGAGAATGAACCCGGCTAAGCAAAGATCTGCCGACGGCACTTTCATGTGGGGGGAAGAAAGAAAGCTAGAGAAAGTGAAAGGAGACAGAGCGAGCGAGGCAGAGGGAGAAGATAAAAGCACTCCCAAAGCCATCTGGAAGTAGCCAGGACACACAAGGATTGCTTTTATGCTACTAATTCCACTGGGAGGTGCGACATAAAAGCAAAGCATGGATATTGTGTTATATCTGTTGAAAACAAGCAAGTGGCCACAGAATACTAATATGGCTGGTCAGAGGGAAAAGCACTTCAATCCAGGGGTAAACAGGCTTTTTGGATGGCCCCCCAGAGGTTAGGGGGTGCAGGCTGTATTGATTTGCAACTATTAGTTGACTGTCTTACAGTCAGTTTCTGAAACACTCTGCAGACTTTCCAGCTGCACCAATGTGTGCATCTATTTCATCCGATAATGAGCTATTGGTTGTGTTTACATGCAGGAGGAATACTGATCATTGTCCAGAGTATGGCAATGTTATAATTCTTGGCGGCGTCCCTGTACTTTAGGATCACAACATCTCCAGTGTATGTCCAGTTGGGACCTTTTTTCATTTTTATCATGTCAAATGCAAAAGACAACATTTAGCCATAAAGTCAGATGACACTGCTGACTGTAGTCTTAATTAAAACAACATGGAGAATTATCCTCTCAGCCCTTGTTTTGGCTGGGATATAAACTGATACATCATTTGCTATTTCTATGTTTTGTTTTAGACAGATTTTCCGGCCTGAATGGTCAACACACATTTCATTTCAAACACAGCTCTTGGACCTGTATTAATAAAACACACCAAATCAGCCAGAACTGAGATCTTAATCATAGTCTTTTTAAGAGTTGGGTTTAATTTAGGGGTTTGAATTGAGCAGTTAACAAAACATCTGGTGGTGTTAAACAGCCCACTTAACAGTGTCTCTTTAGCCTCTTTTGCATAGTTCCCAGTAATTTACAGGAGCAACCTTTTAGGTGCCGTGAGTGATTTTAGCTATTCACACATGCACCACATTCAGGGACATTTCCATCTTGCACCTTTTCACACGTCATGGCAATGTGGGAATAGATGGAGGAAGGGAAGAGTCCAGCAGATGGCAGTAATAGAATTCTTATGGATGCTAACCTAATAAAAACTAAATGGAGCTAGGCATAATATATGTGTACGCAGCGGAAGACCTTTATTATCTTTAGGAACGTTGTGGATGAGAAGCTGTTTTTGTCCCATACCAGTGTTCTAATAATGTATTTAATATCCTGCAAAAGCATTGCTTTAAATGTTAGACTGTAAACAAATTGCAGATCGAAATACATCATCAGGGAGCCTTGTAATTGCTGTGCTTGCTCCTTGTGAAAGTATCTTTTGTCTCGACGGACGTAAACCTTTACCTGCTTGCACACAGTCTGCCCTTAAAAGCAACCGCATCTTTAATGTTGAGCAAGTTATATTAAAAAATGACCCCCTGTATAGTTATCATAAGACCATGTTGTAAATATGCATTTTTGCTGTAAAGTTGGGCATTTTAACATAGGGGTCTATGGGGATTGACTCACTTTTGGAGTCTGCCTCAAGTGGCCATTCGAGGAACTGCAGTTTTTTTTGCACTCGTGCATTGGCGTCATTTTTCAGTCCTGGAGTTTGATGAAAGCATGCGAGAAACATGTAAACAAAAGTGAACAAAACATTAATATTATAGCTCTGAAAGCCCTGTTAGTTAATTTATGCCTCAGGCAGTCTGTGTGGTGTATGACTTAACCCTGCTTCTTTTAATCCAGTATAATCTGTATGCACTGACCCAAAGTCAGATTCCTTGATAAACTACTTTAAAAGGCAGTTGCATGTAAATGTACCCAATGGAAGTTTCTAAGACAGAGCTTTTGCTTCACGATGTGTCCACTAAATATGCAAACACATCTCTGTGGGTTAAACTGAAAGACATAAAGAGTACAAAGACATAATGAGTGCACCCAGCATGACATCAGCACACACACCACAGATACAGTTGTTTCTGTCAAACTGTCACCCACTTTTAAGACTTACACAAACCTTTGAAATGTTGCATAAAATTCGATGTAAACTGGGGATGTTTCCATCAATTCGGTTGAAGTGAATAAATCGGCTCCTTGAACATCAAAAAGCAGATTGAGCTGGGGAAAAAAAGGAGAGTGTCTCACCCATGTCACATTTGCTGCCTGTGGCACAGTTTAACACAGATCATTAAAGTTTCATCTTCACCAATGTTAGAGCTTCAGAAGATGATACCAGGCTGAGTGAGTCTTAACTGGTTGTTAAGTAACTGCGTATTTGATAGTTTTTTGCAGTCAAAGTGATTAAAAATGACCTGTCAAGCTGCATTTCCACCAAATACTTTTGGTATAGTACTCTGAGAACTGGTATGTAACCCATATGGACATATGGGTACTTGGGTCTGGTTAGAGTTTCCATCACAGACTGTACTCTTGTAAGACTGCTCTGTTCATATGATATTTTCATAGCTAAAAAGAACAGACTGGAGAGCTCATAGTCTCTGTTGCATAAGATGAGATATTTGAAATAGCAGGTTTGTGCATTAACATCCTGAAGAGCAAGAGTCAAAATCTATCTCTTGACCAATCGTGAGAGGATTTTTTTTACACCGAGATTGCGCTATAAGGCCATTACTTAGTCCCCTCTTAATGTCTCTTTTTGTGTTTTTACACAGAACCAAATGATGCTGGCATCATGCAGTGTGTGATTTGAATCAAAAAAGGCACGATATGTAACAAAACAGTGATTGCCTCTAGTGCGACATGTAACATATGCGTCAGCAGTTCTTTATAAACAATAACAGTTGTGTTAACTAATAATACTTGTAAAACTCGCTTACAGTCTCTGTTACACGTCTGTCCATCTCCTGCTCTGCTCGGAGTGTAATGAGGTTCTTGTCCTCATTGTTTTGCCAGTTTGCACACAGCTACTTTTAAAATCTCCTGTGGTGGGTTGTACGCTTAATACGCCATCAAAACATCACGCTCATGCCGTTCATGCCCGTGTTTCTAGCTTCAACTTTTAGAATTGGATCAGTGTGCTTAATGCTTCAACAGGGGTGACGAAAAAAACAGGACACAATTGGTCAGTTCTTTTGATACCTTCTATAACCTTTGACTATGGAAATGCAAATGTAACATTTATATTATGTAACGATTAAAACTGAACTGAACTGGACTGCTTGCGGAAATGAGGCTCAAGTGTTTATGGATTTACCTTATTGGCATCACTTGTAGAAGATTTCTGCTTTGTAAAATTCCACAGCCACAATACAGCTTATACATGCTAGAACTAACACATGATAATTAAAACACAATCTAACGCCATACTGGTTAATTGTCATGCAATCTGGATGAATCAACTTCCCTTTTCAAGTAAACATAACACTCTTTAACTTCTTTTTGTCAGCTTTTTTAAAGTATTCAACTGATATACCACAATGCACAAAATTAATAAGTTCCACAATCAATAAATGAAACGAAAATACACCAGCAAATACTTTCCCACATAACCCCACGAGGTAACAGTAGGAAAAGAGAGTGGGAAAAGGGCCTACTCAGAGAGCAACAAGAGAGGACAGGCGAACTCTTTGAACCGTACATTCACCGTTTGGCCTATTTCTGCCTCAGCTGATTGTATCCCCCCCTCCACCACCACTTCCAACCACACATATACACACTCACTTCCCTACTTTTGGCTGCCTGCCAAGAGCTGTCATTGCCTCTACAGTATCAGTTCTGCTGTATCTATATCCAGAGCTGTGCGGAGACCCGTGCACAAAGTGACGGGTCTGCAGGAAGAGAAGGGCTGGCAAAAGATCTTGCTCAAAAAAAGGAAGATTAATAACTTTTTTTGCACTGGTTTTCATGTTTAAAATGAGCAAACCTCTTAGAGAAACTTGAGATTTATATACTGTTAATAACATTGTTAAATACCATAGAATTCCACAGTTTTTGTTTTACTTTTAAATGATCAAACACTTCAGTTACTTATTGTGTGTGAAAATCACTTTCTCCCTGTCTGTTCTCTATTTAGGACTATATGTGTCTATGCATAATGCAGTTTGCATGCCGTAAGCAATGTCTTTCAACTTTATTGTAGCTCAAAATGAAAGCAGCTGATGAAGGCAGCCAGAAAGCTGAGCTCAGGCTCTCATAAATGATAACTAATTGGATCTCAATGTCATCTGTGCTGTGGGTCTGGACAGAATCTGAATGGGGGGGATTTTCCTCATCTTTTTCTAACTTTGCTCACCAAATAATATCCTTGCTCTGACACCCCATTTGTGGAAAAACAGATGACTTAATGGAAAAGAGTTAGCAACCTCTGCATGGTGTCATTTGGCAGATAACACAGGCTTGATGACTACAAGTTCTGTGGTATTTTGAGGTAAGTTTATTCCCCTAAATAGCTCTTGTTGTGAGATTTCCCTAATTGATCCGATTTGCCTGTTTGAAGTCAGCACTTATTACGTTTTATGTGGAAGATTTAACAGGGTGGAAGAGAGGGTTTTGGAATCAAACAAAATAAACAAGTATGTAAATCAATGCACCTGAGCGCAGTAAAAAAAAAAATAAAAAAGCGTGTTTCAAGCATTTCCTGTTGTTTCACCATTTGGATATCCTATCATCTGCACTCTCAGCCGTGCCCCCCTGTTGTTTCTGTTGGCTCAGCTTGGCCTCTTTCCTGAGTTGAACTGACTCCTATCAGCAATAGCTTAACAATGTTCCAGTTGTCTTTTTTGTCATTGTATTGATAACTAATCTTCACAACACATAGTAGAAACCACTGACTTTAAAACGCTCACTTTTTAGTCTTATTTTCTGAATCATTTTCGGGGGAAAAATACACATATTTCAAGCTGCAATGTTTCCAGATTTTGCACCAAGGGTGTTGAATTCAGGTCAACTTCCAGTTTAGAATTCAGTGTAATTCTCTGCCAATTTACACTTTTCCCTCCTTTTTTACTTGTCACCATTTTACTGCCCAGGTGATCACTGTATTCCCTGCTTTCCTCTCAGGCCCTGTGACTCCAGCCTTAATAAACTCAGCATTGCCTTTGACAATGTGTGACTTGAAAGCAGGAAATAATGGGCCCTAAACACTAAATCTTTACAGGTTATTGACCTGGGGAAAGGGAGGGAGTGTGTGTAGGGGGCGTCCACTAACTCCTGCCACAATTTCTCTGTTTGTGTGGCCATTTTGGTTAACTGTATAAAAGAAAATGGAGAACAAGGACAGAAGAAGATGACTAGACAGAAGACAGTGAAATGTTTTGCAATGTAGTAGTCAGTAGTTTCCTCAGCATCTGACAAGAATGCTTATGCTAACATGACACTGGGTGAATGCACTGTGTCCATCTTGCAGGTTTTTAATGAGCAGGAGGTCAATGTCTTTTGTTACACTGGTAAAAGTTCCAGCGACATCCTTAGCTTTTGCTTTGGTTTCATTCTCTGGCACTTCTTGGCAGTCATTTTTTGCCTGCTACTGCAGGAGAGCAAAATAAAAAAAAGCAGGGCAACAAGTGTTGCTTCTGTGTCTAGATTTGGTGCAATCACCTTAAACCTCAGCTCACCACCTGCACCCCCTAGGCTGCAAACGACAGCCAAAATGAGTTTTCCTGCCCTGATCCAGCAGCCATCTCATCCCTTCCTCTCTTGAACTATAAATGCATTTACAGCACTGTAAAGAGGATGTCAATTGCTGGATTCCCAGCAGCTGGCAGGGCAACAGTCTGCAGTGGTCACAGGGGTAAGGGTTCAACTGCTGGTCAGAGTCTCAGGTCTGTGTGTCTCTCTTCCCAGCACACATAGAATAAAGCCAATATTGTATGAGAATGTACTCCCTGCCCTGCAAGCAATGCGGCCTATAGCTGAAGATGTCAGCCTGTTCAACATGTTCCATGGCAAGATATCTCTAGGAATTAAATGCCTTCTTTCCACATAGTTTTGCATTGTGTCTAAAGCCCTCGTTTTCAAGGAAATGTATCTTGTTACACATGAATAAAAATCGCCATGCAGAAAAGTTCATATTAAGTGTTTTTCAACATCCAGTCTTGTGGATGTTGTTGATGTTATGGTGTATATAGAGGAGTACAGAGACAAAGCAGTAACAATTATGCATCGTGACAAATTAGTGAGGAGTGTGGCTTGTCAGATGTGTTGCCAGTTTTATCAATATTGTGCTTAAAGACATATGATCCACTATGCAAGCACTCTATATGTTACACTACAGGCATGCTACCAGACTTTTAACTTAAAAAATGTACAAATAGAGCTGTTTACGACTTGTTTTGGGTTTTTTTCACAATTGTCACAGTTTCTTCCTTTATGAGGTATCTTAAAATTTAACCTGTATATTGCCGTACTTTGGTATTATATGGATAGTGTTTTTGCAGCCGTCAGATTAGCCACATTGGAAAGATGGATAGATAGACACATGCTATCTATCTATCTATCTAGCTCTCCAGATGATAATCCTTTGTCGGGTTGTCTCCATGGTCTTGCCTCTAGTGCTTTTCGTTATGTTGTTTGTTCTATTGGAATGAACATTGCTGCCTTAAGGTACCACTAGCAGGGCTTTAGTTTTATTTTTATGCGGAACATGCCAAAATCTGAAAATATCACTCATTTCCAAGCATTTCTTAAAAATGTGTTTACTGCTAACACTCCCTGGACACAGTGTACATTGCAATAAAGATCCAGAACTGCTGTGTGGTTGTTTGAGCGGTGTTGCCAGCTTCTGTTTCATGTCAAACTGCTTTGGAAAACTGCTGTTGAGTAAAGGAACAGGTTTGAAGTTTTCGGCAGTAGAATCAGGAGCGCTCACTAGCTGTTGAAGAAATAAACAAGGCTCAGAGTTGAGCTCCTCGGGAAGAATTAAAAGAGCAGAGCACAGGGAAAAAAATGTCAGGGTTTGAAAGATGTTGCAGCAGCTTTAAACACTACACCTGCAAGATAATACTGTTGAAAACACTGTGACCTCACATTGACTTGTTCTTAACAGTGTTATCTGTAAAAAGCTGTTGTCAGTCAGATGCAGAAGCATGAGAATGCATCATCAGAGTCTTTTCCTATAGCCTCTGCTTTTTTGTTGGTCATTCTACTGGTTGCTCTTATGTGACTAGATTATACATTAACTTAACTGCCCCACTGTTTTACCAGTTGCTCTAGATTGACCCTGTATTGATTGTTATGTCAATAAGAGCTCTCTGACCTCCAGATTCGACTGATATCAGGCATGATTACTGATTAGATTAATAATTGTTGAATAATACCTGATACTCAGAAGTGACATCAAATGTGTCTAAAGGGTAGTAACCTTTTGTGGCTCCATAGGGAGCTGCAGGATAAACTGCGTCAAGTGACTTTCGGGTCTGAAGCAGGCCCCCAGGAAGTGTACTGGGCATGAAAGCCAATTTTTGTAGTGGCTAAACAGTGGGATTACATCCGTTTTTACATAGACTTCCATCAGACTTAGATCGTGAAAGAGATATCTGAATATCAATTGTTACATTTTTTGCAAAATGACTACTTTAAGTATCAAATTTGATTCATTCAGTCCAAAAACCATTTGGAAAAATGAATGGGGCTCCTTCTCTGATGACATATTCAGTTCTCTTTATATGTCCATGTTCTGGAGACTACACGTTTGCAAATCAACAAACTCTGGAGATGTAGAGTTAAAAAGAAGTCAGTCTCATAACCCATTGACTACCCATCTAATGCCAGTACGCCTTTGGGGTAACGACCAATAATTTGGGAGATCTGGTGTGATCATTCCTGCTAATCTCTGCATGCAGATACGTTTTTTAAAAAGCTAATATTAAGCTTAACCACAATCAGATGATAGCTGTAGGGTTCTGAGATTAGATTTTGGACAATGCTTTACACATCTCCACATAGACTTTTATCTGCCTTTCTAACGTGATGGTCAGTACTCAGACTGAATCAAAATGCTTCTGATACCAAAATTTGTCCTGTTGTCTACAAAGTTTGAATATTATATGCACTTATCTGTTTATAGAGATTAGGAAGATGTAAAATTACCAGATGCTAGCAGCTTGAGCCCACATCAGTCTCAATTAGCATACCACACCAGAATCTCTGTGTGGATTGCCAGTGGTCATGTGGTTAGATTTTGACAAGGTAGAATATTTTGACTAAAAAAGACTATCAATTTTGATTATTTTTCCTTAACCTGACAATCATGAGTGTGAAGTTATAGGAGTACAAATCAGTTAAGTGCACTTTAGACAATGGAGAGTGAACATCCACCACCAAAAGGCAGACATTTGCAACACTTTGTTTTCATATTACAGTCCTGTGATTCTGTCACTGACTGCAGTAATTAGCAATTTTGCTGTCTATGTTAGAGGATGTGTTGTAATTGCCATAGTTCCTTCTTTGAAAGGCAAATCTTGAAAATCAAAAGCCATTACATACAGTTGCACACAGTTGTGCATTTCACCGGCAGTCCACCTCATATTTTAATATAACTCTTTGCAACTTAACATTTCCTGCATGCTGCTTTCAGTATGCTTAAATTCCATCTATAAACTTTAATGTAGTAGATGTTTTATTTTAAAGTTTTGTCCAGTATGGATCTTTGATAGTATTGTCAAACTAAAATTGATCCCTTGATAGCTACAGGGTTAACAGGACTCTTAATACTCATGTACACAATGCTGTAATGGGGACAGATCTGTAAACTCTTGTCCCATTAGTATTGCAAACTGCTTATGTAAATATGAGCACTGTGTTTTTTTTTATTGACATCTGAGATTATTCCTTGGTAGTCATGTGCCTAAAGCTACAAGTGGCACAATGCATTCCCAAGGACTGCATTAATTTATTTAGACAGAAAATTAATTTAGAGTTCAATTTAGATTAATCTTAGTCTGATCAAAGCCTCTATCAACAAACGCTGTTAGACTCAAACTTCAGTAGGTCATTCAGGCCAGCATATATTTCACCAGAAGCCCACCCACCCCTGTCCAACCAGGATCTATTAATACCAGGCCCTGAGGCTTGTGAGAAATGGTCCACTTTGGCATTGTAGAGCAGCCTAACTTACTTCCTGCCTCTTCACACCAGGAGAGCCCCGGGTGGTTCCTCTATGCATCCAGCTCTTGTTTCCTTCCTAGCACTTCTTCACAGACATCCATGTACCCACTACACACACAAATGCACACATCCACCAAAGGCCCTGGAGATATCCTCACGTCTGTGGCCTGCAGGAGCACACGGATACATGTCAAAGCCCCATTTTCTCCTCTCTTCTCGAAAACAGGGGGGGGTTCAAAGCTGAAAACACATGGCACCTTTCACCTCTAGGGGCAGCCAGGGAGGAGGGGAGGCAAGGCTTTGGAGAGAGTGGGGGTGTTTTGAAACACTTGGTCAGTGTCTGGCAACGGCAGGGTAATTGCTATTACTAGAGAGAGAGGAATATATAGTCGTTTGTGTTCTTACACCTGGGAAAATTCCAAGTTTTTACAACCTGGGTCTTGTTTTCTTTCTACTGCCATTATTTCCAGCAGTTATGATAGCATTTTTCTACCATTTTCATTTTACAGACAAACGGATGCAATGCTGCTTGACAGTTTTATTTCACAGACCATGGGGCATCGCAAACAAAAGCAATCAGACAACAATAAACCTTTGGTTTAAAACTGGCTTGTGTGAAACCTTTTGCACCAAGTTGTAAAGTTTTCTTGCAATTTCCTCATGACCTAGTTTCTCTACCATGACTCAAACGTCTTCCGATGGAAAAGATGGCCAAAGCCTTTAAAATAAGGTCTGTTAAAAAGCCTTAGATAATCACTTGATTATGATACTAGATGAAAAGTCGAAGAATCACCAAAGGTACAATTCATCCTCTAGGGAACATGAATATCTAACCAAATTTCATAGCAATCAATCCAGTCCTTTCAAGGCATTTCATTTAAAACCAAAAACGTCAACCTCATGGTGGCACTAGAGGAAAAGAAAAAGGATTAACATGTTTTATTAGGAATCATCCTCTTGGGACAATGAATGCCTGTAGTTATTGTCAATGTAATCCATTTATTAGTTTCAAGACAATTTATTCACAACCAAAAATGGTGACCTCATTTTGGCACTAAAGGAAAAGAAATGGGATCAACACATTTTATTAGGATTCATTCTCTGGGGATAATACAAGGCTGTAGATAGTGTCATGGCAATCCATCTAGTAGTTTCAAGACAATTTATTCAAAACCAAAAATGTCAACATTATCATTGCGCTAGGGAAAAAGAAAAGGGAACAATACATTTTATTAGGGTTTTTCCTCTGGGGACAATAAATGGCTATAGATTCCTGCAGATAGTGTCACAGCAATCCTTCGAGTATTTGTTAAGATATTCCAGTCTTGACCAATAAAATCAAGTGAATAAAACCGATAGGAAAGTAAAAGACATTCAACTGGGCCATGATGAACAAAGGTAAAAGGAATTCCATTTAAATAACATAAATGGCATCTCAGTCAAAATCAAGCCAAAAACTCATGTCAAATCAGGATACGGTCTCAAATAAACATTTGTTTTAGAAGAGATATGACACTCTTATCATTATGTCACCAGTTGTCCAAAGCCCATACAAACACAGTGTACCCAATGCCGCATTAACACTAATGTGGTTGTACTTAATCTCCAAAATAAGACGTTTAGAAGGCTAAACAAATATCTAAAATGATGCATCATGTCCATTCGTGTCAGTGCACATTCTAAACCAGGTTTCTCTGACGTCAATACAGTTTGAAAGTAAGGAGGACAGGAGAGAGGGAGAGGTAGACGGGAGGAAGGGACTGCAGGAAAGGAGGGAGGAGGGATGGATGTGTGGACTGAGATGCCCTCGATCTCCCAGGGGGCAAAAGCTCTGGAAATGGCTCCGTCGTTCAGAGAAAGTAAGGCTAAGGAGAGGGAGAAATAAACAGTACAAAAGAAGAGGGAACAGTGAGGGCAGGAAACTGTCTGTGACCTACTGGACAAACAAATTGGTTTGCAGGCAAAATGGATTAAGAGGTTGAGCTGGGCAAAAAAACAAGGGTGACTGATGTTGCAATGTGAGCTCATCCATTTTGAAGGGGGGGCTGAATTTAGAGGCTTCATGTGGAAGTGTCTTGTGTATTTTCCCCGACTGTCTGTGTGTATGTGTGTGCATGCAAACGCTCCGCAAGTCAATATTTGTCTGCTTTGCCACGTCCCTAGACATCCCATTCGGCGCAACAGACCGTAAAGCTGTCAAATGCGACCTGAATATTCTCTGTCTTCATCTGTTTCCTCCTTTTTCTCTCCCTCCCTCTTCCGCATGCTCTCTCACTTCCCTTTGATTTCTTTTTCCTCTCCGTCGATAACAATATCATCGGGAGCAAACATGTTCCTGTGCTTTTGATGGCTTGTCTGCCCCCCCTACCCGCCTACCCCCCCTCACAGAAAGGCAAGATTATGTCCTCTTATCTGTAGCGCTGTGTTTGCTCACACCATAAAGTCAATTCTGCTTGTGTGAGTCTGAGTGACATTTGAGAGAACCGGCACATGTTTTATAGTTACTGCAGTATCATCTACACAGTACATTATCTATGTTCCATGTGCAGCTACTTTGTGTTTGACCAGTACACTTTGACTGTAATTGTCCTGTAAGGTTCTTCACTACCAGACACATACTGTCTCATCCTGTCCCATCCATGTCTTATCATGTGTATTAACATCTCTAAAGCTTAGATCAATCAAGGCTTAAATCAGAAAACTTTTGTTTATACTAGCGTGAGACACACTGTGGCAAATGTCTACATAGATGGTGCACAATAGCGAGCATGCAGGCCTTTATGCTCAATGCATTGTTGGTTGTAATCTGGTCCAAAACTACAGGAAATGTGGCTAGCTAGAAGTCAACAAGTGTCACCTGAAAAACGTTAACAGAAAAATAAGCTGCCTGCAAACAGAATAAACATCGCTAAACATTGTGTTGATGTACTGAAATACTAACTTTTGCTTTACTCAAAGTTTAAATTATTTTTGACACTTTTTCCATGAGGCTGTTTTTTATCTTCCTTTTACAGCAATCTCTTTAATTCTTCTACACCTTGCTAGAAAAAATATCCTCTTCTTTCCCCAGAGCTTCTTCCGAGCTGGCCACCAACATCATTAGACACTGATATTTAGATCTATCAAGGTTATGACACTGAATGACATCAGGACAATGTCTAACGCCAGTGTCAATTTGACATATAATATTGACAAAATGTTGTCAACACTTTGTAGGTTTTAAGTTGTCCTGTTAAGTAACCAAAATCCAACATCTTCCAAACGTCTAATGCCGCCATCATATTGATGTAGAATAACGGCATTTAGTCATAAG
Source organism: Plectropomus leopardus (assembly GCF_026936395.1). Lineage (NCBI taxonomy): Eukaryota > Metazoa > Chordata > Actinopteri > Perciformes > Serranidae > Plectropomus > Plectropomus leopardus. Next base: position 10,470,590 of record NC_142190.1, read on the forward strand.
GTATGAAGGCTATGATGAAAATAGTAATGTTAACGTCCATACATAATGAAATTTAACATTGTTAGCTATCTTAAATATTATCAATACCTTTTTCATCCCGACCAAAATTTAATGTCTATCCAAAGAGTCCATCATCTTTATTATATGCTAGCTGGGGTTATTTCCCTTCGAGTTCCAAATACACGTTATACAAAAATATTTCATATTCCGCAATGAAAATCAACATTAGTCCTATTATGAAACATATTGTCTGCATGATTAGCTGGTAATTTGTTCTACGAACAAAGCTAGTTAGCCAGTTAATGTCGTTGGGTTGTAGGTTAGAATTTGCTATTGCATGTACCAAAGCTCAGACATGTTGGCATTGCTGCTGTGCCTATTGCTGTCGAGATAACAACCAGTTTAAAATCAGATGTCATTAATGAATTCCATGCATTGTACATTTTAAACTTTGCAACTTAATGCTACTTTTTTTTCATGTATACCAATAAATATTTAGACAATATTAGATATTTAAACAGCTTAAATTCTGAAAGCTAAGACGCATTTCTTTAGACAGCTATTTTCTGTCTGTGTTATTCTAAGAAATCATCAGATTTCTTTTTTTTTTTTTTTCAAATCATTAGATCAGAGCTTTTAGGATTTTTTTTCTCAGCACTAGTTTTCAAAACAGTTCTCTGTGCCAAAATAAATTGTGAGAATTCTGTCGTGATTGCGTCAGATGTTGAAATCAGCCACCTCCTGCATGTTGCCATCTGTCAAATGCTTCCTGCTACACATTAAGATTTATGTCAGCTAAAAATGCATTTACAAAACTCTACTCCTGCATATGAAAAGGTAGTTAAAATGACAGGTTTACCCCCATTACATCCCTAAATGGAAACCCCTTTCAATTCAATGTGTGCTGCAAGACCTGTGTAATAACGTGCCTGTAGTTGCGTTGACTTATTGCAAACTCAACCTGTGTGTGTGTGTTTATGTGTGAGTGTGTTTTATTATTCTGAGAGGCAGCCTGGCGCGGGCCCAGTCTTTTCTGAGCCTTGATAAAAACGTGCTGGGAGCATGGCGGTACACACCTACTCCACTACAGGGTACAGGCAGTACTGTGGCCTGTCCTCTCCAATTGGCAGTCTCTGTGCTGCTGTACCACTGATAAGAGGCTGGTGTAAATAAAACTGTACAGCACGGCTCGTTATAACGCTGAAGGTAGAGCGAGGCAGGGAGGAAGAGAGGGGGGTACGAGTGAGAGAGAGAGCGTGCGGTGTCTGTACTCATTGTTCTGACAGCATACTGCGTCTGTGTGTGTTCCTGCGAACGTGTGTGTGTGTGTACTTGTTTTGCTATTTGTATGTGAACCAGATTGACTTTTAGATGCATCAAAACAAGAATCCTTTTATACTTTTGATGTAATTTTGCATTACTTTTATTTTAGTTAAAGGTAAAGATTAAGGACATGAATCAAATGGAGACAGTGGAAGTTATTTTCTGTGCTCCTGAAAATTGCTAGCGGAGTCAAACCAACATGTGTGTGCGGGGGAGTCAGAGGGGGGATGTGTGTCTGTGTGTGTTTATGGATTTTTGCTGTTTTTTGGTACTGAGAGTACTGTCTTACGTAAGCCATTTATGTAGGCTCAGTGAACAGCCAGGCTATGTTTTTGTTGGTGACTGCGCTTGTCTGCCTCCCTCCCTCTGTCACACACACACACACACACACACACACACACACACACTCTCCCTAATCTGTCTGGCTGCCTCTCTCTTGCTCTCGCTCTCTCTCCTGCCCTGTTTACACTGTTAAAAACCACTGAGTGTGATATTGGTCGGCCATGGACGCATACACTGTAATTAGCCTTTTTAATTTCCCATTTAGCCTCCCTGACTCCTGACAACAGATCATTCAGCCACTTCCTGCAGAAATATGTGCACATACAGTAAACTGTGTCCTGCCCTGCAAGAACCAACACTGCACAGGAATTGGAGTAGGGGTAAAAAAAAAAAAAAAAAGTTAACCTTTGCATATTCATGTTACTAGCCAATCAGAACGTCAGGCCTCTGCAACTTGTTTTTAATATATCACCTAACTTCTTTTGTAAAATGAAGTAACTTTTAGGGTCAGCATGGCCTGTATGTTTAAGAGGGAATGTGTGATAGGGGAAATTTTACCTGAGACAGGTTTTTAAGACAGATGGAACCCCCGACTTCATTCTAACACAGGAGACGAGAGTATAAACCCTGATGTAACTCTAATTATAATTTCAAATTTGCAGTTTTCAGTTTTCTTGTAACATGTTGTTGAGTGGAATCTTGGCCCAAATTGTCATCACAGATTTCAATGTTGCAGTGTGTACTCTAGACACAGTTCGGGCCTTTTTATGCAGAAAACGAGAGTGCTCTCCTCCAAAATCTGACCACATGGTTAACTAACTCTGTGGCAGTCTTAGGTATTTATTGGCATAAACTCCAATTGGCTTCAGTTTGTAGTAATGGAAATATGACACCTGGGTGGAGCAACAAATTTTAAGTAAGTAAAAGATCTAAAAAGAAGTAACCACTGTAACATTGTCTCTGGCCTGTAAGTTTTTGTAATGTTTACTAACCTGTTTTGCGGCCCATCTGTTATGTGGATTGTGGCACACCATTTAAAAAAGAAAAACATGCTAATTTTGGTCGGATAAAGTGTCCCAACTAGAATTAACAACCCATATTTACTTTTTTTAATTTACTTTTTTAGGCAGCGTCCTCTAGTGGCCAAAGTAATTATTATGACAGCAAAGGAGGAAGTCACGTGTAGTAGAAAGAGGAAGAAAGTCTGCTAGGGGGGTGGGTTTGAACAAGCACTGGACTTTCATCCAGGAGATGAATGTTTGTGTCCCATGTAAAAGAGGATGTAGAGTTACTTTACTTCTGTAACCGTTCGTTAGGTTACCTTAGAAACAAGCATACTAATGTTAAGCCAAAACACGATGCCTCTTGTAAACCTAATAACAGAGTTTTGTTGCCTAAACTTAAACTCGTAGTTTTGTTATGACCGTTTCATAACGTTATCAACATGTTTAAAACCGTGACCAATGGTCCTATATAGTATTCTATTATCCACCAGTAGTTGTACAAATTTAGGAAATCCTATGGGTAATATTCAGAGGTCATATAGGTAAGAGGACATGTTGGACAATAAACATGTTAGCCCAATCTTAACAATCTTATGAAAATGTTGTTTGTTTTTTTTTTTTGTCAGCCACTGCAACCAAAAAAGCACAGTCCAAGCTTCAGTCCAAAAGAAAGTAAACTTAGCATGCATTGTTGGTCCCAAACTTTTACACAATGCACAACTTTGTTAGCTCAAACTAGATGTTACTGATATTATTCACCAGCCACATCTCTAACCCGAAGGACAGCTGGTTCTCACCGAATGGGGCTGATACATTTTATCATGAGAAAGTACAGGTAAATTCCACAAGCTGACTACAGTGTAGTCATAAAGACAGCTGGCAGTCTATTCATATGCACCAGAGCTGTTTGTTTACCATGTTGTATTCACGTGTGATGGATTTGGCATTTTATGTATTACAGCAGGCTCATTCTCTTGGAACAGTCAAGCTCTGTTGTTGAACCTTTCCTCAATGTGGAAGCTCTTAGACAGGCTTTTCCCCCCTTTTTTTTGTTTAATGGATGCTAAATAGTGTCATGCCATCTCATGCAAGCGGGCATGTGAGACCATTTGACAACTGATTTTGATGACTGTATTGCAAGAAACAAAAGGTCTTTGCATGACTTTGCTGATTTCCTGAGAAATTTGCTCTTTTAAATCTTTTTTTCTATTTTTTTTTTCACATTGCATTTTCATTTAATGTCAAAAACATGTTTAGCTTGAAAAACTAGATTTATGGCTTCATAAGATTATGAATGACCGCAGCAGATAAATAAGTAACACTTTTTCTTTATCTCTCATGCTGGATGAAATGTTTAGTTCTGGTATCAACATGGTGGCCTACTTTTTGTGTGTCGCTATGAGCAAAGACAGTCTAACTCTTATGTTTAATTCTGCGATTGTCTTTGATAAAAGATTCTGTTTAGACTGCGATCCCCAAGAGGGGACATCTGTTGCAGACTTAGCATATATGCTCTACCTGTGAAAGAAAGTAGGTTGGAACAACAAGTGTCAAGTCTGAGTGTGGGCATATACAGTCTCAAAAAATATTTAGTCTTCAACAGGAGGCACAGAAAAGCACCCCAAACAAACAGGGCCTTTCTCTGTCTCTGACATATTCTTTTGAATGAGCAGAGCTTCTGAATGGTGGCATTATGAGATCACATAGCGGAGCTGGGTGATGTGAGTGTGGTGATAGTGTGTGTGTTGTTTGAACCCAAACTCACTTATTACACCCACAAACCCCCAAATTGGCACTGAGGTTACTTTTCCTCTGCTTTCCGTCTCCGCATCATAACGTAACGATGGTTTGCATTCAGGTTCCATGCACACATGGAACGAGTGTAACAGCAAATAGGACAATGCACCATTGCACACCACATTATTTAGGGAAATGGGAGAATGAGCACTTAGTATGTCAGGGGAAATTACAGGCAAGGGAATGCACCATCACTTCCCTGTGAGGCCTGCTCTAATCCACAATCCTCATCACGTCTACGTGGTGAAATGTTGCCAATGTTGGGGGAAGCCCACAGTAGTTAACTTTAAGTGAAACACTCTTGAATAATGCCAAGGAAGTGGTGAGAGTACCTAGAGTCAACTAGACCCAACAGTAATCACAGGTTTTATTTATAGAACACTTTTACAACTAAGTAACAAAGAGGCTTACAAGTTGAACAAATATGTGAATGATAGGATTGTTATATTGTTTTAGTGTGAGGTGGCCAACCATGTTGCGTGATTGGAACAGGCTGATTCAGGCCATTTTTTCTTGACTATGTTTCTTGGCTTTTGATTTTGGACCTTTAGACTTTAATAACTTGAAAAGCTCACATTTCCATACACTAGCAGTTTCTGTTAACTTTACATCCTGAACAGGATTAAAGACTAATCCCTCTTAAAGGTCCAGAGTGTAGGATTTAGAGGGTTATATTAGCAGAAACGAAATGAACTATATATATATATATATATATATATATATATATATATATATATATATATAGTTCATTTATATATATATATATATATATATATATATATATATATCGTAAAATAGCGTCGCTTTGACCGTGCGCAATGCCAAAAGGCACTTTTCATGTGAACATGAAATGTGGCAGGGCAGCATCGCTGCTGGTAACCATGTAATACAAGTAGCACGAGGGCGCCTACAGGGTGGGTGAAAGGGGAGGTGGATGGGTCGAACAAACCCGTACTTTGATGCAGTAGTCTGGTGTTGGTTTCCTGTTTGAATGTGATGGAGTATTTTTTTTTTTCCCGGCATGGGTTGCCATATGTTTGTGTTGTCTTAACATAACTATAAGCAATGTCATCCCACCATGCGCATTTGTTGGCATCATGGTAGCGGCTTCCTGGAGCATCAATAGCAGATTCACAAGGATTCCAATCTCGTAATATGTAGACAAGGAAGTCCACTGACAAAGTGGCAACATGCAACGAGTTGGAATTAGAACTTGTTGTTCTGTATACATAATTGTGGTGTTACCCTCAAATGAGCTCTTTATGCCGAGAGAGAGTTTCTACTCGTCCATAGAGATTGATGCATCAACATGTTCCTACTGTAACCCAGAATGGACAAACACTGGCCGTAGATGGCTCATACGCGTTTTTTCATAGCATCACTGCATTGATTTGTATGCAGTATTTTTATAGGTTTTAATCACCTGGTTAGTTTGTTTAGGAAAGATAGTGACCTCTGCTGACAATCTGGCCTCAGTCAACACCTCTAAACCATGAACAATGAAGGGATAGTAACTGGGAGTTCACTCCTGGCACACAGGAGAAGTTTCAGCTGATTGCTATCTACAAACCTCACCACTTGATGCCACTAAATCCTTCACATTGCTCCTTTAAAACAAACAAGTTAATGTAAAAATGCACAAATCTTTCCCTTTCAGGAAACAAAGGAACCTGATATGAGCCTTCTGCTACCTACAGTAGCATATTTTTTACAGCTACAGCTAAAACCAGCATTTATATCAGAAACAGTAGCCAATCTAACTTTAAAAATCAGCACAGCACACTGAGATTTGTGCCTCTAAAAAGTTAACAATGTGGCACCACACGAAGGAAAGTTTTCTTTATCAGGGGGATGCAGGGCCTGCAAAGACAGATCAAGTTTACAGTATATACGGGGCGGTTATATTGCTCTTTACTGCCAGGCTTTGCAGGAAGTTTACTTGATTGGCAGGGAGCCCTCTCTGGCTTGTTCTCTTTTACAGCCCTTTATGAAATAACTGAGCTACACTGCGCTGCAACAACAGTTGTGCAATATTTCAGAGAGGGAAGCGAAAAGGGAAGCGGCTTCAGTGGCGTGTGGCACCTGATCACCATCCCATCCCCACCTCCCAACATGAACACAAACACACACTGACTTAGCATGGGTTGTGAAACTTTTATTATGTCAGCTATGGGCTGAATCTGTGGAAATGTGACACAGGACTCCCTACCAACAGAGTAGGCTGGTCTAACATTTGGAGATTCCTTTTTGTTTGGCATTGGTCTTTTTGATTTTGTGGTGGTTCCTTTTTATTTACTTCACTTTAGCTTTGTGCAGATTAAAATCCTGCTTACCAAAATATAAGATAAAGTTAATGACCTGTGGGCCAAATCTGGCCCCAGACAGGGTGCCAGTCGGTCCCCTACCCATGTTCTAAAGAAGGAGTTTACATAAGGACCCAAAGTTCATAAAGCAGACAGGCCCCTAATCGCCTAAAATCCTAGAAACGTCCTAAAACCCTAGAAATGTAATCCGAGAAACATCCTAATAACCTAGAAATGTCCTAAAATCCTAGAGATGTCCTAAAGTCTCAGAAACATAAAAAAAAATCAGAGAAACATCCTAAATTCCTATGACTGTCCTTAAATGCAAGAAACATTCTTAGAAATGTCCTAAAATCTCAGAAATGACCAAAAAATCAAAGAAATGTCCTAAAATCTCAGAAATGTCCAAAAAAATCAAAGAAATGTCATAAACTCCTAGAAATGTCCAAAAAATCAACGAAATGTCATAAACTCCTAGAAATGTCCTAAAATCCAAGAAACCTATACGGGGCAACTGTGACTGGCCCCTGGCCCTTTGTCCTTTTTTAAAAAGTGGCCCCAGGCAAAGCAAGTTAAGTATCCATGCTTTAGATTCTACAGTGTATATGTCTGGTTTGACTGGAGTTTTTGTTCACAGAAACACAGAAACCCATTATTTAGAACATGCATGACAAGAGGAACAGCTGATGTCAAGTGTGTGTGTCCTCAGTCCCAGTTACCCCGTCTCTCCTAACTAACAAGTCCACCCTCTTGCGATCAAAGGGGCCTCAAGATTTATCGCTTTAATTTGGCAGTGAAAATGGCTGATGGCGGCTGTTACCAAGCGGAGGGCCCCCTGTTAGCACTTAGCTGGCTAACTAGAGTGACGGGCATCTGGCTGGGTGGCTGCCTGGCTGTGTGTACCCGGGGTTCCTCCCCCTCTTTGCCCCATGTTGACCTCACACAACTTTATTCTCCTTGAAGCAAGGCACCATGCAGGCATTTCCTGACAATTTATGTCCTTGTGCCACAAGCAGGGGCATGCCCTGCACTAAAATCCTATCCCTGGCCTATATAGCACACGCGTCTTGGCCCCCCAGAAGACTGGTTATAGTGTTGCACCACTGTCTGTGCAATGGAGTCATTACTTGTGGTTACCATGCTTGGGTTAAGCTGATTTATACAAATCATGTACAGTTTACAAAGCTGCAAATTGTGAATGTGTTTTCCCACCTTCCAGGCAGCCACTGGTGTCCATTCTTTTCCTTTTTGTACCAGATTAGATTTTGCTGAATGTTCTTTTCCAGGAACACATTTACACACATTCACACCTGGAAACTGCCCAGTACAATCACATTTTGATCTGTTGGCCACTGAGGAGCCCACCTGGGGCAGCCGAGGGTTAAGTACCTTGCTCAGGGGCACCTCTGTGGTGGCAATGAAAGAAGGGAAATGGTAAATTGAAACTCCCCTGTCGTGAAACTTACTTCTGGCATGATATTCACTAAAACAGACGTCTGTACTTATTTTCAAGCAAGATTTAACTGATTACAAATTGATTTTCTTGGATTACAGAATAGTATGTTAGAAGCAAAAACATAATGTGTAGTGAGCACTAACATTAGTCCTTGGGTAACACCTGATGGAGTCGGGTTTCACTTGTATGGTCATAAAATTGCCCCTGCAAAGGCAATCAATGAGCTCAAATCGATCTGATGGAAGGAGTCCAATGCAGTTTGGCAGGACTATGGTAGCACGTAAAAAATGATAATTACAGTTGATCCAACAATGATGAATCAGGGAGTTAAAGAAGCAGCAGAGGGACTATGTGATTAATGCAAATTAGGGACATCAGTGAGTGTGTTGGGGGATTCTGTCTACATCTCCACTACATGTCTTGTTCTCCAAAGGTTAAGTAGCTGCTTTTGCCAGCTAATTCGGCCATATGCTCATCTGTGCATTTGACACTGGCGCACCATACGCTCGCACTACAAATTATGCCTCTTGAATATGCAGCCAATTAAAAAGGACATTGCTCACCAGCTCAGTCTATTGAGTCTAAAGTTGTAAAGTGGAAAAAAATCTTGTGATATCACAGACGAATCTAAGATGTACTGGTTTTAAAGGTTGCATTGCAGCGGCTTATGATCAAGTCACGCTCACTTGTGCAGCCTACCGTCTTTTGCATAACTTGTTGCATAAGCACTGGCAGGCACACTCTGTCATGAACGGTCCGTGTCATTTCTGCTTTTGGTAGGGCTTATTACAGTACAGGCCGTTCCCTAATGTCACTGCGGTTGCAAAACCACACAAGCCATCTCTCCCTGAGTTTTTTTTCTGTCATCTAAGAATTGGCTTCCTGTTTTCATTGTGTTCTCTTTCTCTCTCTGGAGGTGTCGTAACCCAGGAGGACGTGCCAAGAACAAACCAAGGTCTGGTCGGGAGAGATCGCTCTGTGCTTGCACTGGAAACAGTTGCGCACACTCGCACACATGCACACACGCACGCCTATTTTGCACACACACAATATCCAGATGTTAACTCTGTGTGCGTGTGTGTGTGTGTGTTTTGTTTGCGTGCGTCTGTTTGATGTGTGATGTGTATGGCATGTACAGTGCTTGTTGCCAAGCCATAAAAAGTCGTTTGCCTGGGCCTGATCTGATGTGCCCTTCAACAGCAACCTGTATGTGAGCATGCCAGGCTCCTGTCTCTCATTTTTATTGTTGTACAAGGTTGTACACTTTCATAAAGTATAGGTGAACATGGCAATCCAGACCGTCGCTCAAGGGCTACACACAAGCAGAATGTGTGGTGCAGCTAAAGTGGAGGAGTACTTATCAATGACTTGAATGTGTCAGCCTTGCATATTAAGGCGACACAGTTTGTGTGCACACCAAATGCATTCCTTTGGGCCTACTGCAGTGTATATATTAAGCTAGATAGTGTTCACTTTAAATATCCATAGATGTTAAAGTAAGAGAAATGAGACTTGCAGAATAGAAGTGCTAGAGAATAGTGTGCATTTTGCTGCTTGCGTCACATGAAAAAAAATTATGGACTGATTAGTGCTCTTAGATTTTTTTATTTTTTTTTTGGCAAATCAGTCTACATCATCATGCATGTGTGGGGATGCAGATGACACCCCCTGCCACTGTTTGCATATTCACTATATTTAGAGCTGAATCTGACCAATCTGAAGGCAGATGGTTTGACTTTTCAAATTATAAGCTCCGTGCAGGCTAGATGGATAGATACAAATTGAAAGCAGATCAAATAATGAAAGGCTTAGCCTTCAGACAATACAGTATCACAATGCAAAACATAAGCATTTTGATGATGTCAGTCATTTTTCTGATATCAGTACTCTGCTAGGTGGCATAATTCTATTGATGGCAATGCAGACTTTATTTCATAACAAATTACAATGGTTTTCTTATTAACACATGGGTTGGACATGGAATGAGAAATGTGGTTATATGCAAGAAATAGTTTTTAAGCTTTCATGTGCCATCAGAAAGTGTTGATGAGGAAACATTTTTTAAATAACTGTGACTGAGATTTGTTCAAGCAGGACATATTTTCCTGAAACTTAAACTTGTCAGTGCTCTCTGATGGACAAACGTTGGGTGACATTTTTTGTTTCGTATTAGCTTACATTATTAGTAGTGAGCTCCTTAAATTAGCATTTTATTGGTTAAGATTCGCAAAGCTACCCGTAGGTCCCTATGTCCTAATATTTCCTTCCAGTTCACTATGTGTCCTTAACAGCTGCATTGAAAGCAAGAAATTTTGGAGTATGGATACCCTTCTGAGTGTGTTATGGTTGAATGTTTTTGCCTAAATCGGAATAATCAATGTTTTAAATGAAATGTATTTTGTTGCCACCTTAACTTTAAGATGCCCTCTTTTTCCTTAGCTTTTTCAAATGTGCTACATGAATGTGTAATAATCATCCACACTCTTGTCTCCTTCTTTGTTGTGCAGCTGGTGAGAAGGCCATAGTTTGTGACCAGTGCGGTGCCCAGTTCCAGACAGAGGAATCCCTGGAGGCTCATCGGCAGATCCACACCGGTATGAACACACACATGGCTAGACACGTCATCATGACACCAGAGACATAAACAAAAAGATATGAGCTCCTCTGCTACATCTGTTTGCATTGGTCGATTTTGTCCAGAGAGGTTCCACTCTGTGGAATTGGCTGCATTTAAAACGATACACACATTTTGGCAAGACAAATGCTTTTAAAATAGCAGTGAAGTAAAAGTAGCCAGATGTCTTGTAAAAACTTCTGAGTACGCACTGTAATTAGATCGCATTCAAACAGAGAAACACTGAGATCACATTGAATCATCAGGTCCCATTCACACTCCCAATCTGTTTGTGTATTTTCGCCAATCAGTGTGCGTGTTGTGGTGTGGTGTGTGTGTTGTGGCGTGTGGAGGCTCATTGAGCCCTCTCTGGCTAACTGGAGCCATGGATTGACAGATAGATAGATCACATCATCTTGGATTAATCCTACTCGCCCTAAATCAAGACAGACCCAACAGTAATCAACAAACCGGGAAAACTTGGCAGGCCGATGTTGTTTATCAGTGCTCAGCTATGAAGATGGGAAGATGAGGACGATCTAGGTGCCAAGATGTAAATAGGAAGAAGTAAATCCCCCTCCAGCAGATGTGTGATGGCCCAGAACAGTTTCACTGCTGGTGATGAACTCTTTAATTTGGGGGAAAGGATTGTCTCAGATTTCCACCACTGCGTTACAAAGATGGCGTGCTTGGGGCGAGGGCATGTGCTGGAGTATTGTGTTTGTGTGTTTGTGAGTCTTCAGTTTCTCTCAGTGGCATTTGTACATCTCAGTGGAGTGCGTGTGTATGTCTCAACATCCAACATTTTGGACAATAAGTCTAACGTAACACAATAAGTGCGACAATTAATCGATCTATGGATTACTTACGTGAAAGAAAATTCATTGCCAATAGTAGTTTCAGATTCTTGAATGTGAGACTTTGCTGCTTTTCATCATTTATTACAGTAAATTGATTCGTCTTTGGGTTTTGGACAGTTAGTTGGACAAAAGAAGCATTAAAGATGTCATTCTGGGTTACAATAAATTGTTTTGATCATTTTAATAATTTAATAAGTTAAAAAAAACATTTTCTAGATTAAATGATCAATTGATTAATAGGTAAAATAATCAGCATATTAGTCAATAATGAAAAGAAATGATTGATAATATGTCTCCATTATGTAACACACTACAGATAATGTTAAGCTATTTGCAACTGTAAAAAACAACAATAACAAGAACAAACAAATAAATACACATAAATAAATAATGACATAGCATAATTCATTAATGTAGCAGTTGTGATCCAAAGTTTGGTTGTCGTCTGTCATTGTATCCTACAATTGGTACATTTAGTGTACAAAATAGTATTGTTTGATTAGTTTCTTATATACTTACTTCAGCACGGATGACAACATTACATATAAACTTAGTTTTCTATAGAATTGTGTTAGTATATCAGTAAATGAGATAAACCGTAATTGAATTGAATAAATCTTTATTTCAAACATGTAAAAACAAAGCAAAACACACACATATAAAAGCAAACAAATGCAATGAACAAAATCAAAAAGAGAATAAAGAAGGCCTATCCAAAACTAAAAAAAAGTAAATTGTATTGTGCAGTGTTGACTATAAGATATTAGCAGAAGTCAATTTTTTTTTTATTTTTAGGGATTTTAGGGAGTTGCAACAGAAAAGGCCACGGGATCTCCAAGTTCAATAGGATCCATCCTTTGGTGACCTTGAATGTCCACAGGAAGTTTAACCTGGCCGATAGTTTCTGATATTTTACATACAGAGTGAAGAACATTGGAGAAATGCTCATGGAGTGACCAGATAAAAACAGTTACTTCTCTGTGGAGCATGAATGTGCTTGAGAATTTTCATGGCCCATTTGCCCAGATTTTTATACTTTTATTTTATTTTTAAAACTTAAGCCTAATAGTGGCATCTGAGGAAAGGTCAGAGAGGGCACTCACTAACCAACCCACTTTATCCACAAACAAAATAAGATGAGAGAAACGAGTGCTGCCAATGCACATTCAAGCCAGGAGCTGATCCCCCAAAATAGCCACACATCATCATTATCATCATCTTGTGTTTTGTCCTTCATCTGAAGCCGTGACCCCTGTGCTCTTGGTAGCTCACTTTTTACATGGCACCACTTTTTCTTTGCATCCACTCACACCGCCCCCCCACCTCCTCCTCAACATTTGAGAGGGTAAGGTGGGGCGGTGCAGTCAGGTCTGGGGGTTACTCCTGAGGGGCATGCCCTCAGCCAATCAGCCCGCTGGAGGTAAAGAAGGGTTAAACGAGGCTAATGATCCAACAGCCATAACAGCGGAAAGGAGCACTCTAAATATAGGCATTCCAGTCTGGAACGAATGGCAGGGGGGGGGGCGCCGCAGCCAGGGCCAGACGTGTCTTCCTGCCAGACAACTGGCGCAGCAGCAGCAGTAATAGTATAGTAATCATCCATGTGTTGAGCCCCTCTGAGGGATCAGAGTCTGAAAAATGGGCTCTGGTAAAATATGACAAGGCACTTTCACTGCACCATATGATTCCCAGTTTCTCTGCCTCTGTGCACTTTGAGCTACTGTATACCTATATTATGACATCCCTGGCTCTAGATTTGAGCATTTGACACGTGCCCTCCACTCCCCACCCCTTGTGAAAGCATGGCTCTCATTTTCAATATCGGACTCACTGATTGCTGTCACGACTGTGACTCTCAAAATCAATAGTGAACTGAAGGTTGACAGCATTTAGCTGGTTGGTCTGTTTCCAGCAGGGGAGTGACTGATGGGATGAGTGCGAGAGGTAAACAAACAACTCCCTCTCTGTGTCTCTCACTCTAACTTTCTGGAGACTTAATAAGAAGTTGTCGAATTTGATTTGATGCAGCAGGTCATCAAAATATCAACTGTAACACTGAAAGTGCTGCCCTGGTTTTACTCCGGGAGTATATTTTGTATCAATTTCCTTCCTGATGGGCCAATCTCTCCAGCTATGGCTTGCTTGGAAATTTACTTGGAATATCAGATTTTTGAAGTCAGAACTATGTATCACAGATATTTTTTTTGCCCTATTTTAACAGGCATAGTACTGTATAAGTGTTTGGGATTTTTTTTTTACCTTCCAATTGAATTCTCAGTGCTGTCCGTCATTTTGGTTCAGAACAACATGTTTCAACTACTGGCCAAATTACAATGAAATTCACTATGTATATTCATAGTCCCCAAAGATAATTCTTAATTATTTTTGGTGACACCCAACCTGTCCTGCTACCAGTAAAACACAAAAAATATTGAAATATAACTTATTAAACACATTCATGGTCCCCAGAGGATACACCATTTGATTGCAACCACACCATTTCTTTGATAGCACTCTCAGGCTAAAATGTCTACATGCACATGGGAAAGCTCATAATGTAATGGGCAGATAGCTATGACATTTTCAGAGTACATTTCATGGTCCTAAGAGGATGGACCATTTGGATTGTAATGACCTTGTGGACTTTATTTCCTTTACTTTTGAAGTTCTTAAGCTCTATCAATGGCTAAATTTGTACATTGTTATTAATTCGGACCAACAAACTTTTTGTATCATGGGATGTGATGAATATGGCATCCTCTGACTTCAAGCTGGGTTTTAGATTTTTATTCTGTTTTTTAGAAATAGCCTTTTTCTGTATGTATAGAAAATGCAAATACTGATATCTCAGCAGAATGTAAAGGGATGGACAAAACAAGATAAACTACATCCATTACAAAAGCAGCTCCGCTGGACAGTACTGTGTTAAATCAGACTGAGCCGGAAAGCTTAACAAACATGGATTTATTTATACAGAAATGTCTGTGTGTACAGTACCCAAGACACAAAACATCAGAGAGGGCATGTGGTGGGAGCATGGGGTTACTGTTGGCCATCAAAGCCAGATTTGATCTCTGCCTGCCTCTTGGCAGCGCTTCAGCCCTTGGCTAATGTTCTCTGATGACAATATTTGGCCTCTGAAACTGTGGCTGTTTCTTGCTGCTTTGAATGGGAACTATTGTGGCATCTCCTCTGTTGGCCGGATCAGCTGCAGTCTGACTCAACCTCTGTGTCTTTCTCAGTTTGCCTGTCCGTCTTTTGCTTTTTAACAGAGCTGCGTTTGGTATATTGCACACCTCTCTGTGTTACTCAACAGCCCTTATGTATGTGTGACGTATGGCAGGTGGTTATCCAAAACCATGGGAGAGTTTGGAGGGCCGTTGATGCATTCCTGAAGTTGTCGTCATTCCTAACGGACAATCTCTTTTGCATGGGAATGTGTGTGTGTGTGTGTGTGTGTGTGTGTGTGTGTGTGTGTGTGTGTGTGTGTGTGTGTGTGTGTGTGTGTGTGTGTGTGTGTGTAAGAAGGGGGGGTAGCTGGTTGGGATGCCAAGGGAACTAGCAGCAAAACATCATGTGGCTGTTTTTTTACCCATTGAACTCGTGCAAATACACAAGCACAAACACACAGTGCAAACTATTCCCTTCTTTGGCAGTGCATTCACACACAAATAAATCCAGGAATGCCTGTGTTCAGGAGCCGAAGTCACTTGTGAGTTGCATTACATCTACTGACGCCTAATTTTTGTCACATATTTTCCCAAATTGGATGGCATCGCATCAGAGTCTCTCAATCTCTCTAAACTGGGACTCGCCTCAGGGCTTTTGCAAGCAAAGAACACAGTCTGTCTGGCTTTCATGGAGCTCTCATCCTTAAAGAAAAACACTGCTGTCATTTAGAATTGTAGCCCATTTACTACTGTCTCTGTCTCATGTCCTCCAATTGTTATGCAATGTATGCGCTGAGAATTGGACTCTTTATTTTTTAAAGTCCTAGCTTCGCAGCCTTCCAGGCAAACACAACATGTAAAGCTACATGCTTATAGGGAGGATTTCTTGGTGGAGACTTTAATTTCATCATGTGGGTATCAGGTGACTGGCAGGAAGTGAAGCGTAATGTGCATACTGATATGAGTCAGCTCCAAAAGGCATTTTTATTTTGAAGGACAGCACTTCAAAATAAAAATGCCTTTCCCAGAATGAAGGGCAGTAATTACCTCCTCTGAATGAAGAAGGAAAAAACAAACATATTTTATTGTAATTGATACAGCAGATATATTAATAGTACAGCTGATTCATAATTGTTATCATTCACGTCTTGGTCTTGGATAGTTATGTGGATTCAGATTTTTCCTGCATTTATCAGATTTGTAACAGGGTGAATGTTGAAAATACATCCATAAGTTTTTGTCGGTAATCCGATAGCAACTTTAAACGGTAGAAAAAGTAAATTGCCAGTTTAGCAGTGGCGCCCCCAGATTTTTTTTGTTATGGGTGGCCAAATGGGGGCCACTGAAAATATTGGGGTGGCACACCAAAACCGAGAGCCATATCTGAATTTAATGACTTCCATTATGCTTTTAAGTATATAGGCTAGTGGAAAACTATTTCATTATAGAGAGCTGGGGAATCACATATTGATAACCTTTGTTTGGATTTTACAGTTAGAACATACTTATTATCTGATGTGCATAGACTCATATCAGTACAATTGACATTTTGAGTACCACAGCAATGCTGCTTTGATCTGTTTTTTATCTACACACTAAAAAAACAATCAGTAACGCATAAATAAATTAAGTTTTCTCAACTCAATTTACAAGCAGTTTTGTTAATCGAACTTGATCATTTGACTTAAAAAAAACGTAATTATTTATTATCGATTAAAGATATTATTCTAATTTGGTTAACTATTTTTTTCAGTATACATGTGTAAGGCAATTTTATTTTATTTAGACTCGTCATCCTTTTCCTTAAAAAGACAATTTAGAACTGTGCAGTGATTTTCAGGAACAAAACATTTACTGGGAAAGGCCATCTCAAGTTTAGAGAAGACTCATGGGGACACATAACCCTATTTTTGTTTAGATATCATTAGGTGAAAGTACAGGGAACCTCTTTAAAAATGCCCATGCCTGCTGTCCTGTTGCCACAATGTAGCCTAACTGTTGAGCATTTTTCAGCCTGCTCTCATACAGTCTGTGCTGACGTGGTTGACAGTTTCACAAGATACCATTAACTTTGCACTAGCTTAAAAAATGAGTGCCACAGCCTCTTTCAGACAATAATGTTGGCCTCAGATTTTTTTTGCCAGTGGGGTGGACAGCTATTGTATCAGGGGGGGCAGGGCCCCTCCTTGGGGCCACCACTGCAGATGAGGAGATTTGACTTCACATGATGCACTACCAGTTTGCAAACCCAAATGTCCTCAAAATATGCCAGTGTGCTCAGACTTTTTTCTTTTATTTGAGCAGCATTGTTCCTTTCAAAGAGACTTTTTGTTCTAAATGCAAAATGACATGTCTGACATGCCCTTCTCATCCTCTGGGATCATATGCAGGCACATGGGTCAGGCTTTTATCTACAGCAGTTTTTTCAGTGTTGAAACCAGCCTTAAAGTTAGCTGTTGAATTTGTAAAATTCACTTTCAATTTATGGGCTGGGGAAAAAAAGGTTATTTTATCATTTAATGAGGCTTGTAATTTTTTTAAGCAATGACAATAAAGTGCTTCAACACATAATGTGAGCTCTGCCGTTGACAGAAGCAGTAAAATTTCAGGAGCTAGTTATTGTTAAATATGGATTGCCATTAATACATTCTGTATTATAAATCTTGGGACATTTGTTTAGTAAAGGACAGAAAAAGAAGTAAAAGTTTCTGACTGAAAAGCTGTAGCTGTCCATTACTGCTGTGCACTGAGACATTTCCTCTTTGTGATATCAGCTGTAAATTGTTTCCAACGCCGTTTTAATATGGATTTTGTCCTACACTAAAACACCATGTTGGGAAACTTTACTCATTTGAAAACGGCCTCCAACGTGTCATTTTCAGTTTGCATTTCCAGTAAAGCCTCTCCCCGTCAGGCTGTACAAGACATTTCTGAGCTGTGAGTTGCAGTTTTTTTTTTCTCATTCTGCTTTTATCTCTATACTTCTGCCAGCTATCTTCGTCTCCTTTCTTTTTTTTTTTTCATTAGATTGTTTTGGTCCCAGCCATAATTTATAGCTCTTGTATTTTATTGGTAAAACCCACCACACTCGCATTCCACTTGATTAAACTGTAGCTTGGTGCTGAAAACCAAAAGGTCAGAATATGTTCACAGAGAATGTGGCTCACAAACAAAAAAGGAAGCAATAAATTGAAGTTAAAGTACTTTTTTCCTTTGTTTTTTAGCCTGTGTGCTGATTTAAAAAATGCAGATTTCACTACAAGGAAGTCATGCATTTTACAAGCTCTGCAGGCTCTATAACTGCCAATCTGAACCGTATATATCCACAAGGGCACACTTTGTAATTTGCGCTGAAATCTGCACATTCATCCGCCAAACTAAGGCCACATTCAGTACGAGCGGTTGCCTCTTATTCAACATGAGCTGTGAGCAGCAGTAGAAACGACGGGGACTGCATCTCCCATGTGACCTGTGTAAAAATGAGTCTGGAGTCCACAGGCCTTGGAAGAATTTGTTGTCCGACTGTTGGTGTTCCTGTTTATACATGAATCATCTCCATGTACACACACGCACACATACACACACAAAGCAGTGCCAGAGAAAATCCACATATAATAGGAGAGGGAGGCTGTTCTCTCACTCTTTTCTTTCTCCTTTCTGTCTTTCTCTCTTTATCTCCCTCCATCCTTTTTTAAAGTCTTGTAATACAGGGAAAATATGCAAACCATGGAGTGGCAATAGTGGGTTTAGCCAGTGGGAACACAGCGTGATTCCAGCAGGCCTCTGCCGCAGAGTAAACACTTTCTTTTCTCAAGCCAGAAATAGTTTGGCTGGAGAGAGAACGGCAGAAAGGGAGGGAGGATACAAGGAGAGACAGAAAAAGCAAAAAGGGAAAGAGGAGACGGGGTGGGAGGGTGGGGGGTGGGGATACAACAAGGTTATGATGGTCAGAGGAAAGACGCTCGTTTTAGTCACATTATTTCTTTTCTTCCTCATCTTTTTCTTTCGCGTAAATTGTTCGCCGGTGGCCTCGCAATCAGTCACCTCAAATACAAACACACACACAAAACACACACACATGCAGTCCAGTCATGTCACTCAAGCAAATTAGGCCAATGGCAGCGCTACACAGGGGTCACGTCAAAAGTGCCGATTGTCTCAATCACATTAGTCCAGCACTGGCATCTGTTTAGCATTTAGTTAATTGTGATGTTATTAAGTTGTCAGTGAGCATTAGGGCGGCGATAAGCAAAGCAAATATTCTTCCAGCCCGGGCAGGCTGTGCTACACACGTGTTGCTGATACACACACTGACACACACACACACACACACACACACACAGGAACATACAGCCCTCTGGTTTCTGTAAGAGTGAATGTGATTCCACTACTGCTCGCTCTTAACTCTGACTGAATGAAATGATCACAGCTAAGATGAAATAACCATGTTTATGAGGCATTTGAGTTGAATGCAGCTTCTTGCCAAAGGCCAGATGTGCATTAGCATTATGACTTTTGATCACAAAATGTTAGCATGTCGGGCTTCCTGTCGGTGTCATCTGGTGAGTCAAAATGCTGATTAGCGCCAGGCTAGTGCTCGTCGTTGCAGCATCCCACTCATAATTGAGCAAGCTGTCCGTGGTCGAAGGCAGATTATCCATCTGTCTGTCTATCTTTGTCTGCCGGGCTGTCCAGAGAACTCACACAAGGCATTCTGGGTCATAGGGGGTATCAGGTGACATGTCCACCTTGCAGGCCAACACTGAGACATACAGAGACAAACAGAATTAATGTATTCTGTTTGCATCATATCAACACAACACAAACTTAAGGCTTCATGTTCAATCCAGATCACACTCAACCCCTTATGACGAAGTTGAAATTATTTTGTCTCGTTTAAAGTCATTTCACCACATGCACAGATTTTTGTACAAAAAATGAGCACAGAAATAAAATTTAAAAAAAAATGTTTTTTTTAAGTACGTACAAATGCCAGCACACCTCTGCAAAACATGCGTGCAGCGGAAATTGGAAGTCTAATGTTTATTTCAGCCGAATGTTACTATGTGGTGTAGTTGCATGCCATGAATCTTTGCAGGGAGAGTGTATTTTTGGGGAATGACACTTTGGAGTAATAGGCGTTTGTTTTCGGAAAAACATTATCTACCTGCATAGGTTTGTGTTGTGTAAAGTACAAGTGAATGGGACACAACGAAACGTATTTCTTATTGAAAATCACCAATGACACTGCACTCTTTGCGTGTAGGTGAAATGCAGAAAAAATGACAGATTCTCTGTTCAGATTCTCTGTATTTCTGCAACACATTTTCACATTGAACTTGGGAGAAATGGCTTTTTTACTCACAGCCTACCTTTTGAAATGACTCCAAATACAGCTATATAACATCGATTAGAGGTTCAAATCTTGTAAGCTGTATCAAGCGGCCTTTGGGGGGTGCTTTTGCTGGATAATTGACTTCAACAATGAATCAATTATCAAAATTGTTGTTGATTGATTTCCTGTTGGGCAATCACAGCATAATATCAAAAGAAAATTTCTTTAAGACAGTGATACTATTAAGTGGTTTATGTCTAGATATATAGGGCGAATGACTGAGGATGGTCTCACTTACATTTTGGCTTTGTATATATATAGTTAATAGGTTGTTGTGCGGTATAATATGTTATATAAAATAATATATATTTACTGTTGAAATTATCAGAGTATCATTTAAAGCCAGCAGTTTCCTTTACCTTTCTTTCTGTAAACAAACACCACTTTCTCTTTGCTCTCCTCCATCTCCCGCTCCTTGGCACTCACTCTCACTCACCTTCCAAAATAAGAAGAGTACAAGTGGTCAGAGACACTATCGGTGGCTAAATTAAATCAAGCGGCACTAGCTAGACTACAGTCACTTCTCCTGCTACTAACCTCCTCCCTCTCCCTCAGCAAACAAATTTTTCCCCAGATAAGATCTAAATGAGTTTTTCCAGGCGGAGGAAGATCCTCCGTTTGGCTGATGGATACTGTGTACGAGGCTCCAGTGTGACCAACCCCCGGTTGTAATCATCTGCCACGGACATAAGTGTTATGCACAGTGGCCTATGTGAATAGTGGATGTGTGGTTTGTGTGTAAATGAGATAAAATGTGTGAATGAGAGTTGGCACAGCTACGTTCCCCCGCACCCAGCTTCATTCATTGAGAAATACCCAACTGGGCCCCTGCACTGCGGAGCCTCAGTGCCGAGGCTTAGTGTCATGGTGGGCACAGTCGCATTGATGCATCGCCACAGGAAACCATGGGACAACAGCATGTCAGGGAGGGAGGTAGTATTCTTATAAGGGGGAAATAGGTGGGTGGGATCCAGTAGCAAATTGGGATGTCCGTAGTGGTGCAACAGTCTGGCTGCGGGAGAATCCCCACTTGGATGGATCATTGTGAACCAGGGACAGCAGCCACACATCCAGAGAGACCAATAAAATGATGTGGTATGGGCAGAGGGAGAGGGGGTGAAGGGGGGGGGCGGATTATAGACTCCCAGAGGGCTCTGCGATTCACGGGCCATAAAATGGAAGTCAGCAGGACACACAGCAAATCTGGCCAGCCAATATCCACCATCCCCTTCTTCCCTGTTTCGACCCTGAGGATGTGTCTCAGCCGTACGTCACAATGCAACCCCAGCGAGCACGTCCCGTTGTCGGACAATCTCAAATCCTTGGATGCCGCCATTCTCCCCCGTTACATTTGCATGTCAGACGCTGCGTCTTTGTCCGAGATCTGCTTGTTTAAAAAAAAAGGGAAAAAAGGATAGATAAGGAAAGGGACAGAATCTACGAAGGCCTTTGCCATCCGGGGAATAAAAATGCCGCTTTTGTCAGGAGGTTCCCCACTTTCCGATATCCCATCGCATTTTAACCTTGGCAAGGCGAGGACTTTGAATATAAAAGGATTCGCCCAAGAGAGCGAAAGAGAGAAAGAGATGTGGAACACTGGCCCCACGTCAACAATAGCCAGGGTTCTTTTGTCCACAGTGTTATTTGAAGTAAATCTCCCTCTGTAATTAGATTGGAGCTGTTTGTGGACATCTTAGGAGAGAGCGTCAGTGTTAAAACAGCAACGCGCGAGGGCCCTTTTAATTTACAGTGCAAATACCTTTCGATTAGCGTGGAGCAGGAGGAGGGGTAGCAGGGACTGAGGAGGAGGGACAATAGAGGAGTCTTTCAATCCTTTTTCTTTTTTGTTGTTGTTGTTTGAGAGCGGGAAGAGGTTCGAGCAGCTCTCCTGTGTTCCTTAATTGTGAAGCAAGGAGATTAGTACGAGTGCTTCCAACCTTTCACCCCAAACAAAGGAGCCATCAGATCCAGTTGCCTAGTGACACAAGGTTTCACACCGGCAAATTTAGCCACTGCCTTTAGCTTCTCATGGTACATCTTAAGAGAACGAATGAAATCTCCAGCCTTTTGCTCGTGCACCCCCGATGCAAACCATTTCTGCCCCTGTCCGTCTGACAGCACCCTTAATGGCACCGAGCAGCCACGCTAATGAAAATGGCCGTTCATCCTCACTCCAAGTCTTTCTCTCAGACTCATATAAAAGTTAATGTACCCGTGACAATGACATTCAGAAGACCGTTTAGCTTTGGACAAATGCTGCATTTCTTGGTGGCAAGAGCAGCCGGGCACACAGAAATGTCCTTTTACACTGCGTGCAGCTCAATCAAAGGGCACTTAGCAGTGTCATATTGATTATGGGAGCTTAACCCTCGTCAATCTTTGATGGGTCATTTTGGCAGCCTTCCCGTAGATGGCTTCAATGAGTAGAGCTGCCTCAACGGGAAGGAAGGGGTTCCCTCTTCAGCCAGGGCTGGTGACTTCTAAGATACATATGTGCCTATCAGAGGGAGACAGCAGGTTGATTCCTGTATATATGCGTTGTCACAAATGCCTCTCCCTCTGTCTTGAGGCAGGAGAAAATTATTACGACAAAACAAGAACAGATCTAGGACTATACCAATTATGAAAATGA
The DNA here is from genome assembly GCF_026936395.1 of Plectropomus leopardus. Classification (NCBI taxonomy): domain Eukaryota; kingdom Metazoa; phylum Chordata; class Actinopteri; order Perciformes; family Serranidae; genus Plectropomus; species Plectropomus leopardus. The sequence continues at coordinate 10,493,426 of NC_142190.1, forward strand.
CATCTAAACCTAATTAATTATCATTCCATTTAAATTTGATTTCAGTTCCCAGACTTCATCTGTCCATTAAGGAAATGAGCTACTTAGTAAGCTCACTATAAGAAAACAGCTTCACTTTACAAAAAAAAAAGGCGTTGACATAATGTTACAATTCTTGGTCCTCCAGCCGTCCTCGTGAACTAGTACATACATTACATTTGGAGTTATAAGGTAGTTAATTAGGCAGGCGGACCTTAAAGTAATATTTCATCCTCAAAATGGTAGCTATAATTAAGCTTCCCTTGTTATGTTGAATTTGTGCAGAAAAGTTTGTTTTTCCCTCATGTGACCACTGTTAACGCAGAATCCAATAACGGCAAACATGCTCGATGAATTGAAGTAAATTGGGACTGTGTTCAACAATAGCAAAACTAGATCAAAGCAACTGTTTGCAAACTCTCACAGAACTCGTGCACTATAACCCAAGTTTTATTTACTCAGTCATATACTCAGCACTTCCATAACATGAATGTTTAAAACATTGCACACACTGCTCCTCATACATGTAAGCCACATAAACCCAGCTTCACTTAGCTGGATTAAAACTCAGAAACTTAAACATTAAAGGTAAGGAGTTTGGTTCCCATTCATTTCTACATATATGAAACTGATATTTAGGGATCATATTAAACTCAGAATGTCAACCCCTAAAAGGTTCACTCTTTTGCATGTTTCAGCCCGTAAGCTGCAAATATCATCTGCATACATGTACATACTAGTGCCCCGCCTTTTAAATCCAGCTGTAGTGTTTTTTCAAACATTTTACACTGTGTTTTTCTACCTCCCAGGCAGCTGTAGGTTCCTGTTTGTTTCAGAGTGGAATGAAAATTCTCTAGTCAATAACTTCAAGATAATTAATTACTCTGCACTGTAATTCATGTCTGTTTTTACTGTTTGCAACTGCAACATAATCATCATTTAGCAATGCAGTTGTAAGTTAATGGCTGACTGGAAGGCAAGAAAAATATATAAAAAAATTTACAGACTCTTGACTTGTAAGAAATGGCAACCCAATCCCCAGAACAGATGTTGGCATTGTACATAATGGCAAACTGTGGATGTGTTGCATTTGTGCGTTTCATATTTAGTGGATAAATTTAAATGTTTTCTTTATTTTTCAATTTTAGATTTATGTTGTGATAATGCTGCTGAAATTGTGTGATTAGGTTTATGCACTGCACAACAGGGCAACTGGGCTGTAAATAAGCTACACATACAAAAATGCTTGTATGATTTTTTGTCACTTTCCAATGACAGTCAGCACTGTATTTGATTTAACTTCTGTATTTTATGCATGTCAGGTAACCACGTTTGCTTGAGTCTTTTATGCACACCATTGACTAGAGGTGATTATACTGAAACTGATTTTCATATAATAATAATAATAATAATACATTTATAATAATACTGAATATTCTTAAACATAGCTTTGTATCGCTACAGGAGAAAGCTGATCTGTACAAAATAAACTGACATTTCTCAGCTGTGGAGGAATGAAATCTCTCACCTCAACTGGCCCGTCTGAATTTGGCTCTTGAAGGCCATATGTCGTCGTGAAGCAGCTGCTATACTTTTAGACCAGGAGAAGTGAAACAGAGAGCAGTCATTGAGTTGAGTTTGTCTTGGAGGTGGCCTGCTAGGACAATACTCCAAAAAGAAACTCAAGTGGGACCCATTACACCCCACCGAGGGCAGACTCTTATCAGTTAATAGCAGGTTTCCCCCTGAGAACAGATTGTTTTGATAGATGGCACCTGGTAAGGCCTTTGCAACCAACCACAAAAAAACACAAGTGTATACTAGATAAGCTCTGTGAGGAAAAAAAAATAAAAGGAGCATCCCGTGAGTGTTAATTTGGTCATGGGAGGATGGACAAAAAGTACATGCGTCTGATGTTTCCTGACTGCCTGAGTCACTGAACTTTCTTGTTTCTTCTCTTATTATTTGCTCATTGTAACAATTAGTCCTGTGCATATTTGTTTAGGCGTGGTGTTTGGAGTGAATCAGCAGTTCACCTGATTAGACAGCATTCTTGCTACAAATTACACTTTTTATGTGCTCTATTTGGAGAGACTGCTGTGACCTGGAATGCTTTGATCTTCATTGCTGCTGAGTTCAGCATCCTGTGTTCTGCATTAGTTTTAGCTTTTTATCATAATGTTTAGTCGAGTATTGAGGAGCACAGGTTATACAGATATACTGACCTGCACAGTCTTCCCTGCTATTTACAGCCATCCCTGCTTGCAGCTGCCATAAACAGATTGGAAAATGAGTTCATGTGTTTCAGGTTGTCTGAAAGCTGCTGCCATTAAAAAATGTTTTTCCAATAGCAAGTGAAACTTCTTCAACTGCCAAAGGTCCCATATTTTAAAAATCTGTTTTTCACATCTTTATTTATTTATTATGTTTTTGTATAGTCCATTTGTCCATACATACCTATGTACGTCCCAATCTTGTGAGCGTTATATCTCAAACACTCTTCAAATTTTGAATGAACATTAACTTGGATTTAAGGATGAATTCATTACACTTTGGTGACTGTCAAAGGTCACTGTGACCTTGCATCCATCTCAATCTTATTAACATGATATATCAACTAACTTTAACTGAATGAGATAAAATGTCCTAGTAAGAACCCCAAACACAAGTATGTACCTGAAAATGAGTAATGTGGGTCCTTTAAACATTTTATTTCCAGCCAACTATTTATGTAATATAGCTCAGGTGGCTGCTTCCTTTGGCAAGCAAAGTGCAGATGACTTAGACACATGAATAGGCCCTTTTAAAATCTTTAATCGAAGTGAATCTAACTTGCAGGAAGAGAAAACCAAAAGTCATGCATGATGTGTTGATAACTAACATTATTATCTTTTATCAGATCACAGGTCATTCATGATTATTATCTGTTTGGTCTGGCATAAACTGGTTCAACAAGATCCATGCCTCTTATCTACCTGAGGAATCTTTGTTTAGAGTCTGACTTGCCCATGATTTGAGGCCAAAGACTGCTGTTGGAACAGAAAGCTTTGTCTCTGTTTTTGTTTTTGAATTACTAGAAAGATGAATTTGAATCTTGTCATTAAATCAGTACAGAGTGTGCCGAGTGTGTCAGTTTTGCTGCCATTATTTCTAAACAACATTATGAGAATCCTGGCTGAAGCAGATGAGAGTAGAATGCATCACTGAATGCAATATAAGTTACTGTTGAATATTAATGCTCTCATATAATGAAAAGAATGGGGAAAGAAGTAGTGTATCAGTCATACATATTAAAGGTTGAAATGCAAAGTTGTGTAAAGGCAGAGGCTTTTTTAGAGTGCATTAAAAATTCACCTGATCCTTTCCCTGTTTGTCTTCGCTGCCCTTCACTCCTGCTCTCCTGACTCCAATATGTAAATATTCTCTTGAAAATTAATTTAGCATTTAATTATGTATTTATTCACAAGCAAATATGCCAAAAGTCTCTGTGGTGTCAGCAGCACACTGGTAAGTCAGCGGCCAGCTGTTCATTGTACACTGACCTTGACTAACTTTAACAGCTATGGCACAACAGTGTTATTTCATAGGAAAATCAAAAGTCTTCTGCACAGCAATAGTGAGGTACTGGTCAAGTGTAGGCAACAGAAAGTATGACAAGTTACTTGCTGCATGTCAAACTCAGCTCTAGAACAACTTAATGATATAATCAGCCCTGTCTACTAGGAATTACATCTATATACAACTAATTTAAAATAGACAATATGTTATGAGGGAAACACAATGTTGAGCAAATTAAATTTACTATTATCATAATGAGGAAATGTTGCCAAATAACATATTTGGCAAGTTGCAAAAATGCTGATACTGAATGTATCAGCAAAATGTATACTTACAACATATTTCAGTCATTTTCTGCCAAAATAGGAAGTCTTGCAATACAGTATTAACTCAATGTTGACTACAACAATTGCTTTTAGTAACTTATTTAATTCATATTTAACCAGAGTTATAATCTTACTCTGATCTTAACTTTAGTGCATTTGATGCCTAAACCTGGGACAGGATTTTGGACCTGATCCTGGGTTTCTGGGGTCAAGGTCCTGCACTCTGTCCTCCCACCATCCTCCTTATCTGTGTGGTGTTTCTTTACCTGAAAGAGAGAAACATCTCTGAGCAGTGACCAGACAGTGATTACATTTCCACAACAATATAATTAAGAAAGCATTTTACTAACATACAAATGGAATTTCTAGGACGCAGGCTTGTATTACTACTCCTACTACTATTTTATTTTTTTTTTTACATTTGCAAGTGGAAATCAGGCTCTACAAACATTATTGTGTAATGTAAAAACATGGACTCATGTCACATTTACAGTGTAACTTCTTAAAATGAATTCCAAAACATCCAATAAAGAACTCTGTATGAGAAACTAAGTAAGGAGGCTTCAGTATTACATTATATTTATATGTTAGGTCCCATATTTTAAAAGTAAGAAAATAAAAAAATCTATTTAAAATCTGTTTATAAAAGGAAACATTATGGGACATGGTTTAAATACAGCATTCAAACAGTCGGTTACTTTGATTTTAGTTAGTTGTTGAGTGGGTTTGTCAATATAAAAAAACTATTAGCTTTAAAAGAGAAAAAATAACCTTGTCCACATTAAGAAAAATATTGAGCTTCTCTTGCTTAAAACGTGTATCAGTATTTATTATTTATTTATTTATTTATTTATTTATATTTGTACTTGAGGAAAAGAAAAAACAAACTTGTCTCCAGCATTTATTTATTGCATTTCTTTAGCAGCTGTTTGGTATTTTCTATAATCAGACATTTTCTTCATTCTTGACATCACTTTTTATCATCAGAAGCATATTCTGAGCTTTTATCAACAAAGAAGGTGTTAACTGTAAACTGTCAGCGAAAACGTTTTGATCCCTGAGAAGATAAAATCATGTGAAAGTCAGTGCAAATAGTTTGTTAGTTAGACTGCTTTGATGAAATTTTAATGGATATTTTCAGGAATAATTGACAATTTTAGTGAGAGGAGATTTACCATCACCAGATTCCTGACACTAAAATTTAATTTGGGCAAAGAGGATTGAGTTAAAGAGTTTGACAGGATGAAGAATATTTTTACGGAAAAATATTGACCAGCTCAGCTTTCATTTCTTAAACTCCCTTAAGTTTCCTACCAAGGAATGTTTGGGGGAGGGTCCGCTGGTCCGAATGCGGTGTCCCCTTACAGTCCGGCTGACCAGCAGGCTCAGGGAGGTGATTGATTGGGTGGTGCTGGGGCCACCAAGGACCCTTTCTGCAGCTTTAGAGGTTAGGGGTCACCTCCTCTGCAAATCTGCTTCCTTTTGTACAGTCGCAACACCAGGAGAGCAGTGTCACATCCCCCCTTCTCCCCGTCTCCCCTCCCTCTGGTCTTCACCCTGGGAAAATGGGGGAGGCGTCAATTAAACCTTTTCTCTCTTTCGCTTCAGTTCTCTCTATCTTCTGAAGTTGCTCCTTAAAAAAAAAAAAAAAAAAAGAAAATTCTTTAGGTTTAAATGCAAAGAGGCGCTCAGGGCCAAGCCGTGGCGCTGTTAAAAAGGGTTTGTTAAGGTTTCCTCAGAATAAAACTAATGATAATGGAGCATGCAAGCTGTTGTAGAAACACTCCTTAATGGATTACTTAAGCAAGCAATTAGCGATACACCAGCAGCCAGATATCAGCATCTCAATGGTTTAAAATATGTGTCAGTTGTAATGATGCTATGTGGCAATTACTCTTGTAAATAGATTGATGTGAAACTGGTTGGACTGAGGCACTGATATAATAAAAACAAGATTATTCCATTTTTACTGGTGCTGCTGACAAATTCTTCAACAAGAATCCACAACATTAAGTTGTATTTTTTAATTTTCTTGCCCTACATAATCAAAAAACGATCTTAAACTATAACCGATTGAGGGTGTTCTACATATCCTTTGATATGCAGTCGGTCCAAAGGGTTTGCCGAGGGATAACATTGCAATTCAGAAAATGTGGCTGGTCCTTGGCCCTCAGGGGCCAAGCCTTTGTGGTCACAGGACCAGGATTACACTTTAACCCCCACCACCACAAGCAACCAGCTCCCCCATCTCCCCTGGCTAAGGCCTGGGGTCAGGTGAAAGGCCAGGAATCTTAAACAGGGTAGAAAAGGAGGGAAAAGAAAAAAAAAAGAAAGTCCGTCTTTTAAACAAAATGCAGCTCTTTGACTCAGTCCTGGATTTCATTTGGAGTCCACCATTGAAACCCATTGTCTGTGCTTTGTTCCTCACCAATAAGAACATGCAGGATCTTTTTAGATGTATCTGCATCTCCATTCAAGTGAATATAAGGAACTGGGTTTTGTTTGAACTTTAAGAATTCACTTTGAATCAAAGTCTGAGAGGAGTAAAGTTGACCAGTCTGCAGACGCAGCTGTGAAACAAGTGAATATGGAGAAAGGTATGCAGAAATTGAGTGAAACGCATACATATAATTAAACCAACCTTTCATCTGAGGTGCAGCAATTAATCAAAATATAGCATAAGACAGTGTGATTTGTTTAACAGCCTTTTAAGGCATGAAATTAGTTCCATACAGCTGAAAAGAGCCATTGACTCAATCTGCTTTACTAAGTTTTTTTTAATTTGCTTGTAAAACAAAAAATAAAGAAAAATACACGTCTGAACTTAATAGATGGGACGGCTAATCCAATCTGTCTATTGACATGTATTGTTAGTCAGAGGTGTCCATTGTCCAGCAAATGCCAGTGTTGGACCTAACACAATCTGTGTCCTAGGCAAGCTTCCCCAGCGCTGATGGACATATTAAAGTGAACTGCATTGCATGAGTAGAGGTGGTACCTCTACTACAGGCTGATGGTTAGACTTAGCTTAACATATCATAAGTAACAAATCTAGTTATTTCAGGCCAAACCATGATTTTATTCTAAAGCCAACCCATTCTTTTTTTGCCAAAACCTAAATAAGTAACTTTTAACCAACATTTTTTCCCTACTTTTATTTTTAAAAACACTAATCATTTAACCATAGACTGTACAAATAATGGACATAGCTTTGTGACGTTGTGGACTGCCATTTTGAAGCCTTGAGTTTGGCATAGAGTGCCCCAGGGATGATGTTTTCCTGGATTACTGTAGAATTTAAACTCCGTGATAACAAACCTCCATTATATTGTTACTATTTTTGTTTAGCAAGATAATCTCCAAAAATGAACACTGCGTTTAGGATTTTTGAAACCTAAATTCAGTTGCTAGAGGTAAAAAGCTAGTATTGGGCTATAAGCAAATTACACCACATAATTTAACTACGCCACCACAACAATGCTGTAAAGCTGTGTTCGGCGCAGCAACGTGGCATGATGACATTCTTTAGTCCCATTTAGCCATTATTGGAGCCAGAGGTGACCATATTTGGATGAGAGGTTGGAGCTGTGGAAAAGCGAGGGATGGATCTGACTGAGACAACGAGGATACTATCGGCAGATAGCCTGTCACACTGTAAAAAAAAAAATATATTATTTAAGTTGACTGAATTTGAAAAGACAAGTTGAATCATTACAAAATTACCACAACTTCTCAAATTAAATCAACTCAAAAATTTAAGGTAGTCGATATACTAGCTTTTTTCAAGTAAAACCAAGTCGTTTCTTTTTACAGTTCACTCAAGCAGCCCTGCCCTAATATATGAGTAAATTTGGGCCTCAATTAAATGGAAAAGGGTGGGTTATTTAAAAATAAAAATAAATAAATCAGCCCTATGCAGCTGTCACAAATGTTGAAATTAGCTATGGAGACCAAAATTTACCCTTTTTGGGGGGTTGGTGTCCACTCAATGGACTGCAGTTTTTGGCACTTCCACATTGGCCTCATTTTTCACCCATGGAGTCTGAAGCTTAAATTTAATGAGCAGAAACTCCTACATTTCCTGTGAAAACAGAAGTTTATTTTGAAAGCCTGTACACTGTCCCTGAGCGTCAAAAACGGACACAGATGGGTACCTATCATGTCATATTTTGACGTAATGGGCATTAACCAAACTTTTGTATTTGATGAGTTGAGACTAAGCCTGTGCTGTTCTGTCCTCATGGGGAGAAAGTTAGACACAGAATCGACTTTTCTTTAATAAAGAATTTGTTATCATCTGTGAATCGCTGTCACTGTCCAGGCAATGTTCTTCTTGGATAAAGTGAAATACTTCATTTTTTAAGGCATTTCCTTTGGAGTGTCTTCTCTTTTCAGTTATTTTCTACCACAATGAAAGTCTTCTTGACATCCACTGAACATTCTTCTTTGCTTACTTTTTTTAATTCAAAATCATTACAAAAAGAAAGAAGTACTTTAAACAGATGGCAGCCTGAGTTGCTTTACTTGAGGCTTTTAGTAACCCTGTTAAGTTATGGAAGAATGAAATGTTCACATAATTTCTGTCAACAACACGTGTTTCCAGATTTCTTGCTCATTTAATGGCATTTGATGAGGGTGCGTTGTCTCCACAGACAGATCAGCCCATTGTGGCTGCATGGTGCTGCTCAGTCACATGTATAAAGTTAGAGATGCTGGCTCTGCTGCTGCTGCATGCGCTCTGCCCACCCAAGTGTGTGAGCAGAGGTTGTGTTTGTGTCTGGTGTATGTTGCCGTCGAATGTGTCAGTCAGCTTGTTTGCAAGGCCAGATGTACTGAGGAAGCGATGGGGTCAAGGTGGGAGGACTCCCCCTCCCCAAAAAGAAGTGTGGATTTATAGCAACATGTCTGGGTTACAGAGCGAGTGTGGTCTCTCCCTCCCACACCACGCTATAATTTCCTGGGTTCTGTCCACGGAGAAATATGGCCTGGAGACAGAGAGGTAGAGGAAGAGAGGAAGAGCTAAAGATAGAGATGATGGAGCAGACACAAAGTGGCAACACGAGGATATGAGGAAGACACAGTGGGAAGATATCAACAACATGTTACACATTGTTTTTCATTAAGCACAAATCTCACACTGTCTTTCATTAAGATCCTTAATGATTCTTAATGACACACATGAAACAAGTAAAAGGCTCATCACAGAATCTTTCTGCTTCAAGAGGTAAAAAGGTTTAAGAAGTACTGTCTGTGTAGACAAATCATCTTATTCATATGTGCCATAAAGCTCCATTAGTGTCCAAAAAAACTATTAAAAATACACCTATAAGCCATACTGTTGCACTGGATGACATGCTCCCTTATTTCAATGAGCATAAACTATAGTGTATTTTCAGTCAATCCCACATACACCGTCCTGCTCATGGATGGATTACTGAGCAGGCCTACAGCGCCCAGGCCCAGGGCCCCAAAGTGTATGGGGCCGTCCCTGACATTCACCTGCAAAAAGTCACTTAAATGATTACGTGCGGACCAAATAGAGACACAAAAAGACAACAAAGACATGCAAAGGCACTGCAAAAAATCGAAACCAAAAAGAGACGCATTACCAAAATAACCCACAAAATTATGTCAAAGAGACACGAAGTTGCCTCAAAACAAAATGATTACAAAGACATTTAAATCAACCAAAAAGACACAAAATTACCTGGGGAAAAAAACACAAAAATAACCACAAAACTACCAAAAAACAACACAAAATGCAGGGACACAAGATGACTGCAACAACAAACAGTAGCATAACCAGTGTGTGTTTCCAGTCTTAAGTACTAAAGGCGATGGGTGCTGAGCCCGTTGTTTCATAAGCCACCTGATCCTTTAAATAATCACAAGACAATCAAATATTCATTCATCTCTGGCTGAAAATAAAGTTAAGTAACATTTACTAAAAGCTGCACTGTCCAGCTGATTTAAAAGATCATTTTCCTTTTTAAAATATTAATATGGCAGAAGTTTTAAAGTTTTACATATTTGCTAAGAATGAATTAGTGCCACAGACAGTGTAGGGAAGCAGAATCCCTTGACATTGAGGAAAATCAAAAATCTTTGATGGGACCCTTTGATTTTGTTGTTGTGACTTTTACTCACATTTAAGGGTTTCCCTGTAATGACCCTGTAATTTAGAAGACACCATATAGAGTTAATGATGGTCAATCAATGAACCCTAAAATTTATGAAACTTTTCTTTCTGAAAAATTCCAAAATAAAATGCAATGTCTAATTTTTACTCTTAAAATCACATTTTTATAGCACTGGAGTGTTTAAACATTTGTTTGTTTTTTTTTGGGGGGGGGGGGATTGGCCTAAGTAATTTCTTCGGCAGTCTTGCACGAAATCTTAAAAGAAGAACAAATGCACTGAAAACAAATGGACTCATCTCGTACCATTTGCAGGATAAAAAAAAAGTCCTTAACACTGATATAAGGCTATTGCTCTTGTTAAGTTGGCCATTTTATTGCATCTCTAGCATTTATCTAAATTTAACAAGACTTTGCGGCTCAGACTGTGCCCGTTTGTGAAACAGCATTTACCCTCAGTGACCCCACTGCGCAGCAACAAACACCTGACCCTCTAAACTACTTTCTAATCTCCATTCTCAGTCATTAACCATCTCAGCGGTGGACACCGTGGCTGTAAAGTCTTACCATATACCATATAAGAGGCTTTTTTTCTTCTGGAGGCAAACTCCTGTGAACTGGGAGGTCATATGAGGACTTCTCCCCTTCCCTGTTGCTCTCTAGTGGGAACCAGTGAGTGTGTGGAGACAGAGGAGCGCCCCCTGCTGGTCAGAGGCCGCGCTGAGCTCCTGCACACAGCTGTCTCACACATGCTCCCCAGCACAAGCACTTTACTGCTTTATTCCCACTCATCTGTATCGCCTGTTCTTTATTCAGAGGTGACTTTATGGGGTCGTTTTGTTGCGATCGGTGCTATCATCGCCATTATATGATTATCTTCCACTAATCTCTCCGATGTAATAGTCCTGCAGGACCAATTTCTGGTGCAGGATCGTTTCTTATCTGCATTTTTAGGCAATCTGGGGCAGCAGGCTTCTCACTTCTCCCCAGAGATGGAGGCTTAAGATGATGGTCTTTTAGTAATGATTTCATTTCTGCCTTCAGTGAATCCCAATTTGATCATAGTGAGTGAGAATATTCAGTTTAGCACAACGGAATCTGGAAGCATTTTGGATTGCAGTATGAATTTATAGCTTGTCTTGAAGACATTTGAATTTATATGACAGTGATGAATCTGTACGCTTGCACGTTTGTTCCGAGGCTAATGTCTGCGAGTGAATATATTCCAGAGTCTTCATTTTTCAAAGATTATTTTTGGATTAGTTTTAATTCCTCCTGAGCACTGGCTCTTTGTGTGAGCTATTTTAGAAACCACAGGTGGGCACATACAGGTGGTTGTTAACAGTCCTGGCAATGAATACACTTGTTTTCTCTCCTCTTGCTTTCTGTCTGAGAAGCTTTTGAGCCTCGCTGAGTTTCTCAGCTGCCTTTGATTTTCCTGGTACAAATGTGGAAAACATGAACCTCCTCTGCTCTCATCTGCCGGAGCGTGCATGCAGCGAAATGACTAAATCTACAAGCTGCCCAGTGATATTGTGATGAGTGGAGTTCCCCGGTGAAAGAAGATGAAGATAGGAGTTGAATCAAAGCCACAATTTAGATGTGTGGTGTGATTTTCTTTTTTTCTCTCTGTCTTTGTCTTGCAGAAATGAAATATTGGCTTTGTGTGAATAGTGGATGAGCATTTATTAATATGTGTGTGTCCAATTTGTTCTTCTCTCTGTAGTCTGATAAGAGACATCAGTTCAAACTGGATGAACTATACAGGGAGGTTAGGTAGTAACTAATTTAATGGTAACCTGTTGAGTATTCACCAAAACAATTGGTGGATTGTAACTAAGTACATTTACTCAATTACTGCAATTAAGTATGAATTTAAGGTACTTTATTTGAGTATTTTTAATCTCATGCCACTTTCTACTTTTATTCCACTATACTGAGGAGGGACGTATTGTAGTTTTTAATCCAGTACAGTGATATAATATCTTAAGTTACTTGTTATTTTACAAATTAAGATTTTCTTGTCACTCAAACTATATGAAAATATACAAGTGCAGCTGAAATGATTAGTCAGTTAATTAGAAAATTAATTGGCAGCTGTTTTAATAACTCAATGATATGCTGATTAGCTGTATTTCCTTGTAATTATTGTAATTTACTAAATTGATTTTTGATTGATTTTTTTTTTTCTGAGTACTTTTACTTTTAAAACTTGAACACACTGTACTTTTACAAGTAACCAAATATTTTTACAGTGTAGCATTAGTACTTCTATTCAAGTAAAAGATCTGAATACTTCATTCAGAGGTACTAACATGGTGTTTTGTTGTTGTTGTTTGTTTGTTTTGTTTTGTTTTTCTGTTTTTGTCCTCTTCTTAAATAACTTATATTTTTTGCTCCAGAATGCTTACCATTCTTTTTTTTTAACTGCTAGAGTTGTAATATAAAATAAAATAAATGGACTTGAAATATAAAAAATGGTATTTCAGCAACTAGAATTGCCTATTAGATAAAGTACAATAATGTTAAAGTGTGAAATGGTCTGCAGCACAGACTCATGCTGTATCCTTCCCCCCTAGTTTTCATATGTTCCAGTGTTGATACAAGCAGTTGCATGTATTTATGCTGCATAACCCTGGCCAGCTCTAATCCTAATTTATATTCTGTTTTAATATTTATGTTCCATTTTTTGCTGGTACTTGTTGCTGCAGTGAGCCACTTCGCCCTGCAGGGATCATTGAAGTCCCCCCGTTCTTGCCTTACTACTGTAAATCATAGCACAACAGCACACTGCTGTATGTAGCGCCACCAAAGGACACAAATGAATGAAAAAAGGCCAAATCTTCTTCACAATTGTAATGGAGAGAGAGAGCAGCCCTGCGTGCTCCCCTCACATCCCCCCAACCTCCAAATCAATTTCCTTTAAATGGAATTAAGTGAGATTGAGGCACACCACTGTATTAGTTCTTCAAAAAGCAACCCTCCCAGCAACTCTTACACACACACACACACACACACACACACACACACACACACACACACACACACACACACACATACACATTCCCTCCTCCTCCCATTCTCCGACGGCTGCCGTTTTCCCCTCGATGGAGTTTGATCGACACTCAGCTGATCTATAAATAAAGGCTTTTCTTCCAACCCACAAAGTCATGTTGGCCGCTCACAGTTTGGCTCCAAGGTCACAGCTGCCTGAACTCCCCTTTATTGCATTCATTCACCACTTGTTGGGGAAATGGCTTTAAAAGCTCTTTAAGCAAATGTAAATGTGTTGCTCGATGGAGATGGACACATAAAGTGAACAAATGAATGCATATTTTAAATTGCGTAGATTTTTAAATTTAGTCTCTGGTGGGCTGTAGTAAACCCACCTGGACGTCTTTTTTTTAACACCCATAATCACCCATTTAACTTCATACACATGCATCACCGTAAGTGAATGTTATCGGCCAGATGTTTCACACAAACGGGACCCTAAAAATGATATGAATCATTAGGTTTTTGTTTTGTTTCAGACTTTTGTGTTTAAAACACGCCGCAGTGTAGTTTGTAATTAACTCGCCAAACCTATTTATTAAATCTAATTAAATTGAGTTTGATCTCTTTTTATCACTTTGCTTGAATCACCAGCCCAAATTACTGAAATGTCCACTTTTCAATTTTCCACTACACCCCAAAATGGCTTTCTCGGAATAAAGCAGATGATGAAACACTGCAGCCATTTCAACACATTGCCTTATAGTAAACAGTGTATGTAGAGAATGCAGCTGACTCCAGGCAGATGCAGCAATGTTTAGTGTTTGATTCAGTTTATTTTTACACTTTATTAGCAGGATGGCAGGCAATTTCAAGCTCTATGTATACATTACACAATATCTAGTTACAGAGCATAAAATGGAACAAACATATGATCTCTTCTCTGTAACAACTGTAACATTTCCAAGTGCGTTCCTACATGGAGTGAAAAAACGTAAAAACTGATGCTGCACAGGCCAATATATTCTGATCATTAGTCCCTAATGTGGGTCAACCCAAGGGAGAAGGTTTTGTTTTAATATTGGGTGGGGTAGATATGAAGCATTGGGTTTTGGGGAAAATTTAGAGCACCAGAGATTCATTTCCTGCACTTTCAATTTTTGCCTTTTCTGAATCAATTTACAGTGCAAATGTCATTAATTTTGTCAAAATAAGAGTCCTCTGCATCCCCCATATAATTTACACCTATGCATGCAGTTCACCTTTACCCATTAGGATAAGTACACAATAATTCAAAAATCTAAAACAAAGTTTGAGAGAAAAAAATTACTTCTATTTGAACATCAAATTACAATCTTAGTATTTTCTTGATTGACTTTCTGATTTTTTTGTCTCTTAAAACATAAAGAGTAGAAAATTACTGTACACTGTTTGAATTTACGATATACTTTATATAAATATATGTATATAAGGTTTCGGTCCTCAGACCTACATCGGTTACATTTTTATCCATTTTCACCCATGGACAGTTTTCTCCTGTGCATCTGTCTACAAATTATTGAAGGATTGCATGGGCCTCCATATTTCAGTTTTTTATTTTTCTCCAAACATATTAATTCTTTCGATAAATATCTGAAACTTTGTGGTCCTTTAACCAGTAAAACCCACAGTTTTTAGTTCAGTCTAAATGGACTGTTTTTAAGACTAATGTTGTCAAAAATATAATTTTTTGATGCTTATAAATTCTGAATATAAATATCTGACATTTAACAGTTTCAATACTAATTTTCTTCAGTATCAATACACTTTCTCGCTCTGTCTTATTGTAAATGCTTACTAAAGTATTTCTCCTGTTCTCTGCTACTAACCAAGACAATAATGTTATAGTGATCATGTTTATAGGTGTCTGTGTACATTTTTCCCACTGTGGTATTAAACATTATTGAAAATTAATATTTTCCAAGGTGTTATATCAAAGTTAAAAATTCCAGTATCCCGTTGACACTACTACAGACAGAAAACCTAAATTACTGGAAACAATTTAGTTTTTTCTCTCTAAAAATAGAGGAATTGTTCAAGTCCTTCTGTACCCTCACCACTACCCTGAATATCCGGAGCTCATGCTTATATTACTATTTAATTTACTGCTTACTAATTTAGCTCTTTCCCTTCTTCACTTTCTCAGTTATAACACAGCTCCAAGTCTATCTGAGGGTCAACATTGCTCATCTTGAGTGCAATCTGTTGTTCACTCTCACTATTGCATTCAGGCTGTGAATAGCAGCTTGCTGGATGCCGATGTCCATTTTTGCTTGTTTACTGCTTAATTGTTTAGTTAACAAAGATACAGTTAACGATTTTTCCGATTCCATATAAAGGCCTTTACATTTTGAGCTCATGTACATGAACTATGGTGATTATTTTCCCATTGTGTTGTGTTTTCACCATGATACTCCTGGCCATGAGTGAGAATGAACCACGCCGTTTCCTTGTGTTGCCTGGACGGCTGTTTTGCACTACAAGAGGGGCGCGGCCTTCATCTGCTCAGTGCGTTATTCTCACAGCGTGTCTTCTGGAGGAAAAAACCTTGTGTATGTGTGTTAAATGCAAAAGTTCCCAACAATGGAGGCTTGTAGTGCACTGTGACTTTTCTCTCAGACCTCCACCCCTGTACTCATCCTCCGCTCCTCTCAACAAAAGCCCCACGTTAACTACATTAAGCCGGCCGAGAAGCATGCCATCCCCATTGTACCTAATACCTTTATCATTCAGGAGCGATTTGGCTATGCTTCCCCCTGAGCATTCACGTATGATTTGCTCTTCTTTTTAAAGTTACGCACATCAGATAGCGTCCTTCTCCCAACACCCCTCATCCTTGGTTCTTTTTCTCTCCCACCCCTCCCCTCTCTTCCCTTCCCTTCTTCACCAGCCATCTGAGAAAACAAAACAAACACCCTATCCTGTCCAGCGTGTCTGTGTTAGAAGGGATGCTGAGTGTGTGTGTGTTGCGGTTAGGACAGTAGAGTTAGGTGCTAAAAGCCTTTTGTCCGGCAGGAAAGACGATGTCAGCAGCCACGGTGAAGGGAAAAAAGTGAGGGGGAGCTGGGGTCATTTGGCTTCAGCCTTTTTGTGTGTGTGTGTGTGAGTGTGTATATGTGTGTCTGTACGGGCCGAAGGACCTAAGAGCCTGTGACTAATGTGGGTTTGCAACCCCGTCCCCCCAGCCCCCTTTTCCTTTTACATTGTCTGCCCCCACTGTCCAGATGGCCAGTGAGAAGAATAAATCCTGGGAAGGCGAGGAGAGATTTGAAATTCCATTGCAGGACAGGGGGTGAAGGTGGGGGGTGATGGGAGGTTGACAGGGTTTGGGTAGTTGGGCAAGTTACTCCCAGTCTTTCTGACCCTCAGTGCCCCCTTTTTTTAAAGTAGAAAGTGTCCTTTTTGACTTTTACTTAAAATTATGTAGTTTTAATTGAAATTAAGCTGTTTACAAAAAGGGACAAACAAACACTCTGAGACAACAAGAAAGCACCTGTAGCACTTTGGTAGGTGCGGGAATGAACTCTAGATAAAGAGTAGGGATTAACCAATATTGTTTTTTCAGGGCCGATATGGATACTGATTATTATTAGTTAATAAGGCCGATAAGCGATATTTGGAACCGATATGCATTTACAATAAAAGCGAATATCTTTCTTTCAATGTTTAGAATTTGGAAAAAATAACAAACTTTAACACAAAGCTTTGTTTAAATGCCTTTAGCAAATGTTTAACCAAAACTGACACTTTTAACATTGAATACAGCAAATTTTTTTGATAAAGTCAAGTGAAAATTTAATTTTGAAATGTTTTGAAATTTAAAAATGAATACATAAAAATCGCTCCCTGAGGTTTTACCAAGGAAAAATTCCTCCCACGCTGACGCTTTCTTCAGACTTTTTAATTAATTAATTTTAGCGGCGTTCATTAAAATATTACGCTGATACAGAAAATCTGCAAAATGCCAAATATCTGTCCCAATAATCGTCCAGGCCAAAAATCTGTCAAACCCTAATTAAGAGGGAATGAAAAATAGTCAACAGGAGCAGATACAAGCCTCCACCCAAATGCAAATCCAGTGCTATTAAAATGTAGTGTTTCATTAGTTCAAGACACCTTGTCTTTAATATAATCCAGGCAGCGACTACATTTTCACCACAATGTGAAACATTTCTCTAATTTTCAAACAAGTATTCAAGGAGACAGGGTTGCCACAATTCATTTTACTGTTAAACATTAAAACACCATAAAACAAATAATATCACTCTAATTTATGCCTATATTATAAGATATGATCACAGGAAGCCTATCTTTCCCTTTTTAATGGCAGAATAATTAAATAGAAACCAAAGAAGTCAAAGCTGATGCTTTTTAAAATGCCTTTACATTTTTATATTAATGGAAAAATATAACACATAGTAACAAATAAAACTCATGAAAACTGTAAATAGTATAATATTTGATAAAAATGTTATGTTATGGCACAAAGTGGCCATCTATTCAAAAGATAACGTGTCTACTTGAAATTATGTTTGTTTGTCACTAAACCTTTTTCTCAATTATGTTGCGGCATTGTGATCACTGCCAGGATTATGTTCAGAGACAGTGTTTCATTCATGTAACAAAACATGATGTTCATGTGCTGCTTTGACTTCAAAAGGCAGGCTTTTGCTGACAGTGGGGGTTGAACAAGGTGCAGGATGCATCGAATGATCGATCGAATGCACTTAATGAAGAAGAAGAAAAAATTAATGTTATAGTTGATACAACTGAATACTGTATTGCAGGATTGCCTGTATTGGTGAAAAACTGAAAAACATTTTCAGTGTATGTTTTGCTGATATGTTAAGTAGCAACATTTTAATGATTTACAAGAAACATTAATGATAGCAACATTTTCTCGTTATTTTCATAGAAAACATAATTTTCTTGGTATTATGTTTACCTCAGAATGTATTTCTAAGAGACGAGCTGCATATTTTCTGCTTCCATGTTAAACATCATAAGCAATATTTTTCTACCTATAACTGATTTTAAGAAACATTTCCTATTTATATTTTTTTCCATATGCTTTGACAGAACTGTTTTCTTATCTGTATTTTCTTTTGTGAGAGTGGGATGATATTATCTTCAATTTTATGTTTGGATAACTGGCTAAAGATGATGTTTGGAATAAATCATCTTCCCTCTTACTTTTAAATTATATATGTGAGGCAGGCTGGAAACACAGAGGGCTTCTTTTCAGATGTTTTAGGAAACAAAATAGTGGACAAGATTTTGGAGGGTTTTTGAGGCTGTGTGGGAGAAGACGGTGATCAGAGAGGAAGGAAATGATGCAAGAGTTCTACAATCGGCACATTAGCAACATAGAAAGTTGACTTCTAGTAATTAACTTTTACAGATGCGACACACACGCTCAGTGTGAGGTGACATTTTTGGCACTTTTTGAATCAGTCTGGGACACTTCCTGCTTTGTTTTCCTTTTCATCTTGTCGTATACGTCTCCGGCTGTAAAGAAAACCCATATCAGACTACAGGTCTTTTCCACAGGTTTTTTTTTTTCTTTCCAAGTCATTCTCTCCTTTCAGTGGTTAACTATCAAAGCCAAAACCCTTTTGTTAATTTACACAGTTTACATTTGTATGAAGCCCCTTGCAGGTCGTGCAAAGCCCTTATTGTTGTACCCAGTGAATCAGTTCCTCAGAATAAGATCTGAGGGGATTTTTTTCGTTTTTTCCATGTTCAAGATCATTAATCTCGGTGACAGGGATTTACGTCAGCCGACAGATTCACTGATATATTTAGAGTGAAAATGTCTCCATTTCCTGTTAAAGAGAAAAATAGGACTGCACTCAAACGTGGTGCTTCATCTGTAAACACACAATTGAGCATTTTATGTGGAGAAAACTGGGTATACAAATGACCGTGCTGCGCAAATTTCTCCGTGGGATACTCGAACCTCCCACTGAATGCTGTCATTTATTTTCATTGGTTTCCTGCAGTAATGGACTTTGCCTGAACAACATCTTTGTATTTAACCTTGAGAATGAAGCATTTGAGTGCATATGTGCATTTATGTGGTCACGAGCACACACGCACTTTACTCTGATAATGATCATCTCACTTACTATTTTTTCTCTCTAAGAGCACATTTCGTTTAGCTTTTTGTAATTTCAGAAAGGTCGCGATGAAAATTAAATTTTAATTTAGCACTGAGCCAGTAATGCTCTATTAGCCACCGTTATTAAATGTACAGGTATTAGTCTTGGTTGCATCGGTACACACAGAACATATCATTATATAGATGTAAGAATATGTATCACTGTGTAGACATTAAAAAGCACAGTACTTGCAAGCGCATACTTTCATAAACACTAATTTTATATCATGCAACATTGTGTTAATGCATTATATAATGCATGTTGTATTTAAAAAGCACTTGAGTGGTTTTGCTTTTCACTGACATAAAGTTCGGTGGTATAAAAGACACAAAAAAAAGTCAAAATGGATGCAGCACAGGCTGAGATATCCTGATTTTAGTCCCTTATAAGGGTCAATTCAAGGGCGTAGGTTGTCTTGTTTGTCTTTGTTAGGTTTGGCCTCATCCCCCAGAAAATTGTGAGCATTTTTGCTCCAATTTGTGCATTTTCTGCATCAATTTATGGTGGAAATTTGTTTAATTTTGTGAAAATGAAAGTCTTCCACTACTTTTTTGTTTTAATTTTGGGGGGACAGATGTACATGCTCTAAATATTCCTAGCTGGCCACCGACATTGTTAGGTGTTGATTTGATTGAATTTGGGTTGTGACGTCAAGTGACCAAAATTCAATGTTAGGGCAACTCCGAAATCAGTTTAACATAGAAACATCAGATAATGTTGACGTTATATTGGTTATAACCTTTTGAAACCTGGGAAAATTTGCTTGATTTATTTTATAAACATGGGAAGAAGGCAATGAGCAATGAATGAAGAAAAGACTGAAAAAGAAAATTGGCAAGAAATTATATTTATTATGATGATTATAAATATTGTGGTTCCCTAGACATTTCCCCCTTTATTCTTTAAAATATTTATTCTAAATCTGTTTATCTGTGAAACAATTTTGATATTTATATCTGATATTTACTGTACTTCAGCATCAAAAGTAACTTTATCGTACGTAATGAACTTCCATACCGTAATAAAAGCATAAGCACTGGTAATACAAAGCATTTTTCTGAAAATTTGAAATATAGTTCTTTACTTCAAAACATACACCACATTACAAATGGAGTGTACATTAAACTTAAAGAAAAACTAGGTCTTTTTTGCAACTTTTGCAAAAAGGATTTAAAGAACAAAATCCAGTTAATCCTTATCTGCCATTCCTTCATTTGCCCATCCAATCCTTCTTACCTCAGTATCCTTCCTTATTTTGCAGTAATTTTAAATGATTAGTTGAAATGTAATGAAGTAAAAGTGAAAGTTGGCAGAAATATTAAAACTCCTGGTAGCTACTACCATCAGGTTGCCGCTATAAAGTCCCCTTGGCCAAGAAAAACACCAATTAAAGCTCCTTCTTTCCAAATGTCATAAACATCTTAGATAAAAAACAACAATCCATACACCTACATAAACACTATGCCACTTTGCACACTCTGTCTAAATTATTGTATTAGGTATTTATTCTGTTTTTTTAGGAACATATGTTGTATGTTTATTGTCTGAGTTTGTTTTGCACTGTATGTTGGGCCACATCTAAGACGATTCACTGTCACAACAGACAATAAACTTTTCTGAATTTGAATCTGAACTGAAGTACAGTGCACATACTTCCAAAAATACTTAAGTACTCTAACAAAGTATTGTTACTTCTGTAGCATTACACTACTGCACATTCCCTGCACCCTAAAAACCTCACTCTCCAGAAATCTACGCCCATGGGTGTACCTCCAAAATCCTTTGATCAGACATTTCCAGTAATGCAGCTCAATAATAATAATAGCTCAAAACACTTTCTCATGATTTTAGCCTGCGTTATCACAACTTATAGTTTGCTAAATGCAAATTTGAAAACAGATCCACCTCACTGGGCCCCTACTGGCCCTTTACCAGTTTTACATCCCAGGCCAGGGCCCCTCCTGTTGAAATGGGGCCCCTCCCCGGCCAGCATCGGAAGAGCAAGCCAGTTGTCACGGCCAGGCTGGCTGAGAGTTAGGGAGGCCAGCTGTAGCACAGGAGCTGTTCCCTCTCATTTCCACTTCATTTATCTCCCCCCCTCCTCCTCCTCCTCCTTCCATCCATCTATCCCTTCTTCCTTTCTCTTTCTTTCTCTTCCTCCCTCTGCCAGTGGACCAGCACTCTCTCCATGCTGAGCTCCACTGTGCCCAGTCAGCTGTGGCAGAGCAAATGGCATCTCTTTGTTTCTTCACTCTCTTCCTCAAAGACTCAGTTTTAAGTGCAGTCATATGTTTGTTTTTATCTCATATATTACAAAGTTAAAGCCTTCAGATATTAAAAACAGTCGAAACCACAAATTTCCTTTTTTGTGTGATAAAGCATCATTTCGTTTGTCAGTTTTGCATCTGTTTTTTAGAGGTATATCAGCTGAAAAGATCAAGACTCATGGGCTGGGTGGGGGATTTTGGTTACAAAAATGATAACTGAAATCATGCAGGAAATAAACAAAAGTAAAGGACACCAAATCACTTCCAGATTTGACCCACTGTAGAGCCGAGCCAGGTCCAGACAGAGAACTCTCTCTGTTTCCTTTTCCCTCCCTCCCTTCTCTCCTTGGTATGAATCTGCCGTATCTCATTCCCCAGCGCTAATTCCAATTTAATTGCCAGTAGCCCGAAGCCTCCTCAATAGGAGTAACAAATGGTTTGATTCTGTAGACTTCATCAGACTGCATTTTAAATGCGACACAGTAACCCGGTGCGAATGCCAATGAAGCCTGGCGAGTAGCTCCTCTGTTTACTAATTATCCTTTTTCTTACTCCCAGCCACACTGCACAAGTTGTCTGATTAAATCGGATTTGTGGGGATTGGAGGGTGGGGTAGGTGGGTGCTCTGGCGGTGGTGGTGGGTGAGGAGGGGATGTCAGGGGGTTGATGGTGGTGGGAGGGCGGGTTGGACTGGATGGCGAGCGTGGCCCGTCTTTGTAAATGATCCGCGGGTCCACAACGAGAAGGGGGCCGGCGGTGCGACTGTAAATCATGATAAAGGGGCTCCGCCACTGTTTCTCACGTTGACATTAATTCCCAGCTCGCGTCGTTTATGATCTTTACAGTCAGCATGGTGGTGAAGAAAAAAACAAACACATGCTGGTAAATAAATTCTACTGACATTTTCAGAATTTATATCCACTGCAGTAGTGCAGGGGAAGGCTTTGAGATTTCTTATAAAGTAGTCGAAGGTGGATGAAACCTTTCAGGAGTTATATTACAGGAATACAGATTTCTCTTTCTATATGCATGTCCTGTGGTTATCTGAAAGAAATTATTGCATTTTTTTGGCGTATTTTTACAGGCGATACACTATTTTTTTTATTTTTGACGTCAATGAACCCCATTAAAATGTTAGTCCGTCTTGCAATACTTTCTGACTTCCCTACCCTGTCTGAGGCTCTCAGCCCTGAGCCTATTTGCTGTGACTGAAGACGTAATTCTTTAAAAATGGGTCACAAATATATAGTTTCATTGTTGAAAAAGCCTCAGCAATTTCCTGAAATGGATGGGCACTGTAGTTTTCAGCAAGCATCACTCCGACTGGAGTAAACAGTACGATTGTTGGAGACTTTTTCCATCTGCAGATTAATACATATTTGATGCTCTGGTGAGTAGCAGGAAGGTGTATGTTGGATAGACTCAAAATAGACGACATGTCCAATTGTCCAATAGTTTTTAGACAACATGGCACAGGATCAGGCTTTAGCAACACAAAAATTCTGTATTGGACCAATTTGTTGTTGGTTTGGTCTTAATTTTTCATCAATACCGAAAAAACATTTTACGATCCTATTAATGTATTAAGTAATAATGTGAAATTAGCAGTGAAGTGCCCCAGTTGCTACAGCAGGGAGAGAATATGGCGCGACTGTGATGTTGTGCAGATGAGGAAATTTGCACTGCTATAAAGACCTCTCCCTGTCAACTAAATGGCCAGTTGAGCTGCCATATGGTTGTGCTGACATTATCTCTGGGTAATTAATATGGCATCTCGCCTGGCATCTGGTGGCATTAATCTAGCTGGGAGCAGTTCATCTTACAATGTCAGCGCTGCAGCGGGCCCGACGTGAATTATCACTGCCCGATGGAACTGGGAGGCAGGGATGAAACAAAACAAGACACAGCAGGGCAGGGTTTGTTGACTGCATGCTGTTGTATTTTCTTACAGTAGGGATTGCCTTTTCTTTGATTTCTTGATGTTTTTTTTATTCCCTGCATGAATAATGTGAAGAGTTATTGGTCCTGTGAACTGATCCTCATTCGGTAAACCTCTGAAGTCACTCCTGGATTGATTGTAATCGGTGTGCTAATGTCATTTTGTTGGGATATTTGTAAGAAAGCCAGTGACATGTTTTGTTGTGTTTAATTGAACTTACACAAATATAGTACAATGTGTCCCAGTTCCATATTATTTACTAATACTAAAAAATCCACTCTGAATACTAATGTTGATAGTGTGGTATTATTAGTGTTTACAGACAGGATATCAAATGCATGTACTGTGTCCTTCAGTGCCAAGAGGAAATGGCCCTAAAGCAGTGTTTCCCAACCATTTCGGCTCACAAACCCTGAAACAAGGCAGTCCACCTGTGGCCCCCATGGATACAGTATGTCTATATGTTCAGTGCAGTACAATACGTGATGCTTTTTCTAAAGAATTTATAAAGGCCTTACTCTATAAGCCATCAAAAATTGTGTAAACTTCACAATGTTCATAATTTCTTGGCTCTTCAGATTTATATCTCAATCCTTAAGGGATGTTCCTGATCCCCAGGTTAGGAAACATCACAGATTTAAGATGTTTGCTGGCAGACACAACATTCCCTGCAAATTTCTGATTTGAAAACTTCAAAATCTCTTAAAATGTTCCACTTACTTCAATAAATGTAGTTTTTTCAGGCAGCTCTTCAGTTCTCATTGCATTGACCATCAAAACCAAGAGTCAGTTGCTATTTCCAATCACAAATTATAGCTTTCATTCTACTGTTTGGTTTTATAAACATCTGCACTGGCATTAGCCATGGTTGGAAGCATTATTCATAAACTTAATTCATGGTTTTTGGTTCTGTCTACGTATCTACATATTTCCTTGATTTTGACACACCTCTTGTTCAACCTCTTGTCCACGTGGACTAGAGGTTGAACTAATTAGATATTAATCGTCAAACGTCAAGGTCACTGTGACCTCGCGTCTGTCTCTCTCTCATGAAAACAAAATTTCAGGAAGGCCTTGAGGGAATATTCTCAAATTTGGCACAAACATCCAGTTGGATTCAAGGATGAAATAATTAGAGGTCAAGGTTACTGTGACCTCACAAAACACAATTTGGGCCATAATTCAAGAATTCATGTGCTAATTATGGCTACAATTCACACAAATTTCTTGAAAACACTATAAAATGAGGACATTTATTATCCAAAAGATTAAAAGTCAAATTCACTGCGACATCATAATGTTCGCCAAAAACGTTTTTCTGTCCGTTATTCAACGCCATTACACGCAGCAGCACCTATATTCAAAGTTTTGTCTACTGTCATGGCAACATACAATATGAGTTTGACATGAATGAATGTAAACTATAGCTTGACTCGTTTGCAGAGGCATTCAACTGCAAGAGACTAGTTTTTTATTGTATTGAATGAAATGGAAAAATGGAAAGTCTTAAGTTTAGCTCTCTAAAACATTTTGATCATTTCTAATTTGGATAAAATCTAGCATATGCATGACTACAAATAAACATTTAATGCATTCTTGCTTCAGTCAAGTTGTTTTCCACTACATGCAGATGCAGTTCTTTATTACTGAGGCTCATTTTTAACAGCCATTCCTGCCTCCCTGTATTTGATCAATATAGTTCTGTGGAGGTGTTTTAAATCAGTTAGCAGTAGCACAAACATTGCATCTTATTCTCTTTCACGTACCGTATACAAAAACATGTGAGCAGAGTGTGACGTGGTAAACAGCAGGCTGCTGTGTTTATGTTTGTGGAGTTATTCGTCTGTGTTTAGAAGCATACAACAGGAATAAGGCTGGAAATGTGAGCTGAGAAAAGACGATGTAAGTGAGTGCTGTGCACAGTTGGATAACAGGATTCTCTGAATTAAATGGTACACATTAGCTCACAGGTGATAAATCAGATTCTGAAACTATGTGCTTTCTCCTGCTTTCCTGAGAGGTCATGAATCGAGCATGATTTTCTTAAATCTGCAAATATGTGGTCTGTGCTCCAAAATGGAGGAAATGGTATGGTTGTGTTCCAAAATTGAAGGAGCGAGTAAACAAAAAATATCCACAGTAGCAACTGCTGAAATCTTCAAGTTCACATGATAAATTGACAGCTCTTGGCATGGAAATTTCAGCATGTAGACCTCAGGGCCCAAAATAGTCATAAAAGTAAGT
The DNA here is from genome assembly GCF_026936395.1 of Plectropomus leopardus. NCBI lineage: Eukaryota > Metazoa > Chordata > Actinopteri > Perciformes > Serranidae > Plectropomus > Plectropomus leopardus. The sequence continues at coordinate 10,519,109 of NC_142190.1, forward strand.
CTAACCTCACTCCTAACTTTAACTAAGATTGTTTACTTGCTTAGATTAAACAATTAGCTACAGTTTGCATGTGGCAAACAGGAGATGATTTGCCCAGGTTGTGTGGAGTGATGTAATTTGGATGCAATGCTTGTTATGTAAACTACTTTAACAGTATGCCTATTTCCTCATTTCTGCATCTGTGTTGGCAGCCCTCATGCTTCCTTTAGCACCATGTGGTAGCTGTGCACAGACAATCCAGATGTGCATGAGTTGTTCAGAATTAAATAAAAGTTCTAAAATAGATTGTATGTTTCAATGGCTAAGAAAGCAGCGAGGCTAAGAGTTGGGAAATCTTGGTCTGTTTTTATCATTAAAACGAGGGAATTGCCGAAGCTGTGGAAAGCAAGAAATTAGCTGAAATGAGTCTCAGAACAAGCAGAACTTTATAATTTTGATTATCTTGCAATCAATCAGAGACATTAGTTCCCATGACAACACATTGTATTTTGAGTGTTCTCTTGGAAAAGTCAGAAAGAATCTCGGAGCTCCATTGGAAACTGTCAGGATCATTATTGTTTAGTCTGACAAGGTGACCATTTGGAAAGATTTCATGTTGACTGATTCCACCGTTAAACATTCGGAAGGTCTTGAACAGTAATTGTCCTCCTTAATATTTTCCTTGTAGCTCCACAATGTTACTGTATTCGGTGCATGGGTGGATCATAAGACAGTGGGCCACTTGGCACACATGTACACAGACTTTGTGGTCTTTTGTGTCTCTTTTTTGCTGTTCTGTTTGTCTTTGAGATAATTCTGCTTCTTTTTTGGTCTTTTTTTGTTTCTTTTCAGTCATTGTGTCTCTGTGTTTTTTTTGTCCTTTATGTTACTTTGTGTTACTTTATAGTCAGTTCTTTGTCTCTTTGTCATTGTTTTTTGTCTCTTTGTAGTCATTTAATGTGTCTTTATGGTTGTTTTTTCCATTCTTGTAGTTATTTTGTGACCCTGCATGCCTTTGTTGTCTCTGTGTGTCATGTTGTAGTCTTTTGTGTCTCTGTGTGGTTGTTTTGCATGTCCTTAAGGCTGTTTAGTGTCTCTTTGCAGTTTTGTCTGTTTTTGTAGTTATTATGTGTCTCCTTCCTTTGCATCTCTTTTCAGTCCTCTTTTTCTCTTTGTGGTTGTTTTCATCCTTTTTGTGGCTGTTTTGTGTCTTTATTTGGAGATTTTGTGTTTCTTTGTGGTTGTTTTGCACATTTTTGCAGTTAGTGAGTGTCTTGTTGCAGCTCATTTGCATCACTTTGTGGTCTTTTTTGTCTCTTTGTGGTCACTGGGGCTGACACGTTGGGCACCTGGACCCGTGCCCAGTAGGCCCCTTCAGTAATCCGTCCATAATTCAGTGTACAGGTTAAAATTACAAGAGGAGTTTTTGTTGGTCATTACCATTGGGGTTGTGTTGTTTGAGGTAAACTTTATGGTAACTGGACTGCAATGTTACCGGTAGCAACAGTTGCCTACAGGGGTCTTGCTAGCCATCAATATGCCAGGAATGATAACTACAATGTAAACTCCTGAGTGTTAGTGACATACCCTAACATTTAACTCGGGACCTTTTCCGATCCATGCGAGAGTAAAGTACAGAAGGCATTTATTTGTACGCTCACAACAAGATCCATTTCTTCAGTGACACCCCATGGAGGCGTAGGTAAAAAAAGGTGCTCGGCGACCTTTTCAGAACGGCCGTGACCTGGTGTGTGATGAAGCCTGATTGCAGATGAGAGCAACAACAAACACTTGTTGTCTAGACAGAGCTAAAGAGCAGCAAGAACGTCACCTCAGCTTTCGTTTCTCACACCTTCCTACGCAGACACATGCAGGACTGTTGTGACTGGTGTTTGTAGTGGCTGGCGGTTAGACGGTGGCAGTTAACAGAGCTGAGAATTCAGCACAGCACCTGGATGGATGGATGTTGTTGTGACTGCTTGTTGAAGCCTGTGTTTGCTGGTGTAAAGCAAGGTTCGTCCAAGGCAGGAAGGGAACAAATCGGTCGAATTCCCTTTGAGGTATTTTTACTCTGAACATGTGATGCCTGTTGCATATTTTTAGTGTTGCACCACAAACTATAGTTGCTAAAATAAAAAGAAAACTCTGAAACTCTCATAAGGTCATAACCAGCACTCAAAGGCAGCAAGTCAAAGCCATCACAAATCATATTGTGGCGGCTTTGATATCATGATTCTGTTATTAGACCTTGACCTAAGATCGAACTGAGACGCCTACAATTAATGAGGGTGTTTTAGGATACAGAAGCCTACATTTAGTCTCCCTCTCTATAGATAAACTATAGCTTATTATAGATTGCTATTGACAAGAGCGTGCAGTAACAGAGGTTGGGGGCTGTGGTAATGGCCTGTGATTGAACACCTTGTGCTGAGGTCCCGCTGCTGTCTGCCTCATTAACTCTGGCAGGTCCTCCGTTCAGCACGCTGCATTGCAGGCCACAGTCAGGACTATTTCGACTACAGAAACACCAGCCATTCAGGATGGATTTGATGCAGGACTATATGGACTAAGACATGTCTTCGAGTTGTTTAAGTCAAACATTACATGTTCCCGTCAGGCCTCCGAGATTATGCTGTATGCATAAAACATTTAGTCAATTCTGTTTGTTTGTCCACAGTTTCTAGTAAGAAATTGGCTTTCACATGTGTGACAAAGAGTTTTAATGAAGTTCAGCCAAGGTTTTCAGGGTTTTCTGAGAATAAGAAGCATAGATAGAAAAACAGGCATGTAGAGCCTGTGAGTGGCATCACCTAAGGGCTCTCTAGCTTTACTGCTCACCATTTTGTGAGTCACTTGATGGAAATCACTGAACCCAAATTTAGTCAACTTTAGTCACTTCTCTTTAAGCCTTAATACCCATTTAATGGAGCAGTGATTCTCAAAATTATCACCACAGCAAAGGGAGAAAAATGACCTGACCTGAGACTAGGGCTGCAACAATTGATTATTTTCAAAATTGGTTTATCTGTTGAGTATTTTCTCAACTAATCAGTTAGTTAGTTGTTTAGTCTAAAAACAATGTCATAAAATGGCAAAAAAATGTCCTCATATGTCTTGTTTAGTCCATAACCCAAGGATATTTTGTTTACTGTCATAAAGAAATAAAGAAATCAGAAAACATATACATATTAGAAGCTGGAATTTTGACTTTTTTTCTTAAAAAATTACTCAAACCAATTGTCAAATTATTTGGCATATAATTTAACAATTATTTGGCCAATGGGTGCTGTAGCTTTTATTTAGACCATAAGTTCTTGTAAAAAGTAAAAGCACCTTTTGGCCTTAGTAATGCTGCATGTGAGGCCACTTCCAAATTTGATTCAGCTTTCAGCCATGGTGGTAAATCTTTATATTTGACACTCTTTAAAGCTATATAGCTTAAAATATTAGACCTGGTTGGTTTGGTGTCACGGTGGTAACAATAAGAGTTCTTTTGGAAATTCAAATCCTATGTATTGTACGTTTTAATCAAGAACCAACCTCCAGCACTGGAAAAGAAGGCAACATGGAAGTGCCAAAAAACTGCAGTTCTTCAAATGACCACCTGAAGTTAACCCAAAAACTGAGTCAGTGCCGATAGACAGAACTTTACAGCAGAAATAAACCTGTTTAGAGCCAGGTTCAGAAAAAGGTTTATGTTTCTGTAGCTAATTCTCTCTTTCCTGACAAATGTATCGGGGTGATTTTTTTGTATAACTTACCCGTTTACATTTTATTAAGGCCTAAAGTTATGCAAAATTTAGGTGTGGCTGCTTTAGGTGACAGGCTGTCTGCCAATAGTGTCATCATTCAAATGCAGTCACTTCTGGCTCCAAAAAATCCAAGATGGCAATGGACAAAATACAAACTTAAGGCTGCAAATGGGAATCCACAAACCAATGGGTGATGTCATGGTGGCTGCGTCCAATATTTTATACAGTCTGTGGTTTGAAGCGATTAATTAAGACTTTTTAAGACTTTCTCAGATTTGTTTCTAAAGGAGGGTGGGTGCTTAGTTACCATGCTGCACATCAAATCAGTTGAAGTGCCCACCTCAATGGCCGGCCTCTGCCCCATTTCTTTGCTGTTTGCCTATCCGGCCACTGTCACCTCCCATCGGGGAGTATTCCTCTCCATTACCGGCCTCTGTCCGTCCCCCACTTAAATAACAGCAGCCCTGCCACTCCAGGCCCATTAAGATACTGCCGGCACTGCCGCGGCCACACACACAATCAACCACAAGCTGCCCGAGCCTTTATAAATAGATGGCGGGAGAAGGAGAGGGAGGCTGGTTAGAGGAGGTAAATTATTCCAAAACAGCCAAACAGGACTGAGAGTAAGAACCCCCACCACTCTGGCTCCTCCAGCTCCTCCTTTCAGGTGTCACTTTGGGCTGACTCAATTTTACACTGTAATGGACCTCCTGGGTCAACTACTTTTCTCCCACCTTTCCTTCCTTTTTTATCTCTCCGCTGCTCTCTTCATCTATCAGTGGCCGACAACACCTTTACTCACTTTCGGGCAACACAGACACACATTATTCCCCATACTGACTGTATAGTTTGTACCACTTAATTTTGTCCAACACTAATCAGGGTTCGCACTACACTTTACTACAAACTGTTTGCAGTTTGCAAGAGGCAGCGAGTAGCTTTCTTCTTATTGCAACATCTAGGATGACACCCACAGCTTCATAAAAGGATGTTTCAAACCTGGATTTGCATTTACTACCTACTGCCATCTTTGGTTTCTGGTGCCAGAAAATCCAAATTCACAATGTGTTCACACATTCACATCTATTTTGCTGTTATACTAGTGCACAGCTTAGTTCATTATCCATACGGTATATTTTACTGTGTCATTTTTGTTGGAGTGGTCCGCTTTTGGCAGTAAGACCCTTCTTGAGGAACGAAAGCGTCCAGTTCTTTGAGCGATGAATGAGATGAAGATGCATATGTGCATCTTCGTCTCAAGTTAATTATGGCTTTTACTGCTCTATATGCTATGAATGTAGTTCTTTCTTTTGTTAATGAAGCGGAGATATATATCTTTATAATTTGGTATTGAATGGGACTTTCTTTATGGTAGGTCTGCAATAAATAGCAGCTCTTCAAAGCTCCTAGGATCACAGATGTCATCATTTTTGAGTGTCTAGTATTTCTGTATATGGAAAGTGGCATGTTTAAATGTCCAGCAGTTACTAGTTTCAGGGTTCCTACACAGTTTGGAAATTGATTTTAGTCATTTCCAGGCATAAGTATAGAAGAAAGAAAAGAGAGTATGAAAAAATATTTGTGTTTCCAGACTATTGTCTGTTTTCCGTTTTCTTAAATATAAACTTCAGAATTTGAGGGAAGGGATGTTGGACAGTAATAGCTGATTCTTAGGATGGATGTTCACTCCGGTGAATCGGAGAGAAAGCATCTGAAATGGACCCCAGTATTTGTTCAGTGAAAGCAAGGCCATAAGCCTGTGGCCTGCAACACACAACTATGCAGAGCTGTCCCTACACCTGTGTGTCACAGCCTGCAAAACAGCTCTACCCCAAGAGCCCTGGAGCTGGGACCAAATTATTTGGAGGATCAACACCCCAGGTGAATTATGTAAGATTTTTAACATCTAGATAGATATAGATATCACCATGAAACTTCCCCAATTGATTTCTTACATTAAGTCATTTATTTTATTAGATGTTTTCTAAAATGTTACCTTTAAATATGCAAATGATGCATTACATAGCTAAATATGCACATGTTTTGGAGGTAAAATAGCCCAAAATCTCAAAAATGAAAACTCTGTTTTCACACGGGGTGTCCTGCCTTGACAGAGGCATGAAAATCTTTGAATTTCACAGAATGGCATCATGAATAACCCGATATTGAGATTGTCTGAACATTTGAGATTAATGCAGTGATGTAGTAATCAGAAAAGTAAACAGTAAACAGCCGTTTCTGCGTAGCGACCTTTACAGCTAGGTTCGTCCTAGTTTCCATGGACGCAGAGTACAAACAAGGCTGCACAGACCCTGTAAAATTATATACATTTTTTTTTTTGTTCAGTTTTGCGTCTTATTTTAGACAATGCTAAGAGACAAAAATATATGAACGAAACAATTATATAATATTATTTATTTAATATTATAGGGGGGAAATGTACGGTATTGTAGGCCCTGGGTCTTCAACTGGGGATCCATTACCCTAAAGGGGTCCTAAGAGTGACAGAAGGAGAGCTGCCAAATTATTGTCTGATCATCTAAGTTGCTAAAAAATTATGTAAAAAGTATGAAAATACACATAACATGAATCCAAGATAAGCAAAAATAAATCAGCTTAGTCAAAAAAGAGCAGTTAATTTCCAGCACAGAACACTGATTTTAGGATAATTGTTACCCATGAATCATTGTGCAATCATATTTGCAAGCTAATGCTAAATCATGCAGCACCTGTCCATAACTGAGAGGTGAACTAGTTATCTAAGTTACTTTTGAAACATATTGTCCAGTTAATTGTACCAGTGTTACAAGTGTCACCTAAGAAGTTGTTGGCCGTAAAATGTTGGGTATAAGCAGCATAGGTAGCACCAGTTAGTTTACTTTCTCTTTGTGCAGAGAACAGCAATTATTTGGCAACATAAGAGTGTGTACCATCATAAAGTAAAATATATGTAAACAGTTGGATTTTCAAACAACTTATTTTATTAATAACCTTATTTTTATTCAGATGTCAAACATGGACTGAAAATTGCACCCAGAAGTCTTTAAATTGATTCTGAAAAAGTATGGAATTTCAAAGTAGTGACACTGTAGTTTCTACTTATCACCTTTGTTCTTTACCAATACAGTTTTGTCTTTGTGTGTGTCACATTGACTGTTTGCTCTCTGTGTTACTGTCCGAGCTGCCTTGTGTTGCTTTGAAAACAGTGACTGTCGGACTTCTTTTCAAGTTGACACCCACAGTACTCTCTGACACATATCTTACGGCATTCAACTTTATATGGCTCGCCACTGTAACTGCCCTGACTTCAAAGTAAAACTCTGTTTCATGTGGCGCTTCTGCTCTTTGTTCACCAGCTCTGATTTTCGGTGTATGTGTGTGTCAGTATCTGGGTGTCATATTTCCACCATGTCCACGCCTTCACCTAGACCAGAGGTCAGAGGTCTGATAACCTTTTACATTCCAAAACCTTTTTTTCCATCTTTGACCAAAGTCTTTTTTCTCCCCTCCTCCCTCACTGTGCTCGGGTCATCTTCATTTTCTTCCTCTTCAAACAGCAACAATAATGCTGTGTTACTTTGCGTCCTTAATTTATCCATGAATTATTTGGTGCCTGGGGGTGGAAGTCCTCTGCTTATGGTGGTCCACTGACCAAGCCAAACCTAAGATCCACGATAAACTCTGAGAGAGGGAGTGAGGTAGAGAGAGGAGTGAATAGGAGGCATGCCTGTCAATCACAGCCACTTAAGTACCTGGAGTCCTAGAGGGATTCCAGCGGCAATCGACCCTATTCAATAGCCTCTTCATTGATAAAAGCAGAGAGGAGGAGGAGAGACGGACTGGGAGAATACAACACAGGAGAAACTAGCTTAGCACTAGTTTCATGCATGTACTAGTTTGCACTTATGCAACTGAATCTACTGACAGGTTTTACATTTGCTGTTATATAGACAGCTTGCCTGCAGGTCTTTGGATAAAGTCCAGTGGTATTAAAGAAGAGATAGTTAACATGGAAAAAATGTGAAGAATTTGGGAGTTAGCATGAGTATAAGCATTTAACATAGCCAAAAGGTGAAGAGCACCACCTACAGAGGGGGGATCTTTAAAATCAACGAGAAAAGAAAATCTAAGGGAAACGAGGACAGAGCATTTTGAAGACCCATGAAAGAAAATAATTGTATATTAGTTTCAAACTTGAGTATCAAACGTATTAACTTAACATTTTGTGTGATGTTTCAATAGTCTAACCAAAAGCCTTACTGTAAGTGGAGTAAAATAATATCAAGTTTGTCCTGAGAGTGGAGCTGGAGGAAACTCCACAGTGGTATTAAACCAGAGAGGTTTCTGCTCAAGGTACCATAAATATGCTCTTCAACAGGGATGCATCAATTTTCAAAGTCTTGACCAATACCCATATACTGATGTTTAAAATAATAGACAATAGACATAATAGACAGACTTTATTATTAAAAAACAAAAATAACTGAACTGGTTTAAAGTCATTCAGTCCTTCATAACACTATCTTTAAATAAGCACATCATTCATACAAATTTCTGTAACAACTTTTATATGACTTTTTGCATAAGAAATATTTTTTTGAGTACTTGTATATAGTATATGTCCCTATATAAAACACATTTTCTTGTCATATCCCGTGGACAACAGGACATGTCCCAAGCCCTGCTTTTCAGCCTGCCTTAGATTAATGTGAAACAACAGAAATATATCCACCACTGCCATCAGTAGTGGTCATCTTATATGCAGATAGGAGGATGGCAGTCATCAAGGTGAAAACAGCCTATGTTCAGCAGATGAATTTGTGTATCCCTACTCTGCAAATTTTACGACAATCTGCCCAAAAGAATAACATAAATCTTGTGTTAAAGTAGAATGTCTGCCCTGATGGTGAGCTCAGAGAAAAGGTCAATAGGTCACCAACATATAAGGAATCTTCCTCACCTGTAGGGCTGACAGATTAGTACTTCAGCCTCTCAGTCATGAGCGTTCAACAAGGATCTAATGAAAACTCTGCACCCCTGCAGACACGGCTGCTTTCTTTCCTGTACAACCGAAAATGAAACAGAGACGGAGCTTAAGTCAGAAAGGGAAGGTTTGTCAATATTTATTTCTCTCCCCTACTTGCACCAAAATTAGATTCCCCTCTTGGTTTGTACTTCACCTGAAACTGAAATCTCTTATCCTTACCTGCAATCCAGCAGCTCCACTTTCTCCTTCCTCATATCATCATCCTCCAGCGGTGCATCTTCCCTCCATCCCCGTTCTTTAGCGTGTAGAGCAGCCGAGACAGTGATTGATCTGGCGTGGAGGCTGTCGCGGGCCCTCCTCCTCCTCCAGTGGTTATGAACATGAGGCGGGCTGCTCTTCATAGATTTTTAAATTAGTGTCAGCTTTGCCCCAAAGATGTGTTATTGACTGATGAAATAGAAACTGAGCTCCAAACACTCAGTCCTTCCCCAGAGTTTTCCCCAGCCTGGTAATTGAAAAAGTGTGAAGGGAGTGTGTTCAAGGGAGCGTGCAACTGTGTGTGTCTGTTCCTGTGTTTGTGATTTTATGTGTTTGGTTGCTTGCAACTGTGCGCTCTTTATCTCTGCTGGAGAAAAATGCACAGTGCTCGCTGGAGTCAAGATTCGATTGAAGTATTGCATAGGAGATCTTTATCTTCTACACACCCACCCTGAAACACGAGTGCTGTGCACACCTTTAATCCTATAAATACAGTAGGCTTCATGTAAGCCTGTGAAGGCGCAGTTAGTGTAATGTGACAGAGCCCGCAACAAAAACACCCTGAGTTATTGTGTATCCTGTGTCTTAATCACTGCATTGATGCACAACCCTTAGTGTGATTTGTTTGAGCAAAGCTGCATTGGTTGTCACTGTGGCTCTTCCATTTAGTGCTGTGGGGGACAGTGACAGCCCTGTCTGTTTCCACAGTGAAATGTAAAGCAAAACTTTCATTTTTAGTAAAACTTACTTCTGAAAAAATGTACACTGAGGAAGTACTACCACAAGTGAAGAAACACCAGAGGCAGGAGAAAGTCTATGGATGGTTGAAATAAATAAATAAAATAGTAATAATAATAGTAATAAATAAATACAAATACTCGGTATAAACAGTAGCTAAAAGGTAAATAATAGGATAACAGCACAAAGTAGATAAATAGATAAATATGTTTAGTCTAGTAAAACATTAAAACAGATCAAAATGTCTAAATAAATAGTCAATAAAAAAATAAATAGGTAAAGTCTGGTAAAGCCAGACTAAAAAAGTATATATCAACCCCCTCTGCTGCCTTCAGGTCTTCAGGTAGGCTGTTCGACAGATGTGAACTATAGTAATGAAAAGATGCCTCACCGTGAGTTTATGTTCTGACTTTTTCACAGCTCTCACCACCATCTCCCCCCATTGTCTTTTCCTCTGCAGGCTCGGACATGGCCATCTTTTGCCTGCTTTGTGGGAAGCGTTTCCAGACCCAGACAGCACTGCAGCAGCACATGGAAGTCCACGCCGGCGTTCGCAGCTACATATGCAGTGAATGCAACCGGACTTTCCCCAGCCATACTGCACTCAAACGTCACCTACGCTCACACACAGGTCAGTAGAAGCACTCACACACCGTCTGTGCTGTGGTGGTAAGGCCGGAAGGTCATCGATGATATAAATGGAAGCACTGGTGTGCTTCACGGAGACTTCATTTTCAGCTCATTCTCCAGCTCATTGTGGGGAATCCCTTGACCTTCTTCTACCAGATGGGATGTGTAATCCCTCTGGTGTATTGTGGGTAAGCCCAAGGGTCTGCTCTCATTTTAACCCAAAATATCTGAGCAAACCTCTGAGAGATATCATTATCACATGACCATACCTCTCTTCCTTTCTCATGAGCATGCAGTGGTTCTTATTTTGCAGAGTGAGAGCTTCTTCCTTAGCCCTCAATGCTAAGCCCAGACGCCCCTTGAAGGAAACGTATGCCAGCCGATTGTAGCCTGAGCTCAGACCACTGGTTCCCATCCTGGGGAAAGTGACCTCTAATAGGGGTCAGCAAAGCCTCACAGGGGGGCCTCTTGATTTTAAGGGGTGTAAGAAATTTAAAAAAAGAAAATACACAGTTGGCCTTAATCTCAGCATTTCATCCATTTCTATAAAGAGCATTAATGAAACTTAATGAAAGATAGCAGAGCGCACAACTCAACTCCCATGCAAAAACCTTAAACAATATAAAGAGATGCATGGTTGTGGCGGGAATCAAAAAGCAAGCAGTACACCGGCACAGATTAATATAGTTATTTAATGTTGGCTAAAGGAACAGAAACTGATGCATTTAAGCTACAAAGCCATCCTCAGCATGAAGAAATGAGTAAATTTATCTGTCCATGCCGCTGTTCTGTTTGCTCTTAAGATATTAACCTAAAAAAATAAATAGGATAAGGGCACATTCAAGACCTGAACACAAGATACACACACAGCCTTTGCTTTACTAAACAGCCTGTATTAGAAGAGTGCACAGTTACAACTGCTTAAGACCTAATAAAGCAATGGCCAAGTGTCAGATAAAAGAAAACTCTGAATTTGTAAAAAGAAGCCTTTTAAAAAGATGCATCATACAGACAATCTTTAAAAATGCTTAAAAATATCAGAAAAACTATATCTTCAACGCAATATTTACAGGAAATAATCTGCTCAAAATGTATCCAAATTGCTTGTTTTACACAAACTATTTAGGTTAACTGTACAGTTTATGTAGTTGTTCTTTACTGTTATCGTCATGCTCTTTAGTATGAAATATCCATAAAACATGTCACTTAGTCAGGGGTCATCAGTTTCCTTAATCAAAGAAAAGAGGCCCATGAAGGATAAACCACTGGAACCACTGGCTTAGACCATAGCTAAGGGCTGGATGGCAGACAGACTGACGCATAAGAAGCCTTACATTTCAAGTTCAGCTGCATAAAAGTCACAATAATCCGATAAAATTGTAACCTGTTAAAATATTGACTATGTTTTGGCCAGAGCTAACTAGGGCAACTCATAAGAATAATGACTTAAAAAATTGTACCCAGGTCAAAAAGATACCACATTTCCCGATTCCTAATTTGCCATACTTGCTAGGTCCTGCCACACCTACTAATAATTCATTCCTCCTGGAACAACCCAATTTACATCAGCGCCTCAGGTGCACCAGTGCAATGCTGCAGCAGCATCTCTGGTCAGGGAATTACTCAACTCTGTTGGTCATACTCGAATAAGAATTTGCAGTGAACTTGCATCACCGTTTATGTCTGCCCCTTTATTCTCAACAGAGCGCAGTCGAATTGATTCCGTTTCTACCAAACTGCTAATAGAGCCGAGCAGACAGTGCGCGAAGGATTCATATTTTCTTCGAGGATTTGTAAGAGAAACAGAGAAATTTAATTTTAAGTCATAGGCATCAGTGGCAATTTCAAGACTTTATTCCAGACATATTTAATCATTTAAACAATTTGAAAAGTCTGACAGCATTAATGTCTGATTGAAGCATTAATTGCTGAGTTATGCCACAAATGAGCCACTTTAGGCTTTGGGCAAATATCAAGAGAAAATCACCACTAAAATTTGTTTTTATGAGGTGTAAATATTTTTGATTATACGTCCATATAATGAACATAAACCTGTGGATAAAGCTACAGTAGGTAACTTTTATCTTTTTCAATTAACTTTATATCATATTTGTTGAAACTGTCACTATATCCTGAGTATAGTAGTAGTACATAAGACAGATAATCTGTTCTTCTGGCCCAGCCTAATGATCCTAGTGGCATTTGCAAGATTATACTGTGCCTGGATGGAAAAAAAACAATCAGAAATAGTTCTCAGTTCTACTTTATGCAGCATTTGTTTATTCAACAAAATCACCAAGTAAACAAAAAAAACATCTTCAGAAATTGTGCTAAAATCCACTTAATGTAGCATTATAAGTACAGAACACTGTAAATGAGTAATATAATCACAATTTCACTTCGAAGTAGCTGAACTTTAACATTTTCACAACAACTATAAATGAGTCACAATTCTGCTTATTATAACATTATAGTAAAACTAGTTCACCTAAAGTTAACAAAAATTTCAGTTCCATTCAAAGTGGTGTACCAGCTGAAGTTGAACATGAAAAAATTTTCTTTCTAAAAAGTTTCTATGTATTTGTGTGGCAGCATTACGATAAAACCTGATTATCTGCCACGAACCGCGCTCTCCGTTTACGGCGGAGAGCATAAACGAAGGATCAGATGGGTCACATGCTCAAAATAACCGATAATGATTCATTAAAAATTGCGTTGACCGGCCCAATACCCATCCTTCAGATCCTACTGGGACATCCATAGTTAGGATGATAAAATAGCTGAGGATAGAGTGAACAGCCATAGTGGGAAAACACCTGCAAAAATCTTACACTCTGGCCCAGGACAGGAGGTGTCATGGACAAAAATATCTTACAGTATAATACAAAGTAAAAGCCATGTTTTATTTTAGGAAATTGGAGTGATTTATGTTAACCCTCCCCAGTTACATTGCTACTTTAGCTCAGCTGAGTAAACAGCATTAATTCAGGTCAACACAAAATGAATTCTGCAGCAGTCAGACGCAGCTTATTTACAGTGAGGGCTTTTTTTCTGTTGTTTTTTCTCCAGTCCACTAGTAATTCTCTCAGTGCTGGCTCTCTGCTGAGGCGAGGCCAGGATACTAATACATTGTTGCGAGGGAGCAGAGGTAGCCTGACGGATGCTGCTATTCAGAGGGAGAAAAAAAAACCCGTAACCATGACAGAATATGAACACATGGAAATGAATCCCATTTCACCGGCGAGGGATGGATGCTTTTTTCTTCCCCTCTCTCCCTCTCTCCCGCTCTCTCTCACCCAACCGCCTGTCTGCGACCTTAAATAACAGTCTCACTGTCAGAGCCGATTTAGCTCACCGGCTCACGGATAAATATTTGAAACGAAAGGCAGTGAGATGAGAGCAGTCGGCCCTATTTACAAGTCAGGCGAATACACCATTAGTGTGTGATGGTGGTAGGGGCTGAAGGGGGAGGTGTGTGTTAGGGTAGGGGGGGTGGACGGAGCAGCTAGAGCCGCCTGTACAGTAGCAATGCACACATCTGCTCCGTCTAGCAGACATTGGAGAGGAGACGAGCATCGTCTCTGATCCACCTGCCCACCCGGGCGACGCAAATGTCACCTCAGCTCGTCTCTGGAGCTGCAGATGAGACTTCCAGCCTCATGCCACTTTGAACCGCATCCCGCTGTGGGCGTGTGTTAAATCACAATGAGCCAGCCGCGAAAGCAATCGTTTAAATATGATGTGGAGCCTTTTGTCAGGGGATTATAAAGTCAGCAACTCACACAGCCATCATGGGCGCCAGAAATAGGTCCTAATTTAGCCTCCAAAAAGAGGCATGGTGTTCCTCTACATTTACACTTTGATGTTAATAATCTCATTCACACTTTGCTGGGTAACAAGGCAAAAATAGTGTTTAAAAACACACAGGGCTAGATGGGTACCCAGCTTATGCAGAGACACGTGCACTGCCCTCATCCATGTTGGGCTATTCTGTTCACACAAAATTTATTGCACGTCTGTCTGTCCTGGGAGAGGAATCCCTCCTCAGTTGCTATTCTGTTTTTTTCCCAGGTAAGGGTTTTTTTGGAGGGAGGTTTTACTTTTCTGATGTGAGAGTCCAAGGACAGAAGGTGTCATATGTTGTAAAGCCCTCTGAGACAAATCTTGATTGGTCATATTGGGCTATGTGAATTGAACCGAATTGAATCAAAGCGAATCGAAGGGAAGCAAAGCGAATTGACTGAAGTGAACTGATTTTAATTGAAGTGAATCAAAGTGAAGCAAACCAAACCAAATTGAATTGAACTAAACTGAATTGAAAACTGAAATTTCGAAGTCCATCCAATGCAGACAACTGTCCATATCCATCTCACAGGTATTTCTCATTGTCCTATATGCACCTTACCTCCTCGGTTTGCCACCTTATTATTATTATTATTTTTTTTACTTTAAAGTGTCCAACATGCATCCAGCATACAAAAAATTGTCATTAACAAAGCTGTGGGTTTCATACATGACATCAAAGTGTTATGCATTTTAAATTTCCAGTGAAATGTCCATGGGAAACCAGGAATTTTTTCACTGCAAATTAAGTTTGAATAAACTTAAACTCATGAACTTAGAACTGCCTGATAAAATGATTCCATATATATACATTTTGTTGTATGCATCATAAATATTTCTACAGTGTGTTTGATTTTATATGAGAGTGCATGACCACCTTTAGTGGCCAAACTTCTAACAGGTGACATTGGCATCCGACGAGGGTGCTATCCAGAGGATGGCCGCCAAAATTGCCCACCCTCTTGGACATTAAAAAAAAATCAAACTAAAATTCATGTGGAGAGCATTTGAGTGAGAGAGGATAAAAAGGCTAAAGTTATCCAGGGTGCAGTACAAAAGGAAAGGTGAGATTTTTTAAAAAATTTACACATATCATTTTCTTTTCTTTTTTTATCATTAAAAAAGCATTATTATTTAAAATTCATATCTTAGCAAAGTTGCTTATTTATGTTGATTTCTCATTAGCTTATTCATAATGAATACATTAAATCTTGGAGGGGGTCTGGCACTGATCATCCTATAGGGTTGTGCAGATGTTATTAATGTATGCAGTGGCAGAGAAAGAAGATTCTTCTCATGCAGCCATTTTGGCGTGTTGTTTCAGCAGTCTGGGCCCTGGCAGTATTATTTTTGGGTGTTTAATACTGTTATCTTGTTCAGATCTGATTCAGCCACCTGTTGAACCATCTGCAGAGTTTTACAGATTTTGCAGTCCACTTCATTCACACTTATTTTTTTTTTTTTTAAATATTTAACTTATTTGCCTGGACTTTAAGCAGCAATTATGACATAAATGAAAATAAATGTGGGGGAAAAACACCAGAGCTGAAATGTTGATCCAAATAAATTACTGTAAAAATAACATTTCAAGGTCAGAGTATATACAGTAGTCTTTAGCACACAGATGCTTAGACGCACAAGCAGACAGGTGCAAAGTCACAGGTCCCCACAGGAAATTGGAGTAAATTTTGGCGAGAATTCCAAATACCAAGATCTCAATTCCCAGTGTTCAACCCTAATTTTAATGGACAGTGCTGCAGCTCATCTACGGTAGAAAGCTTTCTAGATAAAGCCCGGTTCTTGGTTGAATCAGCCTTCTGTTATATCGAATGACAACAGAATGCAGCAAAAAGCACTTTTATGGACATTCATTACGTGTGCTTCATTTTACCTGTCTGCCGGCTTATCTTTTCAAAGCAGCCCTGCTGGTGCGGGCTCTGACACTGGATCACCATTTAGGACGAGGAGGGAGAGAGGGGGAAAAAACGGATTTAATGGTGTTTATTTTAGCATCTTAATCATGCCATCTCTCCCGCTCTCACTCACAGCGTCTTTCTTCTCATTTTCCTCCCTCCACCTGCAGTTTCATCACCTTCCCTTCACATGCCAGGATATTACACACAGCTCCATGTTGCCTCTTTATTTTGTTTGTATATCTTTATTGCATGTATGTACACTTCAGTATGGGCTCGTATGCTCAAGCACACAATGTGGGCATATAACAGTGGCAGTCATGGCAGCTGTGCTATTCCCCGTCCCTAACACCCCACACACAGACACACACACTCTCTCTTTACAGACCAGGCCTTCATTAATATTCCGTTGTTGTGCACTGTCTGTGTGTAAGTGTCTGTGTGTGTTTTTTTTTTTTTTTTTAAACCCGGAGCCAATTTGCTGTCTGCTGTGGCGGGGTGTTTTGTGTTCGCAGCTGTATTTGATAGTGCTACAGCCAGAGAGAGAGGCAGAGAGAGGACTGAATTGAATTTAGAGAGAGAGAGAATGAGCCAGTTCTGGTCCTGGCAGTGATGGAGCCCGGTGATTTACCGCCTCTTACCGTATATAATGAACACGCCCCGGGTGCCCATGGGCACAGGCACCCTCAGCAGGCCTTTGGGGTGTCAAAGGAGGTGATAGGGAGGAGGGGGTGTAAATATAGAGGTGGTGGGGGGGGGTAGAGGGGGTCAGGAGACGCAGGTGGTGATGCTCGGGGGCACCCAAGGGTCCACTCACCATGCTGTGGTTCCACCTCACTGTGCTGAGTCCTCATCTGCGGCCTCCTCGCCATGTGGTCACACCAGAGAGAGAGAGAGAAAACAGAAAGAAAAGAAGGAGGAAGACAGGAGGACAGAGGGAGAGAGGAAGTAATAGTGGCAGATTTGGGATGGACAGAGGACGTGTCCCCATTATGCTGCAGCCCCCGTGAGAATATCCTGACAAAATGAATTCCTGTCTGGCCCTTTACATCCTCACAATGTGATTATAGAATTGTGTCTGATTTATTTAAAGCTCTGCAGTGCAACTTTGCACTTTGGCGTCCCCGAGTGGCTACAGGAGATAACATGCATGATATGCATCCCGGCTGTAAACAGGATGCTGGAGCCTTGACAGCAGCCACTCTGCATTTTATACCACTCTCTTCTTTTATGCCTCAGCTGACACCAGACATGCATCTGCGCTGTGTTTTACCGTGTGGATGTACTGTATATTTTTTGAATGGAAAAACAGAACATTAGTATATAATATATGAAGTCAATATATTCAAGGGCATAGGTTTTGTATGAACATTGTGGGGGACACATCTGAAATGTGGAGTTTGGTGGTCCTCTGCCAGAAAGTTTGAGCTTTAAACACTTAGATTCCTGCAATCTGATGTATTCTTATGCACCAATATTGGCATTTTTGGCATCAAATTATGGTGTGAATGTCAATTACGGTGTAATTTTGCCAAAAGACTTATGGAGATGTGTCCCTTGAATCCCCCCAAAATCTACGTACCTAATCAAGCAGTAGTGGACAGTACTTAAACTCGAATGATAAACACATTTTTACTCTTCAATTTCATAAAACTAGTTAAGTCAGTGGTAGTGAGATATATTTTGGGGTTGTTGTTTTTTGTGGGGATGCACAGGGAGCTCAGACATGGAGATTTTTAATTTAAAACCATAGTCTAATAAATTGTAAATAGACCTACTTGCATTGAAAATTCATATTTCATCTTTGGGTGACAGTCAGTTGTTAGTCAATGTCACATTGTTGGTAAATGTCTATTGTTCTTGCTTTTGGGGTGTGACCTGAACCGTTAGCAGTACTCGGCCCATGTCACCTATTTTTTGGCCGATTAAGCATGTTGAATCTTCTTGGAGCCAGCAGAGCTCATTGCAGAGAGGGACCACTCTGATTGGCAGTTCAGATCACCACACAAAAAGAGAAACTAAAGTGAGGAAAGCAAACAGGCTAAAATGGCTAAAATAAACATTATAGGTACAGTTAATTTTTACCAATTTAATTCTCTAGCAGAAATGGCTCGTAATTTTTAGTGTTATTTTTTTGCCCGTCAGGCAGACACAGAACATACATGCAATTTTGCCGTTGGCTGTAATCTTTGTGATGTGTTCAGGTGAAACTTTTTGGCTGAGACACAGGTGACTTGAGGCAACAAACCTTCATCACCACTTCTTTGATTTGATGTTGGTTTGGTGTATATGGGCCTTTCAAATTGAAAGATGACAGGTGCTGAGATAAATGAGTCCAAGTGTGTTAAACTTTCAAATCATTACCAAATGGCTTCCTAGAATTTAGGTTTATAGGAGGAGTATGAGCAACAAATTCAAAATAAAATTAAGTCTAAGACAGTCTGAGCTTTAGAGCATCTGTAAAGAAATCTACAACTGATACAAAGGAGATTATATCCTTAATTATCTAATTTTTATCTGTTGTTTCAATTCTGTGTACGTTGATTTCAGTATCCTGACATGAAAGAAAAAATGGGCAGCACTGATGAAAAGTGTACATATTTTGCAGTAAATGCATAAACACTGTTATTTCTGAAGTAAGAAACGTGTTGTAGCAAGAAAGACAGTGAGCTTTTTCCTACAAATCAAGAATTTTGATGACTCTAACAGCAGACGTTAATGCAGCATCAGGACATTAAGCGTAAATAACCCTCCATAGGCCTCCTGTGAGTATTAGCATCCCACTCGCTGGTCTGATCGGAGGCCCTAATTAAAGGCAGGTGAATCTGAGCTCAATTATTATTCTTGCGGCGTCTTGCGAGCCCACCGAGCTCCGTGATGGATTGTGATCTCTGCTGTGGTTGAAACGCTAGAAAGAGCACAATGTCTTACAGCGGGAGCCACTGATAACTTCACGCAGACAAATAAAGACTGTCACTTTTATTGATTTTTATCCAGCCCCCACCGCCGCCGCCATATACAGCCACATCCCCTGCTCCATCCCTGTCTCAGCTTTAACCCTCCTCCCCCCTCGCACCTCCACCCCCATCAAAGCTTCCCTTTAATGGGAAGGCGTCCAACATCACACGGCACAGAAAACATTTCTGCCATGAAAGTATAGCACACCCAAAATGTGATCAGTAGTTAAGCAATGTCTCATCCCTCTTTCATCTCTCTATCTGTCTCACCTCCTAAATAAACCACATAAACACATGCATACTGTATAGACAGGCATAAAATCTTCAATAAAATATGCAGGATGGAAGTGAAATTGTCTCTTAACAGCAGGGCAGCAGCAGCAGCACATAACGAGAAATGCAATTTATTCCCTGGCACGTTGCTGCTCGGACAGGCAGATAATGAAAGGCATAGGTCATTGATGGTGACTTAAACCTGCAGCGGTGGAGTGAAATACATTAATAAATATCCACAACATTACTTGGCTGGAGAGTGTAACCCGGAGGGGGGAAGCAAATGACGCAAGGAGCAGCTCCTCATCAAACACAGGAATACAATTAGTCTTTGGACTGCTGGTGAGAGCCTCCTGCAAATCATAATATCCCTGATCACTGACATCTGAATATCCATTACAGCTGCCCTGTGGGGACCTGTGCTCCGGCAGCCCGAGGAGTAAAATGTGATCCCTGTTGTCATTTTCATTTCTGAAGGCATACATACTGTACATCTACCGTCGGCCTGGTGTTTGGAATAAGTCTAATGTCTCAGAATGGAAATGCGATGCTCTGTAAATACAGAGTGAGAATAGCGAGTGTGAAAGCATTAGACAGAGGAGCCGTGAATAGAAACAGGCAGTATGCTGGCAGTGAGCTTATACACTGAAAGTGAAGGCATAGAAAGGCAGACAGGGATACATTTGTGTTAGGTATGAACGATATTGGATTTGTTTGGCATGTACTTTGAGTTTTTAGTTTTGCCTATGTCCCATTCACTAAGATGGAGGGGCGGGCTTTATGACCTATACTGACAGACAGCACGGGGCGATCCAGAGAGAAAAGGTACACTTTTGGGAAACTGTCATGTTGTCAATCTTTATATATAGTCTATGAATGGAATTAACATTATTTTATGCATACTCTTATCGTGATGGCCCACCAGTGCATGGAGACATGAAATACAATACTTTTAAGTGTGGGTAATATTTATTCATTGTGCAAAATATGAAAAAGCATGTTGGCCAATTCATAGCTACTTGAGATCAAATTGGACTGTTTTCCTATGAATTAAAATTAGTTTGACACCCTTACCCTTTATGTTTTACGGAATGCTGAAGATAAAACAATTAAAATTCAATCTTCCTTTTAGCTTACAGTTGTTCAAAGTTAGATCAAATTTGGACTGTTCTCAAACTGATATCAAATAGACGAACCATATTATTACCTCTTGACTGTTGCATGCCATGTCCCGAATTACACAATATTAACAAGTTACCTGGGCAGCAAATGCATTTTGAAATGTCATCAAAACAAACATTGTTAGACTCAAACCAGTTTAACAAGAAGTACCAGCAAGAGCGCCTCTGACTGAGGTGTCAAAGGTAAAGAAGTTCAAACAAAATTTGTGGCAAGTAATCAATAATATTTAATTGTTTGCATGACAGTTGTCAAAGTTGTGCAAATATGCTGACATGCTCAGAACGCCAATCTGAAACAGTACACCAGTTGATGGCAAAAGCTTCTTTTTGTTGTCTATTTGATTTGCAGTTCTGAGTGTATCCAAACTCTGCAGGGTTCAGAGTTTCATTCAGAAACATGGATGACGGCTCTCGGCCTTCTTCCAGGTGGACAGTGAAGTTGTTCATTTGGAGAAAGATGGTGATCCAAATTAACGGCCCTGACTGTTTGTTTTTTGCCTGCTGTGATAACCTACTTTTTTTTAAAGAGAAAAGAAAAGTTCAAAAGGAACAACAAGGAAATTACCTGAAAAAGGTGTTTGAAATTGAAATTATAATAACCCTATAATTAAATTTTAAATATGTAATTATGATAATTATATATATAGCTTTTCCCTTAACATTTTCCCCAAGCTTTTTATTATTTTCTAAATCTACTAATTTCTGGTAACTCGTGGAACATTTTTTACCACGTTGCTTATTGCTTTTACCCCCATGTTTTTGAAATAAAAAATCAGACCAATTAGTGCCAGGTTCAAAGGTTTAAATACTTGAAAGAAGTCTAAAAGCAGCACAAGAAGAATGATGTCGCTCCAGATTTCAAAGGGTTAAAGTACTTAATACGATGAGAAGGTGTTGAGAAAAGACATAAATTAGAGAAAAGATATATTCTTACAAATACATCAGTCAGGTTATCCATTAATGCATTGTGAGACTGGGATTGTCTGTTCAATAATACATCTCATGGACAGTGAACGGCAGTGACAGGCTAGAATTATTCTGCACAAAGCAAAATAACAGTGCAGGTGATTTGTAGAGAAGACAAAAGGCGGGTTGCATTGGTCTGCTGGTAAGTGGGTATCCATTAGAGCATAAACACCTCTATTGTTACAGCTTTGTGCATAAACCCACCGAAATAATCTGACAAAAACATTGTTATGTTGCTCCCTAAAGGTTTCACAGCTGTCTGGTTACAATTTTTGGGTGGTGTGAACCATTCAGCCATACTCAGACTTCTTTTACCATCCGTAAACATAAATATTCTAGTTTATCATGACTTTAGTTGAAGTTTTAACTACATTAAGATGAGTTTGCACATTAACCATACTCAGATATTAGTTAATTCTGCCCCTCAGTCTGCGAGTTTACACAAGCCGTACTTTTGCCTTTTCCCAACAAGATCTTGACTGCAGACAAAGTAAACTTTGCTTGTGTTTCTCCACATTACAGCAGGGGACCATCCATTTGAGTGCGAGTTCTGCGGGAGCTGCTTCCGAGATGAGAGCACGCTGAAGGGCCACAAACGTATCCACACCGGGGAGAAGCCCTATGAATGTAACGGCTGTGGGAAGAAGTTCAGCCTCAAGCACCAGCTGGAAACCCACTACCGTGTGCACACAGGTACTGTGATCAAAATTAAGTCCAGCCGACAAAGCAGCTGTTTGAAGAGAAAATCGCTGCTTTTCTTCTTTTTGATGTTTGAAGGATTGTTTGTGGAGTTATGTGCTGGAACTATTTCTTGATTTACAGCAATTTATCCCTCTGCCAAAAGCATCTTGTGCAGCATCTAAAGCTAAAGCACAGGTTGCCGGATATGGTGGGTGATCAGAGCTTTTTAGTCTTAATGCAGGCACAATGGTACCAAACCTAGCAATCTCACTGTGATAAAATGACTAAGACACCGTTGCCTTTGTTTGCCAAAACATAGTTTCACTGGATATCTTCCTTTAAACAATAATCTGTACTGGACTTTGGAAAAATAGGATAGCTGATCTCAAGGATGAGCTGATTAGATTTTGGTGGTTAAAAAGGTCAAGGTCCCTGCGACCATGTCTGTCTAATTCTAGCAAGCGCAATATTTTAAGAAAACTGTGAGGGAATTTTGTCAAATTTTGGCACAAACATTTGAGGAGAGTCAAGGATGAGCTGATTAGATTTGGTGGTCAAAGTTCAAGGTCTCAATGACCTTGCATCCATCTCATTTTCGTGAATGAAAGATCTGAAGATGGCCTTAAGGTAATCTCCTCAAATTTGACACAAATGTCCACTTAGACTTAAGAATGAACTGATTAGAATCTGATAGTCGAAGGTCCAAGCTCACAGTGACTTTATAAAACATGTAGTGGTCCAAGTCAAAAACCTTGGGTGCCCACCATGAAATTATGGTGCGTGCATGTTTTCACAGATATGGATGTAAACTGTAACTGCAACTTGACTGGTGTGCAGACGTGCCATATCTAGTTTTTTACTCTAAAATACATATAGCGTTGTCCACTTACAAATGCAGGTATCCATTCACACTTTCAAATTGTAGCATTGATATATCATCCCATTCCTCCACCTCTACTAGTTTGATATTGGTTCAACATCATTTTACATTGCCCCTCATTTTACCACTGCGTTGAAACATATTGATGCAGCTTTGGGTGCCTGTTAAAGGACTCTGTTGTAGGAAATCCAAGTTGCAAGGCATAGACCAGACCCGATGAATATCTTTGTTGCTGTGATACAGTAGATGAATGTCTCAGAAGACTTTGTATTGATCCCAGTATATTTAGAGCCCCATAAAGATGTTGACACAGTGATAAGCTGGGTGCCCTGGAGAATGAGTGCACACTACGTAGCAGACTGAGTGAGGATATCACGAGTGCTCACCAGGATGGCACACAGCCAAGGCTTTATGCTTCCTCACCATCTCTTTTTCTCTAACACACACACACACGCAGCAGCAGCACCCTCCCATCTCCCATTCAATAAGCCAGCTGTTAAGCCACACTATCAAGGCAGCCTGTCCAATAATTGGCTCCCCCCCGTCCACCCTTTCCCCTTTTGTGTGGGGGAGGGGGCTTTGCGTTAAGCCGGAGAGCAACAGCAGATAACAAGAGCAAGTGACAAGCTCACAGTCAAAGGCCACCTCGCACAAAAGGGAGCTGCTTGATGAATCATCGACATTGGCAACCTACCCCCGTCTCTCCACACATCCCAAATGCCAATGGCAGATCAATACCTGGGCCCCATTTGCAATTCATTATTAGCTGGTTATTTGAGGCAACCCTGTTTACAGTCTGGTTATCAATATCAACATAATGCAGGTGTCCACACTGCTGCGGAGTAACACATGACAACCTGCAGCACTGTATTTATGCTTATTGGCTGAATAGTGGTGTAACCCAGCCCACACAGAGGTCAAGGTTAACCAGGGCTCTGAAAGGACAGACAGAACGAGTGGCGGAGGCACGAGGCCACCCGTTTTGCCAGCACACATGTGCGAGGCTTCAGCTGAAAGGTGACAGCGAGCGCTGGGCTAGATCACATCCGACAGCTCATTTCAAATGCCATTGGTAAAGGTCAGCATTTACATGTCTAATTTGCGTCTGCCGGCTTGAGCGCTGGTGGATTATTCCCTGCCATCACTCAAATCATTAGCACATTTAGGATGGCCGCTGTTGCTGAATTGAAATGTGCTTCTTGAATATAGCAGCCCCACAGCCAGAAAGCAGCGTCACACTTTGATTTATGACACCTTCAGGAGTTCTCCATGGCAGAATGGCTGTATTTTGTGTAATGCACTAAACTGATTAAATGTGGCTCATAGAGGAAATAACAGACATTTAAACATCACATATTTCTGGAATTTTTAGCCCATTTAGATCATTTCATTAGTTCTTCCCTCATTCACTACAGGTCTGTGTGAGTATTTTCACAATTAAAAGATTTGGTTTATTATCACTCAGCTCTTATTGTCCCTGTGTTGACCATAAACTTTCCCAGTCATAATAACCAAAGTAATCAATGAAATCTCGTCATGCTGACAAAAATTCCAGCAGGGCAAGATACACAAGCTCAGTTCTTTATAGTTACTATTCTCAGTACCAGAAATTGTGGATAGAAGAACAACTAAATTGACCATGGAAAACAATGTGCTGTGTACTTTAATGTTGAAGCTTCTAGGCTGAGGATAACAGAAAGTGTTCAGATTGTCTTTGTGTCAACAGCACCAACAGTCATACGCTTTTAATAAGTAAAAGCAAGTTATTCTCTGCATGGTTTTAGAAACCTATGTTGCAACTTCAGTGGTGGCACTTTTTCCTCTG
The DNA here is from genome assembly GCF_026936395.1 of Plectropomus leopardus. NCBI lineage: Eukaryota > Metazoa > Chordata > Actinopteri > Perciformes > Serranidae > Plectropomus > Plectropomus leopardus. The sequence continues at coordinate 10,543,972 of NC_142190.1, forward strand.
TTGCATTGCATGATTTAAAAAAAGGGCTTGCAAAATTCCAAAATCCCAAAACAGAAGGGTCTTTTTTAATATAAGCAGTATTAAGAATTGATAACACCTGAATTCAACCCTCAACCACACGAATAATTAGAAGATCATTTGTTAGCTGCGAGAGGGGCAGGACTGTGTTGATACTCTCAGAGGTGAACAAACTCGTCTACTGTACATTTTGGCTTTTATTCTTCTTTTCTCATTTTGAGTTGTACCAATTATTGGGGGCAGCTGGAATGACTTAAAAGAGTTAGTGTGGTCTTTTACTGATGCACACTGCTGTTCTGGAGACAGTCTGGATTTCACTCCTGGGTTTTGGCTTGTCACTTACTGTGCGCACAGTCCAATTATCATAACAGCAGCAGAATTTCTTGTGGGCCACCAGGGTGAAATCTGTGGTCTCTAAATTAGTGGTGATGTGACATTCTTCTCTCCTGAAGCCCTGATAAAAAAGACTTTTTTACTTCTCAAACAACAGGTTTCATATGCTGCAGTCTGCAGTTTTATTACACTGTGGATCTTTTTTTGTAGCTCTGGCTAGCATTAGTATCAGTGATAAAGCATAAAGTTAATTGCTATGATCGCTTAAAAGATTATCCCCAGTTTTGCCAGAGAAAACAAAGTAATACCATACTTACCTTAATTGTGTGCACACCATTTTCCTGTGCAATCAGGGATTGTTGCCAATGTTTTGGGTGCACTTGCTTGCAGTTTTACCTCCACTTACTGAGTCCAAAGCCTAATGCTTCTGAAAAGTTCCCGGAGTGGTATGACGCCATGCAGCAGACAGATCAAACTCATATGGCTAATGCAATTTTTCCACCTGGCTTCCCTACAGTCAACATGGTGGCGAAGATAACAAAAATTTGGAACCATTTATGTCATATCAGGCCTAATTTTATTGGATCACAACATAGCGGATATTAATAATATTAATTAATTAATCTGACGATGCTCTGGCTCAAAATGAGACCAAACTTTTCCATGGATTTCCCTCTTGAACCCCTACGAAGACCTTTAACCAACAATAAGGCTTGTTGTTTTTAGCCAAGAAGGTTTTCCTTGCAGGCCCGACCAACCACTTAAGAGGAGTGACGCTGTAAAACAGTCAGTGAAACAAGTTTTCAACAGTTAGGAATCACTGCAACCTTGAGAGATCCTTGAGCATACAGTCAGAAATGTGCACACAAACCATGAGGCCGATTGGTCTTGTAGTTTGTGAGATTAGCTGACAAACAGATGCACACATACACATTCATGCAACACATGAGCAAACGCCTGGCAGAGATAATGATACATTGCTGGTGTGGGCCTTTGCACTGATGCTCTGATTGACCGTGCTTCTCTTTCCCGTATACTTTAAGGAACATTGAGCACTTTATTGGTTTTGGTGGAGATAAGTGAATAACATGACTAACATGAATCACAAGTGAAATGCATTCTTTCCTTTTTCTTTCATTTTCTTTCTGTATCAGATGCATTTATTTCCTGATTAACAGGCACATCACGCCTCAACGAGCACATAATACTGTCACTGAATGGCACTTTGGCTGACATAATTGTTGTCTTCAACCCCACCCTTATCATCCTTAGGTGAGAAGCCATTCGAGTGCAAGCTGTGCCACCAGCGATCCAGGGACTACTCGGCCATGATCAAGCACCTGCGTACCCACAACGGCGCCTCGCCCTACCAATGCACCATCTGCCTGGAGTACTGCCCCAGCCTGTCAGCCATGCAGAAGCACATGAAAGGCCACAAGCCCGAAGACATCCCCCCAGACTGGCGCATAGAGAAGACCTACCTGTACCTCTGCTATGTCTGAGGCCGGGAGAGCGAATGAAGAGCAGGAGGGTACGTGAGAGGGTGGGGGTGGAGTTGAGAGGTAGGTGGAATGTAATTGAGCGGATAGGAGGCAGTGGTGGAGTGTTGACGATGTAGGAACGTCAACTGCAAGAGACTCGAAAGCAAAAGGGTTTGTTTTCTCTTTTTACTTTTCATGCAAAAGGCGGCGACCGACGGGGTTCAAGGGTGGTGATTGTGGGACAAAAGTGCTAAGGAGAGAAAGACTTGGACACGGAGAGAGATTCTCCACCATAGTTCGGATTCACCGGGTCATTCACTACATCTGCAACTGTGTTATTGTTTCAGGTCATTTCATGCAGCACCACAAAGCGAGAGAGCTGCAAGGAAACGACTTTTTGGATGCTGCTGCGACTGAGAAAGCAGATTCTCAAGGGCTATCTGAACCTGCACATCCTTGCCATCACTCCATTTTGAGTTTTTGTATCTCCAAACGGGGAATTTTTTGTTAGTTTGTTTTTCTTTGGTTTGTTCACATTCGCCCTTCTTAGCCATACTAGTTTGGATTATATGAATAATATGTAAATATCAGCATCAGTTCCTCATGACATGGTTTGCTTTTTCAAGTATTGGCAACTTTTGGCTTTTAGAAGCCAGAAGCCCTCTCCTCATGTTAGGGTGTTTTTTGCCACAACAGAGTTATTTTTTAAGGAGGACTGAGACATGTTTTCCAAGAGTTTCATCTCTTCAAACAAGCAGAATTAAACGCTCCAGAGTTTGAATGAATCGCTTTAGGTGAGCAAACCCTAATCCTTTCCATCCCTAATGGGAGATGTATCTATTTTGCAGCCTCGTGTCATTTCTGCCTGTGCAGTAGACGCGGATCTTCCAAGTTTTCTGCCAGTATAACGTGTCCATAACTGAGGTCCTTCAGGTCCCAGCTGTGGCAGTGAGATAGCCCCTGAGAATCCGCAGCGGAGCCTGTAGGCGTATGCAGTAGATGAAACAGTTGAACTGGATGAATGGGAGCACTAAAATACTGCAAACCAAGCACCTGTTTGGTTGCTCTGGGGGGGAAGATGCTAGTGCTGCTTTTTTCGTTGGAAGTCTCCCGAATTTTCTCAGTAGTCTTCCTCGTTCTGCATCTCTGTCAGATGAGGGCTGGAGAAGGTCGAGTCACCACTGGCCACCCGTGGCTCTCCGCAGAGAGCCAACTTGTGTCACTTTTTTCATTTTGTATTTTTTTTAGCTCTGCATCGTACAGCAGTTTATCATGGCTTGATTGCACAGGTTAAAAGAAATTACGACAACAGTCTCTGTTTGATGTCTGCAAGTTATATATTTTTTCATTAAATCATAACTCACTATTACAGTACGCCACGTTAAACCCAGCATATCCACCTACTCAGCAATAGATAACTGGACTGCTTATATCCATGTACATTTAACCAGATGACTATCATTATCTCACACTAATGATGAACTACACAAACTGACACAGAAACAGGTAACACTTTGTAACACCACAACAGATCTGTCCATTCACCGCAGTGATGGGACACAAAATGGGAAAAGGCTGCTTTCCGTGGGAGTCCTGTGACTTCAACTGCTCAGTGTGAATGTTGAAGAATTGCTGGGAATGCCTTAGCTGCACACCTTAATGCTTGTCAAAGGTGGTGTGGCAGGTTGAAGACTGTTATATGGCATCAAAAACATGAATGTGAAAGACTGTGAGCCAGGTTCTAACTGGGCTGTTGGCAAAATGCATAGCAGGTCATTGCTGCCTTTTACTAGAAGTCAGAGACCTGTAATTCCCACCTAGGAAGTAGTTATTAATCTTCATGCCTTGGTTTAGATTTTATTCATCCAACATCAATTATATAGGCATTACATAGGTAATGCAGTCTTTACTTGTCCTTACTTTAAACTCTTCAGACTAATAAAAATACTTGTTAAACAGAGAAATATAACTTTACCCCCTTTTGAATTTAACTTTCTCTCACTCACAGAAGACTGACAAGGCTTAATTGCCTCATCAATTTATTATAAGACACACTTTTGTCAAACTCAACAGAAACATAAGAAAACTCACCCAAACAATCTTTGCTGTTCTTGCTAGTAATCTAGTTATTAAGTCCACTGTTCCAACAATCACCAGCTCCAGTTTGGTCAAAATAAATCCTTACTTAATAAAAACACATCTACTGCTGCTGACTGCCAGCTCTTTACAGTTCCGTAACATATCCCTTCACCTATAGGTGTCGCAGTGTCTCTCAGGTCAGCTGCCTGTTTCACTGTTCCTAAATAGCTAAAGGTTAGTCACCACAGCCAGCCTACTTTGGGGCCTGAGGTCAGTGGGCAAATCACTGATTGCTTAAGAATTACAGGATTCTAAGACCGTCATATAGCTACAAGTGGTCCTGATTGGCTAGCTACATTTATGCAGATTTCAAAAAGGAAATGCATGCTTGTGATTGGAGGAGAGTATTACCTCTAGAGTCCTGCAGAGGGTGGAACCTGTAAGCGGCAAAACTGGGCAAAACAGGAGAGGGCCCCGATCCAACAAGGACCTTTCTGTTTGAGACTTTGCATCACTGGAGTCAACTGAATAAAGGACCCAAAGGCAGTTCCTGCATCATCTGGGGGTCCTTTCGTGTGGTTATAAAACAGATATTGTGTTTAAATGACCACTTTTGCTATGTTGAGAGATATGTATAGCATTTATAGTTGATGCTGCAACTCTGAATATTCTTGCCCCAAAAAATCTGTGTACAACACAAACTGAAAGGCTCTTTTTGTTAAGAAGAAGGTGGGAATTTCTGACTTTCTGAGGTCTGTGAAACGCAGCATTATACCTGCATGATTTGCGCAGCCGCAGGTATTACGGTTGAACCTTTGGTTTTAATGAGCATCACTGCACGTCACAGCGTTACCGGGGTGATCACATATCCAAATGGCCGGTGGTAAAAAGGGGGAAATCACTGATAGGACGAGGCACTGCCCAGCAGCTTAGGGGGCGACCATTAAGACGACAGAATAAATCAACTCTTTCTCTGTGGTTTTGTCCCTGCGCTTCGTCTCTCTCGTCTCCTGTTGTTGTTGTTGTTGTTATTATTGACCTTGAGTTTGATCTCAACACATCGTACTTGAATTACCTCGTTTTGTGACCTCATGTTGCTTGTGTATTTTAATTTTCCCTTTTGTTTTCATTTGTTGTTTGTGTGTTCATGAGTGTATGTCGGAAAGATGCATTGCACGACGTGATGAAGCAATGCGTACGGAGAAAAATTAAGTGCCACGGTGAAGAGATTTTTTTGTTGTTGTTTTTCTAATGTTGTGTATTTCTTTGTGCATTACTTGTTACCAAACTTGGTATTATTAACCCCGCTTGTTAAAGAGCCGGAAGGTTTGGTCATTTGTTATAAAAGCTACCTCTAAGTTGTTTTCATTTTTTGGCAAAAGCACATTTTTTTGTGTTTGTGTTTTGCATTATTTCATCATTGCTACTTCATCTCATGCTTTTTTTTTTTTTCAAAAGTTGATTTATGATTGTCTGTTTTTAAGCAAAATGTATATAAAAGCGTAAGAGATAACAAAAGTAGAGGTCGATAGGATTTGGAAAGTCATTCAAATGGACGTTTATTCTTCTCTTATAGTCTCCCCCTGCACCTCCAACCACAGAAGAGCAGAGACAAAAAAAGCAATTTTGAAGCCTTAAGTGATGAGTAAGAGGGATGTGGCAGATAAGAGGAAGTACTATTGCTTTTTAAGAGGGTTTAAAAACAAGAATTAAAACTTGAAAATATGTGAATAGAAGTGTAGTTTTGTAATGTGAAAAAAAAGAAGGTTCATCAAAAAAAACGCTGAACCGCCCAGGACAGGTCATATTTGCAGTGATGCAGAGTGCGTTGGACAATTGGAACTGCAAGTGGTAATCAAAAAAAAAAAAAAAAAAAAAGACAAACCAGAGGGTTAAAAATAGAGATTCTCTCGGCTGACAAGCTCTCTTGAGAAATGAGCATATTCCTGAACAAGAGCCAACAGAGGCAATTTGATATATAAAAATTGTGATATTTTTGTATTCAGTGTCAGTCCTTTTTCCATTTGTGGAGGGTTACAGCAGGGCACAAATATTTGTATTTCTTTTTTTTTTTTTACCTGTTATTTTTCTCTCTCTGGGTGTGAATCATTTTTGCCTTGCTCCTCTTTGATATTGTTGGACAAAAAAACATGTGTGTGAACATATTGTAATAATAAGTGTTGCTTTCTGGATGTCAATTGCATTGTAGGTGAAGGACTAAATCTATCCGCCACAAATTTTACGAGTGTGTGTGTATGTGACAAAGTAAAAAAGAAAAAAAAAAAGAAAGAAAAAAAGATGATAAAATACGGGATGGCAGAAGGGCGCTGCCAGACCGACCAATTAGTACTTGTCATTCACAATTTTTCAATCAAACTTGACTGTCGACATGTCTTTTGTTTTTGTATTTGAAAAAAAAAGAAGAAGGGATGGCATGTCCCGTGGTGTCTTGCCATTTTATTCTCAAACACTGTGAGTTGAGGGGCTTTTTCACCCTCATATAATATCCACCCACTATAATATACCCAGTCACGGCTCAGTCTGAACCACCACAATGCAAGACCTGATCAGTCACATTATTCCTATCATCGTCCTCTGAATGTTTTCTACTTTTTCGTGTGGGTGAAAGAGTGCGTCAAAGAGTGTGTAACTATGTGTGTGCGTGTGTGTGTGTGTGTGTGTGTGAGTGTGTGTTTATTAGTGGAAAAATGCACTAATCAGATCAGATACAAAATAAAATGATACTCTATGCCACTTTTTTTCTCTATGTTGGAAAAAAATATATATATACATTGGCATCGATATAGTTCTTCCCTCAGTGTTCCTCCGATGTTTCTGTACTATCTTTGTGCCTAAAAATGGAATTTGTTCAACAAAAATATCCATCTATATCTGCTTAGTTTCCGTATTTTCAGAAGAAAATAAAAATGGTGTCTCCAGCACCCTAGGGATGTCATGACGCTCGAAATGACTTGATTTTTTAATTTTTTTTAAAAATCCTGAATAGAGCAGGGCTTCTTTTTCAAGGATTGCAATAAACCCTTAATGCTATTGAAATAGCGACTGGGATTCTGCATTCTTTTCTTTACTTTGTGATCGGCACCCAAAAGCATTTATTTAGCGACACAAAACAAAGCGTAGGCAAAATTTACTGGAATCCAGACAGGCAAGACTTGTAAAGACTGTCGGGACAAAATCTGCTCCGTGAAATTTGTTTTTCTGCAAGCGAATTAAGCCCAAGTCTGCTCAGATTGCCTGTTTTTTTTCCTCTCTTTTTTGTCAGCAACAGGTTTGCTGATGAGAAATTTATATTGCTCTTGAAAGAATAAAAAGAATAAAAACCTCCATTTGGGTAGGTTGGCACTAGGGTATTCCCCTTCTGCTTTGCTTCAGTTTTTTTTTTAAGTACTTTTCCTTTTTACAAAATGCATTTAGAGGGGGATGTTAAAATTCATCAGAGAGGAATCATGGCATCCCTGGAGCTGGCACTCTGTGTTTTGGTGTGGTGTTTCTAGAACAAAGTAGCCATTTCATGCAGTGTTGCAATGCATGTGCCATCGAGGTCTAGACTAAAAACTGTTTTGAGTAACAAAGCACCAAGACATTGTATTTTTTTATATTAGCACTGAGGACCAATTGCCCTGTCGGACCAAGCATAACAAAGCTTTTTATGTAACAAAGCTTTTCTCTCTCTGTCTTTCCCTGGCTTGTCTGTGCTACTTCTCTCCTCCATTGTTGTGACAGCACAAGTGCCAGTCAAGTTGCTCTGTATTAAGAAAATAGTGTTTTTATTATGATTTGAATTGTTATAGTTTTTGTCTACCTCAGCACCTAATCTTAGCCTAATCTTAGAAGGTGCCCAATTATTATTTTTTATTTTCTTTATTTTGTTCTCTTATTGTTGTCAGTTGTATGATTTTTTGAAAATTTGCATTAGAGCTTTGCAAAGGTCCTTTGTCTTTTCCAGCGACAACGTGCTATTTTTTTTCCGTGGCAGTACGTTTCCTGTTGAGCTGTGCCACCAATCTATAGCCACCGTCTGTTGATATAGAGGTTGTTCTTTTTTTGTTTCTTTCCATGTAGAATCAGACACCTCTCTTTGTAACATTTCAGTGTTCTCTGATGGAGTGTGAAAAAAAAATAAAAAGGAAAAATAAAAGATTTAATGCTGCAGGTTCTCTTCTCCATGTTGTCACTAAAGTCAATGTTGTGCCTTTGATAGTGAAAATATTAAAAAAAAAAATCTTTTTTTTTACATCCTACTAACAGTAGATTGTTTTTTGTAGTGGAATTTTTTTGTATTTTTATTTATGAGTCTCATAATAAAAATCAAATGTTCAGTTGTATACTTTCAATCTGCGGTTAGAAAAAAATAATAAAAAAAATGGTCTTCATGTTGTCTGTCTTAGCCCTCTTTATGGCTCGCTATTTGTTTCCTGAATTCTTTAAAGAACAGAACTGTGATTGTAGGATCTAACACAAAATAATCACTTTGTAGCTCTGTGTGTTTTGTCTACTTTTTAATATTATATGGTTCTTTTGTTGCTACTTCAAAAATATTTTTTTTTATTGTGTAATAATGTGGTGAATTACAGCACCTTGAGGAGTGGGGGATCTTCCTATAGGTGCCATGTGTAGATGTGCTCACAAAACCTTTAAAACACAAATATGAGGGAAATGGTGGAGTTGAATGTGTGTGAAGAGCATTTGAGTGAGAGATAATGAAAAGTCAATAGCTGTTCAGGGAGCAGTGCAAAAAACACAAAGACACAATTTAAAATTTGCATTGCTGAATTCTCCACCGTTATTTCAACATGTTCTCATCCCAACTTGTTAAATATCACCGCTTTGTCAGCGGAGTTTCACGTCTAAAAATGACCTCCTAGTCACCCCTCTGTGTCTGTTGTTGACACTCCTGGATGGCGTATCAATTAACACTTCCTAAATGCATTTTGTCATTTCAAAAAACACTTGTTTTCGGAGGGAATGTGCAGTTTCTGCTTGTAACTTGTAATAACTTCAAAATACACCTACAACATAGGCAAAACACCTGGTTTCACATTTATTTCCTTGTGCAGCAAAAGCACATGGTTAGGTTTAGAAGAAAAAATCATGGTTTGGCTTAACATTTACATGGGAAGCAATTTGCAGGCTCTTGGGTCAAAGTCCTGAGTTTGTTGGATCCCCACGCTCCCACACCGACAGACTTCCCAGGTCCTTATATTGCAGAGTGTCCGGCAGCGTTACGAGCTGACTCCGCTGCTGCGAAATGTGCTTTTTGCATCTGTGTCTGTTGCTGCCATCAGTGACAAAGTGTGGTATTTGGCAGTATTTAATAGGCTGGGTATTTATGATACAAATTAAAAGTTGTTTATTTGTGTTGATTTCTCATGACCACTTGCCTTTGTTACAAATAAAATATACATAAAAATTAAAATATTACTAATAATGATAATAATAATATTCAGTCAGGTGAAACTAAAGTAGACCAAAAGCTTCAGTAGTATCACAATATATTCCTATAGTTTTTACTATAGTTTATAGTACTATAGTTATTACATTGCTGTTATGTAATCCCTTCAAAAATGCGAAATACATCCCTGTTTTTAATGCATTTTTTTAACTTCCTAAATGTCGACTTTTCTCTGCTCAGCAGAAGTTTACTGAGCACATTCACACTCCCGAGAGCAAGATTTCTTTTTATTGTAATGACTCCATAATGTTCCTTTCAGCACCATTCAGGGCAAACTTTAACATTTTTTTTTCCGTTTTTGAGCTTGAAGGTTTTTAGTAGGTATTTACCTCTTTAGCTTCTCTGCCAGTAAGGTTGCAAGCAAAGCTAAATCTGTGTATTTTCTGCTGGTTTTACAGTGGTGCCAGTCTGTGCTTAACAAGCATGGTTTGCACAATGACTACATATGGCAGACTAATAGTAACTTCAAGGATGTTTTAACGAGCATGTGTACCACAAGTCTTGAATCAAACTGAGAAGTTACTGTGTCGCTATTTTTAGTGCTTACAGATCGCCCAAAGATTAATTCAGTGTACAGTGTGCACTGAATCAGGGCTGCGTTCAGCTGAACACACAGTGATTTGACATATTTAATATGTTGACATCCCTTATCTGATGTTTTTTAGATCACGCTCAACAAGGATCGTTCAAGCTTCTACCCCTCTGATAGAAATTCAACACAACACCTGCAGGCTGTTTACTGTAACCTCGTCAGCCCCTGCTGCTGTACAACATGTCAGCCAGGACAAATGGAGCACGCTCTTTGTTGACAGGTGAGGTCCAGGGAGTGAAATGCAAAAACACCTAAGTTAGCTCCAAAGATAAGACAACATGAACAACAACACTGATTTAAAAGGTCCTATGCGTTGGATTTATGCTGCGTTCATGTGATGTCGGAGGGTCGTAGTTTTCCAGTGGGGAAGTCGTTCTTACACCTTAGTTGTATTTATATGCTTTGAGGTTGTAAATTGGGAACAACATGCAGTCTATGGGTTGCATTTTAATGCTAAGAGCATTTAAACAAGAGGTTGATAGCTGTTTCCAGCTTATTTATAATTTTATTTTTTTATATATATATTACATATTATATATATTTTTATATTTAATTTAGGACAGTCTACATGGACAGCAGTTAACATTAATACCATACGTCACTTTACATGTGATCAAAATTTGATATTTAATACACAATCTAATAAATAAGTTTCTTACTATTGACATTAACATAAACATTGACTTTTGCCCACCATGTTTATGCATTTATGACATCAAGTCGGCAATTTGTGTTATAAAATAATATTGTTATCAATTTTAGTAAACTCACCTGGCATGCTTTATAGTTAAACATTTGTTTGCTCAGTACAGCTAATAGAAACATATACTAAAATGTGTGACTACTTAAAGTAAATGATAACTACTAGGAAACAAATGACAAAATATATAATTTTTTACTGTCAGTTGTTGACACTGTTTCCATGCTTTCTGCCATTTTTGCTGCCCTGAAAGGTCACGCAAACGTCACAACTCGGCAACTCAGGTATCATCAAAATTACCTGATATCTCGCTCGCAATCACAATTTTGGAGGACTATTTATGTGCTCGTAACTCATAAATAAGGTAAACACATTATTTCAGAGGAGTACATGAAGGCAGCATTAGACATGGATGTATAAAGAGAACTGGATACAGCGTTGAAGGCAGGAGCCTGTTCATTTCTAAGAAAGATGCTCAGTGCATAAAGCCAAATACATTCAACTGCAGTGCGCACGAGAGACTTCTGCCGGCCAGCTACTTCTGGTTTAGCGCTCCACAAACTTACATGGAGATAAAATTATTCAATTATGCAGCTTTTCTAGACCTTGCAGATGTTATTGGACATAATGGATCAGACAGAATCAGACTTTTTCCCATTGACTTACATGGCAAAAAAGACATCTTTAAATCAGATATCAGCATTTTTTTTTAGCGTCACAACCCCCGTGAAATTCCTGTTTTCACTAAGGATCGGATGATGCAGAAGCAGTGCCGATTATATGGGGAATTTCATACCATGGAAATAGAGCTTTTATCGTGCAGTACGAAACAATCGTGCCTAATGTGAAAACAATCATACATTAATGGAGAGGACCCAATCTGTCTGTGAATTCAATCTGTAAATGGCTCATTGCAGGGGATTATAAACTAAGAAAAAACACAGTTGTGAAGATTTCTATTTGTGCCAATAGATGCCCCTTAATCCTACACAATGGACCTTTAGCATTTTTCTTGTTCCAATGACAAACTGTCGACAGTGAAGTGTATGTATTATCAGAGACAGTGTTGAATTCATCTTTTTTTTTAACCCTGTGAGCACTTCCATTCAAATCTATTAGTAGGGTTGAGGCAGAAATTTCTGATACAGAAAGCTCAATCTGGACAACTTAAACTAAAGCTATTTACATATATAAAACCTAGAGGGAGGTGAGGCTTTTTTATTGAATAGAGTGTCAATCACACTACTGACTGGCTGTTTTCAATGAAACGCGTCAGTATTCACAATATGTGTCCAAGTATTTTGCTTTTCAGAATGACACAATGAAAAATTATATAAAGATAATTATAGCGTGCATGCAATACCTCCATGGAGTGACAGCCAGCTGATCGGCTCAATAGCCTATAAATCCATCAGTCTTCCCAATGTTAAACTCAGGTAGAAAGGCTTCTTAAGTGTACTGAGTTTAGTTCTGCTTCGTGCACATTGTGGCTGTTATAAAGCATAAACTGATGCAAGAAAGCAAAAAAGTTACATTTGAATTAACCTTTCGTAACCATTTCAAACCACAGCACCTGACTAAATGCCACCACTTAACCATCAGCAGCCTGCTGCATGTTTCCACAAATGTTCACAGTGGAAGCGCATTCAGCTGTCTGGCTCCGCGCTCACCACCTGGCTGTGATGTGCTAATGGTGACTACTGCAGCACTTCAAGCCTGACTGCTTTTTGTCTGTTCTGCCTCTTGTGCCATAGAGGTCACAAATGCTATCATTAGATATGCAGGGCGTGTGTATGTGTGCACCTCTATTGTCACACACGCATGATAGTCATTATAGAGGAAGCCAGCCGAGACGCAAAATGTTCAGCTCGTGCGTGGTGATAGAATGACCTGAAAAGGGTTTAGATGAGTCTTTTTGTGGCAGGCTGTTGCTCATGTTTGCCTCAATTGTTGTGTTTTTATTGCTTTAACAGTTGATTAAACATATCATTTTGTATCTTTATGTTATATGACATTAAACCAGCTAACATGTTGACTTCCAGTAGGCACTTATTCCAGTTTGTAGGTAAATATTGCACAAAAAGCAAAGTTAAAGCAGACTGCCATTACTGTTGCGTTTAGCTTACTTTGCCTCCATTTATTTTTATCATATGTCTCTGTCTTACTTTATATAATTCCTTTTGGCTGTTTATATGTCCAGGGCTGTAGGGTTCATTTCCATGTTGGGAGGGACACTAAAAGACAGGGAGTTTGAGGGTCCTACACCAGAAAATTTTGATTGTCAAACACAGATTTTTATTTTTTTATTTTATCAAAACATAAGTCCACTCCTATTTTCATATTTTTGTTGAGTGCAAAAAATGCTGTCTAAATTTTGATTCAGACATGTCGTCTGCCCTGTACTTGTTGTCACTTCTTCTCTTGTTCTTACTTTATTACACAATTGTTTAAAAAAACAAACAAAAAAAGCAAAGATTAAATTACAGTTTGATATTATTTATCACGAAGCCAATATGTGTGTCTGTGGTAAATTCAGACCCGGTGTCACCTGGCCTTTCCTCTGGTGCCACCATCAGGCCAAAATTTGCACTTGCTCCCCAGAGGATGAACCATTTCCAAATACAAAGGCATATTTTAATAGGCTGATTGTAGGGCTGACAAAATGACTGATTTAGCTGTCTGCTTTGTAGCACGAACTATAGGGCAAGCATGAAAATTTTGATGAAAATAAAATTCATCGTAACCATCCTATTATTGCCACAAGCAGCAATTAAATGCACTGAAAAGAAGGTGTCCTGACACTGTTTATAAAACTTCCTGCTGGAGTCATGAGACACATGACACATAATACTGTGAAGTAATGTGATTTGTTGCTGATGTGCTAAAACATGCACATGTAGGCATTAAGCTCTTCTAATGTGTTGCAGCTTAAAGTGATACACTTTCATTGTCATCTGGCTGCTGTGATTTCATCCCCAATAAAGCTCAAAGAGGCGAGCCCGTCTTTGTGTCCAACAAATAAACATCACATCAAAAGTGTCTCCAGTGCGTCCCAATAATGCCACTATGTTTGCTCATTTCCTCTCGCTGGCACACAGGATCAGATCTTGACTTCAGTGTATTGGAAACTAATGAGGCAGCTTTCCACTTTCCCTCTCCACTTATGTACTCACTCCAAAAGAATTACACCCCAAACACATGGCGGCTCTGTGGTTATTTTTTCAGACTTTTTTTAGATTTTGGCAGAAAAGAAAAACAGGAAATGAGAGGGAAAAAGCTCTCATTGTGAGTGGTTTTGTTGGACTTGTTGCTTTAGTGTGTTTGATCTTATTTTGGGGTGTTAGGAAGGAAGGGGCAGGGGTTGGTGAATGGTTTGTCAGGATGGTAATATGAACAGTGAAGGGCCTTTGTGCCGCAGCAGGAGGTTTCAGCTCTTAACTTTGACCCACTAAGGGCTGGATGATTTAGGCTGCTAGCCTTCAGTACTGAACTGACGATCCTGTAGTTTTCATGTTTTTAAGAGTTTTAAATGAAGGTTTGAACTAAAATCTGATAATCTTAGCTTATCTTTACCTTTCACAAGTATTTAAAACGCTAAACCTTGGTGTGAGAAAATTATGAAAAAGAAAAAAGCTGGGAAAACTATATTTACTGCTAAGTACCATAATTAGATATCTAAAATTACATTACAGAATAATTACAATTTTCAAGTACTTTTTCTAGGTCATTTCTGTTGTAACTTTTTACCGTTACATGCCAGAGGGAAATATTGTACTTTTTCTGAAGGTCTTGGTTACCAGTTACTTTACAAATTAAGGTTCTTGCATAAAGTGCATCAAAAGTTTTTAAAATATAACATTTTGTTATAATTATTTTTTTTTTTTATAAATGGTACAATTGTTTTCTTATTTATTTGAATACTTTTGAGTTGATATATATATATTATTATGATTATTATTATTTGGGGGGATTGGATGATTTTAATGTAATACCTTAAGTGTACTGTTACTTTCACTAGTAGTGTTTTCAGTGTTTGTTTGTTTTGTTTTTTTAAGTAAAATATGGCAATCAAATCTGAGGTCTGGTCAGGGTGATAGCTGCACATAAAAATGTGTTTGTCCTTAACATCAGAGGCGCATCCTGCGTCATACTATGCAATATCTTTACAGGTTCATATGCAGAGAACAATGCATCAGTTGTTTTTCAGTTTAACAATTTATGTAGCGAAGGGCTGTGTTATACAGTTGACATTCAATTGAGTATTATTAATTCAAGAAACTGTGCAGTAAAATACCCTGTATATCTTCATTCACATTTTTTCACACGTATATGACATTGTGAAATGCCATATTGCAAAGGTGTAAAATGTAGATTCTAATTTTAAGCTGCAAGGTATTTAATGATGCAAGTATGAGGGGCTACCGCATCGTCTCTAACACTATCGTGGAGTTCTTCCCAGTAGCGGACAATGTGGACGAAGAATTTGGTCACTATTATATAGATAAAATCCACTGCACGAGGCAAAAATTAGATTTAAAAATTCCCAGCTTTTTACAGTATATTATATTGGCCAACATTACCTTGACATTTAAGGAGTAGCATATTTTAGATGGGGAATATTTTCTAGAACTGATCAATATAAACATTCTGTGCAATAATAAGTTATATAAATAAATATAATCCAGGCAGCATGTTGTTGATGTGAAATACTTGTATATCAGCATTAGTAGCAGCTGAAGTTGGATTTAATTTGCACAAACTGATGATATGTTGAATTCAGAAGAAGCAACGTTAAGTTTTGGTATAAATTTAAAAATAATAAACAAAAAATATATATATATATATATATATATATATATATATATATATATATATATATATATATATATATATATATATATATATATATATATATATATATATATATATATATATATGTGGTAACTTTAACTGCCCCAAAAGTCTGGTATGTATTTTTAAGTATTTTCATTTGACCTGCACATCTATCTGTTTTATTTTCCATCTGTTCGTATTATTGTGAAATTATATATATGTGTGTGTGTGTGTGTGTGTGTGTGTGTGTGTGTGTGTGTGTGTGTGTGTGTGTGTGTGTGTGTGTGTGTGTGTGTGTGTATTCTCGTAAGTTGAGTCAGTCACAACACAGAGCATGACTGGGCTCTTCATTGGGAAAGTAGAAATATAAACCAGATTTAAGAGTCTGAAAGATCTCTTTGGTAACATGACAGATCCAGGTTAACCTAAAAATGTCTCTATTAAGTCGTTTGTGTTTCATTAATGTATTGAATCCCTTAGCATGCACTAAAATTCAGTGCAAATATTTTTGCAAACAAGGGACTTAATATTCAGCGACTCCATCCCACTGGAAGTATTACCGAACCTGTAGCTCCTGGCTGCAGTTGAGGGACACTAATGCTGTTGTGCATGGTGCCATCCTCTGGCTGCTGTGATGAACTGCAGGAGTTAACTGATGATGAATGAGCAATGTGGTATTTATACTGCTATTAAAAGGTTTGCAGCAAATTATGAGCAATGCAAAATAATTAACTAATTGGAAATAAATAAATAATTACTAAAAAAAATATATGCTACTACATTAATACTGATAATTAATTTAGTGTGTTAAAGTTTTATTGGAGCTATTTTTTTAATTTCATTGTTGCAATTTTGATTTCTAAATCTGTTTCCGTTTCAGACGTTTCAGCACTGAAAAAGAAAAAGTCACTATAGGGTTAAGTCCAAATTAGTGGGTAGTCATTCTAAGACTGACATGATTATAATAATTAGAAATAATGACGTGAGTTTCACATAAACATTCCACAATATTTTACACCGTTTGCTTCGAATAATTTATTTACTTTTTAATGTCTATAATTATGGCCCACATGGGCTTCCATAAAAGTAAGGTGAAGATGGTAAATGTTTTATTTAGTCACTAAACACTTTCAACTTACTTTGGCTGCAAAGAAACTTTGCTTTACAAAAATTCAATAGTTTTGAGACAAATTTAATAACATGAGGTGATACATAAATGTTAAACATTTTATTGATATGTATATAAAGCAGTACAAGTTTCCACAATTTTGCTTACAGACTTAGTATTTACCATAATGTGAAAATAAACTTATAATATGCATCATATTTATGTGTCTATATGTAAGAAATTCCAAATTCAGGGAAAGGGGTCATGCAGTCAAATGTTTTCCATAGTATACATGTAGTGCAAACAGGTCACCATATGCAATTATCACCTTATATAAATTCCTTACTTACTGATCCATTTAAATGCATTTTTATATGTTTTTATCAATTTTACACTTCAATAACAGAATTTACAAATACCCTACTGTTCACTAACTTGTCCCTAAATCCAAATTTTATTCTTAATCTGTATATTCATTATTGGATTTTCCACAGTTTGCCTTTATTGTAACATACTGTCGAGCTTTGTCTTAGGTTTTACCAATTTATCCCTTTAAAGGTATTAATTATTGTGGCCATATTCAATATATGTTTTAATTGATATTAAAACATGTATCGACTTTTATTCTTCTAAACCCCAAAAGACAAACATAAACAAACTCTTTTAATTGTTTTTAGAGCTCCTTAGCCACCCAAAGGCCCTGAAACTAGTAAATGGTACTTGTGTGGCTTCTGTCAAGTTGCTCATTGCCTTTTCCCCCATAGTTTTGAGAGAAATCGCACCAATTTGCTCAAGGTTTAAAGGTTAAAATACTTGCAAAAGGTGTGTGAAAGCAGCAAAGGAAAATAAATGGTGGTGCAGGTTTCAAAAGGTTAATCGTTGATGGTTGATAAGACATCAATATGAAAGTGGTACCCTTAGCTAATATATATCTTTTTTGTCATGCTACCATTATTGTCATCCTTTTTAATCCCTCATAATGGTGAATTATAGTTGCATTTACAAGTGTGTTAGTGCATTTCTGCTTGGGCATTTCAAAAAGCCTTGACCCGACCCTGAAAACATCTCAGATTGCGCT